>NC_091988.1:16761832-17361832 GCF_044704955.1 Pristiophorus japonicus | reverse complement strand
CACAGGGCAAGATATAAGTGGTGAGACCATTCAAGTTATTAAAGTCATAAAATAATTTGGTAAGTCAGTAAGGAAAAGTTCTTTGTGCTTAATTAGAGAGAGAGAACTTGGGGGCAATGTTTTAAAATAAGGGACACTGATGGGATCATTTTTGTATTTAGTTGTAAACTTTTAGAATAGAATGCCATCTAATGCCAGGTTCAATATCCATGAGTCTTTCATCATCATCATCATCAAAGACAGTCCCTCGAAACGAGGATGACTTGCTTCCACGCCAAAAGTGGATGAGTTCACAGGTGTTTCAATGAAGGATCTAATATTCCAGGTCCTTTACTAAATCCTGAAGGGTGGAAGATTTTTTTTAACGTATGGTGGCCGTTGCACACCAGCCACCACACAGGCTTGACAGAGCGAGGTCTTGGTCCAGTGGCAAGGGTTATCCAAGACGACTGGAGACCTGCTCTGCTGCACGGACCTAGTGCGCAAACATATCGCAGTGTGGGCTGGCCCGTGCTGCCCCTGGCCCCGAACTCACGCCTCTCCTGGACCTCGATCACATCCCTCTACAGTCTCTCGCCGCTCCTGCTGTATCTGACCACGCTCCAATCACCAACCTGGACCTTGATGAGATCACTCTTCGCTGCCGTCGCAGCTCCTCCTGCTCCCTGGAATAGTACGCCTCCACACTGCTCCCGGGCCACCGCACCTCTGCTCCTTTTATGGCCCCGACCTGCCGCTGGTGTTCTAACGCAGGTCAGGGCCTCCACGCTGGGTGTTTACAGAACAAGAGGAGGCCATTTGTCCTATCGTGTCTATGCTGGCTCTCGGACAGAGCAATCCACAACCACAGCCCTGCTCTCCCCTCACAGTGCTGGTTCTTCCTCCGCTTCAAATATTTATCTAACTTCCCTTTGAAAGATGGACCGGTGTCTGCCTCAACAACTCCAAGAGTCAAAGCATATATTTAAACAAATACCTACCGACTGCGTAAAGAAATTTCAGGCTGAAAGTCTGACAAATAGTCTTCCACGTGGAACTTTGTCAAATGCCCTTTGGCAATCTAGCTACACTATGTCGTAGGGCTTTACACAATCCACTCGGGATATTAGTTAATTAGAAAGTAAAGGAAGTTGATAAGGCATGATCTTTTCCTTCTGAATCCCTGTCGGCCACTGTTTACTAGATTATTGCACAGATGCATAGAAACATAGAAAATAGGTGTAGGAATAGGCCATCCGGCCCTTCAAGCCTGCACCACCATTCAATAAGATCATGGCTGATCATTCCTTCCGTACCCCGTTCCTGCTTTCTCTCCGTACCCCGTTCCTGCTTTCTCTCCGTACCCCTTGATTCCTTTAGCCACAAGGGCCATATCTAACTCCCTCTTGAATATATCCAATGAACTGGCATCAACAACTCTTGGCGGTAGGGAATTCCATAGGTTAACAACTCTCTGAGTGAAGAAGTTTCTCCTCATCTCGGTCCTAAATGGCTTACCCCTTATCTTAAGACTATGTCCCCTGGTCCTGGACTTCCCCAACATCAGGATCATTCTTCCCGCATCTAACCTGTCCAGTCCCGTCAGAACTTTATATGTTTCTATGAGATCCCCTCTCATCCTGCTAAACTCCAGTGTATAAAGGCCCAGTTGATCCAGTCTCTCCTCATATGTCAGTCCAGCCATCCCTGGAATCAGTCTGGTGAACCTTCGCTGCACTCCCTCAATAGCAAGAATGTCCTTCCTCAGATTAGGAGACCAAAACTGAACACAATATTCCAGATGAGGCCTCACTAAGGCCCTGTACAACTGCAGTAAGACTTCCCTGCTCCTATACTCAAATCCCCTTGCTATAAAGGCCAACATACCATTTGCCTTCTTCACCGCCTGCTGTACCCGCATGCCAACTTTCAATGACTGATGAACCATGACACCCAGGTCTCGCTGCATCTCCCCTTTTCCTAATCTGCCGCCATTCAGATAATATTCTGCCTTCCTGTTTTTGCCCCCAAAGTGGATAACCTCACATTTATCCACATTATACTGCATCTGCCATGTATTTGCCCACTCGCCTACCCTGTCCAAATCACCCTGCAGCCTCTTAGCGTCCTCCTCACAGCTCACACCACCACCCAGCTTAGTGTCATCTGCAAACTTGGAGATATTACACTCAATTCCATCATCCAAATCATTAATATATATTGTAAAGAGCTGGGGTCCCAGCACTGAGCCCTGCGGCACTCCACTAGTCACTGCCTGCCATTCTGAAAAGACCCGTTTATCCCGACTCTCTGCTTCCTGTCTGCCAACCAGTTCTCTATCCACGTCAGTATATTACCCCCAATACCATGTGCTTTGAGTTTGCACAACGATCTCTTGTGTGGGACCTTGTCAAACGCCTTTTGAAAGTCCAAATACACCACATCCACTGGTTCTCCCTTGTCCATTCTACTCGTTACATCCTCAAAAAATTCCAGAAGATTTGTCAACCATGATTTCCCTTTCATAAATCCATGCTGACTTGGACCAATTCTATCACTGCTTTCCAAATGTGCTTCTATTTCATCCTTAATGATTGATTCCAACATTTTCCCCACAACTGACGTCAGGCTAACTGGTCTATAATTACCCGTTTTATCCCTCCTTTTTTAAAAAGTGGTGTTACATTAGCAACCCTCCAGTTCATAGGAACTGATCCAGAGTCGATAGACTGTTGGGAAATTATCACTAATGCATCCACTATTTCTAGGGCCACTTCCTTAAGTACTCTGGGATGCAGACTATCAGGCCCTGGGGATTTATCGGCCTTCAATCCCGTCAATTTCCCACCTAATAAGGATATCCTTCAGTTCCTCCTTCTCACTAGACCTTCGGACCCCTGGTACATCCAGGTGGTTATTTGTGTCTTCCTTTGTGAAGACAGAACCAAAGTACTTGTTCAATTGGTCTGCCATTTCTTGTTCCCCATTATAAATTCACCCGAATCCGACTGCAAAGGACCAACTAATCTTTTTTCTCTTGACATATCTATAGAAGCTTTTGCAGTCAGTTTTTATGTTTCCGGCAAGCTTCCTCTCGTACTCTATTTTCCCCCTCTTAATTAAACCCTTTGTCCTCCTCTGATGTATTCTAAATTTCTCCCAGTCCTCCAGCTTGCTACTTTTTCTGGCTAATTTGTATGCCTCTTCCTTGGATTTAACACTATCCTTAATTTCCCTCGTTAGCCACGGTTGAGCCACCTTCCCCAGTTTTATTTTTACTCTGGACAGGGATGTACAATTGTTGAAGTTCGTCCGTATGATCTTTAAAGGTTTGCCTTTACTAAAGTTTACTCCTGATGATTCCATTATTTGAGACAGAATGGAAATGAGACAAATGGGTTTATAGTGTCGGTGCATATGTTTCTTTTTCTCCCCTCTTTCAATATGGGCACATCAACTCTCTTCCATTTTACTGGTACCTCCCCAGTGTCCAGTGATTCTCAATAATCGTCAATGCTTCACAAATCTCTTCTAGTTTCATTCAGCACTCTAGGATAAATACAATCTATCCCTATTGATTTGTTTGTTTTGTACCTTTTTGGTGTGTTTAGAACTTTCAGCACACATCAAATATGTTGATTTTATTCTGGTTTTGTGTGTTTGGGAATAGTATGTTACTCATGTCTTCCCCATTTGAATATTGGAGGAAATAATCAACTAGAATATTAACTACCTTCTTCTCATCCTCAAAGTTGGTTCTATTTTCATCTTTTATGGTTATAATCTCGACTGATTGTCCTACTTCATTGGCTGTAAAGTGCTTTGAGACGTCCGTTGGATGTGAAAGGCACTATATAAATACAAGTCGTTTTTTTTTTGTTTTCTCTTACTGTTATAGCACTGAAAGAATCCTTCACTGTTTAACCTCGCTGTTTTGCTTTTTTTCCTTCTATATCTCTCCTTGCCTGTCTGAACACCTCAAACTTGTTTCTGTATTTTCTTATAATCATCCCAGTGAACTCCTCCTTTCCCACGACAGGATTTGTAAAGGTTATTTTTGCTCTTTATACCAGTTTCCATTTGTTAATCCATCTCAGTTACGTTTGTTTAATCTGAGCTCATTGGTTTTTGGTATGTCTTCATCCTACATTTTTAGCATTATGCCTTTAAAGGTGTTCGTTCCATTTGTTTTCTCTTGAAGTGTTGTTGAACAATCTCTGCCAAAAAAAAATGGTTTTAGTTGTTCCCTCATTTCACTGAAATTAGCCCTTTTAAAGTTATATACCTGGCTCCAAGTCTTAGGTATTTCTAACTCTCAGATCATGTCAAATGTTATCATTGTGTGCTCAGTGGCCCCCAGTGATGCTGCAATTTTCATTTCCTGTACATTACTTCGCTCATTTACAAATAGCAGGTTTCGATGATCATTGCCTTTTCTTGCTTCCTTGATATTTTTGGTCATAAAACAGTCATGCAATATTTTTATCAACTATGATTCTAAAACACTTGGGTTTTCCTAGTTTATATTTGGTTGATTGAAATCCTATTAAAATAACATTTCTGTTCTCGCATACCTTCACTATCTCTTTGTAGAAAAATTTGTCTACAGTACTTTGTTATGCTGACCTGGGGTTTATAACATACTCCTTGTGTTAACTTGGATTTTTTGCATTTGAGATATCTACCCAGAATAATTCATTCCACAGATTCCCCCCCCCCACCCCTTCCATGGGGCCAACATTGTTTACTTCCCAGGTATCCCTAAACAAATAGAGTTACATCACTTCTTTTTCTGTCCACTCCTGTCTTCTCTGAACCATCTATACCCCTCAATGGTATCTTCAATCCCATCCTCGAGTGGACTCAGCCTTGAATCAGAAGACCGTGAGATGAAGTCCCACTGCAAGATTTGAGTACTTACTCTTGACTGACGCTTCAGTGCACTACTGAGGGAATGCTGCACTGTCAGACGTGATGCCTTTCAGGCAGGATGTTAAACCAAGGCCCTGTCTGTTGCTCAGGTGGATGTACAAGATACCATGGTACTATTCCAGGCCAACATCATCATCATCGTCATCATCATAGGCAGTCCCTCGAAATCGAGGAAGGCTTGCTTCCACTCCAAAAGTGAGTTCTTAGACGACTGAACAGTCCAATACAGGAATTACAGTCTCTGTCACAGGACAGTCGATGAAGGAAAGGGTGGGTGGGACTGGTTTGCTGCACGTTCCTCCCCTTTATCTTTCAAACAACAAAACAAATTAACTGGTCATTTATTTCATTTTCTGCTTGTGGGACCTTAGTAGAAGCAAACTGGCTCCGACGTTTGCCTACGTAATAGTTACCTCGCTTCATTGACTGAAGCATTTTGGGACATTCTGAAGGCAGGAAAAGGATGGAAACCTAAAACGGTAGGATGACATACCCGCACCGATCCCACTGCCTTCCCATGAGTTGGAATTGTAACCTGCTATTTTGACCAGGCAAAAGATGATGCTCACCAGAAGGCAGCAGGGTCCTTTAAATATGCAGATTGGTTTCCAAGGAGGTCAGGGTTCGACTGCAATTTTATCTGTTGGACTGCACGGGGACACCATTATACCAACAGACCAACTTGCCACTGAGGAGCTGGGGCCAGAAGCCACCCAGAAAGGTCGATGAACTTATTTTTCCCTGTGAGCCAGGAGCAGGAGGGATACATGTCCAGGCCCCACAAGGAAATCTTAGGCCTCTCAGAAAAGGGTTTTAATACTCAATTGCCCCAGAACAGATGTTACGTCTGTAACAGGCCAAGCCATTCAATTCAAATACATACATCATGTAAATTTTGTTTAAATATATGCTTGATTGGTGGCTCTGAGAGTTTAAGAGATGCATTATTTAAATTTCCCTTGTCCCAATCAAAAGTTGAAAGTATACCTCAGCCCGCCTTGTTCCAATTGAGTAGCCCATCTGATGTAATCACAGAGATTGAGGTAGGCCACAGAAACTCTGGACAGTCAGCAGCAAACCTTTACATAAGATTTATTCAGGGACCTTGTGCCAGGTCCAGTCCACACTGAAATTTAGCATAGCAGATGCAATTGTTTCCATCTTTTGGCAATAGGGTTAGGGAACGATAACAGACAGTAAATTCTCCAAGCCTTGCAAGTCTACAGTATGTCATTGCAGCTGTTCACTTAGCCATTTACTATTCAATAGGTCTATTTGGCTGTTTATAAATCACATTTTAATATCACTTTCTAAAGTTCAAGATGATCACTTGAGATCACGTGATATAACAGGAGCCAAAATACACTGATCAGAGTTTGCTGTTTGGTCCTGGGCTCACAACAGATGTGCTAACTACAAAGCAGGCAATAGCACAATCTGGTTAGTAAGGAGCGTGGGCTTACCTACGGGAGTGGTGAGAGATACCAAACCCGAGAATATCTGGAGTAAAACCTCAAAAACGCCTTGCAAATTGTAAGAAATACATTCTAAAAAGGAAACATTAATTCATTGAGGACTGATATGATCAGTATCTTTCTGCTTCTATGTGAATAAATATATTCATTTTAGCCTGTACAATTTAGCCTGCTACTGTGGGTAATACCTGTACCAGGAATAAAAGGTAATTGTTAATCCAGGACATGCTATCCTGGACACAGCATGTATAAGGGTGCAGGCTTTTAGATCACAGGGGACTCGACTGCTTTCAAAAAACACCTTTTCTGCACGAACACAGACACAAATGTTGGGAGACAGCCTGACCTCTAATAACATATCTACTTTAAAGTCATGCTGTATAAGGAAATACATATTGTATGTTTCAGTACTCCCATGGCTTTCATCTACAAACCATCAAATGCAACAAGCAGCGTCCTTTCCAAAACCAGGATGACAACTGATCAGGGCAAATACGAAACAGCACAGAATAAATTTTCCCATCTATCGCCTACATTGCTCAACATGAATGAAAACAATGACATAATCAGAACCTTTAAAAAACACAGAAGGATACTTTAAAATTTTAAAATATGCTGAAAATTTAGTGCACATCAAACATCTCCAGTGTGACAGCACTGGAGACAATCTACATCTCCAAAAGCACTGAAGATTCAAGACCAGCTGCTCAAAGTGCATCCCATACTGTCCATTAGCAGTACTAAAGGATCAGTCATTCTTCGTTTATACTTTAGATCATAACAATATGCTTGTAGTCATCTGACGCATATAAATACACACGTGATGCATGTTTGCAACCTAACATTGAGGATTAATCTTTACTGCTTAATATTTCACAAAATACAAGCGAGCTGCTGCATCTAAATCTACCCATCCATAAAATCATATCCCCAGTGTTCATCCAAAGAGCGAAAAGGGAACTGCATTTGTAACCTTTGAAGGTTTTAGTGCAAACTACTTGCTAAACAGATGATGGTACAATTGACACAAGAATGAAACAAAAAATCACTTGGTCCATCAAGCCCATTCTTTCCAGTGTAAGTACCGTGGGCAGGGCGAAAAATTAGGCAGAGACCTGTCCCACTAGATGTCCGCTCATCGTCACTGCACGTGATGGTCTTCCAGTGTCACTTCTGTTAAATGTCAGAAGCACCTATCCAACAATAGGCTGTGCTAACTAAATAGAGCTGTTGTTAAGGAGTTATGTTGTACATCACACATTCCATCATTAATCCCATATCAACACCTTGACCCATCCACCTCCACGGAGGTGTGGGGGGGGCCTGACCCATCCACCTCCATGGCACGAACCTGGTATTGCAGTACTTCCAGGAACGGTGCAGTGGCTCTAGGCCTTTTGGCTAAGAGCATTGGCGCAGAGTGATCCTTGATGCGTGCAAGGTGACCTCTGGCGTTTGTGATTTGACAAAGAATTGGAAAGATTGGCTACGAATTTCAACACCAGGCCCAACAAGCACCTGCATTGCTAGACACAGTGGATGATTTTAAAAACTAAAAAATCCACACGAAGTGCAATCGATTTGCTGGAACTTCATGGCGGATGTTGCCACGGTGAAATGCCTTTTCTTGGCCTGGAGGAAGTCGATTGCTTAAAGCTGCTGCAAGGGCTGAAGTCCTGTAACAGCAGGGAATTTCACTGCGACATAGAACATGCTCCATGTCGCAGGCAGAAACCCCACCATGAGCCTATCAAAATAATTTAATTTAGGATAAACCCAGGAAAATGACCAAGATCGTGATCAGAACCATCATAATTCCCACACTGCACACCACACTTATGGCGACATAGCCACCGTCGTGGAAAACCGTAGCGCACATCAGCAATTTAACCGATCAAGGAGTGAATCAATCCGTTTACTGTTCTTTCTACTGGCCATTTAAACTCCAGTGCATGGGATCATGGTGGATCTGATGTTGACCCTCCATGTCAAACGGGTGTGGTTGATGGGGGCGGGGTGGGGGGGGTTCAGTCTTCTCCGGGTAATTCCATCCACTCTCAGGAATAGAATCCATTAAGGGCCAAAATTCTCACTCTCCTTTGTTCTTTTGGTAATAATCTGAAGTTTAAGCCATCTAGTTGCTAACTCACTGACCGGTAGAAATAACTTTTCCTTATTTAGCTTATCAATAAGCCTCATCGTTTTGTACAATTTTCATTTACATAAATCATTTTCCTTGTATCAAGTACTTTTCACTCTTTAGATAAACCAATACTCTTAAAGCAAATTAAGTTGCAACAATTTAGCAACAGAGAGGTTTACCTTCAACTTTCTTGCTGACTTTAATAACAAGTAATAGAATGCATCATGGACCAGATTTTGCTGTGAGCAGTGAATGAACGATTCAGTGTCAATTCAGGTACAGAAAGCAAACTAAAAAGAGCGAAAGAAAGATTGGATTAAAAGAAAGAGATAAGAGACAAAGAAAAATGTTTTTAAAGAAATTCACTTTAAAAAAAAAATCTCCAACAATAATTAAAATCTGAAGGAATGAGCCTCCACACTAATAAATGTAAATTTTCAGTGTCAGAAAGATTCTCACAATGTTAAAGCTAGATGCTGAGACTGAAATGGACAAGCCCTAACTTTTTGTGGCTCGTTTAGTCCATATCTACAATGTCAATACAGGAACATCACGTCGTACAATGAACGGGGAGCCAGATGGCAAGATGCCATTCTCGGGAAGCTTACAGAGGAGCGACGCATCAGACAGCAACTTCTGGATTTTCGTGTTTAATTGTACATCTCTACTCACTGGAAGTTACTGTCCAATTGGTGCATAAATAACAGTGAGCATTGTTAGCCTCACCATGATTTTCACAGCAAAATCTGGACCATTACCTCACTGGCTCTTTTTTGTGTAGATCTGATTACTGATGCTATGAAATGTTAATCGGAACTATTTATTTGTATTATTAAACTGTTTATTTTCTAATAGCTCTTTTTTCAGACTGCTGTCGATACTACCCATGACTACTCAACTTACTCAGTCTCTTAGCAGCCTCCAGGGCACCTTGTGAGGTGTCAGCAACAAAGAATCGCTGAACTGTGACCCCATGATCCGCCATGAGTTTTTTGCTCTGGTACTCTTGAAGGTTCAACCATCTCACAGGGGTTACTCGGACCATCTGTGTTTTTGTGAAGAGAAGGAGAAAAAAAAAAAGTATAATCATCTGTCCAGCTAGTTTATGTATTACAAACTCTCATCATTACAGCGTTGCTGAATAATTCTAAAAATGTTCTAACGATTGGCTATCGTAATGGATGGTATTATTCTCCATGGTTTGCGGAGCACGTCCACACTGCAGACTATAGGGATCTATGCCTTTGTCTGTTATTCCCAATAGTTCAGCACTGTTGCCATTTCTTATCCACCATCTGATTTAATTACTATGATTATAGTGCCATGGGAGCCTCTATTCCTGTAAGCATGTTCCAAGATGCTCAGACAAGATGTTAATGAAACAGACTTGGAGAAAAAGGACAAGGTTGAACTGCCTCAGCAGCTGTCAATGATGGCTGCCCAAGCAGGCTTCTGCTTTTTGTTGCTTGCCAGAATTTCATGATATTCTATTGCTATCACTCTACCCTTCAAGTGGAAAAAGGCCTTTTTTTCCTTCTGTTGGTACATACTACATACACTGCATCAACACAAATAAACAGGCTGGTAAAAGTTACTGATTAATATTCACATATATATTAGGCTAGGTGTTGGTCACTCGCAAGTAGGAAATAAACAAAAACAAAGGCTTTGTACATAAAGGTATAATACATTATATATTAAACAGGCACAATCTTCATAAAAAAATTAATCAATAAAGCTTGCAAGAACACAGTGTGATAATTTAAATTGCATTAAATGCATCATTATGTCACCGACGAGTTATATTGTAACTTTAAAATTGCAGGAAAAGTGCATTATATGTATAAACAGATTCTGCAAACCACAAGAGCAGAATAAAATAGCAAGGAGGATATGCCATTTAATCAAACCAGCTTTTTATTAAATATATAATGGTCCTGCTCTTTTTCCTACCTCAAATCCATTTCCTGCTACATCCTACAATATCAAGATTCAATCTAATTTGTTATTGAACGCTTCAACTGAGACACGATTCATTAAACTAGGTGCCATTCTATTCTTTAAATCAGTCTGAAAAGTTATTCTTTAAATTAAATTTAGCTCACAATATTGGGCTCTGGTTTTAAAATCCTGATTGTGTGTAAAATATTTATTTGCACCCACCTTCGACAATTAAAAAAATAATAATTTATTGCCCATTCCTAACTACCCTCCAGAAGGTGGTGGTTCTTGAACCACTACAGTCTCGGTGGTGAAGGTATTCCCACTGTGCTGTTAGGGAGCGTTTTCCAGGATTTTGACCCAGCGACGATGAAGGAACAGCGATATATTTCCATATCAGGGTGAAATGCGACTTAGCGAGGGAACTTGGAAGTGACTGTGTTCCCATGCACCTGTTGCCCTTGTCCTTCTAGGTGGTAGAGTTTGCGGACTTTGGAGGTGCTGGCGAAGAAGCCTTGGTGAGTTGCTACAGTGCATGTAGATGTTGGAGATAGTCATTGCCTGGCACTGGTGTGGCAGAAATGTTATATGTCACTTATCAGCCCAAGCCTGAATGTTGTCCAGGTCTTGCTGCATGCAGGCATGGACTGCTTCATTATCTGAGGAGTTGTGGATGAAACTGAACACTGTGCAATCATTAGCGAAAACCTCTACCTTATGATGGTTGGGTCTAGGACATGGCCCTGAGATACTCCTGCAGCGGTGTCCTGGGCCGAGATGATTGACCTCCAACAAATAAAACCATCTTCTTTTGTGATAGGTATGACTCCAGCCAGTGTGTGGAGTTTTTCCCCTAATTCTCATTGACTTCAGTTTCACTAGGCCTCTTAATGCCACACATGGTCATATGCTACCTTGATGTCAAGGACAGTCACTCTCACCCTACCTCTGGAATTCAGCTCTTTTGTCCATGTTTGGACCAAGACTGTAATGCAGTCTGGAGCCGAATGGTCCTGGCGGACCCAAACTGAGCATCAGTGAGAAGGTTATTGGTAAGTGTCAGTTGATAGCACTGTCGACGACATCTTCCATCACTTTGCTGATGATTGAGATTAGACTGATGGGGCAGTAATTGGCCGGATTGGATTTGTCCTGCTTTTTATGGACAGGACATACATGGGCAGTTTTCCACATTGTCGAATAGATGCCAGTGTTGTAGCTGTACTGGAACAGCTTGGCTACAGGCGTGGTTAGTTCTGGAGCACAAGTCTTCAGCACAACAGCCTGGATGTATAGCACTGTGCCGCCACCTCCAGTGGGTCTGTCTTGCTAGTGGGATAGGGCATACCCGGGGATGGTGATGGAGTAGTCTGGGACGTTGGCTGAAACGTATGATTCTGAGAGTATGACTGTGTCAGGCTGATGTTTGACTAGTCTGTGGGACAGCTCTCCCAATTTTGGCACACGTCCCCATGTTAGTGAGCGGGGTCAACTGAGCTGGGTGTGCCTTTGTCATGTCAGAAGCCGGTGCCAAGGTCAATGCAGGGTGGTCTGTCCGATTTTATTCTTATTATTCTTTTCTGCAGCAGTTTGTGACAACTGAGTGGCTTGCGAGGCCATTTCTGAAGGCAGTTAAGAGTCAAACATTGCTATGGGTCTGGAGTCACGTATAGGCCAGACCGGTTAAAGATGGCAAATTTACTTCCCCTCCCTTGCCCCAGGGCGCGCGTCTTCCTCCCTCTCCCAGTTTGCGTTTCTCTCGCTCTCCCTCCCTCAGTTTCTCTCTCAGGAGTCTGGGTATTCAGGTGATTTTCGTCGACCTCAATGCCGCTATCCTCACAACTGGCAATGAAGCGGTGTTTCCAAATAGCGGGAAGATCAGCAGGGTTCAGACAATGCGGTTTGGTTGCAAGCCTCGAACCCATACATAGAGACCGTTTCTCCCGAGTTGCCAACAGTAGCACTCGGGACATCAATCGCCCATTCAAGTAGACTCCCACCCAAGGCACGACGGTTAAGACCCTACTTTGAATATTATCCCTTTCCTCCACTGAAAAGAGTTCGCAAAAAAGAGTCTTGGAAACGGAGGCTGAACAAAAAAAAAAACACCATTTCACTATCAGCTACAGAAGCATCACATGGATAGGGGCATTGAAAAGTAGCCTAGTAACTGCAAAGTATGAATCTAAACACTTAAAAATTAATTAGATACAGAGGGACATCACATAAATTATGACAGATCAAGTCACCGTCAACCAGGCCAACATCCCCACCATTCCACTCTTAAAATGAGTTCTTAGGTGGCTGAACAGTCCAATACGAGAACAACAGTCCCCGTCACAGGTGGAACAGGTGGACAGACACTTGATCAGCTCCGCTGGGCAGGCCACATTGTCCGCATGCCAGACACGCGACTCCCAAAGCAAGCGCTCTACTCAGAGATCCGACACGGCAAGCGAGCCCCAGGTGGGCTGAGGAAATACTTCAAGGACACTCTCAAAGCCTCTTTGCAAAAGTGCAACATCCCCACCAACACCTGGGAATCCCTGACCAAAGACCGCCCGAAGTGCATCCGGGAGGGCGCTGAGCACCTTGAGTCTCATCGCCAAGAGCATGCAGAAATCAAGTGCAGGCAGCGGAAAGAGCGTGCAGCAAACCAGTCCCACCCACCCCTTCCCTCAACGACTGTCTGTCCCACCTGTGACGGGGACTGTGGTTCTCGTATTGAACTGTTCAGGCACCAAAGAACTCACTTTAAGAGTGGAAGCAAGTCTTCCTCGATTCAGAGGGACTGTCTATGATGATGATGATGATGATGATGTAGGCCCTGAAAGCTTATTTAAAAACCTTCCGACATATGGGATAAAAGGTTAACATTTGGAGCATCCTTTCATACATCCACACATTCGAAGGTAATGGAAATCATCTCTCCAAAAATTCATAACAAATTATTAAAAGAAAACACCAGACGTGTAAATCTTACTGTAACAGAAAAGCCCATCAAGTAAGTGATTGAAAGCTTTCTCATTTAAAGTCCTGCAGCAGGAACAGACATCATGAATTTTTCAAACTTAGAAGACAACACAATGATAAGCTACAGGTATTTTCAAACCTTACCATGAGTACCATGACACACAGTGAAGGCCGATAAACTCGCTTGTCTTAACAAAGGCGGCATTCGTTACCTGCTGTACTGACCTATAGACAGCTGATTGGCTTATGTTGCTAATATCTCCAGTGGCGGTCTGAAATGCTCCCGAAGCATAAAAGTTAAGAGCCGTTATGAGCTTGATTCTGATGGAGTTTGCCTGCAGGTCTTGATGAACAATGCAGCATAACTCAATCATGGCGAACCCTTGTATATTTCAGTCTCCAAAGGCACTGCTCTCTGAAAAATGGAAGTACGTGCACCTTTGCCTCAGATTCTGTTGCGCGGGCATCAGTAGGTGGGTGCAGAACATCACTAGTGCAACCTACTTGCTTTGTATCCCTCAATTACCCTCTTCATCTTCCTCCAAAAAGCAGAGATACATGGCGATTGCTACAGGGAAACCCACAGTGACATGACTGCAGCTGTTGGAATAAATATCTGCACCACAATTGCCACAAATGCTTCAGAAAAACTAAGTTACGGGAGGAAAAATGAAAATGAAAGCACAGAAATAGCCTCAATATTATCCAAAGAATCTTCTTTCAGGACTCAAAATTAACTTTGGCATAGACCTCAATCCTGAGCAATCCCACGTTCCCAGTGTAAAGCAGCTGCAAACATCAGAAAATTGCCTGTTGTCAGTGACATCAGAATATTGAAATTGTGCTCCCATCTGCTATTAGATATACCCTTTGTAGGCAAGGTGGTAAAAGCTTCTTATGCCCAGCAAGTCCCCACCAGAAATGTGCGTCATGCACAAAATGGATGGAAGTCTGCCCACATTTTCAGATAGGTAATGCCCACTTTATGCATTAAAATCAGCCATTAATAATAAAAAATTATACCTCATTACCTCTCAATTTCGTGAATAGCAGATCAGTTCTAGTATTCCGGAGTCAAAGTGAATCAGACCAAAGTCACATTAATCCTACCTTACAGAAATGGATTGAGGCTCGTGAAAAAGCAAAACCATTTTTGATAACTGTGTACTGATGAAAGCAGATCTTTCCATAAGGGCTGTCTACTATTTTATTTATTTTGCCACTTTTCACAAGTTGGCATCTGGGTTACAAAGGGCAAATCAAATAACTTATTCTGGACATCTGTAATTCCTCAATAAAATATTTTGACTCAGATGTACATAATGTCTGTAACATTAAATGTCCCAAAGACACTAGGAGGTGGCAAAATGACCAGTGAGTAGAAGAGGAGTTGCAAGAGATGACAAAGTATGACAAGGCTTCTAAACTGGGAGCGGGTTGAAGAGAAGTAGCAAGATCATGGTGTAGTCTGGTCAAATAAGAATATAACAATTCCTGAACCTCTGCCATGGTTTATAAACTGAATTTCTTACATAAACAAAAACAAAGTACTTGTGTGTGTCACAAATGACCTTGTGGAATTTCTAACTCATTTAAATAGCAGGATCATTGGCCCTCATTTAAATATTTGCACAGTAATTACTGTATCATTTCAAACATGGTTTCTCTTAAGCATTAATTAACATTTCATTGCATAATCCATTTACTGATGAGTTTTGCACTATGCGGAACTCACTGCTGAACTACTTTTAAATTGAAGTACTGTACATAAATGGGATTATTAAGGGTCATTTCCACCCCCTCCCCCACCCCAAATCAGCAAAGGATGTCTTGAAAATTAGCTGCTTATCAGAGACAACAGAAATATGCTTAATGTTAAAACATTTTTGTTCACAATCCAGCATGATATTGAACTGAAAAGTCAAATGTTAGATATTTGAAAACAAATGTTGTGACTTTCCACATGCAATTTGTCAATACCGACCGTGACATCTCTGCAATCACAAAATTGCTGTTCACTGAAAGCTCATCTGTGTGTCTTAGTTTTAAAAAGAATCTTACACAAAATACAAGAAAAATTCCATTATTTCAACAAACCCATCTTCAATATTTCTGAGAGAATCAAGAAGTAATTTGAGCATGCAATCAGTACTGTTATAAACCAGAGCTCTCTGGATACGGCACCTAATTTAAGAATTAGGAGCAGGAGTAGGCCATCTAGCCCCTCGAGCCTGCTCCGCCATGCAACAAGATCATGGCTGATTTGGCCGTGGACTCAGCTCCACTTACCCGCCCGCTCCCCGTAACCCTTAATTCCCTTATTGGTTAAAAATCTATCTATCTGTGACTTGAATACATTCAATGAGCTAATAAGAACATAAGAATTAAAATTCCCCTGCTGCCATGGTGAGATTTGAACTCGCGTCTCCAGATTGCTAGCCCAGGCCTCTAGATTACTAATCCAGTAACATATCCACTATGCTACTGTACCGTTGACAGAACAATAGTCACAACTTACTCAAACAATGTTAGCAGAATAGACAGCTTCTTCTCTTTGATGACACGCAAATTTCAACTTCGTTCGACATCCCAGAAAAAATAGTAAATGCGTTTTTCAAAAATTGTTATGTAAAAGGTAAATTTAAGTGCCAACTACACAGCCTGTTAATTGCAGGCTTCAGATTAAGGGAATCTAAATTTTGTACCATGTTTATTCTATAAATGGAAGTTAATTTCATCACCACATACAAAGCCTACTGTATAGAGCACCACTATAACAGGGCAGCTTCACTCAAGTTACTGCAAAGATTTGATTATGAAGGTCTAAGTCAAGCCTCTCCTCGGTTTGCTCAATCTTCCAAACATCAATCCAACTTTTGTGCAACATGTCGATGCTGAGAAATTTACTATCCAATATTTAATTACCTCTGGCAAAGCTTACTGGGAGATTAAGAGAATGGCAAACCACAAAAAAAAATCCTTAAACTGACTATATTTTAGGGTCTACACAAAACTCTAGTCTATCTGCACAACCAGATGCAAAAATATCATATATAGTTATGGATTAATCGCAAATCAGCTTCAGCTTATGGAACTATTGTACACAATTGTGTAGTGTGTTTTTTTAAAGACTGGCTGTACAGAAATAATGAATGGATGACTTTCTGAATGTTTTTTTTATGCTCGCATCAATAACAAAAACAGTAATAAACACCATCTTTCAGTCATTATTTCAGGTGGTGTGCAATGATACTACAATTTACAAGTCTTCATTTTCTGAAAAGTAGATATGGGGATAACTTATAACTTATTTTATCCCTGATCAATGGACTGAATAAAAGGAAAGATTGATAGCTGCATATTTGTATGCCTTCAAATAATATGAAATTGGCCATGCATACCCTCTAACCAAAATAATCTCTATTGAATCTTCACTGGGGAATAGAAGAAAATGTCCATTAACTACAATAAATAAGTTCTATAGGTTGTGTCCAGTAAACTATATATCAGCCAAACACTTCCCTCCTAATATCCCAAGATAACAGTTTGATGCTTCAACTTCAACAAATCACAGTGGTTGGATTCAACATCCTTCCTGAGTTCTTGACCAGGGTAGTTGAATTATTTATCTGAATTTTAATGACAGAGTGGAGAATATTAAACACTCAAACCCTGCGGACTTAACTGCTACTTCAAGGAAATCCTGCCGTATACAGCAGTAATAATTTAAATAAGGTCATAGTCTAATAAAGTGCGGGAAACTAGTTAATAAGTATCAAGATTACGAGGAGATTAAAGCTCCAGCAAGCACTTATTATTCAAGCATCAAATAATTACATTTTTTGTACACCTGTTCATTCTATGTACTGGAGTGAAGTACTTTTAAGCACAACAAATTACAAGATATTGTGGACAATAAAGCACGTGTTTCAAAAATATTCCTGAACAAAACTGATAACATACAACAGTGTTGCCACTAGGATTTCAGTAAGGCATAATGGCAGGTGTCTGAAACTGTCGAACAATGGCCACCTGAATGGAAGACACTTAATTGTACAATGATAAGTTTGAGTCTTCCAAACTTGAATTATATAACACACGGGTGAAATACTGGTGGTAACAAATAGATGTCTTGTTGTGGTAGTGATTGGAGTAAATTAGAGGTGGTTCATTATGCATAGCACCCAACGGACATATCAATATATTAAAATATATTGGGTGCTATTAAGGCATATTAGTTGAAAACTATTTTTCTTACAGCATAATATTACTAACACTTAATATGTCTGATGAATACGTCGAGCTGAACTATTAATAAAATAAATAAACCGAGAAAGCACAATGCTCAATGAACAGCAACACAAACTGTAATTTCTCTTTCATTTAAGATATTACTTCACAAGACACTAGCTGGTGTTCTAAATCATAAGAGACCATAAATTACTGTTTCAGGACGATTAAAGTGTGAATTGAGTGAGCACTGCTTAATGTTTTGAGAAAAATCAAGCACAATGGTTAAGGAAAGAAACAACTTGCATTTGCATAGTGCCTTTCATGTCTTCAGGACATCTCAAAGCAATTCAGCCAATTAATTACGTCGGAACTGGAATTTATTATTGTGTCTGTAATGCGACAACCCATTTGTGCACAGCAAGGTCCCCCGCAAACAGCAATGAGATAAATGACTCATTATTTTACTACTGATTGGAACTGCACTGCAGCACCTGCTTTAGCACTGCATTGCAGGCTATCCAATGAGGCACAAAATCAATAATCTATGAGCTGCAAAAATATGCCATTTAGACAGCTGAAATAGCTACACAGCAATATTCCATAGGAATGGAGTGTTGCAGCCAAAGGGAAGTCAGATTTACTGACTAGGTGCTGGAAAGAATCTGGGAGAGAAAGACTCGAATTCCCTCCCCCTCCTGGCACCTGCTCCAGGCACATGATATGTCCAGGAGCTGCAAGAGCTGACAAGATATTAGAAAAAACAAAATGCCTGACCTCAAGAAATCGGTTGTGCCTGGCAAGCACCTACCTCAAATAAACACACAAGTCATCTATGCTAACGTTGAATCTTTTTATGCTGGAAAAAGCCAAGCTAAAAGAGAATGCTGCTCAAATACAGTATTGACATATAGGGGTGAACTTTCATCTTTGCCGGAGGCATAAAACAAGCAATTGGCGCATCCTCTACAGGTGCGAACAACTTGGTCTCCTGGCCAGTGTTGATCATCTAAGGTAGTTCGAGACAAATTTTCCAGATTTGTATCCGCCTAATTGACCTGGGTTTTTAAATCGCCACTCCCAGGAGGTTACACGGCTTTTGGGTGTGGTGCGGTGGGGAGCATATATATTGTGACGCAGGAGGCATCGTGTGTGGGACCGGCTGGTGAACCAGACGGCCTTTTAATGTCCGTATGTTTGTAGTTTGCAAAAAAATGCTGTTTGAATGAGGAGACTTAAGATTATATGTTATAGTTACAAATAGTAATTGCATATAACAACCTGTGCACATAGCAATAAACCTGAAAGGGGTTTCAGACAAAACAGAAAATGCATCTTCAAGTTTTAACCTGCAGTACATAGATAGATTTTTAACCAATAAGGGAATTAAGGGTTATGGGGAGCGGGCGGGTAAGTGGAGCTGAGTCCACGGCCAGATCAGCCATGATCTTGTTGGGTGGCGGAGCAGGCTCGAGGGGCTAGATGGCCTACTCCTGTTCCTAATTCTTATGTTCTTATGTTCTTATGAATGTTGGGAAAGTCCAGAACCAGGGGTCACAGTCTAAGGATAAGAGGTAAGCCATTTAGGACCAAGATGAGGAGAAACTTCTTCACCCAGAGAGTGGTGAACCTGTGGAATTCTCTACCACAGAAAGTTGTTGAGGCCAATTCACTAAATATATTCAAAAAGGAGTTAGATGTAGTCCTTACTACTAGGGGGATCAAGGGGTATGGCGAGA
Source organism: Pristiophorus japonicus (assembly GCF_044704955.1). Lineage (NCBI taxonomy): Eukaryota > Metazoa > Chordata > Chondrichthyes > Pristiophoridae > Pristiophorus > Pristiophorus japonicus. Next base: position 17,342,420 of record NC_091988.1, on the reverse strand, counting down.
AAGCAGGAATGGGGTACTGAAGTTGCATGTTCAACCATGAACTCATTGAATGGCGGTGCAGGCTCGAAGGGCCGAATGGCCTACTCCTGCAACTATTTTCTATGTTTCTATTTTACATCTCTATGCCCAAGCAACTGTATGACACTGTCTCAGCTCTATGACTTTCAATATCTCTAATCTTTTTTTTAAAAAAACAGGACAAGATAGCCTTTAATCCATTAGCACAGCAGCCCAAAACAATTGACCATGTCATAGGCCAGGATGGCACTGGGACACTGGAGGATGAAAAAGCCAAAGATTTTTCAGAGCTCATGACTTGATACAAAAATGTTTAGCTCATGCAATGACCAACTGAGTAACTGACACAATACACATAAATATCAAAGAGTATCATGCACTGAGAGCAGCGCTTGAATATAATTGTAGCAGGATTTTTACATTTTGTGCTTTTTGCTTCATTATGAGAAAGAACGAGAGAACAGATATAGCCAGAGCCAGTGTCCTCAAGCATGCCCACACCTCACAGCACCCTACATCACTCTAATCTTTGACAATCAGCACAGCACTTTCCAGAGGATGTAGACAGCAAGGTTGAGGAGGAAAGAGAGTGAATCACAGTGCACAGGTCAGGAGTAAGTGGAGTTGGCTCCTCCAGGCTAGGTACCTGTTGACTGAAGGCCCAGTACAGTTCAAGCCTTTGGTGCAACGCTCAAGGATTTAGACTCAACAAGACCCATTTAGAAATGAAGACTGCTGCCTGAGCAAAATTGTCTACATTCATGCAAAAAACACTGCATCAACTGAGGAGGGATCCATTACCAGGATCTGCACAGTTGTTTTCATGCAAAAATGCATTGCAAGGTCTCAGGAAGAGTATAGAGCTGGATCCTCAGTTATACATGAATGGTCGTCTGCACTAGTTGTCTACAGTGAAGCACATGGCAACTCTTGGTGAATCTGCAGCAGAGTCTTCAGTGGCACAAGTTGTAGTTAGTGTGAGAGCATCCCTGATAAATCCTCACATTGCTGCTGTAGAGTCCTTGGGTTCAATACTGTACTGCTAGCCATCTCAAACCTGCTGAGAGATCTTTCATTAACTGCTCACGGTTCTGCTCTCAAACAAATCATAGCTATGGTGAGGTACTGTCCGGTATTAGCGGCATGCCAGTTCTGGTCATGGATGAGACAGCTGGCTCTCAAGGTCATATAATATCTGGGTCAGCAAGCATCGCTGCAGAAGCTAGCAAGGCCAGACAGCTGCTTAAGCTCCAATAGTATGTTTGATGATCATTCTAGTTGCAGCATTCTAGTTATACTGTATCTGGTTGCACTTCTGTTCATGATTGGCACCAGTGTCATGACCCATAAGATAGCCTTGGTCTCCCAGGAGCCATTCTTCTACTCATCCTTCCTCATCAAATGATGGTGGCACAAAATACAGCATTAAAATGAATAGTAATAGCATCCAGGGAAACAGGCATTTAGCGCCATTGTTCTGTATTGATGATTACATACCAGCTAACCATTTAGAGAATATAAAAATCCTTTTGGTTCATACAGACATTGTGCAGTGGCCAAAATGGCAGCAGGGGTACAATCCTGGAGCCCTTAGACTCTGAGAAAGCTAGCAGACATGTATAATGATGTTACCTGCAGAATAATACATCTGTGACCGCCTTGGTACATCGGAGTAATGCACGAACATCATTCCCAGTGGTAGCTTGGATGGACACAAACATAGAAGACCACAGTGACTCTACGAGTGCCAAACAGATGGTAGATCTTGTCTGCAGTATTCCTGGAGGAGATCGATCTGTTGCAGGCTCTTTGCTAAAGCTCAGTCCTTATGCACATTGTTTCTCTCCTTCCAAGGTAGCTGTGTCTGGTATGGCAACCTGGTGTGTTATGGACTAGCAGGACCTACAAACACACAAAACTGACGGACAGGAAAAGACAAGCTGGTCCATCAATCCTGTCCTATACCGTCATGGTGGAACGGAGCACAACAAATATCTATATTAAATGACAGTTAATGATGATGCATTTCATTAGTGCTTAATCAGGCTAGACAAAGCTGAGGCTTTCTACTTCCAGTACAGCAAAAGCAGCAGTAAACAAGTACAGAGATTGGAGTGTGATGTATGAAACATGATGCTAAGAGTTGAAGGACGAGAACAAAAGGAGAAAACGGCAGTTTTTTTTTTTAAAACAACACTGACATAAGGATCTGGAGATTAAAGGCAATTCAAAATCTTGAGGGGAAAGAAACGAAACCCATGAGTAATTGTGACACATAATGAGATGCCTCCTTCTTCCACAATAAATCTAATTTCAGAAGCACCCAACACTGTGGCAACATAAATATTGGAGTCAGTTGACTAATACGATAGCCCGACTGTGTTCAATGGTACTGCCAGTACTAATTAAAGCCCTGGCATTTCTTCTCCTTTGCTCCCAAGATGTTCAGTTGTCCTCTAATCTCACCATTTAGCTCCAGATGTCTCATGCCAGACCCTTCAGACTGATTCCAGATGCCCAATGCAGACATAGACACACCTGGCCTGATTCCAATAGCCATTTATTCCCATCGTCAATAAGCCACTGATCCTCCTGGCATGGTTCCAAATGACCCTATAGCCTCCTGTCCTATTCTGACAGCTAGATGGGAGATTCTTTTTATTGGAAAGGGAAACAGAAATAAAAGAGAATATGATCAAAGAGAACCAGAAAAAAAAACATACAAAAGGAAATTATAAGAATTAAAAAGAAATCCATACAAAAAATGAGATTTAGAAATGTCTGCAAGTACTGTACAGAAGGAAATGAATGAAAGTTGTTAGAAGAGGAAAGAAGCAAAATTAAGAAACTTAAATCAAAAGTCAAAGGATATCATTGTATGAAACAGTTGGGAGCCAGTCAAAAGAATCGTTCCAAAATTACTCAAGGGTTCCCTTTGTTTCCCCGATGAGGATTTGGAATTGTCTTCAATTCAGGTCAAGTTTCTTCCAATACCATTTTCTTGTGCAAACAGCTTGGCAGTTTCAGTAAGTGTAGCACATCCCTTACAATCCAAAACCTACTATTTCTTTTGTTCTCCACTTTTGAATGCGGCTGCATCAAGCTGTGCATAGACACTTCGTACGCAAAGACCAAGTGTCACTATGTGCTGAGATTCTACATCTCTTGCACCACCTTTGTGATCATGGTTACTCCCCTCTGCCAGGTAAGTATGCATACCAAGTGAGTGTAGCACAGATGTATTAATTAACCCTGATCACAGGAAATTGCTCAAAAATAATTTATGTAGCATCCGCACCTCATTTGTAGTCAAATAAAAGGACAGAAAATAATGCACTTCATACAGAATAAAGTAACCAATTTATTTACCAATTAAATTGAAGTAAAGTTATTAGGCAAATATTCTAAATCACAATAACCATATAAAAAAAGCTGTGTAACAGCAAGTAAAGTCAAAGTGACCAACTGTTCATAAAAGACCACAAATAGCCAACAGTGTTTTCACATAAAAACATAAGAAATACGAACAGGCCCCTCGAGCCTGCTCCGCCATTCAATAAGATCATGGTTGATCTGATCATGGACTCAGCTCCACTTCCCCGCCCGCTCCCCATAACCCGTTATCGTTTAACGAACTGTCTATTTCTGACTGAAATTTACTCAATGCAGGAATGGCTCCTGCTAAACAGGATTCAACTGGGTAAGCTGGCACCTTCTTACAACGCAGGAAATAGACTTTTAAGCATAGTTCTAAGATCTTTGACAAAAGGCTGTGTCGGATAGACACGAGATACCCCAAGTGAAATGTTTGCAACAAGTTCCAATCCAGCTCCTGGTCAAGGGAAACCAGCAATAAAGCATATGAAAAAAATCTAATATTTGGTGGTGTGCACAGATGGCTCAGCATATTTACTGTCTTTAGAAACTGAGAACAACACTCACTGTTGGAGGCCGAGGCAGGTTGAGATTTTCTGAATCACAACAAACAAGGCATTTACATATCATTACATTTTGTAATTCCAATGGCATTTAGTATTTGAACTAGGGAAACACACTGGACTGCAATGGAAAAAACATTTCCAATTGATAGTGTAGTATGCAATAACGTTCCTTCTCATTTTTTGGGGCCATTCAAAATACCACCCGTGCACGGTTTTTACACTAAAAAAAACTGGCTGCTGTAGGTCAGGGACATTAGAGGGAGCAGCATACAGTGGCATACCACTGCAGGGAGCAGCGCGTGCTGCTGCAGGAGGGCAACGGCTGACTGCAGTCCGGGCAGGTATAGCAGGAGTAGCAAGGTCAGGGCGAAGGAGTGGCAAGAGTTCGTAGACGGAGGTGATCGGGGCCCAGACAAGGCGAGGGCCCAGGGGCAGTACGGGCCAGCCCACACCGCAATGTGTGCGCGCACTAGATCCGTGCAGCAGAGCTGGTCTCCAGTTGTCTTGGTTAATCCCTGCCACTGGACCGAGACCTCGCTCGGTCAAGCCCGTGTGGTGGCTGGGGTGCAACAGCCACCCTACGTTAAAAAAAATCTACGTGCAGGCATCTTCCACACTTCAGGATGTAGTTCAGGATCTGGAATATTAGGTCCTTCATTGAAACACCTGTGAACTCATCCCTTTTCGGCGTGGAAGCAAGTCATCCTCGTTTCGAGGGACTGCCTATGATGATGGCTGTAGTCAAATAAGGGACACAAAATTTGGACACGTAGCACCCGTTTTTTGGGGTGCTACAAGTGCCCTTTGAGGTCCAAAATGGCGTCCACGCCGCACGCATACTTGAGCCAAATCACGCCGAACGGCACAAGGGTAAGGTTGTGATGAGGGAGGGGTGGAAAAGCAAGTACATACTTACACCATCTGCAATTTGTAAATCAGAAGCAATGACAGGATGAGAGGGATGTGGAATGCGAGGAGGAGGATTAGGTATGAGGATACAATCATCTTCTATGGTTTCTCTTTGCCACTGGCCACGGCCTCATCAATGGCCGTTCCAATAGTGGCCAGCACCATCTCCTCCATCGGCATTGGGACACACAGGTGTGCCTGTGCTCCACCGGTTAGCTTCTGCTGCCTCCGGATGTGTGCCATCTTGTCAGGCAAGAGAGAGTAAGCGTGCCAGTGAGCGTCATGGAATTTGTTTGGGTGATGTGTCCATGGTTGAATAGCTGACAGTTTGTGCAAGCTGTGAAATGTGGGTGTGAGGCTTGCAGCAGTACTAAGTGTGTGAGGGTGGTAAAAACAGAGAGACAGACTATTATCTGAATGGTGACAGATTAGGAAAAGGGGAGGTGCAAAGAGACCTGGGTGTCATGGTACATCAGTCATTGAAGGTTGGCATGCAGGTGCAGCAGGCGGTTAAGAAAGCAAATGGCATGTTGGCCTTCATAGCAAGGGGATTTGAGTACAGGGGCAGGGAGGTGTTGCTACAGTTGTACAGGGCATTGGTGAGGCCACACCTGGAGTATTGTGTACAGTTTTGGTCTCCTAACCTGAGGAAGGACATTCTTGCTATTGAGGGAGTGCAGCGAAGGTTCACCAGACTGATTCCCGGGATGGCGGGACTGACCTATCAAGAAAGACTGGATCAACTGGGCTTGTATTCACTGGAGTTCAGAAGAATGAGAGGGGACCTCATAGAAACATTTAAAATTCTGACGGGGTTAGACAGGTTAGATGCAGGAAGAATGTTCCCAATGTTGGGGAAGTCCAGAACCAGAGGTCACAGTCTAAGGATAAGGGGTAAGCCATTTAGGACCGAGATGCGGAGGAACTTCTTCACCCAGAGAGTGGTGAACCTGTGGAATTCTCTACCACAGAAAGTTGTTGAGGCCAATTCACTAAATATATTCAAAAAGGAGTTAGATGAGGTCCTTACTACTAGGGGGATCAAGGGGTATGGTGAGAAAGCAGGAATGGGGTACTGAAGTTGAATGTTCAGCCATGAACTCATTGAATGGCGGTGCAGGCTAGAAGGGCCGAATGGCCTACTCCTGCACCTATTTTCTATGTTTCTATGTGTGGTAAAGCTAGAAATGTTAGGTGTAAGTCCTGATTGAGAGAGATTGCTGGTAGGTGAGTGATGTGCGTGTGGTGCATTAAGCAGTGGCTGAGGCTAGAGGAGCAGTCCGTAGGATCTGGCATTTGAAGATGCACTCACTGACCTTGACCACTCGGGTGAAGTCATTGAACTTCTTGAACTGCATCCAGTTCCTCTAGGCTTGACCGCCATGGCTATCTGCTCCCACTGCCTTCTGAGCTGTGTCTGGAGGGTCTCCTGGCCCTCTGTCGATACAGCGCATCACTTACAGCTATTTCAGTGAGTGTTTTTGGCCCAGGTTGCATGGCTAGTACACCCCATGCAAATGGATGCATCCTCTGTATTTTTACTCTCGCTTGCACAATATAAATCACCCATACTAGGTCCAACATGTTGTGAGCTTCTTTTCACAGCACAAAAACCATCTTGGTCTCCTCAGAGTATGCCATGTACAGTGAAACCTGTAAGTTAGGGACACCTTTGGGACTTGCATCAGGTGTCCTCATTTTGCAGGCATCTTTATTTTCAACATGGTCATTGTATGTACTATACAAACAGTAGTTTAGCTAGATTGTACAAAAATAGTCATAAGTTGACCAGATAGGCGTAATTTAATATTTTGCCGATTGATGAATTTTACCCAGTAAATACAATACTGCACTGATAAATTCATGCAAATAAATCTCTTACTAAATGGTATTTTACTAAATGAGAGAGTCAGTAATTGGTGCCTGGGCACTATGGACTTTTGACTGCATGTAGCAGTCTGTTGCATCTGATTCAGCCACACTCGTGTGGTTAAACAATAAGCTGTAGTCATTGTGTGAGGCAAATAACTGAATTTTGGACATCATTGAAAAGACTTCTTGGAATGTGGGACTTTCCACAGGTGTGGGGTCGGCAGCTTGCTCCTCTTCCAGGTCACCACTGCCTGTGGATTTGGGCAAGTATCGGAGCTGATGAAATTTTGCTCCCAGGACTTGGTGTGGTATTCCTCAATAGGAACTTCATTGTCAAAGAAGACAATCTCTTCTGCTGAAATGGGGGGTGGGCAGAACGAGGGAGGACAGCAGAGGAGGTGGTCAGGTATGGTATGCAGCTCCCCAGCATCTTCTACTGTAACGGGGAAGCACTTGGTGACAGTGGATGACTTGACCTGCAGTACTGCAGAGGCAATGTAGTGGCAGGCATCGAGCATGTTCAGTTGGCAGGCGATTTCACTGGCACGGGATGAGGACTGCGAGCTGGATGCAGACTGTGAATCAATCTTGGTGACAACAGAGTTCAACAGACATTTGCGGTGGTGGGTTTTGACAGTCTTGATTGTGCCTTGGTCCAGGGGTTGAAGAGGTGGTGGTGTTGGGTGGGAAGAACACTAGCTTGATGTTGGAGAGACAGTAAGTAGCAGGTTGAGAGGGGACATTGTCCACAAACCAGAATGACCTTGTGTTTTTGGTGGCACATTTATCTGTTGAAGTCCTTAACCCTGGAAGTGAAGGTCACACTGGTCATCCAGGCTTTCGTGTTGTGCTCTCAGATGACTGGAAGGTGGATAAATTCAGGTTACAAAAATACCTGGGCATTTATACAGCCAGAGGCTTGTTGAACGTTGCAGTAGATGTGGTCTTTGAGCTTTTTGCCTCCTTTACATTGTTCACCGGAGATGTTGAGGATGTTGTCAGGCAAGACCCGAAAAACATACTGGTCTCGTCCATATTATAGATGTCCATTGGTTCATGTGACTCAACTGTGGACGCAAGATCCTACTTCCAATTATCAACAACATTGGGGTCGCCTGTGGCACTCGCGCCCGAGATGACTTAGAATGAGATGGAGTAATGGTTGTGGGATGACTCCAGCCTCCCATTAAACGTGGTGATACCTATGGACTGGAAATCCTGGGGAGAATTTTGTTAAAGGAGTGGACCGGAGATGGGGATGGATTGTGTATGACCGAGCATGCTGGAACCACTCCCACACCATGGAATTCACTGTGGACAGGTCAGCTCTGTGGCAGGGCGCTTTCTGGCAGTCGAGCAGTGGGATTCATATGCATCAAGCTGCTCATGTTTACGCTTCCAAGATGCTGGAAACTTGCGTTTTACCATGAGAGACTTTTGCCAACTCAAGACGCTTTTGGCTGCCACACTCGACTGGTTAATTAACTTGATTTTTTTGATCCAGTGACAACTCATTACGCTTGCGTCAGCTGTTGCTCAGTTGGTAGCACCCTCGCCTCGGAGTCAGAAGGTTGTGGGTTCAGGTACCACTCAAGACTCGAGCACAAAATCTAGGCCGACACTCCAGTGCAGTACTGAGCGAGTGCTGTATTTTAGATGAGACGTTAAACCAAGGCCCTAACTGCTCTCTCAGGTGGACATAAAAGATCCTACTATTTCAAAGAAGAGCAGGGGAGTTATTCCTGGTGTCCTGGACAATATTTATCCCTCAATCAACATAACAAAACCAGATTATCTGGTCATTATCACATTGCTGCTTGTGGGAGCTTGCTGGGTGCAAATTGGTTGCTGCATTTCTCACATTACAACAGTGGCTACATTTCAAAAGTACTTCATTGGCTGTAAGGCACTATAAAAATGCAACTCTTTGATAGAAAAAAAGAACGAACTATCCTCGCTCTTTGCTGATTATCTTAGATTTAGCCCCTTTAGTTTATCCTCAACAACTAGCAGAAACAGATTTTCCACCTGAGCTGCGAAAAACATTGAATGGTACAATTTTGTTTTGAGGACATGAAAGGCGTTGTCCAAATGCAAGTCTTTGTCTTTCTTTTTTCTTTTCTTCTGTTTACCAGCCATTTTCTCAAATCTTTCCTGATAAAGATTTGCCAATCAGTCTTGAAGAACCAGCTGAGATTACGATCAGCGACTTATCAGCTGCAACAATGCTAGGAACTTCAGTTTAGAACCAACAAAACTGATGGAATTCTGTTCCCAACAACAATTCCAACCTACCACAGACAACTGTACACTGTACTGCTTGGGGTTGGTTAGATTTGTGCGCATATTCTGTGTCTGTGTGCAGGCCCAGAATATGCGCACATATTCCTAGTCTGCGCGCAGTCAGATGCCTGTGGATCGGTAGGGTTCAGCGGCTACAGGGGGATTCAAAACGCCATACGGGCATTAACAAAAAAGGATCACGATCCTCAGACTCACATAGAGGTCAGATAGTTAGAATATTTTAAAGAGTTATACCAGGCTGTGTCCCGTGGTTGTAAACGGACTTGGTGCCTTGAAGGCTGCCCATAGTTCATAATTTGCGAGTGTCAGTGGGTTCAAGGTGCAGTTTGCATCAATTACAATGTGAGCATGTGTTTTTTTGGGGGATGTCCATTTGAACAGGTTTCCCTGTATACTCAGCTGTCTTCACTCCTGCACTTCAATACGAATCACTCAAATTATGAAGTTTTTGTACTTGTGCTTTGGGAAGCTGTTACTGAGCATCTACTACAAGTGCTCCAATATTTTCTGCAGTCCTGTGTCTCAGTCGACAGCTCTCAAAGCAGTCTCAACTCCACTCTCTACATCAATTTAATAGAGTCCACTGTGAGGAATCAGGGATTATAGTCATCTACACAAAGAGTATACCGCAAGCAAAAATAAACCAAACCTTCCGTTATCTGATAAAACTTTGAAAATAAGGCATCCAGTGGCTTATTAAATCATTATCAAGCCATCTGTTCAGGAGTCTACAATATAGTGTGGACTTGAAAATTTATTTCACACAATTAGACAGGTACTAAAATATGTAGTAAACAGTACACAAATCCCAATACTCTTTTCAAATCCCTTTGATCCGATGAAAACAGTAGATTTAGCCATAAAAGCTGACAAAAAATTAACCTTTTCGGCATTTTAACTCTAATGTTGCTGCTAGTATAATTACAGTTACGAAGCATTTTAGTCGCATGCATTTAAATATCAAACAACGCAAAAAAGTTTTTTGCACAAATGCTAACACAAAGTTCCTTCTCCCTCGACAATAGTATTTCTGGCACTTTCTTCGTGAATAGTATTACAGGATATCTGTATGGCTCACTGTAATGTTTAACGACAGTCAGCGTCTGTTGCCAAATCAACCATCATTCACTAAAATTAATCCATGAAGTAGGACAGTCCAGAGGTTTATTTTGTTTTGAATGTCCAACACTATGTTACATAGAATCCACAACTGCCTAAAGCTACAGGACCGGCCTGATCACGGAAGGTTTTGCAGTACTCTTTTTGGGAATGTCAGAAATCCAAAAGAACCAATATTTAGGAAGGCACGAAGGAAAATATATCTGCTGCCACTAATAGCATAATATGACAATAGATCCGCATGCTGTGTCACCATGTCACCTTCACAAGGTAATTTTCTTTTAGTCATGTATCTAATGATTAGTACAGCTTATGGATCTGCGGCTAGCTGTTAGTGTCAACTGCTACTCCAGTTACTGAGTGTATTGATTCGATATTTTCATGCTCCAATACTGATGAATAATTTTATATTGTATTAAAACTAATTTTCTGTCCTGCTTGTTGTCAGAAAAATCCGTACCATGCTTCAAATATAACAATTAATCTGGTTGCTTAACTTGGGTAATTTGTAACTAATTGATTCGTAACTAATTAAATGTGACAAAGTTTGCACTCTTCAGATTCAAAACTAGTGCCTTTTTAAAAAGCCAAAATTATATGTTGTGTCAAACATCTGAAGAACTCAGCAGATTTTCTGACCTAGTTATTATCTAATGGGCTACTAGAACTGTGAGCAGTAATAATACTGAAGTGTTTATGAAGAGTATTAAAATCTGCTTAATCCTTATGAACACTACATTTGCTGACAGAATTAGCCAAAGTTTTGGGGACAAGAACACTAGTGGAGACAGATTTTCTGCTGTGTAAATTAGCTAATATAAACAAAAGAAATAATTGTAACATTTACAAATTGCTGGAACCATACAGTAATTAGTTGTCAATATGAACCCATTTTGTACAGGGTAGCTCTTTTCCAAGCTAAACAGGTTTGAATTTCTGAGCATTATATAGTATCGATTTTTATAGCAAGGACAAATCAAGTGAACCATGTCTTTCCAAGTGCAGGAAGAAACTGACGCTATCAGTATAGCACATCTGTCTTGGTATTATACAAAATCCTGTGACTGGGGACAAGCCATTTAAATAAAGCATTCATGTCTAACCCCATGAACCTTCCATGAAATAAAAAGAAGTTTTTAAACTTGTAGCTATTAAATTCTCAGCCCCTCAAAGTGCACCCTACCAATGTAAATTATGCTGTGTATTCATCATCTATCCAAGTGGAATACCAAAAACGTCAAACATTTACCTACAAGGGATGTCAAATAAGATTATTTTTACATTTAGATTTTCACGAACTTGAATGCCAATGTTAGATCTTGTCCTATGCTTGACAGCCAATATCCCATTTCGATCGAATAGAAAGAATCCAAAATGTCCATCAATATAATGAGGCTCGAGACCCCGCAAAAGCAGATGTTCGGCGTGCAATGCGCATGTGCCGAAAACTGGCTTTTCCAATCTGTCAAGTTTTGGCTTGACAGACCCTCTGCATCCCCGCAGCCAGGACATTCGCGCGGGCGAGATTGGGCTATTTGCCCAGTGAATGTTCTTAAAACTCTTGCGCCTGGTAACAGCAGGCGCATAGCCTACTTTTACCAGTGTAAGAGTTTTAAAACATATAAAAATAAAATTTAAATACACATTTTTATGTTAAAAACCCTGTCCACTAAAGAAAGCTTATTTTAAACGCTACTAAAACACTTTAAATCCCCCCCAAATTTTTTTTTTTTTTTTAAACATTTAATTTCAATTAATTTTAATTATGTGAGTTTTAAAAAATATTTTATGTTGTGTTTCATATGTTTTTTTTCCCCCCTCATTGATAGCAGTAAGAACTCGGAGATACGGGGTTCTCATCGCTATCAATGAGAATACTGTACCGTGATTGGTTCTCCAGTCACACATCACTCCATCTTCTAGAGGACAGTGGCGTGCTCCGAAGCACAGGAAGAGAAGGACTCCCACCGCAATCGCAGGTACTTTCGTTAAAAATTCTCAGGTCGGAGGGGTTAGTCCGAAGGAAGCCTCCGACCCAAATTGCAGGCCCAAAGTTGTAAGATTGATGCAGTGTGCTTATTCTGCCACTAGATGTCATTAGCACATTTAGTAGCACTAAATACTGGGTCACGCTTACAAAACATTACTGTACCAATTTTTTCTGCTCATGTTCAATGGATTTAGATACAAGTCATAAAGTAGCAATCCAGATGCCTATTTTCTGAATGTTGGATAACCATGGGTGGGGGGGGAATTGCAGTCGGAGGCTTCGTTCGTACAAACGTCTCCAACTCGAAAAAAATCTGCAAAGGTACCTGGTGGTCCCGGAGGAACGTAGGATCCCAGTCGGAGGGCTAGATTCGCTGCGCAGCGCAAGGGGCGATGTCTTTCAGGTACGTAAGTATGCTGGAGTCGCGTGGACCTGGACCAACTCCATTTGTACGTATTCCTATTACTATCAATGAGAATTACCCCCTAAAACATCGAAACACAGCATAATAAATAAATAAATAAAACACCTCACATATTTAAAATTAATTGAAATTAAATGGAATTAAATGTTTTAGAAAATTATATATTTTTTGGAATTTTTGTGCACGTTTTAATAGGTTTAAAAAGAAACTTACTTTAATGGACAGGGTTTTTAAAAATAAAGATGAGTGTTTAAATTTAATTTTTATATGTTTTAAAACACTTATGCGGGTAAAAGTAAGCTATGCGCCTGCTTTTACCAAGCGTAAAAGCTTGAAGGACATCAGTTGGGCAAATAGCCCAATCTCTCCCGCACGGATGTCCTTCTCCCGGGGATGCGGAGGATCGTCGAGAGATATCTTGATAGATCAGAAAAGCTGTTTTTTGGCACATGCGCATCGCACCCCGAAAACTGGCCTTTGCGAGGCCTCGCCAGATCCGTCCACACTTCGTACCGGAATTTTCGGCCCCATGTTTTATGTATACGTTATACACCTTTTAAAACAGAGTAAAACATTCGTTCAGCGTCTTGAATGCCTTTGTCACAATTATCTTGAATTATGATTTTACTTCTTCTAAAGTCCAGACACTGTCTTTTGATTATATCAGATGGCTTCATTGCCATGACTGAATTAGCAGCAGGGTTCGTTGCTGTCAACGGTTATTTGAATGTCTTCAAAGTCACAAATTACATCCTATGTGAAGGTCACCATGGTAAACTATCCATTCTTATCCTTTTCGACCCATTTGCAGCCTTTTTGACACGGTTGACCAAACCCTCTCCTCCATCGTCCAACTGGTTGGGACTGCCCTCACCCAGTGCCAATCTTATCAAAACAGTCATAGCCAGAGAGAATCACCTGCAAGGGCTTCTCTTTCCACTCCCCAATTGTAACCTCTCCATCACTGGCGGCCGTGCCTTCAGCAGCCTTGGCCCGAAGCTCTGGAATTCCCTCCCTAAACCTCTCGGCCTCTCTTTCCTCCTTTAAGACGCTCTTTAAAACCTACCTCTTTGACTAAGCTTTTGATCACCTGCCCTAATATCTCATGTGGCCCGGTGTTAAATTTTGTTTGATAACACTCCTGTGAAGCACCTTGAAACATTTTACTACATTAAAGGTGCTATATAAATGTAAGTTGCTACTGTTGTGGAAATTCTGATACATAATGCAAGGATGAAGAATACCAGATAGGCCAGAGATTGCTTGTTCTACCGCCAGTGAGGAAACAGAATTAACAGGCTCACTTGGGCGATCCTTTATAGAATGCAGAACAAATGCAATGTGAACAGGAACCGAGGAACAGCAGTAGGCCATTGAGCCCCTCAAGCCCATTCCACCATTCAATGAGAGCATAGCTGATCTGGATCCAAACTCCATATCCTTCAATACGCTTGACTAGGAAAACATTATCGATCTCAGATTTAAATTTAATAGAACTAGCATCTACTGCTCTTTGTTCAAGAGATTTCCATACCTCTACCACCCTTTGTATGAAAAGGTGTTTTCAAACTTCTCTCCTGAATGGCCAGGCTCTGATTTTAAGATTATTTCCCCTGGTCCTAGACTCCTGCGCCAGCAGAAAAGGTTTCTCTCTATTTACCCCATCAATTCCTTTCAAAATCCTAAAAACCTCAATCAGATCACCTCTCAACCTTCCATATTACAGGGAATACAAGCCTCGTTTACTTATTCTCTCCTCATAATCTAACCTCTGGAGCCCTGGTAATATTCTGGTGAATCTGCACTTTACTCCTCCCAAGGACAATCTATCCATAAGGGGCAGAGCCCAGAATTGCATACAGTGCTGCAGATGTGGTGTAACTAGGGCTTTGTATCACTGTAGCAAAACTTCCTTCCCTTTATATTGTAACCCTCTAGTTATAAAGATTAGCATTCCATTAGCTTTTTTGATTTTTTTTGTACCTGACTACTACATTTTAATGATCTGTCTTCATGGATCCCTAAATCTCTTTGGACCGCCACTGTTCACCAAAGTGGTCCAAAGTGGATGACCTTGCACTTAGCTGCATTGAAATGCATCTGCCACAGTTTTGCCCAATCTAATCTATGAATGTCCCTTTGTAATTTTATGCTCCCGCCCACACTACTTGCTATGTCACCAATCTTTGTGGTTAATCAATAGAACAGGTTGATACACCATCTTAGCAGCATTGGATTTACCATGCCAACATTTAAAGCCTTACCTGGATCATTATGTATATTTTCAGAGTGACCGAATTGGCTTATCATCTGAGAGTAAAGAAAATACCTCAGTGGAAGAAACCGGTTTCGTTAACCCCATCCCCAGAGCAAGAGTTTCAACACAAGGGAGAAACTGGGGCCACGACTTAAGTGCGTCAATACTTCTATTCAGTCTCTTGTAGCGCAAAATGATCGGGAAAAGGAATGGGAAAGGAAAGAGAGGAGCTACTATCTCAGCCATATACTAATCAACTTATGCTGCCTGCGTGCTAACTCGCAAGTCCCGCTCACCCATCTCCACTGTGCTTGCTGACCTACATCGGCTCCCAGTTAAGCAACGCCCCGGTTTTAAAATGATCATCTTTGTTTTCAAATCCCTCCCTATCCCTGTAATCTCCTCCAGCCCTATAATTCCCTAAACCTTGCACTCCACCTATCCTGGCCTTTTGAACATGCCCAATTTTAATTGCTCCACCATTGGCAGTCCTGCCTTCAGATGCCTAGGTCCCAAGCTCTGGAATTCCCTTCCTAAATCTCTCCGCATCCCCACTTCTCTTTCCTCCTTTAAGACGCTTCTTTAAAACCACCTCTTCAACCAGACATTTGGGCATCTGCCCTAACATTTCTTTATATGGCTCGGTGTCAATGTTTGTGTTTTCTTATATCACTCCTGTGAAGCGCCTTGGAGCGTTTTATTACATAAAGGGTGCTATATAAATATAAGTTCTTGTAATAACATATCACTTGCACATTACACAAAGTACAGGTACTGCATTATTTTCATATACTGTGTTATTCTCAAAGCTGTCCAAGTGATCGCTTACAAAATACTGTGTGAAGACGACAAGTAGTACGTGCAACTTAATTGATACTCAAGTTTTGTCATTTTCACAGAATTCACTAAATCTCACCCAAAAACCTTACTAATCTCAATTACAATTCTCAGCTTATTCTTCATGACTGAAAGCTCACCTTTACAAATGATGGTTTGTGCTCATTCATAACTTAAAAGGAGCTGCGTTACGCTCATTAATGTTCAACCAGTGCTCTCTAAATTAGAATGAGCATTGTGCAAATAAATTAATTGAGCCGAAGTACTATTCATTTCTACCTCATTGGCTGGGTGAGTTTAGTGGACGACAACTGTGCATTCTCACCCTGACCATTCCCAGGCACGTGTTACTGACAGGCATGGTTCAAGTTGACCTAGAGAGAAACAGAATCTGCTAATTTAACTCAAACAGTTACCTATTTTCCAAGAACATTCTTCAAACACGCAAACCCTGAAATTGCAACTGTTTAGTTCGAAAAACAAAGACAAATTAGCTGATGTATAAAAACAAATATCCTCTAACATGCATTAAAAAAAACTTGAGTTGACAATACAATGGAATACTGCTTCTGATGCTGCAATTTTTAAAGTCTGAAATCACTCAGGGATCTATTAAGAGAACAGGTCTTCTATTCAATAAAATACATTTTTACAAATTGGAACAATGTTTCCTACATTGCACAGAAAGGCCAGTCTTTATGCACTGTATACAAAGCCTTATCTAGGTATCCTATTTGCAGGCCTTTTGATATTTTATAGGTCACTGAAAACTACATTTCTTATTATATATTGTGGTAGCTTCCGTTTATTGAGGGAAACATTTTAGGACATCACTAACCGACGGGATAATAAGCATCTTCTGGATGGAAACTGCTACGTCTGCAATGTATTATTCAGCACTCCCTCACAAAATTATTCAGAAACACATCTCTTGATAGAACCTTTTGGTCTAACATCATCATTTTGAGTGACACCTAGAAGTATTTAGTATTAAGCATCCTTGTTCATGTGTGTTTTACTCTCTGCAAATTAATTACAAAACATATGTATCAAGTAACTGTTTTTGAATCTTACTGTTGTGTAGGTGACCAATGACACAATTCTGATATTGATTTGTTTGCATTCAGTCATTTCTAACCTGGTTAAAATTTTAAAACCGCAGAATTGTCTGAAATTGTGCAAAAGGCATTGTTGTAACATCACAATGGTTGCTGTGGCATACATGATTATACCATGGGACTGCCTCAAAAACTAGGGATTATGACATTATGAAGATAAGGATAGGGAAGAACATAATAATCAATTTAAAAAGACCAAACTTTAAAAACAGAGAGAACACGTATGAGCTGGGAAATAATAGGGAACTGAATAACACTGGATCTTGAGAATTGCAACAGATATGCAATCAGAAGCCCAACAAGCGTTTGCAATTTACCATGCAAAAATGTAACTTCTAAAAAATAATGTAAAAATATTTTTTAGCATTATTGGTGACTGTGTGCAGAGTGCTTTCACATTCCAGCATTACAAGGCCCCAAAAAACATTCAATTTGACCAGATGCTCAACTGGTGCATGTAGAAAACTTTAGGACTTAAAAATGAGATTTACTATAGACAACCTGTAGTCGAATGTCCATCGGAAATAGCATGCGGCAAACCTGTCCCACCCACCCTTTCCCTCAACGACTATCTGTCCCACCTGTAACAGGGACTGTGGTTCTCATATTGGACTGTTCAGCCACCTAAGGACTCATTTTAAAGAGTGGAAGCAAATCTTCCTCGATTCCGAGGGACTGCCTATGATGATGATCTTAGTCACTTGGCAATTTAAATCAATTATCTTTAACATTAGGTAATGTTGAACTTGGAGCAGATTGATTCTCAATAACCACAGGAAAGGTTTCTTGCATTCAAGTTTTATTCCTGAAATATAGCGGCATTATTTTCATTTATACTTTCTCGTGCTCCATAAAATTATTCCATCAAGCCATGTCGATGTTTTGATGTATTCCCAAAAATTAAGATTTACTATATAGATTATTTTTTCAACCCTGGTTCTTGAGGGGATGTGAACATACGGAAAAAAAACAACTGAGCCACCAAGTCTGCCCATCCTTCAATATCGTGGGCCACCCCGACCTGCGAGAGGACACGTCCGCAGGTCGGGAGTTTAAGAGCTGGAGCATGCCACTACAGTTCCAGAGCGAGGTGTGCGACGACTTTGAGGTGGGCGACTGGGTGACGTCATCTAGGCCCAGATTTCCGGTTAGAGCGTGGACTGGAACATCAGCGGGCCCAGGCAAGGTGGAGGAGCTGGAAGGTCGTGGCTGAGGTGCGGCAAATGAGCGTACGGGGTCCAGAAGAGCAGAGGACACAGGGGCAGCACGTGCCAGCCCACACTGCGATATGTGTGCGCACCAGGTCCATGCAGCAGAGCAGGTCTCCGGTCGTCCTGGTTAACCCTCGCCACTGGATAAAGGTCTAGCTCTGTCAAGCCCGTGTGGTGGCTGATGTGCAACGGTCACCACATGTTTAAAAAAAAATCCACGCACAGGCATCTTCCACCCCCTCAATTGGAGTTCAGGACGGGAACATCGGGTCCTTCATTGAAACATCTGTGAACCCATGTGGGAGCAAGTCAGCCTCGTTTGAGAAACCACCTACGACACCATCCAGATGCAGTACACGAAATATCCGTAAGACAAAAGTCCTCTGAAGAAGTCGTCATCAGGAGCAGATGGAATCCCCACCGAAGCACTAAGACATGGCGGAGAAGCACTACTGGCGCGGATCTATGATCTCATCTCTCTTATCTGGAAGGAGGAGATCATGCCAGGAGATCCCAGATGCTGTAATCATGACCATCTTCAAGAAAGGTGACGAATCCAACTGCAGTAACTACAGAGGAATCTCCCTGCTATCGACCACCAGGAAAGTCATCGCAAGAATCCTCCCGAGTCGCCTTCTTCCTGTGGTTGAAGCACTCCTCCCAGAGTCGCTTTGCGGATTCCACCCACTAAGGGGCACAATGGACATGATCTTCACCGCGCATCAGATACAAGAGCAATGCAGGGAACAGCACCAACCCCTGTACATGGCCTTCTTCAACCTCACAAAAGCCTTCGACACTGTAAACCGTGAGGGATTCCGGAGTGTCCTCCTCAGATTCGGCTGCCCCCAAAAGTTTGTCACAATTCTCTGCCTGCTCCACGATGACATGCAAGACGTGATCCCGACCAACGGATCCATCACAGACCAATTCCACGTCCGGACCGTAGTCAAGCACGGCTGTGTCATCGCACCAACGTTCTTCTCGATCTTCCTTGCTGTAATGCTCCATCTCAGCCTCAGCAAGCTCCCCACTGGAGTGGATCTAAATTACAGGACAAACGGGAATCTGTTCAAGCTCCACCGCCTCCAGGCCAGATCCAAGGTCATCCCATCCTCTGTCATTGAACTATAGTAAGCAGATGACGCTTGCATCTGCGCACAGAGGATGAACTCCAAACCATCGTCAACACCTTCAGCGAGGCATAGGAGAGCATGGGCCTTATACTAAACATCCGTAAGACAAAGGCCCTCTACCAACCTGACCCCGCCACACAGCACTGCCCCCCCCGGTTATCAAAATCCACGATGAGGCCTTGGACAACGTGGACCATTTTCCAAAACTCGGGAGTCTACTATCAACAAGGGCAGACATTGACGACGAGGTCCAACACCGCCTTCAGTGTGCCAGTGCAGCCTTTGGTCGCCTGAGGAAGAGAGCGTTTGAAGACCAGGACCTCAAACCCGGCACCAAACTCATGGTCTACAGAGCAGTAATGATACCCGCCCTCCTATATGGCTCAGAGATATGGACTATGTACAGTAGGCACCTCAAAACATGGGAGAAGTACCACCAACGCTGCCTCTGCAAGATCCTGCAAATCCATTGGCAGGATAGGCACACCAACATCAGTGTTCTTGCTCAGGCCAACACCCCCAGCATCGAAGCATTGAACACATTCGATCAGCTCCGCTGGGCGGGTCACGTCGTCCGCATGCCTGACAAGAGACTCCCAAAACAAGCGCTCTACTCAGAGCTCTGACATGGCAAGCGAGCCCCAGGTGGGCAGAGGAAACGCTTCAAGGACACCCTCAAAGCCTCCTTGAAAAAAATGTAACATCCCCACCGACACCTGGGAATCCCTGGCCCAAGACCACCCAAAGTGAAGGAAAAGCATCCAGGAAGGCGCTGAACACCGAGTCTCTTTTCCGAGAGCACGCTGAAGCCAAGAGTCGACGGCGGAAGAAGCGCGTGGCAACCCAGGCCCCCTACCCACCCGTTCCTTCAACCATCATTTGCCCCACCTGAGACAGAGACTGTAGGTCCCGCATTGGACTCTTCAGCCAGCTGAGAACTCATTTCTAGTGTGGAAGCAAGTCATCCTCGACTCTGAGGGACCACCTATGATGATGAATGCAGCCTACATGGATCATAAACCCACCACCCCGTCATGTAATCTGCAGGAAACAAAAAATCATGTAGGCTAATTTAGGAAAAGAACTATGGAAAATTCCTCATTGATTCCCCATCGGCAATCAAGCAAGTTCCAAGCAATTGCAGTAATAGATCACAAATTACAGCCACCTCTCTCCTACCTTCGGCAACTTGAGATATCCTCAATTCTCATGAACTTGGCCAGCTCACTTTTGAAGAATTGCAGTGAATTCATACTTAATACATGTTTGAAAATTTATTTCAGAGATCAATGACTGATGCCCCCGAGTTCTTCAATCTCTGTCTGGATCAAATAATCTATCTACCCAAACAGAATTTCTTCCCTTCATCCACTGAAAAACCTTAATCATATCACTTTGAAGTCCATGATTTTCCAATAAAAATAATTCCCTTTCCTTGAGCCTATTTTGATAGTTAAGATAGTCAAAAATGGGCGTATTATAACATGGAATAGATTACATTAGGATATAAAATAATGAATTACAGAGATGAGTAAGATTGTTTGATATTTAGGCATGATTTGATGCTAAGATGTTCCTCCTTAGACAGGACTGCAACAATCGCACTACCAATGTAACCTCTAGCTAGAGTAAATCACTTGCTGCAGACCAAACATTGCCTCAACAATTCCACAGCCACCAATGAACATACTGCAAAAAGTTGTGTGACACTCATCATGATCTTTTATACATGCATCATATCAATCTGCCAGAATATTTGCTTTGTTTATATAATGTTATAAATTGTTTTCTAACATTTTAGACATTAGCCATGAATATCAGGGATGGTCAAGTTGATTTTGTGTTATCGTGCACTTGAGACCACATCACTCAAATATTATTCAGTTGGCTCTGCTGTGTGATATTCAGTAGATGGCTGTACAGGTTGAACCTCCTTATCCAGAACTCCCTGATCCGGAACCATCTCTCGTCCGGAACCATTCCCGGCCACCGGGTGGCACATGCGCAGAACTCCGACATGAACAAATTAAAGCCCTTTCTCACTGCCGACTCCCACAATCGCTGGCCTGACCCCGCGATCCACCACCAATCCCACCCCCCACAATCTTTCTGCCGCACTCCCAGCCCCAAGCCAGCCAGCCCCACTATCCCCTTGCTCAGTACCTGTACCATCCGATTTAACATGACCACCTGTCGTCTGGAAAAATCCCTTATCCAGAACAGGCCAGGTCCCAAGGTTTCAGATAAGAGAGGTTCAACCTGTATTATGATCAAAAACTGTATGATAAAGCTGGCTTTGGTAATGCAGGGCAAGGGTTGTCCAACATTTTGTGCCACAGAGTGATAGGATAGAAACATAGAAATTAGGTACAGGAGCAGGCCATTCGGCCCTTCGAGCCTGCACCGCCATTCAATAAGATTATGGCTGATCATTCAACCTCAGTACCCCTTTCCTGCTTTCTCTCCATACCCGTTAATCCCTTTGGCCGTAAGGGCCATATCTAACTCCCTTTTGAATACATCTAACGAACTGGCCTCAACAACTTTCTGCGGTAGAGAATTTGACAGGTTCACCACTGAGTGAAGAAGTTTCTCCTCATCTCAGTCATAAATGGCTTACCCCTTATCCTTAGACTGTGACCCCTGGTTCTGGAACTCCCCAGCAACGGGAACATTCTTCCTGCCTCTAACCTGTCCAATCCCGTCAGAATTTTATATGTTTCTATGAAATCCCCTCTCATTCTTCTAAATTCCAGTGGATACAAGCCCAGTTGATCCAGTCTCTCCTCATATGTCAGTCCTGCCATCCCAGGAATCAGTCTGGTGAACCTTCGCTGTACTCCCTCAATAGCAAGAACATCCTTCCTCAGATTAGGGGACCAAAACTGAACACAATATTCCAGGTGTGGCCTCACCAAGCCCTGTACAACTGCATTAAGACCTCCTCCTTGCTCCTATACTCAAATCCTCTAGCTATGAAGGCCAACATGCCATTTGCCATCTTCACCGCCTGCTGTACCTGCATGCCAAACTTCAATGACTGATGTACCATGACACCCAGGTCTCGTTGCACCTCCCCTTTTCCTAATCTGCCGCCATTCAGATAATATTCTGTCTTCCTGTTTTTGCCACCAAAGTGGATAACCTCACATTTATCCACATTATACTGCATCTGCCATGCATTTGCCCACTCACATAACCTGTCCAAGTCACTCTGCAGTCTCTTTGCATCCTCCTCACAGCTCACACCACCACCCAGCTTAGTGTCATCTGCAAACTTGGAGATATTACTCTCAATTCCTTCATCTAAATCATTGATGTGTATATTGTAAATAGCTGGTCTCCCAGCACTGAGCCCTGCGGCACCCCACTGGTCACTGCCTGCCATTCTGAAAAGGACCCGTTTATTCCGACTCTCTGCTTCCTGTCTGCTAACCAGTTCTCTATCCACATCAATACATTACCCCCAATACCATGTGCTTTAATTTTGCATACTAATCTCCTGTGTGGGACCTTGTCAAAAGCCCTTTGAAAGTCCAAATCCACTGGTTCTCCCTTGTCCACTCTACTAGTTACATCCTCAAATAATTCTATAAGATTTGTCAAGGATGATTTCCCTTTCATAAATCCATGTTGACTTGGACCGATCCTGTCACTGCTTTCCAAATGCGCTGCTATTTCATCTTTAATAATTGATTCCAACATTTTCCCCACCACCAATGTCAGGCTAACCGGTCCATAATTCTCCGTTTTCTCTCTCCCTCCTTTTTTAAAAAGTGGTGTTACATTAGCTACCCTCCAGTCCATGGGAACTGATCATCACCCTAATTTTCTTTTGCAGTGCCCAAATGAGACTGTATAAGGAAAATGCCAAATGGAGTTGAAGTTCTTTCTTCATGAAGCAAGATGGAAACTGAAGGACAAATAACATGAACCAGCCCCTTGTATATATCTGAGCCTCTGTCCATAAAACACCCATGGGCAGAACCCTTGGGAGCAAGCTACTTCTCTGCTCTATCAGTTTGATGAAACAAAAGAAAAGAAAAACAGGACTGTGTAGGTTTAAAAAAATAAAATTATGAAATAATTGAGACCAAAACTAGGGACCGTAAATATAAGATTGTCATCAATAAATCCAGTAATGAATTCAGGAGAAACGCCTTTACCCA
The DNA here is from genome assembly GCF_044704955.1 of Pristiophorus japonicus. Classification (NCBI taxonomy): domain Eukaryota; kingdom Metazoa; phylum Chordata; class Chondrichthyes; family Pristiophoridae; genus Pristiophorus; species Pristiophorus japonicus. The sequence continues at coordinate 17,319,115 of NC_091988.1, read as the reverse complement.
GAGTGGTTAGAATGTGGCATTCGCTACCACAATGAATAGTTGAGGTGAATAACATAGATGCATTTAAGGAGAAGCTAGATAAACACAAGGGAGAAAGGATTAGAAGGTTATGTGGATAGGGTTAGATGAAAAGGAATGGGAGGGAGCTCGTATGGAGCATAAACACCGCGCGGACTGAATGGCCTGTTTCTGTGCTGTACGTTCTATGTAATTCTATTGAAGAGTCTTAAAGACGAGATGTTGGATTTTCGCCAACTTTGCGATCGAGTCGGCGGGATCCTCAGGCACCTTTTTGCGGCAGGGCTTCCATGAATCGCCGGGGAGAGGTGCGCAGACGTGAAAGATCGCGGATTGCATTACCGTCGCACGTTAGGCACTCTCCTGACCCTTACGCCATGCCCAGAATCTGCCAGCAGCAGCAAGCATGAAGACCTGCAACAAGGTAAGTTAAAGTTTTTCTTTTTTAATTATTTTTCAGCGATTTAGGGTTGTGTGAATGTTATGTGAATATTTTTTCCAATTTTTTTTTCTCCCCATCACAAGGCCTGGGAGCACTACCGGCCCCAGACTAAAGTTGGCGAAACTCGCGGTTTCTGCCACAAGTCCTCGCACTTCGCCGACTTTACTGATGCCGTGAAGGCCAAAAGTTAGGCCTAAAAACGGTAGCGTAGCAAAAACGGTAATTTTGGCGTAAAACTACCCTTTTCGCCGACAACCGAAAATCTAGCCCCAGGTGTCATTCTTGTGGCCTTCCTTGGGCCCACTTCCAGGGTCTCAATATACCCCCATCATGTGAAGGGGCTAAAACTTGGAAGAAAAAAAAAATCTAGATACAGCCATACCAAGGCCTTTAATAAACCAAGTATTGTATTTCTACTTTCATGTTGAACTGTCCTAGCTACACAGCTAAACACCCTATGGCCTTGAGAAACTGGTTGTGGGCTTGGTCAACTACAACACCGAGGTAACCCCTCTGGTTCTGCAACTTTATGCATGTAATCCTGCATGGCATAATGTCTTGAATTATTCATAAGTATCTTTTTTTTTTAAATCTCAAGACTCCCATGAAGCGCCTTGGATGTTTCACTACATTAAAGGCGCTATATAAATACAAGTTGTTGTTGTAGTAATATCTTGCATTAATCCACGCTAAAGCAAACACACATGGGCCCATTACCCCAGTGTATCTGAGTCAGCCTGTGCTCCATTTCATCCACATTCTTACCTCCCACTCACATCTTTGTATCATCATTAAGCTCAACAATTGTTTCTTTACCTCCACCTTTGTGGTCCTTGTACCCAGTAAAATCCTTACTCTCTTCCATCTGTACTCTAGCTATGGAGTACACACAATGGATTGGGTCTGTGGCGGATCTGTTAGTCAGGATCATGGCATCATGGAGCAGGCAGAGGATGGTGACAAACTTTTGGGGGCAGCCGAAATGGAGGAGGATGCTCCATAGTCCCTCACAGTTGAAAGTGTCAAAGGCCTTTGGAGGTCAATTACGTGGACTATAGACAGCAGACACCTCAAAGCGCTGGACAGGTACCACCAGCGCGGCCTTTAAGATCCTGCAGATCCACTGGGAGGATAGACTGACCAAATCAGTGTCCTCGCCCAGGCCAATATCCCCAGCATCGCAGGGCTGACCACACTCAACCAGCTCTGTTGGGCGGGCCACATCATCCGCATGCCCAACACGAGACTCCCTAAGCAAGTACTCCACTTGGAACTCCTACGCAGCAAGCGAGCCCAAGGTGGGCAGAGGAAATGCTTCAAGGACACCCTCAAAGCCTCCTTGATAAAGTATAACATCTCCACCGGCATCTGGGAATCCCTGGCCCAAGGCCACCCAAAATGGAGGAAGAGCATCCGGGAGGACGCTGAGCACCTCGAGTCTCGTCGTCGAGAGCGTGCAGAAAGCAAGCGCAGACAGCGGAAAGAGCATGCGGAAAACCAGGCTCCCCACCTACCCTTTCCTTCAACCTCTGTCTGCCCCACCTGTTAAGAGACTGTAATTCCCATATTGGACTGTCGACACCGGAGAACTCACTTTTAGAATGGAAGCAAGTTTTCCTCGACTCCGAGGGACTGCCAATGATGATGAGGACACAGAATGGCATTTCATTGTAAATTCCCTACACATCTTAGTATGTCAGGTTATCTACATCCATGCGCATACAATACATCAATAATTTTTGTATATATTTCATAAAAGAAAGAATTTGCATTTATATAGCACCTTTCACGGCATCAGGACATCTCAAAGCACTTTACAGCCAATTAAGTGCTTTTGAAATATAGTTACTGTTGTAATGTAGGACTAAAACAATAAAAACAAGGAAAGACATACTGTTTCCTCAAGTAAGTGTAAACCAGGTCAAATCTTTTTAATTTGAGGCTTTTTATTGAAGAAAAACTTATTATTTTTTTTTTAAATGTTCTCCCTTTCTTTCCTAAAACTGTTGACTTGTGTTAGGGAACAGTTCCAAGGGTGCCCGCACGCTGCCTCGCCAAAGTTGCCATTCTTCATGTGAGTCTAGACAGCAAGTATTAGCAGATTCAACTGACAACAGGGTGCAACATAGCTGAGCCCAACCTCATTCCCAACAGATGTTCGTACAGGTGCACGTTTCAGTGGGAGTTACTAGATAGTGATTCGGTGCGAGTGCCCTGGATGTTGTATGCTGTCCGATTTATTTCTCTCCCTGGTTCTGACGAGCTGAGGTCACCTGTCGCACACTGACTATTTCCTACTAGCTATCGCAACATAGATTTGGGTTCAAATCTGGAATCTTTCTGATCTAAAAGGCACAGTGCTATACCAGGCAGTGCAACAGCCACTAAGCCATTGAGCTGGTCACTTTTCTTTGAGTTTCTTCCAACTTAAAAAAAAAATGTGATGCAAGGTTAAATTCTTCATCATCATAGGCAGTCCCTCGGAATCGAGGAAGACTTGCTTCCACTCTTAAAATGAACAGTCCAATACGAGAACTACAGTCCCGGTCACATGTAGGACAGATAGTCGTTGAGGGAAGGGGTGGGTGGGACAGGTTTGCCGCACGCTCTTTCCGCTGCCTGCGCTTGCTTTCTGCACGCTCTCAGTACGAGACTCGAGGTGCTCAGCGCCCTCCCGGATGCACTTCCTCCACTTGGGGCGGTCTTTGGCCAGGGACTCCCAGGTGTCAGTGGGGATGTTGCACTTTATCAGGGAGGCTTTGAGGGTGTCCTTGTACCGTTTCCTTAAACCTTAAATACTTTCTCAACCTGTTATTTGGTTTTGTGTTTTTACCACGACACATTGTGGAAATTATTACATGTTTAATGCTAGTATTCTGTCAATGCAGCAAAAGATATGATTTGTTCCCATATCATTTCAATTTGAATCACCAACCATTGTTGAAGAACAAAAAATTAAAGGAGAAATAATTACCATACTTTACTGACCAGACGATTAGTTATTTTGGCCCTTCCTAATTCTTTTCTCTTCCTCCCTCTCACCTTCCACGGCTGCTCATCTCCATAGTTATTTTCCCCTTTGCAAAAGGGCAGGAGAAGCAAGCTCTCTGCATAGTCAGCACCAGTGCGATTTCAGCAGACAGGCTTGCAACAAATAAAACATACATTTTTAATATCTCTGCAGCTACAGTGTGTAATCACTTCACTGCAAATTTGAAATACTAACTAGATTAGCTGGGTGGTGATGAACTCGTTTAACTGCAAGCCGACCTACCTTGACAAAGCTTCTATTCTACAAATAAGACTGGCCTAATTAGATGCAGTTGATTTGTTACCAAACAGGTTCAATAAAAATATTCTGCTATATGCTTGAGAACAGGTCATTATCTCAAGTATTATTAGTACAGAGTTTGTAACAACTACTCTCCTTTGATTTTTTTTTTCACTCCTACCCATAGATTAGGGGAACAAGGAAATAAAAAGGCAGTGTAGTTTTAAGACCATCATGTACAATGACAACTTTATATAGTAATGTATTCTTGCAACATATCCAGTGGGTGCAATTTCCCATCGACACGAGCCAGGAGCTGCATTACACGGACAGCTACTTCATTTTCCACTTGCCAGTTGTGAAAAAGTAGCCCACCACTATTTCCTGATTTCCCCAACTCAGAGAGAACCTGTTACAATAATTTAGGGAATGGGGGACAGCTGGCAAAATTACTTGCCACATAACCATTTCACATTTGTTTTAAGTTTGTACAAGCACTGGTTAAGAAAAGGCAGCCAGGAACTGGTTTTACCTATAACAGCAAATGTTTTTTTTTTTCTCAGCCAAGATGTCCTGTCCTCACTGATTCCAAGTTTTGGGGCTCAATTTTCCCCAGTATTTGCTCTGGTTTTTTTTTGGAGCAGGCTGCTTTTTCTGGCCTAACTTAAAAATCCCCAGTTTCCCCAATCAATTTGCACCAGCGAAACTGACTTAGTTCCGTTTTTTTTTTAAGTTAAGTTTTTTTTCTCAGAATGGGGAGTTACCAGCCACCTACGCTAATTCTGGCCATTTGGGTAACTTGGACCAGCTGATAGTTACTCCAGTTCTACTTAGGCCAGCATTTGAGAAAACCAGTTGTGCATAGTCCCAAACGGTATGGATGAAGACACCCCAGCTACTTTCCATATTTTCCTTATCTTCTTCAATGACCAAAGAAATTAGTCACTACATTAGGCACTCTGCTGACTGAATAAGTAGTATACAGGTATTTAGTTCTTGCAAATGGACAATGCATTTTTGTTTTCGGCACAACTACCAGGAAATCCACTATCCTCCCCAAAAGGAAATTTTTCAACTCCTTACTGCAAAGATTTCTTATTTTATTAACAGATAAATAGTGCACAGCTTGTTTTAAAATTATTTTAAAGAAAAACCGCCAATGTTGCAGTAGCAGAATGATGTTACTGGAACAAGACAGATCACATTGTTGCCTAGAAATGAATGTCAGCAATGAACGCTTGCACGGTATTCCTTTGTCTACTATTTAAGCAAAGATATTCACCCATTTAAAATAAAATGGCTAATGTCTGTGTTTAACAAGAGGAGAGGGGAATGTTATTCAAACACATGAAATAGTTGTCTGCAAAGATTAGCAACAGTAACTTCTGGCCTAATATATTTCCTCAAAGTGCATCAGACAGTGCAGAACCAGCAGTAAAGCAGGAGATTATGCAATGTGTTAACTTTATTAATATTCTTTCTTATATTCTTTGAACTGAAGGCAAACGAGAGAGAATTTATTGTTCAGCAAGGAAATGAATTGCACCAAGATGCTTCTAAAAGCAGCCCAAACAGACAACATTTCTCAATGGTGGTATGGAAACCTGCTGGGTAAAAGCAACACAGGCCCTGCTCAGTCTTGTTACTCTGCATGAAGTACAGTAAAGAGTTTATTCTGTTCACATGAACTAAGATGTGCAGATCCCCAGACAGTTGTTCACAAAGAACCCATCCACAGGTGGTTTTTGTATCTGCTAAGCTGATGATCACAATCAGAGCTTTGTCACTCCCTATGCCATTTTTGTTTCTAGGGAATTTGACATTTAGCAGCTTCAGGTTTACAATATAGGACTGAGGTAGAAATTAATTTTAAAATGAGCTTTTGAACTCCTATCTCAACATAGAGTAAACTTCAGCTAGGATCAGGTAATGTATTCCAATTGCAATAACTGAGATTGTTCAAATAAGACTTAAACAAAGATTTACTGGTCCAGAAAAGTTTTTCAAAAATCTTTTCCAGCCACTTGCTCAGGCTGAACCAAATGGCGCTAAATCTTGGCATCCTATTTGAGCCAGAGCCGAGGGTGAAACTGCACATCATATTCATCACCAAGGCCGCTTATTCTATCCGCCCCAATATTGCCCGTCTCGGATGCTACCTCACCCCCACTGCTGCTGAAATTATTATCCATGCATCTGCATCTCTGGACTCAATTTCTCCAAAGTCCTCATCAGTCTCCCATCCACCACCTTTCATAGATTCTAAATTGTTCAAAGCTCAGCTGCCCATATCATATCCTACGCACCCATCCTCATGTACATTGGCTTGCTGTGCCCCAATTCATGAAGTTTAAAATCCCAACTCTTGGGAGAGAGCTCTGCCTCTGCAGGTATCCAGGCACGCATATAGCTCTCTCCCAGGCAGGATGATTGCAGCCAGACAGGAATAAAGCCATGAAAATAGGGGTCTGTCTGGCCACTACGTGAATTGCAGATACCAAACTTATTTTTTTTCCCCATTTGTTCTGGGATGTGGGCACCGCTGGCAAGGCCAGCATTTATTGCCCATCCCTAATTGCCCTCGAGAAGGTGATGGTGAGCCGCCTTCTTGAACCTTGTGGTGAAAGTACTCCCACAGTGCTGGTAGGGAGGGAGTTCCAGGATTTTGACCCAGCGACGATGAAGGAACGGCGATATATTTCCAAATCAGGATGGTCTGTAACTTGGAGGGGGACTTACAGGTGATGGTGTTCCCATGCGCCTGCTGCCCTTGACCTTCTAGGCGGTAGAGGTCGTGGGTTTGGGAGGCGCTACCGAAGAAGCCGTGGCGAATTGCTGTAATGCATCTTATCGATGGGACACACCGCAGCTATGGTGCGCCGGTGGTGGAGGGAGTGAATGTTGAAGGTGGTGCTGTGGGTTCCAATCAAGCGGGCTGCTTTGTCCTGGATGGTGTCGAGCTTCTTGAATGTTGTTGGAGTTGCACTCATCCAGGCAAATGGAGAGTATTCCATCACACTCCTGCCTTGTAGATGGTGAAAGACTCTAGGGAGTCAGGAGGCGAGACACTCGACACAGAATATTCAGCTTCTGGCCCGCTCTTGTTGCCACAGTATTTATATGGCTGGTCCAGTTAAGTTTCTGGTCAATGGTGACACCAGGACATTAATGGTGGGGGATTCGGCGATGGTAATGCCATTGAATATCAAGGACAGGTGGTTAGACTCTCGCTCGGTGGAGATTGTCATTGCCTGGCAATTGTGTGGTGCAAATACACCACTTTGGGTACTGTTGAGGGGGATGACTCATCAGGGGAGGGCAGCAGCAGCAGCCAATTTCATGGCACCATGGGTGGCTCTGCTGCACAGGAGGGCAGGAAAAAGAGTGGGAGAGCTATAGTGATAGGGGATTTGATTTAAGGGGAATAGATAGGCGTTTCTGTTGCCGCAACTGAGACTCCAGGATGGTATGTTGCCTCCCTGGTGCAAGGGTCAAGGATGTCTCGGAGCGGGTGCAGGACATTCTGAAAAGGGAGGGTGAACAGCCAGTTGTCGTGGTGCATATAGGTACCAACGATATAGGTAAAAAACGGGATGAGGTCCTACGGGACCAATTTAGGGAGCTAGGAGCTAAATTAAAAAGTAGGACCTCAAAAGTAGTAATCTCAGGATTGCTACCAGTGCCATGTGCTAGTCAGAGTAGGAATCGCAGGATAGCTCAGATGAATACGTGGCTTGAGGAGTGGTGCAAGAGGGAGGGATTCAAATTCCTGGGATATTGGAACCGGCTCTGGGAAGGTGGGACCAGTACAAACTGGACGGTCTGCACCTGGGCAGGACCGGAACCAATGTCCGAGGGGGAGTGTTTGCTAGTGCTGTTGGGTAGGAGTTAAACTGATATGGCAGGGGGATGGGAACCTATGCAGGGAGGCAGAGGGAAATAAAATGGAGGCAGAAGCAAAAGATAGGAAGGAGAATAGTAAAAGTGGAGGGCAGAGAAACCCAAGGCAAAAAACAAAAACAAAAAGGGTCACATGACAGCAAAATTCTATTTCCTGTGTTTTTATCTTAAAGTGCAAAATTATGTTTCTCATCGGTTGAAATCATAGCAAACCATATGCTTTTAGCTCAATTAATATGTCAAAATAGAATTTTATTTTGCTTGTGCTCCAGCACCACCAGTGTACTTGGAATACTTCAGTGGCAGTTAGTTACACATTGCTTTATATATATTCAATCTATAATCATTATCGCTCAATCAACATCACTAAAACAGATTATCTGGTCATTATTACATTGTTGTTTGTGGGAGCTTGCTGTGTGCAAATTGGTTGCATCCTACATGACATCATCATCAAAGGCAGTCCCTCGGAATCGAGGAAGACTTGCTTCTACTCTAAAAATGAGTCCTTAGGTGACTGAACAGTTCAATACGAGAACCACAGTCCCTGTCACAGGTGGGACAGATAGACACTGAGGGAAAGGGCGGGTGGGACTGGTTTGCTGCACGCTCTTTCCGCTGCCTGCGCTTGATTTCTGCATGCTCTCGGCTATGAGACTCAAGGTGCTCAGCGCCCTCCCGGATGCACTTCCTCCACTTAGGGCAGTCTTTGGCCAGGGACTCCCAGGTGCCAGTGGGGATGTTGCACTTATCAGGGAGGCTTTGAGTGTGTCCTCGAAACGTTTCCTCTGCCCACCTTACATTACAACAGTGACTTAATTGGCTGTAAAGTGTTTTGGGACGTCCAGTGGACGTGAAAGGCACTAGAGAGGTGCAAGTCTTTCTTTCTATTAGAACAAGAGGAAAATAAAGTACTAAACATCATGCCTCAATTATATTCCAGCATTCTGGAATTGAAGAAACCCTCCCTAAAATTCAGTCCAAATAATTATGCTAACTGGCACTGACAAAAATGAGCAATAATAAATATCCTCCTCCATGATTTGTCCATAATGTATATAAAGTTCAAAATGTCTGCCCTATGTTACTCATTAAATGACTTTAAGATAAAAATAATGAAGAGCTTCCTACATCAGTAATGACCACTAACTGCTGTCAGAGTCAGCTCAATTAGTCAGTAAAAGAATGGACATTTTAGAAATCGATACCAATCATTGAGCACTGAAAAGGCTCTTTACAAATCTATCCCTCGTTATTTAGCAACCCACTTTATATAGTGTATTCCTGAAACTGAAATTTGATCTATTTCTAATGAGAGAAATGAACATATCTTCAGCAACCTAAACATCAAAAGGAATAAGTGAGACTGCAAGAACCCTTCGCTCTTTTTCAGGTTTTAATCCAAGGAAATTCACTTCACAAAAACATTCTTCAGTCCAACTCAATCTTAGATATTGCCTGTCTAGAATGCATAACTTCAAATTACATTGAGAAAGATAGGTCCTATTTGTACAATAGAGAAATAGGTAAATCATCTTAGATTACATGTCGTGTCACAACCATTCTCTTGGACACTGTTAAGTCTAACAAATGTCCCAGGGTGGTTGCCAGATTTCTTTATCTGTCACAAGTATCTTTCACTTTTTCTCCTGGTGCAAATTCTGGATTGAATCTCCAGCATATCTTCAATTTTTAAAGAGGCTTCCATTTTAACTTTCCACTTAAGTGCAGCTAGCACATACAAAGCACATTATGCGATTGCTTCAAATGCACTTTTAGCAATCTGTGGCCCATAGCTGAATTAAACTCAAAAACATCACAAGTCTGAATGCCAGCAATGACTGAACCAGATTGGACATTGTCACAATCAACCACAGAGATCATTTGAAAGGCAGAACTAGAAGCTGCCAGGTTCAAATTGCTTAGAGGTCAGAACTGAACACGGTTAGAATTAAATAGATCATCTGAAGGGTGGACTAGGGGATACCACAACCAAGTTGGTTCTCAATTAAAACATAAGAAATAGGAACAGGTGTAGGCCATACGGCCCCTCGAGCCTGCTCCGCCATTTAATAAGATCATGGCTGATCTGATCATGGACTCAGCTCGACTTCCCCGCCCCCTCCCCATAACCCCTTATCGTTTAAGAAACTGTCTATTTCTGTCTTAAATTTATTCAATCTCCCAGCTTCCACAGCTCTCTGAGGCAGCGATTTCCACAGATTATCAACCCTCAGAAGAAATTTCTCCTCATCTGTTTTAAATGGGCGGCCCTTTATTCTAAGATCATGCCCTCTAGTTCTAGTCTCCCCCATCAGTGGAGACATCCTCTCTGCATCCACCTGGTTAAGCCCCCTCAATCTTATATGTTTCGATAAGATCACCTCTCATTCTTCTGAATTCCAATGAGTAGAGGCCCAACCTACTCAACCTTTCCCCATAAGTCAACCCACTCATTCCCGAAATCAACCTAGTGAACCTTCTCTGAACTGCCTCCAAAGCAAGTATATCCTTTCGTAAATATGGAAACCAAAACTGCATGCAGTATTCCAGGTGTGGCCTCACCAATACCTTATATAGCTGTAGTAAGACTTCCCTGCTTTTATACTCCATCCCCTTTGCAATAAGGCCAAGATACCATTGGCCTTCCTGACCACTTGCTGTACCTGCATACTATCCTTTTGTGTTTCATGCACAAATACCCCCAGGTCCCGCTGTACTGCAGCACTTTGCAATCTTTCTCTATTTAAATAATAACTTGCTCTTTGATTTTTTTCTGCCAAAGTGCATGACCTCACACTTTCCAACATTATACTCCATCATCCAAATTTTTGCCCAATCAGCCTGTCTGTCATTTTGCAGATTGTGTGTGTCCTCCTCACACATTGCTTTTCCTCCCATCTTTGTATCGTCAGCAAACTTGGCTACGTTACACTCAGTCCCTTCTTCCAAGTCGTTTATATAGATTTTAAATAGTTGGGGTCCCAGCACTGATCCCTGTGGCACCCCAATAGTTGCCAACCAGAGAATGAACCATTTATCCTGACTCTGTTTTCTGTTAGTTCGCCAATCCTCTATCCATGCTAATATATTATCCCCAACCCTGTGAACTTTTATCTTGTGCAGTAACCTTCTATGTGGCACCTTGTCAAGTTCCTTCTGGAAGTCCAAATACACCACATCCACTGGTTCCTCTTTATCCACCCTGTTCGTTACATCTTCAAAGAACTCCAGCAAATTTGCCAAACATGACTTCCCCTTCATAAATCCATGCTGACTCTGCCTGGCCGAATTTTGCTTTTCCAAATGTCCTGCTATTGCTTCTTTAATAATGGACTCCAACATTTTCCCAACCACAGATGTTAGGATAACTGGTCTATAGTTTCCTGCTTTTTGTCGGCCTCTTTTTTTAAATAGGGATGTTACATTTGCAGTTTTCCAATCTGCTGGGACCTCCCCAGAATCCAGGGAATTTTGGTAAATTACAACCCAATGCAGCCACAATCCCTGCCGCTACTTCTCTTAAGTCCCTTGGATGCAAGCCATCAGGTCCAGGGGATTTATCCGCCTTTATCTTACTGAGTACCACCTCCTTAGTGATTGTGATTGTGTTAAGTTCCTCCCCCCGTATCGCCCCTCGACTATCCACTGTCGGAATATTGTTAGTGTGCTCTACCGTAAAGAATGATACAAAATATTTGTTCAGAGTTTCTGCCATCTCCATGTTCCCCATTACTAATTAATTCCCTGGTCTCGTCCTCTAAGGGACGAACATTTACTTTAGCCATCCTTTTCCTTGTTATATACCTATAAAACTCTTGCTTTCTGTTTTTATATTTCGGTCTTAATTTCTCCCACTCTTGGGCCATAAATTGCAGCCTCTGTGGACGCGAAGAGGCCCCGCAAGTTCCAGGGTTAGGCAGGATATCGCCCGTTTTATCGTCTGCCCGGAAAAAATAGTCAGACCCAGGGGGCACCCAGCACTAATGGCACCGTCTTGAAAACAGAGCACAAGCCCAGCGCAGAAAAGGATTTGGAGAAGGAAGGCTGCATTTTATACAGTGATGTTTTATGTCAGTTAAGTTCATTTTAAAGGACAGGACATTTTTTTTTTTTTTTTTTAAATGGGAGCTATACTATGTCAGCCATTATTATTGGCTGCTTCTTGTATGCAGTGTCGAGCTGGAAGGCGGCTTATTGATGATCATTTTGAGCGTAATCCAAGAGTTCACAGATGTATGGGGAGGAGACCTTACCCCCCATGAGTTTACAGGGAACGCTGCTCAGACCTGCACCAGTCTGAGGCACAGTGCGTTCGAAGGCTGCGCTTCCGAAAACAGCTGGTCACAGAGATATGCCAGCTCATAAAGGCAGACATACAGCCTACCAGCGGGAACAGGACTGCACCTGTCGAGGTGAAGGTGACTGCGGCACTTGCCTTCTATGCCTCTGGCTCCTTTCAGACATCAGCAGGGGACATATGCTCCATCTCGCAGCACGCTACACATCACTGCATTCGGCAGGTGACTACTGTACGCACGCAGGATGGACTTTAATATAAAGTTCCCAATGACCAAAGCAGGCACAGAATGGAGAGGACTGCAGGTTCTGGATGAATTGCTGGCTTCCCCAAAGTTCAGGCTGCCATTGATTGTACACACATCGCCCTGCGAGCATCTTTCCTCAATCCAGAGGTTTACCCAAACCAAAAGGGATTCCGCTCCCTGAACGTACAGATCATCTGCGACCATACTCAGCACATCATGGTAGTAAATGCCCAATTTCCAGGGAGCATCCGTGATGCTTTCATCTTGCGTGAGAGCAGTGTCTCATATCTGTTTGAGAAAAAAAACACAAACTGGGGAAGAGAGGGAGAGAGAGAGAGAGAGAGAGCGAGAGAGAGAGAAAAACAAACTGGGGAGGGAGAAACATAAATTGTAGGGAGAGACATTTCATGTCAGCCTGTGATGTACAGTGTTATATAATGGCCCGTATTTTGTGCTCTTTGTGGTGTATACCGTCATATGCCATCAAAAAGGCCCTGCAAGCTCCAGGTTTCCACATGCACTGTGCATGCACGAAAACCCGGAACTAGTGAGGTCAGGGTTGGTCTTGACAGATCTACCACACTGACTCAAAAATCACTCACTGGCGCAGAGTTGGGCTATTTGGCCAAGTACTGCCCATCAAATGCCCACGAAACCCTACGGCCTGCTTTCACCAGCGTATGGGTTAATATAAAGTTTAAATTAAAAATTAAAATTAAAAAAATCACGCACAAACATTTAAAATTAGTTTAGGCAAATTTTGGCCTGGATTAAAAGATTTAAGATTTTCCAAAAAATTTATTTATAAATTGTATTTGCTTTTTTTGAAGGAACTTGTAATTAAATTTCAAAACGGGAACATGTATTTTAAGTCCAGTTGTATAAATTATTTCATTATTCTGGTCATAAATGGAATCCTCATAAGCATATTAGAAATCTAACTTTGTGAGTGACGGATCTAGTCCACGCGATCCCAGGGACTCTTCCAAACCGTCCGTCCATGGGATCCATGGGCCTTAACGCAGATGTACACCTGCAGGCCCAGGGCTCAAAGTCTCCGAAGCCATGGAGTCTGAAGGTAGGTGCGGATATTTTTCAAATTCTGGAGGCACGCCTGGGCCCATGTGTTTTGTTCCTGGAGTCAGGCAGCTTTGGTGCTGCTCTCTGGGAACTGAGCCTCACCTCCCTGAAGCTGTGCTTGATCGTAGGATGTGGGAATCAGTGAATTGAATTAGGTTTGGTTTTATTTATCATTTGCTGTATAAAAGGTCATAAAATTGTACAGGCACTTCAGTTCTAAGTTACATATCGATGACGTTTTGTTGAATCAATGGTATTTACTTGGTGTTTCTCATTGCTGTCGAAACATCACAGAAGTAGCTTTATTTAAACATTACTTTTCCTTAAATCTTTCCATTCTGGTGTGTTCTTTCTTGGATAAATTATGTTATTCATCTTACTATAAAAAAAAGTCAAATATTTTATTCGGGGCTTGATGATACTCGGACCTAAGTTATTACCAGCCCGTATCCCATTCTGCTTTCAGTCGAACTCCTTCTCTTCAGGTCATAAATCAGGTGATTTTTGAGCTGTCAAGTTTTTAGGAGGCTATGTAAATATATTTTTGAACTTTTACAAGTAAGAAAGAATCAGAGAGGTGGGGTCCGTTGGTCCAGTGGATAACCATGCACTTCTTTTGCTTCTGGGCCCTGAGTTTTGATCGAGTTCAAATTAGTATGAACATCTCCTCTCCCTGAAGTTATAATTTTGCACCCAGGATAGCTGCAACTCAGGTTCCAGCCAGTCAATGATAGACACTGCTTGGCTCCCATGTGACTGCCGCTCCACCAGTGCCCTCAGGAGACAGCTGTGCGCGTATCCAGAGCTCTGTTAAAGATTATGTTAGAAAGCAGAAATGGGAGAATCATCACTCCATACACAGAAATTAAGATCAAGTATGTTTAAAAGGTGCCCAGGGGTCCAACTCCTGAACACTTTGTAAATCAAGCTCGACACCACACACTCAAAAGGATGTCACATCTGATCAGTGAGAAAGACTCACCTCCAGGGAGTCTCAGTTCAGTGTCAGGTTGGGTCCCGACTCCAGATTTATACGCAAAGTTTAGCATCTTTGAGAAACAGGCAAAAAAATGCTGAATTTGCAGTATAAATGTGCCAAATCTCAATCCAATGCTTAGTCGGTGTGGGTCAACTACACAGAACCATATACAGTTCAGCTTCAAATTAACAATCCCACTTAGACACACCATAATGATGTCATGTATGGAAAGTGTTCTCATGAGGTTAGGATACATTGAGTCAGAATTTACTGTAAAATCATCATCATAGGCAGTCCCTCAGAATCAAGGAAGACTTGCCTCCACTCCTAAAGTGAGTTCTTTGGTGGCTGAACAGTCCAACACGAGAGCCACAGACTTTGTCACAGGTGGGACAGACAGTCATTGAGGGAAAGGGTGGGTGGGACAGGTTTGCCACATGCCCTTTCCACTGTCTGCGCTTGATTTCTGCATGCTCTCAGCGTTGAGACTCGAGATGCTCAGCGCCCTCCCGGATGCACTTCCTCCACTTAGGGCGGTCTTGGGCCAGCGACTCCCAGGCACTTTATCAGAGAGGCTTTGAGGGTGTCCTTGTAACGTTTCCACCGCCCACCTTAGGCTCGTTTGCCGTGAAGGAGCTCAGAGTGCTTTGGGAGTCTCGTGTCTGGCATGCGATAGAGTGTGGTCAGTGCTTCAATGCTGGGGATGTTGGCCAGGTCGAGGACGCTGATGTTGGTGCGTCTGTCCTCCCAGGGGATTTGTAGGATCTTGTGGAGACATCGTTGGTGACATTTTTCCAGTGACTTGAAGTGTCTACTGTCATGGTCCATGTCTCCGAGCCATACAGGAGGGCGGGTATTACTACAGCCCTGTAGGCTATGAGCTTGGTGGCAGTTTTGAGGGCCTGGTCTTCGAACACTCGTTTCCTCAGGCGGCCGAAGGTTGCACTGGCGCACGAGAGGCGGTGTTGGATCTCGTCGTGGATGCCTGCTCTTGTTGATAGGAGGCTCCCGAGATATGGGAAGTCGTCCATGGTGTCCAGGGCCGCACTGTGGATCTTGATGACTGGGGGCCAGGGTGGGGGCAAGCTGGTGGAGGACCTTTGTCTTACGGATGTTTAGCGTAAGGCCTATGCTTTCGTGCGCCTCAGTAAATACATCAACTATGTCCTGGAGTTCATCCTCTGTATGTGCGCAGACTCAGGCGTCGAACAGTGAGGGCGACGGCAGTCACTGTTATTTATACACTAATCAGACAGCAACTTCAGCCGACGCAGATATGCAGTTAAACTTGAAAATCCAGAAGTGGCTGTCAGAGATACGCTGCTCCTCTAAACGGGATCTCATCGTCTGGCTCCCCATTAAAATGCATTGCTGTTGCTGAATTTAAAAAAAAAAATTTAATTACTTTTTTTACTTTTTCTTTCTGCCTCTTCTCTCTTTCAACCAATTTTTTTGTCTCTCTTTATTTCACTTTTTGTATCTGATTTGACATTAAATTCACTTTTATAACTTATACTTCCTGCTTCAGACTTTGTGCTGTTCATTAATATTTCTTTAATCTGATTGGTTAAGGAGATCCACAGTTGCTTGCTCTGTTACCACAGATCCCAGCTGCTCTGTGGAGGGTGCCGCGCTGTTTGGATGCCTCACTTGCAGCAACTTGCCATGCAAAAGCTCATGGAAATTAAATGGGCAAGGGCATGTCTGGCGATTGGCAGGCGGCGTTCATTTGCCCGTTAACAGTAAATTCTGGCCCAATGTTGGGATATAGCAAGAGGAGCTTCACTCAACATCTGGCCCAGGATTGCTTCAGGCTGCTACTGAACACAAAAATACTAAATTTTTTCCAATTTCAGATAATTTGTAGCAGGCCAATGGAAAATATCCACTTAATTTGCAAAGCACTCATTGCTGAATAGACAGGGTAGTTATTGGCTGATGTCACCTAAAAAAAATATTCAGGATTATATTGTCACGTTGCTCATAGCTAACAGTATTCTCAAAATGATAGACGGTTCTTCTCGTTGTTAGAGATGGGCTCTTAACTGGCAGTGCATTAGTATTTCTAAATAAACCAGTTTGCTTAGAAGGTTAGTAATGTGACCACTAATAATGTGTTCAGCCATCTTGAGACTCAAGATAGCATTCCAGATCTTCAACTTCATTCTACGTAGTAGTGAGTGGGATGCTATCTTTCCGATGAGATGTTAAGCCAAAGCCCCATCTGCAAGACCAGCTGTACACAAGATCTCGCAGCACTATCCAAAGAAGAGAAATTAATTTTCCCAGTGTCTTGGTCAATATTCATCCCTGACCTACCACCACCAAAACATAGTAACTGGTCATTCATCTCCTTTGATGTTTGTTGGAGCTTACACTATATAAATGCAAGTTCTTTCCTCCCAATATCACCTTATCACACAATGGAAGTCAATAGTGTTCATTACCTAGACAGCCAGTATGGTGCCATGTAAATGCGAATTAGACAAGAAAAACTTAAATTTTTTTAATGACGTCAGTACCTGAACCTTAAAAAAAAATTGTAAAACTAAATGTGTACAATATATGTTGTTACAATGAGAATCACTATTGGAAACAACGAGCAGTTCCATTACACACAGCACTCTCACCCCTCTCAAGCAATAAGGTGCAATATATAATCAAAAACTATTTCTCAGAGCAATGGGCTGCATGAATAATTTAAGGATAACTTTCACACTAAATAATTTACAAGGCTTACTTCATAGAATTTATAAAAAGAAAAATAGTTTAGAGAAAACTACTGATAATCCCAGTGAGGTATAAAAGAAAAAATAATTATCAAACAAATGTAGATTTGTTATTCAACAGTAGATTTTGTGCAAACCAGCACACGGGCTGGACTGCAAAACTTGCTACTGCAAAAGTCACTGATTATGGTTGCAATGAATATTGATATCTTTGTGCCACAGAAGGGAACACAAGGCACTGCAGAGGTCACCTAATTCAGAATAAACTCATGCTCAATGAAGTGTACAATTTAGAAATTTGCTCTTAACATTGTTCGTGTTTAGCACATCAAGAACTCTAGGCTATATACCAACTTTCAAATGCTAATACTTGGCACAGATATAGGTACATTTACACACATTAATACCCACTCATGACTAATCAAATCACTTACTTTTGTTACAGTTCACTCATTATTGAATACAGTATTATATCTTTAGGAATGCCAAGTAGAAAGCAATGTGCACTTATATAGCACCTTATCAGCTCCTCGGGGCGTCTCAGAACACTTCACAATCAATTAATTACTTTTTGAAACATAGTCACTGTTGTTCTGAAGGCAAACGCAGCAGGCAATTTGTGCATGGCAAGCTCCCACAAACAACAAATCAACAAATAACCAGTTATTGTGGTGTTGGTTGAGGGAGGAATGTTAGACAGAAGACCAGGAAGGAGCACTGCTGCACCTACCTTTTCAAGCAATGAAGCATTGATTATTGCAATGTAAGTTTTGTAAACCTCAGAAGACCAAGTTTTTTTATACAATGAAGACCCTGAAGAAAATGTTTGATTTAAGTCACTGAATGATGTACATCTTTTCAGAAGTTATGAAAAGATGACACTATCCCATTTACTTTTGTGTTACATATTCACATTTTAATGAATCAGTAGCACAATCAAACTAATTGGAGGAGTACAGATGATGCAATGTCATTCACTCTGAATTTTAAAGTAAAACCTTCATCATTTGACATCAGAATTCTCTATAGAGGTACAAGTAAGAGTTTAGTATCAAATGAAGTAAAGATTGAACATAAAATTTAATAGTTCTCAACACAATGCAATTCAGGCCCCCATGAATTCAAGACTACTGCAATCAGTTTGGGTCAATTGGCAGCACTGAGTCATAAGGTTGTGGGTTGAAGCTTTATTTCTGGACTTGAGTTTATCATTTTGGCTGATATTTAATTGCAGTAGTGCTGCATTGTCAAAAGTGCCATATTTCAGATTGTACCAAGTCTCCATCTGTCAGTTCAGGTGGCATAAAATATTCTCATTAGCACTATTCAGAGAGGAGCAGGTGACATAGTAACATAGCAACAGGTGGAGGCCATTCAGTCTTTCATGCCTGTTCTGCCATTGTCAGATATTTTAATGAATCTGGAAAAGAAAAATTTGGTCAGGCAGAGTCAGCATGGATTTATGAAGGGGAAGTCATGTTTGACAAATTTGCTGGAATTCCTTGAGAATGTAACGAACAGGGTGGATAAAGGGGAACCAATGGATGTGGTATATTTGGACTTCCAGAAGGCATTTGACAAGGTGCCACACAAAAGGTTACTGCACAAGATAAAAATTCATGGGGTTGGGAGCAATATATTAGCATGGATAGAAGATTAGGTGACAAACAGAAAACAGAGAGTCGGGATAAATGGTTCATTCTCTGGTTGGCAATCAGTAACGAGTGGAGTGCCGCAGGGATCAGTGCTGGGACCCCAAATATTTACATTCTATATTAACGACTTGGAAGAGGGGACTGAGTGTAACGTAGACAAGTTTGCTGACGATGCAAAGATGGGAGGAAGGGCAATGTGTGAGGAGGACATAAAGAGGCTGCAGGAGGACATAGACAGGCTAAGTGAGTGGGCAAGAATTTGGCAGATGGAGTATAATGTTGGAAAATGTGAGGTCATGCACTTTGGCAGAAAAAAAATCAAAGAGCAAGTTATTATTTAAATGGAGAAAGATTGCAAAATGCTGCAGTACAGCAGGACCTGGGTGTACTTGTGCATGAAACACAAAAGGATAGTATGCAGGTACAGCAAGTGATCAGGAAGGCCAATGGAATCTTGGTCTTTATTGCAAAGGGGATGGAGTATAAAAGCAGGGAAGTCTTGTTACAGCTGTACAGGTTTATTGGTGAGGTCACACCTAGAATACTGCGTGCAGTTTTGGTTTCTATATTTACGAAAGGATATACTTGCCGTGGAAGCTGTTCAGAGAAGGTTCACTAGGTTCATTCCGGGGATGAGTGGTTTGACTCATGAGGAAAGGTTGAGTAGGTTGGGCCTCTACTCATTGGAATTCAGAAAAATGAGAGGTGATTTTATCGAAACGTATAAGATTATGAGGGGGCTTGACAAGGTGGATGCAGAGAGGATGTTTCCATTGGTGGGGGAGACTAGAACTAGAGGGTACGATCTTAGAACCGAGATGAGGAGAAATTTCTTCTCTCAGAGGGTTGTGAATCTGTGGAATTCACTGCCTCAGAGAGCTGTGGAAGCTGGGACATTGAATAAATTTAAGACAGAAATAGACAGTTTCTTAAACGATAAGGGGTTATGGGGAGCGGGCGGGGAAGTGGAGCTGAGTCCATGATCAGATCAGCCATGATCTTATTGAATGGCAGAGCAGGCTCGAGGGGCCGTATGGTCTAATCTTGCTCCTATTTCTTATGTTCTTATACTGGTTAATCTGTGCCTTAGAATTTAGCCCTCTTTGCTCCAAATCCCTTAATAGCCTTACTTACCAAAAATATATCAATCTCATGCTTGGAAAACTTTAAATTGACTCAGTATCCACAGCCGATTTTTGGCGGGGGGGGGGGGGGGGGGGGCTGCGTAAAGAGTTTAAGATTTTCATTATCCTTCATGTGCATAATTTTAAGATTCTTGATTTACCCTCAACCTTCAAACTCAAGGGAATACAAACCAAGTTTATGCAACAGTTCCACATAATTTAACTCTAAGCCCTGATATCATTCTGGTGTATCTGTGCTGGACCCACTCGAAGTCCTATATATCTTTCCTAAGGCTTGGTGCCCAAAACACAAAGCAGTACTCCAGGTTGTCTGACCAAGGCACTGTGCAACTGAACATCATTTCCCCACTTTTGAATTTAAACCCCCTAGAGATAAAGGCTAAAATTCCACTAGTCTTTGATTACTTTTTGTACCTATGCACCAGCTTTCAGTGGTCTGTGTACATGGACACCTAAATCCCTTTGCTTCTCCATAGCTGCCACTCTCAGTATTAAGAAATTATTCTGAGATACCTTGCTAAGATCCAAAGTGAATGACCACAGACTTCCCCCATATTGAACTTCATCTGCCATAGTTTTTCAAACTCATGGGCTCAAGTTTCAGCCTGAGTTGCCCCTATTTTTTTTTGGAGCAACTAGTTTTGAATGGAGCATCTTAGAAATTGCAATTCTTGGCATTTAGTTTGCTCCAGTTCTAGCGAGTTAGAATAGTTTTATTTTAGAAGAGACTTTTTTTTTCTCAAAAGGGGGCGTGTCCTGCCACTTACGCCTGTTTTGCAAGTTTAGGCAGCAAAAGCTTACTCCAACCTAACTTAGAATGGAGTAAGTGTAGATTTTTGTACGCTCAGAAAAATCTTGCCTACACTTTATAAATTAGGCGTAGGGAACGAGAGATTTGGGGGGGGGGGGGGGGGGGGGGGAGGGGAGGAAAGTTTACAAGCATTAAACACTTCACTTTTACAAATAAAGAGCCATCATCAATAATAAATGATAAATAAATCAATAAATCAACCAATAAATCAAAAAAAATTAAAAATTAATTTTTTAAAAATCAATAAATAAAAAATTAAGTTTCTACTCACCTACTGCAGCACCGGGAGTCCTCAAACAGCATGCTGGGACAGGGCTCCCCCCCACGAGATGCCGGTTAGGCGGGCCCTGCCGACACTTCGGGTGGGGCCCGCAGCCAGCAGATGATCGCCGTCCAGGATTGTTTGAGTTCTCATCACTGCACTGTGTGCGGCTGGAATCTAGGGCTACTGGCTCCACAAGTTCCTTAGTCAGACACTCATTTTGTCCTCTTTCACAATTTCACGGGAGGCTTCTGCAACTGTGCGCGCGTGCTCCCTTCTGAGGAACTCTGACAAGAATTCAGGGAATCTCAGACAATTGTGGGTGATGTCTTAAGACTGAAAGCCAAAATCAGGAAATTCTTGCAATGAACATGCCAAGTGAGGATCTTGTCTGGAAGGGAGGGTTAGGTGGCTATTTAAGAGAAAGGGCTGTGTTGTGCATTCACAGAAGGATGTTGTGGGAGAGTGGGTTCTTGTGTGTCAGAGTGCAGTCCTACATTCGGTCTCTGGGTCATGGACATCTGCCACTCCTGGAGGCTCTGAACCTGGTTCCATAAAAGCTTTACAGCTTCATCCTGCACCCAGAAGATGCCGGGCCCGCCGCTGTGGACTTCGGGCGGGGCCCGCCCCCAGCGAGAGGCCACGCAGGCCTCGCCGCCGACGAGGTAAGGGCTGTCAGGCCACTCGGCCCGGGATAGGGGCGACGTCCCTTTGGCAAGGGATAGGGTCGTCGCCCGGAGATAGGATGTGCTGGGAGGGCCAGGAGCTACTGCGCACGCGCGCAGCTGCCGCCACTGTATTTGGCGCAGGGCTGTAAGCTCTGCGACCAGCAGCTCCTGCTGCACTGCGCCGAGCTGGAAACAGACCTACCGATATCGGAGAATCGGGAGGTAAGTATTCGGCGCAATTTCTGTTCTACAAATTAGGCGGGCCTCTCCGATGTGCGCCGTTCCAGCGGGGGTCAGAAACTTGAGCCCATTAGGTCTATGTCACTTTTAAACTTCCTGCTCCCATCTACACAATGTACTGTGCCTTCTAATGTAGTGTCACCTGCAAACTTGGATACACAACACTATTCCTTCCTCCAAGTCATAATGGTGAAAAGCTAAGGACCCAGTACAGGTTCTTGGGGAATGTCACTTGTCACATCCCACCAATCAGAGAACAGTCCCTCTATTACTATTCTCTGCCTAAATATAATCTAAGATCAGAGTTTAATTCATGTCTGGCAAGGAAAGTTTGTAGCTCAGGAAAACATAGTATAACATGGCTGGGATTTTTTTCACTTTCCATTTTACGCTTTTGACACTTTGAAGTATGACAAATGCTCTCAAAACTCATAATTGGCAGACCACCTTGCTGACAGTAACACAGAAAAACAGATTCATTTTTTGTAAGGACAGATGTATTATACCACTTAATATAAATGTATTATTCTGCCACAAAGCACAAAGTCCAACTATCGTTAAGTAAACACAACCTTGCATTAATTCAAGCTTAATTGTTGTTTGATGGGGGAATTTTACAAATTGGAAAATGCTCATCAGTTTGGGCAGAAGCACATAATGTTAGGTAACTGGCTGGCTGTCTTTTCTTTCTTTTAAGAATATTTTTCATCTGTAACAAAATGTGAAATTTTTAAGTAGAATGCATATACTACAAGGTTGCGCTGATAGTTAGAGATACTGTATCTCCTACACATTGTAACAAACTCATTTATGTCTACATCCCACTTATAAATTCCAAACCCTTCTTTGCACATTAATACCAAAATCTTACCATGTATATCGACAGACATAAACTCTGCCATACTTAATTGAACATTGTTTCAAGTCCCTAACAGTATTAAGGCCATTCTTTTGTTACCACACAGGTGTGGTGCATGGATGAGTGCGGTGTGTGCAAAAGGGCCTGTGTTGCGAGTGCCAATGATCAATTGCACTGTTTCACTTAAGATGGACAAGAAGACAGGCATCAAACGTAAACTTGCCTTGAAAAAAATCATGAATGAAAGTGTAGGATCAAGAGGAGATAAATGTAATTAAGCTATTGTGAAATACACAATTTAATAATGACGTTATTTTTGACTTTACAATTTTCAGTGACTGAGAAAAAACTGTGGGCCTTCTTTTCAAAAATAATTTTGATTGATTTAATTGGTTCACTTTCTTCTTGACTGATCATTCAGTATTGGTTGTTTTCATGGGTGGTTTCCTAGCCATATTCCTCGCTTCTGATTCAAATGTCCCTGATCTCTCTTCCGCAAGGTTGCGCTGATATTTCGCCCAAAATTGGCCAAACCAGTGTAAAAGATTGTGGAATTTCAAGCTCAAATTGTGTCCTCGAGTTTCCGCAATCTATTGCGCTAGTTTAAAGAATATCACGCTGGTAGCAGGCTCCACCCACAAAACTGGCCACACCCCCAGTTTGAATTAATCACCATGGCAAGTTTCCATCAATTGCACTGTTTGCGGTCCTGCGAGGAAGCTCTTAAAATGAAGCTTTTCTGAGGTGCAAAAATGTTTTTTTTAAATTTATTAAGAAACTGACTACTGTATACAAATGTAACTATAGTGTTGTCATTTTCAGTTACTTTCAATTGAGTTATTCACAGGTGGAGGACTCTACATTGATTATAAATCCTTATTTATTGTGATACAGCTTAAAATGGATTTATTAATTAAGCTGCACCAGATTATCACTCTTAAATATATCAACGAATATTTTTTTTAAGGCAAAAACTGTGTTTTTTTTTAAATTAGGTTTGAAAATGCTGCTGAATTGCACTAGTTCATGGCAGATTTTACATTCGGCGATATGCAAATAAGATTGAGCAGAAACTTGAGCCAAAAACCCCCTGAAAATGAAAGCAATTTTGAGTGCAATTTGCACCCAGATCGCTAAAGCAGAAACTCTTGGCCTTTTAACCTTGAGCCATTCAACAAAAGGTGACAGTAAATGTACAATGTCAAAGTGTGATGTTATAGGAAGTTAGAACAAATAAAAATGTAAAAAAAGCCAAATGTAAAATGATTAATGTATTATTAATAATTAATAGATTAGCATTTTTATGCAGCAAGAAACAAATTCATTGACTAGTGGATACTCGTCATTTTCCTGCTTTTTACTGAAAATTAAGAACGCACTCAAAGGGACAGCAACAGGGGCTCGTTCCAAGACATTGCTAGCCTCAGAAAAACTTTGAATGTTTTTCTATTTAAACAACATCAAGAAAAATAAGTCGTAAATTTGGGACATCTCAAGGTCGTGAAAGGTGCTATAAAATACAAGTCCTTTGTTTTACTGGTGCAGTTTTTTTCTGTTTGCCTGCAATAAAAAAATAATTATAATTTTGAGCAGACAGAACTACTGGACCCTGGCAAAACATTAACATTTCACCTGTGAATCCTGTAACTTTTTAAAGTTGCACCATTAAAAGCTTAAAGTTTAATCAAATAATCCAGTTCCATGTCTAGTCATATCTTCCATTCATTATTTAAAATTGAACCTACGTTATTGTACATTTGCCAGAGGAAAGAAATCTAAAAACATTCATGTTGACTGAAGGGAAATTATCAATGCAAGTTACAAAACAGTCGGAATGAAAGAATTACCCCGAGAAATCCTGGTACTTTGCAACTTTCAAGATACTGTTTCATAATTCTAGGTCACAGCAAAAAATAATCTGGCAAATGCGAATACTGCAAGTAAAACTGGAAAAATGGATAGGGCAACAACATTTAATGAACAAACTACAATATAGGTAGCTCAAATTATGCTTATTTCTGTAATGAACTGCGAGTGCAGCCTCCAAATGGGAGGGTCCGCACATGTAAAAATTTCAATTTATTTTGCCGTAATTGCTTTTTGTCTCAGAATATAGCATGAACATTAGAGGAAGAACACATTAGCAAATAGATGAATCAAAAACTATTACCGAGCCAGCAATTTGTTCTGAAATCTATATGCCTTTATCAGGAATTAATAATGATAGCCAGATAATCAGAAACTTTAATATTTCACCATGCCATGTCTTAATAAATTTGCAATATATATATATATATATTTATTACTTCACAAGGAATATCCAACCAAGCTCTTAAAATAAATCTCACTTTTTCTGTTATATTTCAGAATTGCCACTTTTAAATACAATACCATGTGGCCAAGTGAAAGAAGAATTGCAACAGTATTAAAAGTTTAAAAAAGGTCTACTGTTCCAGCATAAAGCTACATGGTAGGACAGGCCTGAGTGAACAGAGCAAGTGCCGATACATCATCAAACATTTGGGTCAGAAATGTCAACAGAAAGTTGGAGAATTTCAAGTGAAATGCATTAAAAAAACTCAGTATTTGTATGGGGAAAGAAGCAAAACAAAAATGTCTACCAAGTGTCAAGCCAAGTGTCAGATTTGGCTCAGTGGCAGCATTGTCGTCTCAAAAGGTTGTGGACCCTGTCCCCAATCCAAAAATTGCAGCACATCCTCTAAGTGGATACTTCAGAGCAGTACTGAAGAAGCACTGATCTGTTGGAGGTGCCATCTTTTGGATGAGACATTAAACGGAGATTCCATCTGTCCTCATAGCTGGGTGTAACAGATCTAATGGCACTTTTCGAAGAACAAAGGATCACCAGTAAAACAGAGTTTCTGGTCATTTGTCTCATTGCTGTTTGTGGATCCTTGCCGAGTACAAATTGGCCGTCATGTTTCCTTACATTACAACAGTAACTGCACTTCAAAAGTACTTCATTGGCAGTGAAGAGCTGTGAAGGACTTGCTGAGGTTGTGAAAGCTACTATATAAATGCATGTTTTTTTTCTTGCCTAAAAATGCCTCCTACTTGAGTTCCACAACTATATTTCAGTACAGAACCACCATCATCATTCACTATAGCCTTAGTAATGCATTAGCATTTTGAAAAATGTTGGCTCTGGCAATCACAGGGAATCAATAATTTTTCTATTTGAACACTCAGTTTATTAGCTTGGAATGAAAATTCTACAAAACAAGCTACGGTTTCATAATGCTTATTATTCCACTTGTCAATATTCCAGTTCACCATTAAGTATTTCCATAAATATCAAGTTACCAAACAATTTCAATAGACATCCTGCCCAAAGATAGATTAGTGGTTCAATCCTTGAAACACACTTTTTTTGATTTTCAAGATAGATACGCGCTACTGAGCTTCATAGGATATTGTGGTTGGTATCTGGTACCTTATATATCAAGGAGTTGTGGAAAAGTGAAAATATTTTCCACCACAAATATTAGCATATACGTAACACACCTGTATGTAGTTCCTTTGACAGCTATTTTAATAGAAATATTAACCGTTCGTTTTAAACTTGCAAATGGAACTTGTAATGACATTTGCACTCAATTCTAATTAAGCCTCCTTAGCATATTGCCTGCAGCAAATAACTGTTGGCCTTTAAATAGTTGTATGGCCCACAGATGGCACCTATTTCACAGCTTGCCTCTTTCAATCAATGGTAACTTACCATTCATTGGTATAGGTATTATTCGCTCTATAACTATTGTGACAAACTTTCAGCCTTTAAATACTGTTCAAGTGTCTGATACTGCTTCAACAGCTAGTTGGAATGACTTCTTGCAACCACACAAACATTAGCTGCAGAGAAATGCATGACCAGTATTGAACCAGATTATACTGGAAATGCTACATGCAAAATAAGTAGATAAAAGGTTGTGATCATAGTAGTGGTAAATTCAATTAGTATTCGGGGTCAGCAGACATTTCACATGCTCAGAAGGACTTATAGTCTGTGATGCAAATATTACAAATACGTATTTGTATGAATGGTGTGAAAACACCAGCGGCAGGTCGGGGCCATAAAAGGAGCGGAGTGGAGGCATACTACTGTAGGGAGCAGCGCGAGCTGGTGCAGGAGGGCGACGGCAGTGAGGAGTGACGTCATCAAGGTCCAGGTCGATGATTGGAGCGTGGGCAGTTACAGCAGGAGCGGCGAGATCGGAGCGAAGGAGCGGCGAGAGATTGTAGAGGGACGTGATCGGGGCCCAGGAGAGGCGTGAGTTCGTGACCAGAGGCCCAGGGGCTGCACGGGCCAGCCCACACTGCGATATATGTGCGCACTAGGTCCTTGCAGCAGAGCTGGTCTCCAGTCGTCTTGGGTAATCCTTGCCACTGGACCAAGACCTAGCTCGGTCAAACCCATATGGTGCACAGGCATCTTCCATCCTTGAGGATGTAGTTCGGGTCCTTCATTGAAACACCTGTGAACTCATCCTTTTTTTGGCATGGAAGCAAGTCATCCTTGTTTCGAGGGACTGCCTATGATGATGACAAATACGTAAACAATAAAGGAACAAGGACTGTGACATAAATATCTCCACAAGCACACAATTCTAATGCTACTGGAAAATATATTAAATACAGCATACGAATGGAAGGAAGAGAAAATATTGTGCATCCTCATTTTGCAAAGTTGTAAGATTTGGACTAGACTCTGGATTCCCTTGTTGGCCATTCAGAATTGAGAGAAATTATTAAAACAGAAAGAGGAATATGAAATAGGAGAAACAAAAATGATTTACAATTACCCTACTTATTAGTTACCATAACTAATCATTCAATTACCAAATCACCAAATATATTGCGGATATGAAGGTGTTGTGGTAGGTGTCAGCCATGGCTCAGTGGGTATCTCTCTCACCTCGTGAATCAGAAGGTTATAGGTTCAAGTCTCACTCCAGAGACTGGAGTACAAAATCCAGGCCGACACTTCAGTGCCATACTGAGGGAATGCACTCTTTTGGATGAGACGTTAGCCGAGGCCTGTCTGTTCTCTCAGATGCACGTTAAAGTTCCCATCGGAAGATCAGGAATGTTTTCCCCAGTGTCCTCAATTCATCCCTCAACCAATAATACTAAAACAGATTATCTGGTCATTATCACGTTGCTGTTTCCAACATTACAACAGAGACCACAATTCAAAAAGTACTTAACTGGCTGTAAAGCGCTTTGGGACATCCCGAGGTCATGAAAGGGACTATATAAATGCAAATTTTTCTTTTCTTTTATGCAGTCTGTGGAGATGCAATGCAACTGTGGATAAACGCACCAAACAGCTACTAGAGTTCTACATTCTGGTATAAAGTTTAGATCATATTGGTGATGAGCAGGATGGCATTACGACTAGCAATCGAAAATTGAGATCCAGTTCCCTGAATAACCTGTTTATAATCCAGAGTGTCTTCCAAGTTAACATTTGCTGATATCATTCAAAATTCCTATTCTCCTCAAATTACTAGGTGTTAAATAACATTGATTTAAGAATTTACAGCTGAATCAGTTGAAGGCTAATATTAGATGAAGCCTACAAAAGGTCCATACGCAACATCCTGTGACATCAATATCTATCACTAAATCTCAGACTACTTAGAGGCCCATTCCACCCAGATCAGAAGTACATCAGTCATCGAAAATAGTTTATTTCCTTGCAACCTTCTAAAACTACGTCAAACCTGGAATGGCGAGTTTTGGCATGACCAGTAATACGATCCAGAGTGTGCAACCCAAATCTGCCCCGAACCTGATGATATATAGAGACGCAACCCAAATCTTCTCTTCCTCCTCAAAATCCTTTCAATAAAGAAATCCTGAACTGCAAGGGACAAACTGAACTAAACAGTGACTGAGTGAACTTTTGGCGAGAGAGGGTAAGGGAGCGAGCTTGGCCTCAACAGTACAGCACTGTGGAAAAATGGGTTATTCAAGGAGACAGGCAAGTGCAAGACTGCAGTGGGAGATTTCATTGTCACTTCTGTAACTATGAAACATAAGCCCCAAATTATGTCATGTCAGAAAAAAATGATGCAAGAAAGATTAGAATTCAGTTATTGCATATAGAGTTCCAAAAGAGTGGAAAGATTTATCTTTAAAAAGAAAAGTTCTGCAAACAGAATCCCTTAAATTGAGCTGAGCAATATAAGGAATTGGTTACATTCCTGGAAGTATAATTCACACCACTGGACAGTGGAAAGGAAAATTCAGGATGACATTTGTTGAGGTACAAGTGCGTATTAACAAATTAAAATTGTAGGGAGTCTCAATTGTCCAAAGAGAGTCTGGGTAACGACACAGAACAAGTCGATAACCCAAAATTACAGGGAAACAAAATAACTGAGCGCAAGAACAGGAAAGGAAAAATAAAATTTTAAAAAAGAGAACAAACGTAATTGACTGGAAAAAAGCAAATTCAAGATTAAAATTAAACGTCCAGATTAAATGGAAGGAAAATTGGGCAATGGGGAACATAAATATATAGGAACATTACAAAAGGCTAAGAGCAAGTATAAAAGAAAATGAACAAAAACATGAAGGGCAATAAAAATAGCTTTCCATAGACACTTTACCAGGAAAAGGATAGTCAAGGTAATGGTAGGGCTGGTAAGAGATGAATAGGCACCCTGGGAACTAATTTTCCACTCGTCAAATCTGAGTTGCAATATAGTTGTTCTTTTTTCTTTTTAATGTAATCTATGTTATGCAGCCGAATATTTTGAGACCATTTATTAGGTTAGTTCCAGACCAGATAAGACTAACTGAACAATAATGTTGAGGTGACTGTTATGCCGCACAAAACCTCAACATTATCGACATGGTAATTTCTATTTTCACTGTTGTCGTCTTACCTGGTCTGCAACTAACCTAATAAATGGTCTCAAAATATTCAGTCGCATAACACGGGCCCCATTAAAAAGAAAAATACAGCTATATTGCATTTCAGGCTTGACAACTGGAAAATCTGTTCCCAGAGTGTCTATTCATCCTCACCTTTAATACTTTCTGCTGATCATAGCACTGTAATTATGAAATGTACTTGTAAGCGACAGTAAATATACTTCAGTAATTGATTTAAGCTGCATGACTACACTACTTAAAAATATATCTATAATTCTATTAAAACTACAACTATGCTGGAAACATTGTAATTAGGAATTGTCTAATGTGATGGCTCAGTGAGTTTATCCACTGAGTAGCTGAAGTATGGAAACCAGGAAAGATACTGGATTGACCAGGTCCTTGCTGATCTCAACTCAAACAATACTGGTTTATGATAAGGAAAGATTGACAGGATTGCCACTGGATCACTCCTGGTGGAAGTATACATGTAGACAATGACTAATGTTATATAGAGCCTTTAACATAGAAAAAAATATCCCATGAGGCATCAGGTAAACACAACTAGTAGAGAAAAGATTGGGAGGGCTGATCAAAAGCTTGATCAAAGAGGTAGGAAGATCTTAAAGAAGGAAAGGGAGGCAAGAGGTTCGGGGGTGCAGGGGGGGAAATGCCAGAGAGTGGGACCTCAACAGCTAAAGACAAGGCAGCCAATGGTGGAAGAAGCTGGAGTCGGAGGAACAGAGTGTTCGAGAGGAGGGGATGCAGGATCGGAGAAGATTGCAGAGATGGGGAGGGATGAGGCCATGCGGGATTTATAGACAAGGACAAGAATTTTAAATCTGGCGCACTGGGGAACAGGAAGCCCATGCACATCAATGAGGATTTCCAAAAGGCATTCGATAAGGTGCCACACAAAAGGTTACTGCAGAAGATAAAGGTACGCGGAGTCAGAGGAAATGTATAAGCAAAGATCAAGAATTGGCTGGCTTACAGAAAGCAGAGTCAGGATAAATGGGTCCTTTTCGGGTTGGAAATCGGTGGTTAGTGGTGTGCCACAGGGATCGGTGCTGGGTTCACAACTGTTTACAATATACATAGATGACCTGGAAGAGGGGACAGAGTGTAGTGTTACAAAATTTGCAGATGACACAAAGATTAGTGGGAAAGCGGGTTGTATTGAGGACACAGAGAGCTGCAAAGAGATTTAGATAGGTTAAGCGAATGGGCTAAGGTTTGGCAGATGGAAGACAATGTCAGAAAATGTGAGGTCATCCACCTTGGGGAAAAAAAAAAACAGTAAAAGGGAATATTATTTGAATGGGGAGAAATTACAACATGCTGCGGTGCAGAGGGACCTGGGGGTCCTTGTGCATGAAACTCTTTTTGGAGTTCACCTGCAAAACATAAAAACATTAAACGTCAGTGCATAAGGGATTTGCAGTCCATCGACTTAACAACACGGCCACCTCGTCTGAGGCCTCCTTGTGCATGAATCCCAAAAAGTTAGTTTGCAGGTGCAACAGGTAATCAGGAAGGCGAATGGAATGTTGACCTTCATTACGAGAGGGATGGAGTACAAAAGCAGGGAGGTCCTGCTGCAACTGTACAGGGTATTGATTAGGCCGCACCTGGAGTACTGTGTGCAGTTTTGGTCACCTTACTTAAGGAAGGATATACTGGCTTTGGAGGGGGTACAGAGACGATTCACTAGGCTGATTCCGGAGATGAGGGGTTTACCTTATGATGATAGATTGAGTAGACTGGGTCTTTACTCGTTGGAGTTCAGAAGGATGAGGGGTGATCTTATAGAAACATTTAAAATAATGAAAGGGATAGACAAGATAGAGACAGAGTGGTTGTTTCCACTGGTCGGGGAGACTAGAACTAAGGGGCACAGCCTCAAAATACGGGGGAGCCAATTTAAAACCGAGTTGAGAAGGAATTTCTTTTCCCAGAGGGTTGTGAATCTGTGGAATTCTCTGCCCAAGGAAGCAGTTGAGGCTAGCTCATTGAATGCATTCAAATCACAGATAGATAGATTTTTAACCAATAAGGGAATTAAGGGTTACAGGGAGCGGGCGGGTAAGTGGAGCTGAGTCCACAGCCAGATAGATCAACCATGTTATGTTCTAGGACAGGGATGATGGGTGAGCAGGATTTGATGCAAGGTAGAATACATAAGAACATAAGAAATAGGAACAGGAATGAGTAGGCCATTTGACCCCTCGAGCCTGCTCCGCCATTCAATAAGATCATGGCTCATCTGATCTTGGCCTCAACTCCACTTCTCCGCCCGCTCTCCATAACCTTTGACTTCCTTATCGTTCAAAAATCTGTATCTCCATTTTAAATATATTCAATGGCCCAGCCTCCACTGCTTTCTCAGGTAGAGAATTCCAAAAATTCACAACCGTCAGTCAAGAAATTCCTCCTCCTTTCCATTTTAAATGGGGGACCCCTTATTCTGAAACTATGACCCCTAGTTCTAGATTGCCCCACGAGGGGCTACATCCTCTCTGCATCTACCCTGTCAAGCCCCCACAGAATCATACTTTTCAATCAGGTCACATTCTTCTAAACTCCAATGAGTATAGGTCCAGCCTGCTTAACTTTTCTTCATCGGACAACACCTTCATTTCAGGAATCAACCTCGTGAACCTTTTCTTAACTGCCTCCAATGCAAGTATTGTGTGTGTTTCATGTACAAGGAACCCCAGAACCCTCTGTACCGCAGCATTTTGTAATCTCTCCCTATTTAAATAATAATTTGCTTTTTTATTTTTTTCTACCAAAGTGAATAATCTTACATCTTCCCACATTATAATCCATCTGCCAAATGTTTGCCCACTCACAGCCTATCTATATCCCTTTGCATCCTCCTCACAACTGGCTTTCCCATCTATCTTTGTATCAGTAAATTTGGCTACATTACGCTCGTTCCCTTCATCCAAGTCATTAAAATAGATTGTCAATCGTTGAGGCCACAGCACTAATCCCTGTGGCACCCCACTAGTTACAGTTTGCCAACCTGAAAATGACCCATTTATCCCAACTCTCTGCTTTCTGTTAGTTAGCCAGTCCCCTATCCATGCTAATATATTACCCCCAACCCTGTGAGCTCTTATCTTGTGCAGCAACCTTTTATGTGACACCTCATCGAATGCCTTCTGGAAATCCAAATACACAACATCTACTGGTTCATCTTTATCCACCCTGCTCGTTACATCCCCAAAGAACTCCAGAAAATTTGTCAAACATGATTTCCTTTTCATAAAACCATGCAGAATCTGCTTGACTGTATTATTATTTTCCAAATGTGCTTTTACTACTTCCTTAATAATGGACTCATTTTCCCAACGACAGATGTTAGGTTAACTGGTCTATAGTTTCCTGATTTGTGTTTCCCTCCTTTCTTAAATAGGGGTGTTACATTTGCAGTTTTCCAATCTGCTGGGACCTCTCCAGAATCCAGGGAATTTTGGTAGATTATAAACAATGCATCCACTATCTCTGCAGCCACTTCTTTTAAGACCCTTAATAACAGCATCAGAGTTTTTGGCTAGCTGAAGTTTATAGATGGCAGAGGATAGGAGGCCATCAAGGAGAGCATTGGAGTAATTGGTCCTGAAAGTGACAAAGGCTTGCATGAGGGATTCTGTGACGAATGGATTGAGGTAAGGACATGGGAACATAGGCAGACAATATTAGAGGTGAAAGTAGGTGCCCTTTATGAAAGAGAGGATATTGGGTTGGAAGAACAGCTCGGAATCAAACAGGGCAGCAAGACTGCTAACAGTTTTTTAATATTCATTCATGGGATGTGGGCATCACTGGCAAGCCAGCATTTATTGCCCATCCCTGATTGCCCTGGAGAAGATGGTGGCGAGCTGCCTTTTGAACCACTGAAGTCCGTGTGGTGAAGGTACTCCCACAGTGCTGTTAGGGAGGGAGCAGCCTGAAACAGTGGCTGATGATCAGGATGGAGTCGATGACAAGAATGAATCTGTGGCAGGGACCAAAGACAAAAGTGTTATTTATGAATAAAGAGTCTGATCAGATACTGTGAGCTCAAAGTAAAGTGTGACCGTAGTCTTTTATTACAGGTTTCCAAAGTGCCTCTCCAGGAGGCCTCCTTAAGTAAAGGTACACCCAAGGGATTGTGGGATCCCTTGGAACTCCGGGGGATGAGCCCTCTGGTGGTTACACAAGGTATTTACAGGTTTACATATATAACAAAAAGGTTCAGTCTTTCCAATGATCAGGCTTGATTGCAATACTCCTTGTACTGAACTCCTTCTGTGCTGTAAATTTCTATGATTCTCTACCAGTAGTCACGATCAAGTTAAAGTATGTACTGTAGCCACTTGAGCAAAATACTGAAGGGCAACTGGTGCCCATGGAACCGTACCCCAGAAGAAGGATGGAAAAAAATTTGCAAGCGAAAGAGATATGCCTTTAATGAAATGTTTTCATTTTTATTGTTGAAGCATCTCAGAGTGCCTCAGAAAATTAATTTTTGGCCAATAGCAGACCTTGCGAGCAAAGCCCACATCCAGGAGAATTAATAAAAACAAATATGTTACTATATGTTTGAGCTAACAGTTACACACATTGCTGGAATGTAAACCTAGTTTGAATGATATAGCATGCAATATTTAGGTTTTTAATTTATCTCATCATCATTATAGGCAGTCCCTCGAAACGAGGATGACTTGCTTCCACACCAAAAAAGGATGAGTTCACACATGTTCCAATGAACTCATATTCCAGATCCTGATCTACATCCTGAAGGGTGGAAGATGCCTGCGTGTGGAGTTTTTTTAACGTGTGGTGGCCGTTGCACACCAGCCACCACACGGGCTTGACAGAGCTAGGTCTTGGTCCAGTGGCAAGGATTACCCAAGACGACTGGAGACCAGCTCTGCTGCACGGACCTAGTGCGCACACATATCGCAGTGTGGGCTGGCCCGTGCTGCCCCTGGGCCCGAAATCACATCCCTCCACAGTCTTGCTGCTCCTTCGCCCCAATCTCGCCGCTCCTGCTGTATCTGTCCACGCTCCAATTACCGGCCTGGACCTTGATGACGTCACTCTTCGCTGCCGTCGCAATTCCGAGGTGGCATGCCCCCACGCTGCTCTCAGGCCGCTCCTTTTATGACCACGACCTGCAATCTATATGCTACATCACTGACAGTGTGTAGATTTCTGTCAATCATGTTGAATGCAAAACACATTGCTTTGTTTCAAATGTAGTACTGCAAAACCAGATATTAATCTACTAGTGTTATCTTTCCTAATTTTCATGGACCAATATCACAATAGTAATCTGAAACAAAATAATTGGATCATTATGCTTTCTTCCAACTGACTGCTCTGTTCACTCTATCTTCCAGAGTTGTAAAAAGAAACAAAATAGTCTTATTGTACACCACACAAGAGACTGCTGGAAACATTGTAAAATAAGCAATTACAGGTATAGGAGCCTGGGAACATTGTAATCCATTTAAAATTTCTGCAAGATTTCTATTGTGTTCCTAACACAGATGAGGCTGCATACAGGGAGGTTAAAGTAACAGTGACCTCAGTCTTTAATAAGACACTCCAGAGTGAGGAACAGGCCTTAGGAGCTGGCTTATATACAGTGCTCCCAAGGGATGCTGGGATCCCTTGGGACTTCAGGGGGATGAGCTCCCTGGTGGCGGAACATGGGAGTGCATGCTTTACAGATACACAACAATTTCTTACACATGTAACTGGATAGTAGCGATTATGAAACAGAAGTTATTTTTCTAACCCCAATAGACGTACTTAACCGAGACAGACCTTTATTTCTTCCAGTGCAACTGCATTTACCATAACAAAACAGACAAGAGCATGGACATATGTGAGAATGAATAACTACAATGTGATGATAATTTGTATGTTGTTACATGATAGGCACAATACTGTCAGTTACCATCTTCTAGAAAAGATTTATCTACATTTTGACTTTGAGCTGCATACAATTATTTTGGCAGCATTTTCTTATGAAACCATTGTCACAATTTTTGTTTCCTACAAGTTCTCGAAGTCACGCAGCAGAATCCTCCATGATGCCAATGGTGATGATACACTTGTCATCAGTGCATGCTTTGGGTGGGTGATCCAGTTTCTGATCAGGTACCTAACAAAGTATCAAATAAGAGAATAGAAACCTTACTACAAATGCTTTACTGCACTGCAGATGGATTGGCGGGCCAGCTTGTACTAACATCACTTTGCAACAATGAAGGTGAAAGGCATTTTGGGATTTCTCTAATACAAGATCTCACACATTTACTATTTGGTATGCTTTCCTTCTTTTTCATGACATGAAAGATAGGTCACCAGCATATATGCAGAATTATAATTTTAATTATCTGCACATAATGTAGAATGGATTCTATGCGCCAACCAAGGAGAGCCTGTTGCTTATCCTCAGCAAGCATCAATTATTTCACAATACAAATTTCACTTGTATTAAAAGCAAGATGAAGACTGGTTACATTACACCGTACAGACTTGCAATTCTACATCCAAATAAAGCCAGGAACTCTGATTTAGCAGCACAGGCTGATGTGACTGCGTCCAGGATAATCAAACAATTTGGTTATGAAATAATTGGCTGCAGGAATGTTCCAGTTAACCCTTCAACTTACTCCAAGGGTCCAATGATGCAAACCATGCACATTCCCAATCATGTTACTGTGCTAGCTAGTTTATAAGTCAATGTCTCAAATCCACTTAGAAGCCAACAATTACCCTGTACACACCATGGGCCCAAGTTTCCACAAGAAAAAAAACGGGCGCCCCTCCGAGCTGGGCGCCCGTTTTTCGCGCCTAAAACGGCGCCTAAAAAAATCCTCGGTATTCTCCAACTACTTACAGGTCCTCTGGCCCTCGGCGCAGCCAGCACGAGCTGTGGGGGGGGGGTGGAGCCAGGTCCCGGCGCTGAAAACAGTGCCAGGACCTCTGCACATGCACGCTACAGTCGGCACACAAGTGCAGTAGCTCCAGGCGCCGAACTGTGTGGGAGGGGCCCGAAGCACGCAGCCCCTAGCCCTGGCCGAATGGCCTCACTGGGGCTGCGTGGATAAGGCTCCTCCCACGGCCAGCTCCTGCTCCCCGCCCCCGACAAGACCCGACACCCGCTCCCCCCCCCACCCCCCGCCGACCAGACACCCGCTCCCCCCCACCGCCCCGACACCCGCTCCCCCCCACCGCCCCGACACCCGCTCCCCCCCCCGCCGACCAGACCCGACCCCTGCTCCCCCCCGCCGACCAGACCCGACCCGACACCCGCTCTCCCCCCCACCCCGCCGACCCGACACCAGCTCCCCCCTCCCCCGCCAATCAGACCCGACCCGACACCCGCTCCCCCCCGCCGACTAGACCCGACCCCCACTCTCCCCCCCGCCGACCAGACCCGACCCGACACCCGCTCCCCCCCCCGCCGACCCGACCCGACACCCGCTCCCCCACCACCCGCCGATCAGACCCGACCCGACACCCGCTTCCCCCCGACCCGACACCCGATCTCCCCCCGCCCCGACCCGAGACCCAACACCCGCCCCGAGACCCGACACCCGCTCCCCCCTCCCCCAACCCGACACCCGCGCGCCCCCCCGACCCGCGCTCCTGTTCCCCGACCCGACCCCCCTCTCCCCCTCTCTCCCTTCCCTCTCTCCCTTCCCTCTCTCCCTCGCTCAGCGGCACGAACGGCTGCAGAATTCTCCCTGGCTGAAGCACTTTCACACAGGTTGGAAGATGGTTTATTTAATCTTTTCTTGGCTTATAAATGTTTATTCAGGTTGGATTTATTTGTATAATATTTGTAGAAGTATAAATAAGGATTTATTGTCGAATTTAATGAGTTCCCTTCCCCCCCACCTCGTTCTGGACGCCTAATTTGTAACCTGCACCTGATTTTTTAATGTGTCGAACAGGTTTTTTCAGTTCTACAAAAATCTTCACTGGCTCCATTCTACTTTAGTTTGGAGTACATTTTCACTGTGGAAACTTTCAAATCAGGCGTCAGTGGCCAGACACGCCCCCTTTTGAAGAAAAAATTCTGTTCTAAACTAGAACTGTTCTACCTGACTCGAACTGCAGAAAAAAAAATGTGGAGAATTGCGATTTCTAAAATAGTCCGTTCTCCACCAGTTGCTCCTAAAAATCAGGCGCGAATCATGTGGAAACTTGGGCCCTATAAAACTGAATCCCAATCTCCAACATGTAAGAATTAAAGCAGAAGAATAAGAGAGTCGTGAAAGAGGGAAGTAGATTCAAGCACAACTTATAAACTTAATAAGCAAAATGTCCAACTACTTAAAAAGTTCAATTGCACGTATATTTAATAAATCAACTTTATAACTAATCATTGCTGACCTAAGTGAGAGAGAAAAAATCCTCTACCTTCAGAGCTGTGCACTCCCAGTGCACTAATGAAAAGCACAACTTCTTCTGCCTGATAACTCTATCAAGCCAGAAAGAGAGGGGAAAAAGTCACCCCTGAGCCATTATCTCATAACCCTGATTCTCATGTGTAACAGAGTTGCCAAGTATACAATTCATCTATGCAGCACTACAATAAATTACTTCCATTGTGTTGCCACACTGCTAAAGCTGCAAATGTACTCCTTTCTTTCAGTATTGAAATGGAGTATTCGTGTTTGTGCATTTCTATGATTAATCTTTATTGTAGAATCACTTTTAACATAATTGATTAATGCATGCAAAATAATTTACACTCTCAAAATGCTATTTTGATACCCTCATCACCTTTACAAATCTAAATAAAGAGCAAATCGACAATTTGCACTTATTTAACACCTTTAATATCGCGAAATGTCTCGAGACACTTCACATAAGGAGGAGGGGAATGGAAACCAAGCACAAGTTAGAAAACTTATCGGGCCCAAAATTCCACATTGTCTTTTTTTGCCCATGTTTAAGATTAATGGCCGATTTTTTTTAAGCCAAATTACCGGCAAAAAATAATCCAAAATTTTGCCATTTTTCTTTTTGAATTTGGTCCCGCACAGAAAGACCTGAGCTTCTGGTGGGTGGAGCTAATTGTTAGCCCCGTTCTGCGCATGCCCAAGCATTTAGGTTTCCAGGGTAATGTGTAATTGTCATCATCATCATAGGTAGTACCACTCCAGGGAGCAGCACGAGCTGGAACAGTAGAGCAACGTCAGCAGAGAGGGCGACCGGATTGGACATCACCAAGATCCAGGTCGCTGATTGGAGCGTGGGCAGGCACTGCAGGAGCAGCGAGGTCGGGGCGAAGGAGCGGTGAGAGATTGTAGAGGGACATGATCGGGGCCAAGGAGAGGCCAAGAGGCGAAGGCCCAGGGGCAGCGCAGGCCAGCCCACACTGCGATGTATGTGCGCACTAGGTCCGTGCAGCAGAGCTGGTCTCCAGTCGTCTTGGTTAATCCTTGCCACTTGACCAAGACCTAGCTCTGTCAAGCCCGTGTGGTGGCTGGTGTGCAACGGCCACCCCACGTTAAAAAAATCCACACACAGGCATCTTCCACCCTTCAGGATGTAGTTCAGGACCTGGAATATTAGGTCCTTCATTGAAACACCTGTGAACTTCTTGGCGTGAAAGCAAGTCATTCTTGACTTGAGGGACTGCCTATGATGACATAGGCAGTCTCTCGAAACGAGAATGACTTGCTTCCACGCCAAAAAAGGATGAGTTCACAGATATTTCAACGAACGACCTAATATTCCAGGTCCTGAACTACATCCTGAAGGATTTTTTTAACGTGTGGTGGCCGTTGCACATCAGCCACCACACGGGCTTGACAGAGCTAGGTGTCGGTCCTGGGGCAAGGGTTATCCAAGATGACTGGAGACCTGCTCTGCTGCACGGACCTAGTGTGCACACATATCGCAGTGTGGGCTGGGCCGTGCTGCCCCTGGGCCCCTGGCCTCGAACTCACGCCTCTCCTGGGCCCCGATCACATCCCTCCACAGCCTCTTGCTGTATCTGCCCACGCTCCAATCACCGACCTGGACCTTGATGATGTCACTCTTCACTGCCGTCGCCCTCCTGCACCGTGTAATTGTACAGCTTTACTCTGTAGCTAACCCATGCTGATTTTTCCCGTGCTGACCCTCAGATTTCCAGCATTTTCGGCCCCTATCCCCAGCTGAAAGGAACCCCCGCTGCCACCCCCATCACCGACTGAATGTTCTTTTTGGCAGCAGCGGGGCCAAAGAGCAAGAAAATAACTGCAGACAATGAAAAACAAGATTACTGATCTGACTGCCCTGCAGAAAGTGTCTATCAAGAAAGATGGGTAATGGTAAACGCCAGCTTATATTTTTTTCTCCAAGAGTTCAAGGTTGTTTTAAAGTTACACTGTCATTGCTTGCATCACCAGTTCGGGAATTTTATTTTGTCACTTCCCCGAGCCAACATTATCACTGGCCGTGCAGCCTTTCATTTGAAAATGACTACCTGAGTACAATTAGTTGGCTGGATTTTTTTTGGAGCGTATGCGCTGTGCGTTTCAGGTGCACGCTGGAAGATGACAAGAGACTTGCCATGTTTGGTGCCTTTGCCCCAGCACATAGGAAATAGAGGCAAAAAACACATGACATAAGGGAAGGATTTTATTGGCCTTTGGGCAGCAAGACTGGTGTTATAAATATACATTCGGAAAGATATTACCCCAACAATTTGCTCAAGATTAAGTGTACTAGCAATCTGTTCTACAAAAATACATTAGTCTTTATTGTTTTGGATTGATTTTCATCCTGTTTGAAACCGTGACCAGTTCTTTTTTTCTGTATCATTAGAAGAACTAGCCAAATCTGCTGGCTCCAACAAACAAAGGAAACTGCAATGGGGCTCTATTGTTCCTGAGAACCTTTCTATAAATCATGACCGCTACTTAAACTTTGTGTTTTAGTATTGTAATAATAAACGTACAATAGGTGCCCACACTTGCAATCATATTAATTTATAATAGACCTCCCAAAAACCCAATTTATTTTAAAATTCTTTCTCTGCCAAATAGAATTATGTGGGAAGTTTTTAAAACTGCAGTATCCCACAATTATTTATACTTGTTTCAAAAGCTTTGAAAATATACATCAGGAAACCTACTCGAATAATTCACTGGGTAAGTAACTTACAGACTATAAAAGGTCCCGAGTTTATAGCTCTGGTTGATGATGAATTCGCCACTGTAAGTGGGGACTATGATTGGAGCACTTAAGTTGGCCTCAGTACTCCCAGGCTCAACAAAAATCTGGCAGAATTCCTGCCCCTGATTACTGACCCCGGTTGGAAAGTGCATGTAGGTGGAGGATGGATGAGTTTAGAATTGCATCCCCACCTAGTCAGGAATTTCTGACAGCTGGAAGCTCCCGCTGTTGAATTGCCCCGCATGGCATAAATTCCAAGGAGTTTCAGCATGCACTGAAGGAGCAACCACCCTCCTGGCGACAGCCACATGGGAACTGGGATGGGATGGCATCACATATCCTAAATCCTGTTACTTCTGCCATCCCATCTGCCCTTGAGAAAGTGCACCATGGTTTAAAGACACAGGGCATGTTCATCAGGGCAGGAGTATTTGACAAAAGAGACACTGAGATTGCTTGTGGAGACTTTTGGCCATAGCTTGGGACTTGCTTCCCCTACATTCTGCAATACCTTTGGAAAGTATTGTATTTCAACAAAATTACTAAGCTAGTACTTGAGGGCTGCACAGTAGGTTTCCCAGTGGGAATCCCACTTTACACGAGGAAGAGAGGAGCCAGGAGACTGAGAGAAGCTGGATTAACCAGGAAGCACCAGAGGCGTGATAGACCATCCCAGCACTACCCCATCCAGCTCTTTCATCCTCCCAACCGATGTACAGGTCAGGAGGATAAAAGAGCTGGAGCGTGGGCCCCTGCACCATCATGGGCCACCCCGACCTGCGAGAGGACACCACCGCAGGTCGGGAGGATAAACGAGCTGGAGCATGCCACTACAGCTTCCAGCGTGAGCTGCTCCAAGTTTGCGACGACTTCGAGGTGGGCGACATCATCAAAACCCAAGTTGCCGTTTGGAGCATGGGCAAGAATATCGGCGGGGTCCTGGTCCAGCAGAGGAACGGGAAGGTCGGGGCGGAT
Organism: Pristiophorus japonicus; assembly: GCF_044704955.1. Taxonomy (NCBI): domain Eukaryota; kingdom Metazoa; phylum Chordata; class Chondrichthyes; family Pristiophoridae; genus Pristiophorus; species Pristiophorus japonicus. The sequence goes on along the minus strand of NC_091988.1, from coordinate 17,277,444 downwards.
GAGCGGCGAGAGATCGTGGCGGAGGTGCGGCGAATGTCTGAGGTGGAGAAGCAGCGAGAGATCGAGGGAGAAATGCGGCAAATGATCGGGGCGGAGGCGTGGTGAGGGATCGTGGCTGAGATTCGGTGAGTGATCGTGGCGGAGGTGCGGCAAATGTTTCGTGGCGGAGGAGCAGCGCGAGATTGTGGTGGAGGTGCGGCAAATGAGGGCCCAGAAGAGCCGAGGGCCCAGGGGCAGCATGGACCAGCCCACACTGCGATGTGTGTGCGCACTAGGTCCATGCAGCAGAACAGGTCTCCAGTCATCCTGGTTAACCCTTGCCACTGGATAAAGGCCTAGCTCTGTCAAGCCCCTGTGGTGGCTGATGTGCAACGGTCACCACACGTTAAAAAAATCCACGCGCAGGCATCTTCCACCCCTGGAGTTCAGGACTGGAACATCGGGTCCTTCATTGAAACATCTGCGAACTCATCCCTTTTGGTATGGAAGCAAGTCATCCTCGTTCGAGTGACCGCCTGATGATGATGGAAGCCCCGCCCTGGGAGATCAACTCAGGCAGCGCCAGCGCTGGAAGGTGCGCGTGCTGTAAGAAAATGTAGGTTTATTTTTTTCAGTGCTGAGGGGCCAAAAAAAAAAGCGGCCATCCAGGTGAGTGAGCGCCATTATTATTGTTTTTTTTTTTATTGGGGAAACTTGGGCCCGGAATCTCTAAGGCAAAGTACGCACGCTTTGCAGTGAATTTTGAAAACAAGGAGAGAGGTAGCAGGATACAGAGATTTAAGAAACGTCCAGGCAGGGCGAAGATGGCTGACTGCTCTGTCCAGGAAACTACCTGGATTTCAACCCTAACCTTTATCTCTGGTATTGCAGGGTTCCGATATATGGCAACATGTTTAAAATCAGGTCTCCTACCCCTTCATCAAAGGCAGTCTGCAGTTTGTAGGAATTATTTTCTTCTTTCCCTAGCTTTTGTCCCCAAACTGAGCTATTAGCCTCTGGTGGTCCAATCTCTCTTTAAGGGCAGTGTTAAAGCTAGTTACATGCTACATGACTAAAAATAACTCCATTTTGCTGCTATAAATGGTTAGCTCTAAAGCAGCTTAGTGAAAAAAAATGTATTTTCTTTTAATTGGTGGTTGTGTTTTCTGAATTTGCACAGCATGGGGATAGCATTAGGTTTCAACATTGCACTACTGCAATCAAAGTACCATTGAAAATCAACGAAACAATACTCTCCCTCTCATGTTCCAGTGTTCTCTTGAATAATAGATACTAATACTGACATTTTTTCATTCCACGAACAAAAAATCCTGGCACCTGTGTGACCATACCACCAATTGCACATTGTTGCACCACTGCACGGTAGCATAGTGGTTGTGTTACTGGTCCAGAGACACAAGCAACGGGGAAATTTAAATTCAGTTAACAAAATAAATCAGTAATGGTGACCAACTATCGGACTGTCATAAAAACCCATCTGGTTCACTAATGTCCTTTAGGGAAGGAAATCTGCCGTCCTTACCTGGTCTAGCCGACATGTGACTCCAGACCCACGGCAATGTGGTTGACTCTTAACTGCCCTCTGAAATGGCCTAGCAAACCACTCAGTTGTAACAAAATAATAAAATCCGATGGATAACACGGCATCGACCTCGGCACTGGCTTCGAACACAACGGCACACCCAGCCGAGTCAATCCTGCAAAATCCTCCCCGCTAACATCTGGGAACTTGTACCAAAATTGGGAGAGCTGTCCCACAGACGAGTCAAGCAACAGCCTGACATAATCATACCTTTCAGCCAATGTCCCAGACAACTCCATCACCATCCATGTCCCACAGACCGAATAGAAGTGACGGCACAGTGGTATACAGGAGGGAGGGAGTGTCCCTGGGAGTCCTCAACATTGATGCCAGACCCCATGAAGTCTCATGGCTTCAGGTAAAGCATGGGCAAGAAACCCTCCTGCTGATTACCACCTACCGCCCTCGCTCAACACCAGTTGGAAGAAACACTGAGGGTAGCAAGGGCACAGAATGTACTCTGGGTGGGGGACTTCAATGTCCATCACCAAGATTGGCTCGGTAGCATTACAATTGTCAGAGCCCTGAAAAACATAGCTGCCAGACTGGGCCTGCGGCAGGTGGTGAGAGAATCAACACAAGGGGAAAAACCTACTTGACTTCGTCCTCACCAATCTACCTGCCGCAGATGCATCTCTCCATGACAGCATTGGTAGCAGTGACCACCGCAATGTCCTCGTGGAAACAAAGTCCCAGCTTCACACTGAGGACACCCTCCATCGTGTTGTGTGACATTACCATCGTGCTAAATGATATGAATTCAGAACAGATGTAGCAGCACAAAACTGGACATCTATTGTATTCCATCACAATCTGTAACCTCATGGCCCAGCATATCCCTCACTACCAGTACCATCAAGCCAGGAGACCAAACCTGGTTCAATGAGGAGTGCAGGAGAGCATGTCAGGAGCAGCACCAGGCGTACCTTAAAATGAGATACCAACCTGGGGAAGCTGCAACAAAGGATTACATGCATGTTAATCAGCGGAAGCAGCATGCTGTAGACAGAGCTACGCGATCCCACAATCAATGGATTAGATCAAAGCTCTGCAGTCTCGCCATATCCAGTCATGAATGGTGGTGGACATTAACGAGAGGAGGTGGTTCCATATCCCATCCTCAATGATGGTGGAGCCCAGCACGCAAGTGCAAAGGATAAGGCTAAAGCGTTTGCAAACAAACATCTTCAAGCCAGAGATGTCGAGTAGATGATCCATATCAGCCTCCTTCTGAGAAGCAAGTCTTCAGCCAATATGATTTACGCCACGTGATATCAAGAAGCAGCTGAGCACACTGCATACAGCAAAGGCTACGGGTCCTGACAACATTCTGACAGTTGTGCTGAAGACTTGTGCTCCAGACCTAGACACGCCTCTAGCCAAGCTGTTCCAGTACTGCTACAACACTGGCATCCACCCCACAATGTGGAAAACGACCCAGGTATGTCCTGTACACAAAAAGCAGAACAAATCCAATCTGGCCAATTACCGCCCCAACAACCTACTCTCAAATCATCAGCAAAGCGATGGAAGGTGTCGTCAACAGTGCTATCAAGCAGCACTTACTCACCAATAACCGGCTCACCGATGCTCAGTTTGGGTTCCGCCAGGACCACTCGGCTTCAAACCTCATTGCAGCCTTGGTCCAAACATGGATAAAAGAGCTGAATTCCAGAGGAGAGGTGAGAGTGACTGCCCTTCAACATCAAGGCAGCATTTGACTGAGTGTGGCATCAAGCAGCCCTAATAAAATTGAAGTCAATAGGAATCAGGGGGAAAACTCTCCACTGGCTGGAGTCATACCTAGCACAAAGGAAGATGGTTATGGTTGTTGCAGGTCAATCATCCCAGCCCCAGGACATCGCTGCAGGAGTTCCTCAGGGCAGTGTCCTAGGCCCAACCATCTTCAGCTGTTCCATCAATGACCTTCCCTCCATCATAAGGTCAGAAGTGAGGATGTTCGTTGATGATTGCAGTGTTCAGTTCCATTCGCAACTCCTCAGGCAATGAAGCAGTCCATTCCCGCATGCAGCAAGACCTGGACAACATTCAGGCTTGGGCTAAGAAATGGCAAAGATCATTCGTGCCACACAAGTGCCAGGCAACGACTATTTCCAACAAGCGAGAGTCTAACCACCATCTCTTCACATTCAATGGCATTACCATCGCCAAATCCCCCTCCAACAACATTCTGGGGGACACCATTGACCAGAAATTTAACTGGACCAGCCACATAAATACTGTGGCTACAAGAGGTGGTCAGAGGCTGGGTACTCTGCGGCGAGTGTCTCACCGCCTGACTCCCCAAAGCCTTTCCACCATCTACAAGAAACACGTCAGGAGTGTGATGGAATACTCTCCATTTGCCTGGATGTTGCCCCAGACAGTTAAGAGGATCGCCCTTCATTTGGTAGCGTTCTCTTCCCCTTCCAGCTCGTTGGCCACGAAGTATTGGTTGAGTCTCTCCACGAAGGCATCCCAATCATCCCCTTTTGAGAACTTCTCCAGGATACACTGTTCTTTGCACTTTCGCACAGCTATTCGTTACCTCGTCGCCAATTGGTACACGCATAATAAAGGATGAAACGGAGTACTGTATACAATGAGCAAGTGTGACCTTAGCTCCTTTAATAAGACTCCAGAGTGCAGGTACCTCATGGATGACCTGCTTATATACTGTGCTCCCAAGGGATGCTGGGATCCCTTGGGACTCCAACAGGTGGGCCCTCTGGTGGTCAGGTGTCATGCAGGTTACAGAGGGTTAAATACATTACATATATTATCTCAATTTGAATTAACCTGTCAAGTAGTTCATGCATGAACTTTCCCTTTCACTGCCCTAAGACCTGAATAATACTATAAGAAAGCCAACATTATTAACCAATTCAAACTAGCTTTAATGATAAACACAACAAAAAAAAGTCAACAGCAACACAAGCATCAATTGAATCACGATATTCTAAAGAAAATTAAATAGTTAATGAAATCTTCAAAACTTTCGTGCTTTGTATCTCACTAACTTCTCTGGTATCCTATAAGAACTGGAATTTTTTTCTTGCTGGTTTCCAGTCATGCTTTTAAAAAATTGCTTCCTTAGGTTGCCTCACTGGAAATTTTCTTCAGGTATAATTTCTCTCAATATTTTCTTTTGTGGCTAAGATGTATATTTGCGTTCAGGTAACCATGTTCATCTATGAAATTAGATGACCAGACCAATAAAAACCTCATGCTTCCTGGCAAATTCTGTTCTGCAAATGCAGAAAGCATATCTGTAGTTGGAAGAAATGTCAGTTATTTCCCCACACCTTTCAAAGTGGAACAATGTCGATGCCCCTGCCACATCCCCAAACCCCCCCAAAAAAACCAAGAAAACTGAAGCTGACAGACTTGTGATGAGGCTCCCTAGAAATAAAACATTTGAGGTCTGGATTGCAAACCAAGTAGTCATCATTAAATCACAAGCCCACCTCCAAAGGGTGGGTGCAATGTTGTTTGCAAAATATCAAAAAATGTACATCGGCGAATCTGCTGAACACAAACAAGTAGTAAATGCGTTTCCTATAGCAAAGAATTTGAAGTCTCCGACTTCCTGTTTTCAATTGCTGTAGCATTAGTTTCCTGGTCTGTGAATTAAATGTTGAATATCATCAAGCAAATTACATTTCTGGAACCTCGATATCTTATTATAGTAGCATTATTGTTAATAAAATATGAAGTAGATGAACTTACTGATTTTCACAAACGTTGTTTTATTCCCCCAGAGATGCCCGATACGTCTGCGTGTATTGCAATTGCCATAAATATACACTGCAGCTGTTGGAGATTGTGTTGCTTATTGTAGGTTTTCTTTTTAAATTTAATTCTGTACAAAATAACCCATTTCATGTACCCAGATAACTACTTTATGCATCAATGCAGCAAGAATTTAGAACTTTTCAATAGTATTCCAGCAATATACACTTTATTATATAATGAAACGCTTTAACAATAATGCAATTTAAAAAATATGGCTCTGCTAGTACCACTCACTGTTTAACTGTGGCACCTGCATTTTCCTCGAAGATGACACAGACCATTACATCGATTTGTACAGCTCTCCTTTTTAGAATGCATCAATAAAAGTTCATGCTAATTTTGCATTATAAACAGAATAGAGGTTAGCCAGCTGCAGCTGAATTTTTAAAAATATAATAATTCAAAACAACAGGTCAAAACTAAATCCAGAACTGTTGAAGAATTAATTGGGTAGAATATGCGACAGTGCTCCAATTTCACCGAATCACATTGGCACAATAAGGAGGTGAAATTGGGCAGGGGCCTTCATGATCATTAAATAGGCTGCCAGCTTTACGATTTTGCAACTCAGCTAATTGAGGAGGACAAGGAATATCAGGCATCCTCATTGCTATTTAAAGACAGCCTGCACTAAAGAGGAGGTACACACTTTGACTGCAGGCAACCCGAAGGCAGCATCTTTTTTTATTCATTCATGGGATGTGGGCGTCGCTGGCAAGTCAGTATTTATTGTCCATCACTAATTACCCCTTGAGCAGGTGGTGACGAGCTGCATTCTTGAACTGCTGTAGTCCATGAGGTGAAGGTACTCCCTCAGTGCTATTAGGTAGGGAGTTCCAGGATTTTGACCTAGTGATGATGAAGCAACGCCGATATATTTCCAAGGCAGGATGGTGAGAGACTTGGAACAGAACCTGGAGGTGGTGGTGCTCTCACGCACCCGCTACCCTTGTCCTTCTAGGTGGTAGAGGTCGTGGCTTTGGCAGGTGCAGTCGAAGAAGCCTTGGCCAGTTTGAACATGGCAGGTCAAGGAGATGCTTCAAGAGACACTCACTTCTCAGAAGCAGCACTGGAGGTCTTGGTGGAGTAGGTTTACAGGAGGTGGGCACTCCTCTTCCTAGCAGGTGGCAGGAAGGTATCCCAAGAAACTGGTCGACAGCAGCGGACACAGGTGGCGGAACAGGTCAGTGCCAGGAGCATTGCTCCCAAAATATGGATGCAACACAGGAAAAAGTTTCACGATCTGACCAAGGTTGCGAAGGAAAGACTGCTACAACAATAACTTGCATTAAAAGCACCTTTTAATGCAGTAATACGTCCCAAGGCACTGCACTGGAGTGTTATCAAACAAAACTTGACAGAGCCACAAAAGGAGATATTAGGACAGATGACCAAGCTTGGTTAAAGAGGTAGGTTTTAAGGAGCGACTTAAAGGAGGAGAGAGGGGAAGAGAGGTGGAGAGAGGTGGAGAGATTTCGGGAGGGGATTCCAGAACTTGGGGCTTTGGCAATTGAAACCACAACTGCCAATGGTGGAGCGATTAAATCAGGGGGCAGCAAGAAGCCAGAATTGGAGGAGCACAGAGATCGCGGAGGAATTTGAAAACAAGAATGAGAATTTTAAAACTGAGATATTGCCGGACTGGGAGCCAACATAGGCTAGCAAGCACAGGGGTGATGGGTGAACGGGACTTGGTGCGAGTTAGGATACGGGCAGCAGAATTTTGGATGAGTTCAAGTTTATCGGAGGTCGGCCAGGAGAATGTTAGACTAATCATGTCTAGAATTAACAAAGGCATGGATGCTGCTTTCAGCTGCAGATGAGCAGAGGCAGGAATAGAGTCAGGCGCTGTTAGAGAAGTGGAAGAAGACAGTCTGCGTGATGGTGTAGATATGTGGTCAGAAGCTCATTTTGGGGCGATATGCAACATCAATGTTGCGAATGGCCTGGTTCAGCCTCAGACAACTGCCAGGGAGAGGGATGGAGTCGGTGACTAGGGAACGAGTTTGTGCCGGGGATCGAAGACAATAGCTTCGGTCTTTCTAATTTTTAGTTGGAGGAAATGTGTGCTCATCCAGTACTGGATATCGGACAAGCAGTGTAACAAATTAGACACAGTGGAGGGGTCAAGTGAGGTGGTGGTGAGATAGAGCTGGATGTCGTCAGCGTACATGCAGAACCTGATGCTGTGTCCGAGGGGCAGCATGTAAATGAGAAATGGGAGGGAGCCAAGGATAGATCCTTGGGGGACTTGACACGGCACAGGAGCACGAAGAGAAGCCATTGCAGGTGATTCTCTGGCTATGACGGATAAGAATGGAACCAGGCGAGTGCACTCCCACCCAGCTGGACGACGGAGGAGGATGGTGTGGTCAACAGTGTCAAAATTTGCAGGTAGGTCGAGCAGGTCGAGCAGGACGAGGAGGGATAGTTTACCATGGTCAGTCACATGGGATGTCATTTGTGACTTTGATACGAGCTGTTTCAATGCTATGGCAGGGTGGAAACCTAAGTGGAGGATTCAAACATGGAGTTCCAGGAAAGATGGGCACAGATTTGGGAAGCAACACGTTTAAGGACCCATACCTAGCATTACTTTCTGCATAACTCTGCACTACCGAAAGCCCCAGCACACTCAACCCCTCCCTTCTCTGATAATAGCATTCTCAATTCACTACAGCACACTTTAAGTCCACCTCCTCTGTTCCCAACAGCATACTCTGCACCTCCTACTCTCACTTTTACCACCTTCACCTCCTGACACCTCTGTTACCCTCATACAACAGGACTTCTATTCTACCTTGACATGCACATCCTCAAAGCATCTCACTAGGTACCACTAACACTCATCGTTCTTTCCTGCAAGCCAAGCTCACAATAGCAGGGAGAAGGCAAAGCCAGGAGGAGGGACAGAGTCCATTCAGATCCTCTCCCATGGCAAGTGATGAGGCTTGGAGGACCCTTCCTGCAGAGTTCTTGATGACCTTGCATGCTTTACCTGCTCACTGAAATCTCACCCTCACACACTATGCATGACAAAGTGCAGATGCTTTCAGCTGCCACACATCTGCCAGGCTTATCCTAGACCCTAAATGCTAAACCCCTCCCCCCACTCCTCCTCTTCCCTTTCGCGTGTAGAAAATGGAGAAGCCAGAAGCCAAGGAGTTGGAAGATCATGAGGACACAATGTAACTCGACCTTACCTTAACAAGCACCAGCTCAGAAACTGGCACATGCATACTTTACACAAAACACTAGAGGGGTCCGCATTGGGAGAGTCACCGAGCAGGAACATGGATGAGCATGGGCAGAGGGATGGGACAGTCCAGGAAACAGCACGTTAGAGCGAGAGCTCGCATCCTGGCCCTGCTGCAGAAGTCACTGTTGAAAATCTCAAAGGCACAGCCTACAAAAGACTGATTTCTGTACACCAGGACTTTTTACATGCACTTTGAAGCCCGCTAAGAAGCTTGCACACATTGGCGGATAGAATGGAGGAGTCCAGCTCTAGCATATGTGGAGTCATCCTGGAAGGCATTGCAACCATGCAAGTCAACCATGGAGCGAGTGGCCAGCTCTTTGAATACTGCAGTGGGACCCACAATGTTGAACCTTATAGTGACTGCTCTGACTGCTGCCATTGTGGATCTGGGGTCCATGAATGAGAGCATGGATATGGTCTTTCAGAGCATCAGTATATGCCGTCACTCTGTTTTCACGCAGAACAGTAGGCATGTAGAGACGTAGCCCCATGTCTGTCGTTGGGTCTATGGGAGTGGCTCATGCTGTCTCACCCTCTGACCCAGTGCCTTTGTTGATCCGACACCAGACACACACGCCAGACCAGGCTTCCCCAGCCGACACCAAGATACAGCAGTCTGCACCTGGGCCCTCAGGGGCCAGAGCTGCTCAAGTCGCCCACCATGATCATCTCAAGTGCCCTCCCATTGCCCAGCATCCTGCGACAAGGGAATCACGCCATAGGAGTAATAGAATAAGCCAGGCACTAGTGTGATTTTAGTTCAACATTAAAAGAAGGATACATGAAGCGAAGTAAAGCTGTTTTTTTTTGCATTAATATTGATCCTCATATCTTATTTATGCAAGAGAAAGACCCATGATGTGAGAGTGTTAGAGCGTATTTAGCAGGGGGGTGGAACGCGTGGGTCAGATGGTAGGTGGGACTGTGCGCTGGGGAGAATGTTAACTTAAGAATTCGCTCATCAATGATGCGTTGCCTTAGAGCTCTGGCTGTTGGCAGCACTGCTAATCAGCCTCTTTCTTGTCCGTTCTTCATAGTTTTCCATCACTTCTTCATCCTGTGGTGGCTGCAAGAATTGGCCTCTCTGAATTACATATTTGTGTGGCGTGCAGCAACCTCTTCAAATCTGGAGACTCGCTCGAGGCTATACTGCAGGACATCTCTGGTACGGTCCAGGCACCAGAACCTTTGGTTGAGGATGCCTAAGCTTTGCTGAATGAGAACTCTGCTTTGTGTGTCTCTCATTGTATCCAGCCTGACCCTCACTTGGTCTGGGTGGAAGACAGTCCAGATTGAGGACTGGCACAGTGAAGGTGTCATGACTGCAGACAGGAAACTGGGCAGAGACATGATCATCCACTGCCTGTAGTCACAGACCAGCTGAAATGTCAGCGAATGGAAGACGTTCCCGTTATAAATGTGTATGCAATCACTGACGCCATGCACTTGTGGAAACCCAGCAATGCAGGCCAATCCAACAGCTCTCTCCTCATCAGCAGCCTCTATAGGGAAGGTGATGACTGCTGTCTCCTTGCAATGAGGGCATCCATCACCTACTTGATGACTGCATAGGCAGAAAACTGACTGGTGTTGCTTATATCACCAGTTGTAGCCTGGAATGAGCCTGCCGCATAGAAATTGGAGACCACGGTAACCTTTACAATCACAAGCAGTGCCGAATGTGCCCTGGTGTTTGGCTCCAATTCCTGCTGCAACAGATGACATGGGTCAGTGGCTGCATGCCTGCTGTTGCACAGCTTTCCTCATACACTGCTTCTCTGCCATGCTGAGCTCAGACATCCTGTTGCAAAACACCCACATGCTGCAAGGCCTGTTTTGCCCTTGGCTCCTTCACTGTCTTCTTTAAGCCTCCTCAGGTGTGCGCTGCCATGCTTGTGTCCACTCCACTACTGCTGTTGCTGTTGCAGCCTCAATGGCAGTCCCAGCAACATTTCCGCTTTTTCCAGTATTGCTGCATCCAGTGAAATGACAGGAGTACAGCTGCAACCAAAAGTCAGCTCACCAACAGCTGTTTCATATGAAAGACTTTCCAAACTCAGCCAAATGAGCCAGGCATTAATTTCCCAAAAGAGTCCTAATACAAGCACAGGACCCCTCTTTAATTCATTTTAATGAGACAGCGTTCACTTCAGACACCTTATCCAATATGGCGGCACTTCTGCGCGCGGGACATCCCACTGTGAATTTGGTAGGTCAAGCGCTGATTTCGCATCCAAAAACTAGGCAAAATGCCATCGAATTTCTACCCCATTTCATAAATACGATAGGACATGGTTTAGGTTCATTACTGTTAAAACATGCTGCTTTTAAGTCTGCTATTCAATGCTAATGTACAGTATTGGAAAGGTACTAGTTGTATTCTAATGGTTCTAAACTCCAAACCAGATCTTAACCTGTAATGTAACAAATGAAGTTTCATACAATTTATTCTTTTGGTTCAGGCAAAAATATAAATCTCAAGATAATTCAATTACAATTACTGCACTGGCACTGTCCAAATAATATCAACCGAAAGAAAACTTTGTAGAAGAAATATAAAAATTATTTCAATGGTTCTAAACACTTGACCTTGCTAATCCACAATACCCTGTACTAACTGTACAACACAATGATCATGTTTACTCTGGCCGAGTAGTCTAATGGGTTCTATAGGTTATAATCGTTCATGCTTTTGGAACACAAATCCAATTTTATGGTAAGTGAACAACATCTAATAATTGGAAATCTCAAAGCATGAAGGACTTCAAGCCTTAATTTACTGATAAATAATGGACACTGGACCAATGTCAATCAAAAGGATTAACATATTTGTTACTTATTACCATCAATTTAATTCTTTTAGTAATTAACTTTTTTTTTTTAAATAGTACATAGTCCTACTTAGTAATCTATTTTGGTTTTTTTCTGCTTTTTGGGCCTGAAATCCCGGTTCTGGGCTTCCCGCGGGTGCTTGGCTGAAAAGAAGAAAAAAGCACCTATCTTTTGCTCGGGCGCCCTCCAACGATTCTGGTCGGAGGCTTCCTCTTCCTGCATATCGGAGCGCATTCACGTCTTGGAAGATGCGGAGGGAGAGGCTGGACTCACGTGGCACTGGACAGCCAATCAAGGTACAGTATTCTCATTCATAATAATGGGAACTCCGTAAGTACGAGTTCTGTTCAATTATAGAGATCACTTATCAACTACCCAGATATGGCATCTTTAACGTAGTACAAGGTGCTTTGCAGGAGCATAATCAGACAAAAATTGACACCGAACCAAAGGAGGAGACATTAGGTCAGGTGACCAAACATTTGGTCAAAGAAGTTGGTTTCAAGCAGTATCTTAACGGGTAGAGAGGTGAAGAGGTAAGGAGGTTTGAAGATGGTATTCTAGAGCCTAGGGCCTTGACAGCTGAAAGCAGAGTTCTCAGTGCGTTGTCGGGTTGGAAGAGGTTAGAGAAATAAGATGGGGCGAGGCCATCCTGTGCCAGTCTAACCTCGCAGAGCTCTTCAGACCTCAAAGCAGATTTATCAGCTGGCTCTTTGGAGGTGTGGCTGATGACACCTGTTAGGAGCCCAAACAATTAGGCCTAGGAGAGATACAATCAAAGCCACACAACCACAAGAACCATCATTGAGCAAGCAATTGGAATACTTAAGATACGCTTTAGGTGCCTGGACCTAAGCACATATGAGGAGTGATGTGCTGGAGTTGCCGTAGGAAGAGAATCTCCCTGCAGGTCCTTCCAACATCAGCTCTAGGGAGGCATCATTTAAGTGATCTGCAGGCTTGCCATATTGGGATCCTTTTAATGCATTTTCTTCCTCTGTACCCCCACCTGGACAAGCCTTCAACATTCATCTTTGCAGGGTCCCTTTAAATAGTTGATCTGAAATAGACTCACACATGACGTCATCATGCCCGCTTGCGCTAATTGGTCAGAAACCCCGGAAGTCAGATACAAATGCAGTGGCTTCGTTAAAAAGCCACCGACAAAAGTGCCACTGAAACTTTGTGTTCCCCACGTGATGCCAACGCATCAGGCAGTGAAAATTCCGGCCAAGGATGAGAATTTTAAGTTTTTATTTTCCACTTTTAAGTTCCGACGAAATATACACACTTAAAACATGAAACTGTCCTTTCCCTTTCCAGATGCTCACAGACCTATGTATTTTCGGTATTATTTTTGCTTTTATTCTAGATTTCCAGCATTTGCAGTTTTTCTTTTCATTTATTTGCTGTGAGTGATATTTGCAATTGGAACAAACAAGCTTCTACACAAAGCAATCATTTACAAAAAAAGCTGAGATTTTTTATCTAATTCCAGTTTCCTATTACAATATATGTTCCGAACATGTGCTGTTATTACATCTCCTTAGGTGTGACAGAGGGGTAAATTGCATTATTACATCTACCATGAAAAAACCATCACCCAGAGCCATTTCTATTAGCTCAGTATTAGTCTTATAATTAAACATTAATAACCACAAAGGTATATTTACTGCATGCACAGAAATACACTACCAGTGTTCACCAAATGCCATCATCTGTATCTGTGTCGCAATCAGAATACCATAACTTTTCCTATTAATTATTTGGGATACGTAGTGGTTAGCACTTGCACCTCCTAAAGCCTGAATGTCGTTCAGTATCATCAAACTGACAAAAAGATCCACAACATTATATTTTTTAACGGTAAACTGGTTAAAAGCTTTCTGATTTTATTAAATTCATTGTTAAGGGCCTTCATTTTACATTTTCTTTAAAGTACAAGACTTCCATCAAATAACTGAAATGATACTTTTCCCCTATAAATTAAAAATGTGCCTGTAAGGGAAAAACACTCAACCCATTATTATTTTAGCCCAAGCCCACTATGCTTGGCAATTTTATTAATTAGTATTTCCTCCATGTTTCCAATTGCAAAGGTTTTATGAAATTATTCACTTTTGGTTACAGTGCCACAAGAGTGAATGAGCTTATATATTTTTTTCAATTCTTAGAACTCTAGAAAAATATCTACACAATTTTTGTATTCTGGAGGCTCAAACTTTGCACATGGAAAGTCATTGTCAGTTACTTCTCCAGTTAAACCTGTCAACTCTAAATGTAAATACGATGCTTGTCATCAAAATCTAGGAAAACAAAAAAAACTTGTGTAGATTGGTGAAAATAATAAGGAAGCCATTGCCAGTCACATTTTTTATTTACCTGCAGAACCAGAAATTTTACATTTTTTTTTAAGACCAGACCCAGTGGTTCACTTCACTTTCTCACAAATCATTGCTTTACACGAGGCGGCTTGTTGGGAGCATAAATACTGGCACAGACCAGTTGGGCCAAATGGCCTGTTTCTGTGCTGTAAACTCTGTCATTTCTATATAACTAAACCACAAGCAAAATACTGCAAACGTTAGCAATCTGAAATAAAAACAGAAAATGCTGGAAAACACTAAGCAGGTCAGGCAACATCTTTGGAGAGAGGAACAGTGAACATTTCAGGTCGATGACCTTTCATCAGAACTGGAAGATGTTACAGATGCAACAGGTTTTAAGCCAGAGAAATATTGGGGGATGGGGGAAGAGAACAAAGGGGAAGGTCTGTGATAGGGTGAATGGCAGGAGTAATTAAATGACAAATGGGATGATGATGCAAGGATAGCAGAAATGGGGTACTGCAGTTGCATGTTCAGCCATGAACTCATTGAATGGCGGTGCAGGCTCGAAGGGCCGAATGGCCTACTCCTGCACCTATTTTCTATGTTTTCTATGCAAGGCAAAAGGGGGTGGGGCAATGAGACAAGTTAAAGAAGCAAAAGATGGGTCCAGAGGTGTAAATGATTACGGTAGAATAGCAAAGAGGGAGGGAAGCAAAGAAAATCTGGCCAAGAGGCGAAGGCTCCCATGGCCCAGGAGAAAGATGGGTAGACCCGAGGGGTGCGGACCACCTGCCAGCTGTGTACCAATAGGGGATCCTCACCACAAGCACCAACCCACACCCCCTCCACTCTGGTGCAGCATCCTCCATTATCAGCACCAGCTGTCAAATAAAATGAGAATGGTGGGAGAATGTAATTCCCACCATCAGAAAGGAAGATAGAAGTAACCCAGGGCAGCAACCCAGTTAGATAAACATCAGGAGTAGGAAAGATACAAGAATCTTTGCTAAAAGATCAGATAACAAAACATCTAGAAGCAGAGAATATCATTTTTAAAAAGTCAACATAGATTTCTAAAAGGAAGGTCATGCTTAACCAAGCTTATCAAATTTCTTGATGAAATAACAAAGAGTAGATGAGCACCACAGTAGATGTGGGGCTGTTTTGTGAAGAACATTTTTGAAGGGCATTAATTTAGAAGTACTGTATTGATGTTTACCAATATTCTCTGCCATTATTTTTTGTTTTGTTTTTTTCCCCCTCCTTTCCTGAAGGCCCTAACTCCATGTTGAGGTATGGTATCTACGGATGTCAGTTGCTTTCTGATACCTTGCCCAAGTCACCATTATTTAATTATGCACCTTGACCGTGAACAATTTGTTGCCCATAAACGGGTCCATATACAAAAGGCAGCACCTCTAATTGCTGAATGGGTAAAAGGTGAATACCAGGAGAAAAAAGGACCAGGATCTGCTGCAACATACCAACTGAATTATTCACAGTTCACAAATAAATCCTGTTGTAAACCACAGTTACTGAGCTGGTTCATTTTAACAGAGGGCATTTTAGTAATGAGAAGGCACCTGTAAGGCAAATAAAAGCAGATCATTCTGAACTCTATAAGCTTTATAGATCAATTTGATTTAGCGAAACAAATATTAGTGGGAAAGCTGTGTTCTATATTTTCCACAAATATTGATTACTGAAGGAGGGTGTCTCAAACAATTCAGAAACATTTTACAACTGTACACTTTTCATATAACAAAATGTACCAAGGTGCTTGAATGTTATAAAAAATAAAACTTTAGATTGGATTTAGACAAATTAAATAGAATCAAATCCTACTGCAATGCATGTTTACTGTATATGCACAAGAATGCAATGTTTGAATGTCAAACATATATTTATATTGTATATGGAATCGATCAACACCCAATGTACAACAAATAAATATCGGACTTCTTGAATGTAAAATGTTATTCAGAGAGCACAATTTACAACAACCAAAAACATGTTTTTTTCACGTTTTTGTTAATCAATTGCTGCCTTTTGACCAGACTCTCCAATTACTAGTAGTGCTTTATTTTCACGGTGCAGTATTTCCAGTTTGTTTTCAATCCTACACCAGTTTTTTCTTCACAAATCCAACTTACTGCACTGAATTTCAAACATGGCGTTGCTGCCCCGAGCACAACAAAAATCTTAAACATTAAAAGCTCAAAAGTAGAAGTATAATTTCTGGTCCGGCCAATCCGACCTGCACTCCTCCTGCCCAGTATAAAATAGCACTGAAAGAGACAGGGCAGGAAATTGCCCTTCGCCCCGATTAGGAGCGGTAACCTTCTGGGGCAGGGACTTCCTGCACCCAGCCCGGAAGTCCCACACCCGACCTGGAATGGGGCCGTGCGCCCCTCTAAGGAGGCAGAGCACCTTCTCCAGAGCTCCCCGCTTCCTTGGAGGGGCGCTCCCGGGGTAGCAGTGCAACACTGATACTACAACGCTCCACCCCTTCAATTAAAGGGGAGGGCCGCTGCGCACTCTGTGGGCCCTTTAGTGGCCGCCACTGGGCCACCAGGGATGCGATCGACCGGGCCAGCAGCCCGGCACCCAACACGAAGTGCCGGGCGACGTGATGGCGGCCCGGTCGACGTGAGGGTCACCATTGTCGGGCCGACCCAAGAGTCAGCCAACAAATAAAAAAGGCAGCCCTGGGTGCTAAAGGCCTCCCGTTTAAAGGGCGGCGTGACGGCAGATGTCCGCCAGCCTCGCGACCCACGAAGCTAGCGCATACATCGGCTCAAGCCAGCCTCGCGGCCCATGGGGCAATTTTACCCGCAGGGCACAAAGGGGTCAGCGCGCATGCCGACGTCATCGCTGGTTGCGCGCCGGCCCGGGGAGCTAATTGCGGGGCTGCTGGGACAGAGTCCCCTCACGAGGCTCTCCCCCAAGCAAAAATGCTATTGTGCCCTGGAGGCGCTAATCAAAGTGGCAATTTTGGCCCCATACTGTCCAAACAGTAAATAGCTCAATAAGATATTTTCATTGCCTTGAATTATCTACATTTGCAAGTCAAAAATAGTGATAATATTTCCGTTCTGAAGTTAGAATATTGTGTTATATTCTGTTTAGCAATGCACTTCAAAGATAATTACCATGGCATCATCACATCCCCCACCATTACAAACAGACCTGCTCCTGCACATTCGTGTTTCTTGGCTTTTTCTTCACCAGGTTAGTACAATTCGTACTAATATGACACCCTGTGTGTCTGATTAATATGGCCCGGGTATTGTGGTCAGTGGCGAACGAATGGCACTCACCATTAATTACCCTTACATTTTCCCATGGGACTTTTACACTGCGGCTTGCGATTATCAAACAGTCAAAGTAGCACAGCGCCCTCCAGAGTGCATCTGGGTCATGTGTGAACAGGCTAGCAACGGCATGTTTCCTTAACCAATCAGATCGAAGAATCCTTACTGAGGCACGCAGAGTCTAAACCAGGAAGTGCAAATTAAAATATTTAACTCAGTGTAAAATCATGTGCAGAAATTGGAATAAAGAGAGGGAAAGAAAGATGGGATTAAGAGAGAAAGATAAAAGAGACAGAAAGTTTAAAAAAATTATTTCAATTAAGCAAAATCTCCAATAACTATTAAAATCTGAAGACATGAGACTCCATACTTGTACAGGTATTTTTTCAGTGGCAGACTTATCACACGGTTAAAATTTCACTTGCATTTGGATGGGCAAGTCCTAACTTTTTCCTGCCTTGTTTAATGGGTAAGTACTGCAACTTCACGCCCTTCATGTGTTTCATAAGAACATAAGATATAGGAACAGGAGTAGGCCATACGGCCCCTCGAGCCTGTTCCGCCATTCAATACGATCATGGCTGATCTGATCATGGACTCAGCTCCACTTCCCCGCCTTCTCCCCATAACCCTTATCGTTTAAGAAACTGTCTATTTCTGTCTTAAATTTATTCAATGTCCCAGCTTCCACAGCTCTCAGGCAGCAAATTCCACAGATTTACAACCCTAAGAAATTTTTCCTCATCTCTGTTTTAAATGGTTGGCCCCTTATTCTAAGATCATGCCCTCTAGTTCTAGTCTCCCCCATCAGTGGAAACATCCTCTCTGCATCCACCTTGTCAAGCCCCCTCATAATCTTATACGTTTCGATAAGATCACCTCTCATTCTTCTCAATTCCAATGAGTAGAGGCCCAACCTACTCAACCTTTCCTCATAAGTCAATCCCCTCATCCCCGGAAACAACCTAGTGAACCTTCTCTGAATTGCCTCCAAAGCAAGTGTATCCTTTCGTAAATATGGAAACCAAAACTGCACACAGTATTCCAGCTGTGACCTCACCAGTACCTTATATAGCTGTAGCAAGACGTCCCTGCTTTTATACTCCATCCCCTTTGCAATAAAGGCCAAGATACCATTGGCCTTCCTGATTACTTGCTGTACCTGCATACTATTCTTTTGTGTTTCATGCACAAGTACCCCTAGGTCCTGCTGTACTGTGGCACTTTGCAATCTTTCTCCATTTAAATAATAACTTGCTCTGATTTTTTTCTGCCAATATGCATGACCTCACACTTCCCGACATTATACTCCATCTGCCAAATTTTTGCCCACTCACTTAGCCTGTATGATCTTTTGCAGATTTTGTGTGTCCTCCTCACACATTGCTTTTCCTCCCATCTTTGTATCGTCAGCAAACTTGGCTTACATTACACTCACTCCCTTCTTCCAAGTTGTTAATACAGATTGTAAATAGTCTCTCGGCAAGATACCATTTCTAGCGAAGCTTGTGGAGGAGCAGGGTAAATTGGATAGCAACTTCCTGATTTACACATTTAACTGTGCACATGCAGACGCCGGAAGTTGCTGTCCAATTTACTCCTTAATAACGGTGAGCGCCGATAGGTTCACTGTTATTCTTACCGCAATCTCCGGGCCAATAATTAGAATCACTGCCAATTCTACGATCCCCGTAGGGTAAAATTATACTGCAACAACTTGTATTTATATAGTACCATTAACGTAGTAAAATGTCCCATGGCGCTACACAGGAGCGTTAACAAAATTTGACACCAAGTCACATAAGAGATTAGGGCAGAAGACCAAAAAATGTTTTTTGATATTCATTCTGGGATGTTGGCATCACTGCGAGGCCAGTATTTATTGCCAGCTTGGTCAAAGTGATAAGTTTTGAGGAACGTCTTAAAGGAGGAAATGCAGATAGAGAGGCAGAGAGGTTTAGGGTGGGAATTCCAGAGCTTAGGACCTTGGCAGCTGAAGGCACGGCCACCAATGGTGGAGCGATTAAAGTCAGGGATGCTCAAGAGACCAAACTTGGAGGAGCGCAGATAACTCAAAGTCGTAGGGCTGGAGGAGATTAGAGAGATAGGAAGGGACGAGACCATGGAGAGATTTGAAAACAAGGATGAGCATTTCAAAATCAAGGTGTTGCTTTACCGGGAGCCAATATAGGTCAGCGAACACAGGGGTGATAGGTGAATGGAACTTGGTGCAAGTTAGGATACAGGCAGCAGATTTTTGGATAGACTCAAGTTTACAGAGGGTAGAACGTGGGAGGCCAAGCAGTAATCCAATGATGAGTAATGTGAAGAATTATAAATTCAGCAATTATTGTTTTTATTTGCACCAGAAATATAAATTGTGTTGATTGTCATCAAATGCTAATGAAGAAATTTTAATTTACACCTTTATTGCCCGACATCAGCAAGAAGAAGTTAACTCATTCAATCGGTGGTACACTACTGGTCCTCTAAAGGGCAATTGGTTGTGTAAAGGTTAACATAATTGGACCTGTTAATGCAAAACAATCCAAGCAAGCCAATTTTAAGAATTGTATTTAAGGGAAAACTAGATAAGCATTTGAGGGAGAAGGGAATAGAGGGTTATTCTGAGAGTTAGATGAGGAAAGTTGAGAAGAGGCTCGAGTGGAATATAAAATGTCTGCATGGACTGGTTGGGCCAAATGGCCTGTTTCTGTGTTGTGTATTCTATGCAATGTAATAGTTCCCTAGACACGATCGGTTATTCGGCAGATAATTCTTTTATGAGGAATTAAGGTGAAGGGGTCAGATTCATTTGGTCCAATTTGTTTTTAGGTAGCAAACTTTTAAGGTGTATGGGTTTGTCAACCAGTGTTCTTCTTGGGGGAAGGGTGGGTGACTCCATGGACACTCACTCAGTTGCATCCATAAATAGTGATCCACCTGCCTCCTGCACCATAGAGGACATCCAGCTCATTCCAAATCCAAAGAAACCACCACGATGATACTGGTAGCCACTTAATTTTTTTTTCAAGTATTCATAAAGTTTAAGCACTGTTGGATCATAGTTATACTGTTAGTTTACAGCCTGAAAAAACAGAAAGCAGTGCGACAGGTTGCAGAAATCAAGGGCACAGCAGCACCTTCAGAATTACTCTGTAATTTTGAGGCAAACATGATGAAAATCATATTTTAACAACAGCCCCAAAAGTGAAGTACAAAAAAAAATAGTAATCTTTATCTTTTATAATCCCACTGTAAATGCATAATGATATGGGGATTTATTTAATAAACAACTTCTTATCCAGATGTAAAGTCATCCGAGATCACAAAAACACTTGGACGGCCTTAATTTTGATCAATACCAGGAGGCGGTTTTAAAGAAACTGCAGCTAATTTATGGGTACAACTAATTGTAAAGAGACTCATTGAAGTATTGGGCTTACTGGTAAACATCAACTATAATGTCGCTCAAACTAATATAGACTATTTCCTTGTTAAACAATATGTAAATAAGCAACCCAGATTCTGCATCAAAGGTAATTAGCTTTAACCACGTAGGTAAGCCAGTTCTGCATAAGCCAGTTTTTCTTTAGTACAGTTAAATTGATATTTTTGGGGTCAAAGCCAGATTAAACCAGTTGTCCAGCAAACAGAGATGATATATTTGTGAAGAACAGATTTGTCGCTGTCATATTTTTCAGTGCATCGAAGTGTCAGTACCCAACAGCGTGATGTTTTGCCACACCAGCCATTTTCCACCTCAAGTTCTTCAATCATTTCTCAACTTCCAAACATCAATGTATCGAGCTCAATCTCTCCTCACAAAATTCTAATCTTCCTAGAAATTTTATATTTAACAGAACTTATTCTGTACATTCTCCTTGCATTTTAAGCAACTTGGAAGTAGCAAATAAATCTCTGTGCAATGGCTACAATGGTCCCAATGTATAGTTTGGGGAATTAACCCATCAAACTTGCTCATTTCAAACTTAATACAGGGTCAAATTTTCAAAATCCAAAATGTGATAAAAACACATTACAGTAAAGAATATTTGGGGAGTGATATTTTAGTAGTCGAGATAAGGCCCCAAATAAGGCTTAAATCAGAGACTATTATATACTGCATTCTTCTGGTCAAAATACAGAATATAGCCATACTGGCATAGGAATCAGGGTGTCTCTGAACATTTCCTTTTCACTCACATTATAGAACCAGAGAGTTATACAGCACAGGAGGAGACCATTCAGCCCATCATGCATGTGCCGGCTCTTTGAAAGAGCTGGCCAATTAGTCCCACTCCCCGACTCTTTCCCCATAACGATGCACATCTTTTTTCATTTTCAAGTATATATCCAATCCCTTTTGAAAGTTACCATTGAATCTTCTTCCACCACCCTTTCAAGCAGTGGATTCGAGATCACAACAACTCGCTGCGTAATACTTCTTCTCATCTCCCTCTTTTTTCAACAGCTAATTAAAAGATAATTTAAAAACAATATCAAATCAAGCATGTGGTTATCTTTCCATTGTATAGATTTACTTCTTCTGAAGACTAATTTTCTTACTAGAGCCAAGAGGTGCAGGTGTCAGTCAAGTCATATAGCTTTGTAGTTATGCAGCTCAGTAACAGAAACCAAGGACAGACATTGCCATGGCCGCCAACCATGTTTTATTGAAAGAACTGTGTGTGCAAAGTAACATCCTTCTTCAGTTACCAGTTTTCACATCACTGGGAAAATCATATTTCTCTTCTATCTGCATAATGAAGGCCAGGACCCAACCTGCTACATGATTACCCATTACGTTACTCAATGAATACAAATGCTGCAGATATCTATAGTTGACCAGACAGAATGTTAAATTAGCACTCTGAAAAAGCCAACATTTGGCATCATTCCCACCATTCCAAAATGTTTAGAGAAATTCTTTATTCCAGTTGCATAGAGTAAACCCAAGCTGTCAAAAAGGAATCATAAAATAGCAGGCTGTAATGAACAAGTTAAACTTCTACCGACATTACTGCAAATTGTCAGCTATAAAAAATGCAGAATACGGACTACACTGATGGAGCAATTAAAGGCCAGGCCCATATTTGTGTTCGGCTATATTAAACAAAATGCTAAACAATTTTGAAGCAAAGTAGAAAAATGTTCATCCCTCAGCATAATGAGAAAACAGCAGCTCCATGCAAGAGCATATAAGCAATTTCACTGAGACCCATGACTTGCCATCTAAACTAGTTTAAACTTGACTTGTCATTATTCAACAATACTTCAAATCAAATACAAAATAAAAACAATAATAATAAAATCTGTATTTAAAAAGCAGGGCCAGGATGAACAATATTCCAGTTTAAGTAGATTGAAACAGTGCCATCCAGACAATGAATGTACTGGACACTTCACTTAGCAAAGTGATATAATCAGAATTTATTAGAGGAATGCCAGAGGGCAAATCATTTCTGCTGCTACACTACTGCAACCCAATAACAATTTTATTTGCCACAGAGCCACTGTATTTGGAACAACACCCAAAACACATATTAAATTTCTAACAGAAATGCACGCAAAGCCGTATTCATCTTTTGTTATTTAATAAGCTGTTCCCGACCTTTTCATTAATTGATTGTCAACTGATGAAATGTATTGGGCCATTACATTTTTTAGATTAACCATTCTACTGGACTGTATATGGCCTTAGCCTTCACAAGAGTTTCCAACACTACCATCAATCCATCTCACACACTAGGTACTACAAAGAACATGCATCATTGATTTGTTGTAAGAGATGGCTATTTTTCCAATTAGATATACACACCAATGAAAAAATTTTGCTTAAAATTTAATGTGAATCTAAATCCTACAAATCTCGAATTAGAATCTTCTTTGCATACATGCCAGAAATGTTAAAGCCGTCTGTATGATGTACAACACTAACCTACATAACCACGCCCACATTTACTAGAATTATTCTGACATGAAAATAGAGTTTCAAGCATCTTCTGCCTCCACTCATTACATGTCATACGCCTGGAACATTCAGAAATATTCCTGGGAGAGAACGATTATCTCAGGCAACTGGGATCATGTGAACAAAAGTCGCTGACAAGCTCATTCTGAATTTATAAAGTGCCTCCACACTGGACCTCTGCTGTTTGCATTGTACTATCATGGAGTGGGAAGATGCAATCTCATATCCAAGATCCAAGGGTTGTTGCCCAACATTTCACACACAGAGCAAGTCAGGATGACAGTTACCTCAGGATAGTGTCATACACTTTCTTACAGCCAGTTTTAGAGTAGCATTGCCAAGAGCTTGGCAGTAGCTAACATGCCATGGTTTGTTTCTCCACGAGGGAGGTAAAAATTAACAAGAGACATTAAGGAGAGAAAAGAAACCAGTGCTGCTTTACAGTAAATGCTGTCATTTACATGATATTTAAGATACAAATAAATTGTCCAAAAATTGTTGAAGGGCAGCTATCTGCAAGAATTTTTTTACACCACCTTGTTCATCTGTTGACTGTTCTTCACACAAATGACCAGCAAAAAGGATACTAACATTCCACAACACCACAGATTAACCTGGCTTGTGTTGAAACTTTCACTTTTGGGGGAATTTTTGAAGTCATAAATTATTTGTTTCGATTATTTCTGCAACAAACTCCCAAGACAAAAATGTTACAAAGTGTGTTTAACATAGAAAAATATCTAAAGGCGCTTTACAGAGGCGTAATCAGAAAGAAATTGACACAGAAGGAAATAACAACAGGGGTAACCCAAAGCTTCATTCAATAAGTGGGTTTCAAGGAGAGCCTTAAAAGGAGGTGGAGTGGCAGAGTGGTTTTGGGAGAGTGCCTAGCCTAGCCAGCTAAAGACACAGCCACCAATGGTGTGGTGAAGAGAGTGGGGGATGTATGAGGATCAAAGTTAGAAGAAAGCAGAGTTCTGGGGGAGGTTCTAGAGCTAAAGGAGAGTACAGAGAGGGTGTAGATTAAGGAAGTGGCCCTAGAAATAGTGGATGCATTGGTATCATTTTCCAACAGTCTATCGACTCTTTTGGAAAGAGGTGACATGATAGGTCCAAGTCAGCATGGATTTGTGAAAGGGAAATCATGCTTGACAAATCTTCTGGAATTTTTTGAGGATGTTTCCAGTAGAGTGGACAAGGGAGAACCAGTTGATGTGGTATATTTGGACTTTCAGAAGGCTTTCGACAAGGTCCCACACAAGAGATTAATGTGCAAAGTTAAAGCACATGGGATTGGGGGTAGTGTGCAGACATGGATTGAGAACTGGCTGTCAGACAGGAAGCAAAGAGTAGGAGTAAATGGGGACTTTTCAGAATGGCAGGCAGTGACTAGTGGGGTACCGCAAGGTTCTGTGCTGGGACCCCAGCTGTTTACATTGTACATTAATGATTTAGACGAGGGGATTAAATGTAGTATCTCCAAATTTGAGGATGACACTAAGTTGGGTGGCAGTGTGAGCTGCGAGGAGGATGCTATGAGGCTGCAGAGTGACTTGGATAGGTTAGGTGAGTGGGCAAATGCATGGCAGATGAAGTATAATGTGGATAAATGTGAGGTTATCCACTTTGGTGGTAAAAACAGAGAGACAGACTATTATCTGAATGGTGACAGATTAGGAAAAGGAGAGATGCAACGAGACCTGGGTGTCATGGTACATCAAGTCATTGAAGGTTGGCATGCAGGTACAGCAGGCGGTTAACAAAGCAAATGGCATGTTGGCCTTCATAGCGAGGGGATTTGAGTACAGGGGCAGGGAGGTGTTGCTACAGTTGTACAGGGCCTTGGTGAGGCCACACCTGGAGTATTGTGTACAGTTTTGGTCTCCTAACTTGAGGAAGGACATTCTTGCTATTGAGGGAGTGCAGCGAAGGCTCACCAGACTGATTCCTGGGATGGCGGGACTGACCTATCAAGAAAGACTGGATCAACTGGGCTTGTATTCACTGGAGTTCAGAAGAATGAGAGGGGATCTCATAGAAACGTTTAAAATTCTGATGGGTTCAGACAGGTTAGATGCAGGAAGAATGTTCCCTATGTTGGGGAAGTCCAGAACCAGGGGTCACAGTCCAAGGATAAGGGGTAAGGACCGAGATGAGGAGAAACTTCTTCACCCAGAGAGTGGTGAACCTGTGGAATTCTCTACCACAGAAAGTTGTTGAGGCCAATTCACTAAATATATTCAAAAAGGAGTTAGATGAAGTCCTTACTACTAGGGGAATCAAGGGGTATGGTGAGAAAGCAGGAATGGGGTACTGAAGTTGCATGTTCAGCCATGAACTCATTGAATTGTGGTGCAGGCTAGAATTGCCGAATGGCCTACTCCTGCACCTATTTTCTATGTTTCGATGACTCTGGATCAGTTTCTATGGACTGGAGGGTAGCTAAAGTAACACTTTTTAAAAAAGGAGGGTGAGAGAAAACGGGTAATTATGGACCGGTTAGCCTGACATCAGTAGTGGGGAAAATATTGGAATCAATCATTAAAGATGAAATAGCAGCACATTTGGAAAGCAATGACAGGATCGGTCCAAGTCAGCATGGATTTATGAAAGGGAAATCATGCTTGATGAATCTTCTGGAATTTTTTGAGGATGGAACTAGCAGAGTGGACAAGGGAGAACCAGTGGATGTGGTGTATTTGAACTTTCAAAAGGCTTTTGACAAGGTCCCGCACAAGAGATTGGTATGCAAAATCAAAGCGCATGGTATTGGGGGTAATGTACTGACGTGGATAGAGAACTGGTTGGCAGACAGGAAGCAGAGAGTCGGGATAAACGGGTCCTTTTCAGAATGGCAGGCAGTGACTACTGGAGTGCCGTAAGCCTCAGTGCTGGGATCCCAGCTCTTTACAATATACATGAACGATTTAGATGCTGGAATTGAGTGTAATATCTCCAAGTTTGCAGATGACACTAAACTGGGTGGTGGTGTGAGCTGTGAGGAGGACGCTAAGAGGCTGCAGGGTGACTTGGACAGGTTAGGTGAGTGGGCAAATGTAGTATAATGTGGATAAATGTGAGGTTTATCTGAATGGCGGCAGATTAGGAAAAGGGGAGGTGCAACAAGACCTGGGTTTCATGGTTCATCAGTCATTGAAAGTTGGCATGCGGGTACAGCAGGCAGTGAAGGTGGTAAATGGTATGTTGGCTTTCATACTGGGGGATTTGAGTATTGGAGCAGGGATGTCTTCCTGCAGTTGTACAGTGCCTTAGTGAGGCCTCACCTGGAATATTGTGTTCAGTTTTGGTCTCCTAATCTGAGGAAGGACGTTCTTGCTATTGAGGGAGTGCAGCGAAGGTTCACCAGACTAATTCCAGGGATGGCTGGACTGTCATATGAGGAGAGACTGGATCAACTGGGCCTTTATTCACTGGAGTTTAGAAGGATGAGAGGGGATCTCATAGACAAGTATAAGATTCTGACAGGACTGGACAGATTAGATGCAGGAAGAATGTTCCCGATGTTGGGGAAGTCCAGAATCAGAGGACATAGTCTTAGGATAAGGGGTCGGCCACTTAGGACTGAGATGAGAAGAAACTTCTTCACTCAGAGAGTTGTTAACCTGTGGAATTCCCTGCTGCAGAGAGTTATTGAATATATCCAACGAACTGGCATCAAGAGGGAGTTAGATATGGCCCTTACGGCTAAAGGGATCAAGGGGTATGGAGAGAAAGCAGGAAAGGGGTACTGAGGGAATGATCAGCCATGATCATATTGAATGGTGGTGCAGGCCCGAAGGGCCGAATGGCCTACTCCTGCACCTATTTTCTATGTTTCTATAAGGCCATGAATGGATTTAAACACAAGGATATGAATTTTCAATTAGAGGCGTTAGGCGACCGCGAGCCAACACAGGTCAGCAAGGACTGGATTAATGCATGAGCAGGACTTGGCGCGAGATAGAATAGTGGAAGCTGAGTTTTGGATAAGCTGAAGTTTATAGAGCATTCAGGATGGGTCGTCGGCCAAGAGAGCATTGGAATTGTCAAGCCTGGAGGTGACAAAAGCATGGCTGAAGGTTTCAGCAACAGATAGGCTGAGGCAGGAGCAGGCGATATGTGGTCTAACCAAGATTCTATAAAAGTTTATCACCTCCTTGCTTTTCTATTCTATTCCTCTAGAACCCCAGTACTTCATTTACATTCTTTATGGCCTTTTTATCTACCTTGAGCAATTTAGGTCTCTTTATTCCAAGATCTCGTGCACCTTTACCTCATTTACTTTCTTTCGGCAACAGTAGCATAATGGTTATGTTACTGGCCAATAATCCAGAGGTCTGGACTAAGGATTCGGAGATGCGAGTTCAAAATCCCACCAACAGCTGGGAAATTTAAATTCAGTTAATTAAATAAGTCTGGAATAAAAAGCTAGTATCAGTAATGGTGACCATGAAATTATCAGATTGTTGTAAAAATCCATCTGGTTCATTCATGTCCTTTAGGGAAGGAAATCTGCCGTCCTTATCCGGTCTGGCCTATATGTGACTCCAGACCCACAGCAACGTGGTTGACTCTAAACTGCCATCTGAAATGGCGGAGCAAGCCACTCAGTTGTAATAAACCACTACGAGAAACAATAATAAAAAAAACGGACTGACACGACCTAGCTCAGTCGACCCTCCAAAGTTCTTCTCACTAACATCGGGGGACTCATGCCAAAATTGGGAGAGCTGTCCCACAGACTCATCACCATAGGCAGTCCCTCGGAATCGAGGAAGACTTGCTTCCACTCTTAAAATGAGTCCTTAGGTGGCTGAACAGTCCAATAGGAGAGCCACAGTCCCTGCCACAGGTGGGGCAGACAGTCGTTGAGGGTAAGAGAGGGTGAGACAGGTTTGCCGCACATTCCTTCCACGGCCTGTGCTAGTCTGCCGCATGCATTCGCCGACAAGTCTCGAGGCACTTAGCACCCTCCCGGATCCACCTCCTCCACCCAGGGCGGTCTTCGGCCAAGGACTCCCAGGAGTCAGTGGGGATGCTGCACTTTCCCAGGGAGGCTTTGAGGGTGCCCTTGTAACATTTCCTCTGTCCACCTTTAGCTCGTTTGCCGTGAAGGAGTTCCGAGCAGAGCGCTTGTTTCGGGAGTCTCGTGTCTGGCATGCGGACGACGGGTCAAGCAACAGCCTGACATAACTTTAACTCTATGAGTATGACTTTCAGCCAATGTCCCAGATTCCTCCATCACCATCACTGGCTAGGTCCTGTCCCACCGGCAGTTCAGACCCACCCGAGGCGCCGGTACAGTGGTATACAGTCGGGAGGGAGTGGCCCCGGGAGTCCTCAACATTGACTCCGGACCCCATACAGTCTCACGGCATCAGGTTAAACATGGGCAAGGAAACCTCCTGCTGATTACCCCATACCGCCCTCCCTCAGCTGATGAATCAGTTTTTCCCACCTCCGATATTTTTACAACTAATAAAAAATAGTGTGCATAGAAAATGAAGGAAACGCAGACCTTTTTTTTTAAATGCCCCAAAGATTTTTCTCCGGGGGTGCTCACAGCAGTGTCTAGAAGATTCATCCTTAAATTCCTGGAGGGTTGGCAAGCCCTTAACGTAATCCCTTAATCAGGTTATTTATAATTGACCATAAGCGCAGAACTAGAAGGCGCAGGCCAAAATCTAACAAACCTGAAGTGAGACTCCAGGTTAGAATCTTTGCCTGCAAAATAATGAATATATGAAACAGATTCTAAATAGAAGTAGCTAGCGCTGTGTCAGTTTAACTCCTTCCTAATTAAGTGTTAAAGCCTGAAATAAGTGTTGGGGGAATGATCCATAAGCATGCAAACGATACGAAGCTGAGTGTGTGTTCAGGCCAAAGAGGATGATAAACTCTTGCAAGCAGATCGCAACGTGTTGGGGGAATGGGTCCATGTTTGGTAAATGATGCTTAACTTAGTGCATTGCAGTGTTACCTATGTGAGAAGATCTACTGCTAAATAGACATACACCCTATAGGGAACAGAAGTAAAGCTAGTGGTGCTAGAAAAAGATCTGGGAGTTACAGTATAACCCCCTAAAGGTTTGCGACTATTGTTTTGAAGCTATTAATAAAGCAAACGGAACTAAGTTGCATTCACGGGACAATTCACCACAAAACAAAAAAATCCATTTTGTCCTCGTAAAAGACCTTGATTAGGCCTCATTTTTGTCCTCTTGCATGGTGGGGGGGGGAATATTGAGGCTTTGGAAAAGGTACAGAGGAGGGCAAGAATATTAATTTCCAACACCCAGACAGGCTTAAAGAGCTGGGTCTGTATATTTTCGAGATGCCTAGACTCAGGAGTGACATGATCAAAGTTTATAAAATAATGGAGACTAAGTTGTGTTTACATGGACAAAAAAAAAATCAACTAGATGAGGCTATGTAAATTTGAGGTCATCCATAACTCGGCTGCCTGGGTCCTAACTCGCACAAAGTCCCATTCCCCCATCAACCCTGTGCCCGTTGACCTTCACTGGCTCCCAGTTAAGCAACTCCTCAATTTCAAAATTCTCATCCTGGCTTTCAAATCCCTCCATGGCCTCGCCCCTCCCTATCTAATCTACGCATCTTCAAATTCCAACACCATACCTATAATTTCTGATTCCAAATGATTTATTTATATCGTGAAGTGTTCCCAGCAGGTTCCCGTGGGACAACTTTCCCACCTTTTGCCACTCCGAGAACTTTCCTCACTTCCAACCCTCTGTTTTTGCGTTGTAGCCATCTTTCAATCCATTCTACTGTACTTAACCCTGACTCCACACATCCTTACCTTTGTTGTCATGGGTCTCGTTTAGGGTACCTCATCAAAGCCTTCTGAAAGTCCATTCATTGCATTGT
Source organism: Pristiophorus japonicus (assembly GCF_044704955.1). NCBI lineage: Eukaryota > Metazoa > Chordata > Chondrichthyes > Pristiophoridae > Pristiophorus > Pristiophorus japonicus. The sequence continues at coordinate 17,247,464 of NC_091988.1, read as the reverse complement.
CCTTGCTTCAAAGAATTCAATAAGTTTGGTTAAACATGTCCTTCCTTTTAGAAAACCATGCTATTGTATTTTATTTTCCACCTCTCGATATTTTGTTACTTGATCTTTTAACAAAGATTCCATTAGCTTTCCTATCACTGAAGTTAAACTAACAGTTTCCTGGGTTAAGTCTATTCTCCTTTTTGAAGATAAGAATTAGATTTCTTGTTTGCTATTCAGTGACTCAGTTCCATCCAGTTTCCCTCCATTCTCCCTCCAATGAGTTTGGGCTCAAACTCAAACGCCCTGCCCTCAAATCAGACTCACTCACCCCAACACATTACTTGTCCCTGCACTGCTGAATGACAGTCTTTTAAGAGACTCTACATCATGCTCTATCAAATGTTGGCCCAATTTTCACTAACTGTAAAATATGCCACTGAAATAAATGTCATGAAGACTGTATTATTAGCATAACATAATTACAGAGACTCAAATGGTGACAGAGAACTTTAAATATTTATAACCTTCAATTCTGGCTGAGGAAATGATCTAAAAAAAGAGATAATCTAACTTTAAATTATTGTATTTATTCCAAAAGGAATGCGCTGTTCCAATCCAAATTATAATTCAGTAATATTTGCCAAAAAGGAAAATAGTAAAATGACAGTGATACCCTAAATTGTTGAATACAAATCTGTGCAGGTGTGACAAAGTATTTTGAAGATTAACAGTACTACAAACAAGAGAACGTGCACATCTACATTTTCTATAGCGGTCCTCAAGCACAATGCGATATCCCAGAGCACATAAAAGTTGAGGGTAGGGAATAGAGACTGTACACCGAGCACAAGAAGGGCAGGGGGGGGGCGGGGGGGGAGGGAAAAGAGACTCAGGACAGGCAAAAGTACAAAGAGGTGGCAAGACAGAAGTGTTAAAGGACTTCCAAAAAGGGTGCACAGTAACAAAGCAAAGAGTGAGGAGCAAGCTGGAATTGGAAGAGCATCAGTCACTAGGTAAAGTGGGGCAATATCATGGATAGATTTAAGGCAGGAATGAGGAGATTAAAGTAAACTCACTGAGGCACGAGAGCCCATGAAACTTGACGAGGGCAGGAATGACCGGGGTGGGGGGGGGGGGAGTGGATTTTTTTGTTTTACACAAGAGGACACTAACATAAGAAGTGGAGCAGGAGTAGGCCATTCGACCCCTCGAGCCCATTCAATAAGCTGATCTTCTACCTCAACTCCACTTTCCTGCACTATCCCCATATCCCTTGATTACATTAATATCCAAAAATCTATCAATCTCGGTCTTGAATATACTCAAATAACTGAGCCTCCACAGCCCAACGGGGTAGAGAATTCCAAAGATTCACCACCCTCAGAGTGAAGACATTTCTCAACTCAATCCTAAATGGCCAACCCTTTATTCTGAGACTGTGACCCCCTGGTTCTAGACCCACCAGCCAGGGGAAACATGCTCCCCGTCAAGCCCTGTAACAATTTTGTATGTTTCAATGAATCACCTCTCATTCTTCTAAACTCTGGAGAATATAGGCCTAGTCTACTCAGTCTCTCCTCATAGGATAATTCCCCCCAAAAGAATCAGTCTGGTTGCACTCCCTCTATGGCAAGTATATCCTTCCTTGGGTAAGGAGACCAAAACTGTACACAATACTCCAGGTGTGGTCTCACCAGAGCCCGAAACAATTGCAGTAAGGCATCTTTACTCTTGTACTCAAATCCTCGTGTAATAAAGGCCAACATACCATTTGCTTTCCTAATTGCTTGCTGTACCTGCATGTTAACCTTCAGTGATTCATGTATAAGGACACCCAGGTCCCTCTGAACACCAACATTTCCAAATCTCACACCATTTAAAAAATACTCTCTGATTTTCCTACCCAAGTGGATAGCTTCACATTGTTCCACATTATATTCCATTTACCATGTTCTTGCCCACTCACTTAGCCTGTCTATATCCCCTTGAAGCCTCTTTGCATCCTCCTCACAATTTACATTCCCACCTAGCTTTGTACTATCAGCAAACTTGGATAATATATTACATTTGATCCCCTCATCCAAATCATCGCTATAGATTGTGAATAGCTGGGGCCCAAGCACTGATCCTTGTATTACCCCACTAGATACAGCCTGCCAATCTGAAAATGACCCGTTTATTCCTACTCTCGGTTTTCTGTCCGTTAACCAATACTCAATCCTGAATGAGTCTGAATTTGTGATGAGTGGGTGCATTGAGGCTAGCAAAGTGTCAGAGAAATGTAATTCCAGATGTTGAAAGCATGAATTAGGATTTCAGCAGCATTGGAAAAGGACTGAAAAAAGCAATATTCTGTAGGGAGTCTTGGTGCTGGATTGGAATCGGTCATGGTGGAGGAAGCACATCGAAGGGTCCAACTGTATGGCAAAATTTAGCACCTTGGGATTTAGCTTTAGATGGCAGCCGGGGAGTCAATGACAGGGACAAATAGGTGTTTGTGGGAGCTGAGAATAATGGCTTTGATTTTGTCAACATTAAGCTGGAGGTGCTTCAACTACTTAGAGAAAACACAGAGGTAGCAGCACTGAGTGTTGTTGGCATACATAGAAACATAGAAAATAGGTGCAGGAGGTGGCTGATCATTTTTGCAACTTTAATACCCCATTCCTGCTTTCTCGTCATACCCCTTGATTCCTTTAGGCCACATCTAACTCCCTTTTGAATATATCCAACAAACTGGCCTCAACAACTTTCTGTGGTAGAGAATTCCACAGGTGCACAATTCTCTGAGTGAAGAAGTTTCTCCTCATTTCGGTCCTAAATGGCTTACCCCTTATCCTTACACTGTGACTCCTGGTTCTGGACTTCCCCAACATCAGGAACATTCTTCCTACACCTAACCTGTCCAATCCAGTCAGAATTTTATATGTTTCTAGGAGATCCCCTCTCATTCTTCTAAATTCCAGTGAATATAAGCCTCGTCGATCCAGTCTTTCTTCATATGTCAGTCCTGCCATCCCAGGAATCAGTCTGGTGAACCTTTGCTGCACTCCCTCAATAGCAAGAACATCCTTCTTCAGATTAGGAGACCAAAACTGAACACAATATTCAAGGTGTGGCCTCACCAAGGCCCTGTACAACTGCAGTAAGACTTCCCTGCTCCCGTACTCAAATCCTCTCACTTTGAAGGCCAACATGCCATTTGCCTTCTTCACCGCCTGCTGTACCTGCATGCTAACTTTCAATGATTGATGTACCATGACATCCAGGTCTCGTTGCACCTCCCCTTTTCCTAATCTGTCACCATTCAGATAATATTCTGCCTTCCTGTTTTTGCCACCAAAGTGGATAACCTCACATTTATCTATATTATACTGCATCTGCCATACATTTGCCCACTCACCTGACCAAGTCACTCTGCTGCCTCTTAGCATCCTCCTCACAGCTCACACTGCCACCCAGCTTAGTGTCATCTACAAAATTATCACATGCTTTTGCACGATATCATCGAAGTGTGGGCAAAATGGAGACCTGGGGTACACTAGAGGTAACAATGTAGGTATGAGAGAAAAAGCCATTGGGAGTGACGTAATGAAAGAATGGATGGCAGATGGAAATATATTTATTATAGAGGGGAAACAAAAAGAATGTAGAGTGGGAAACAAGCAGAGACACACATTTTATTTTTGTCTGGGCCATGGGAGATTAGATTACATGTTTGATATGCAATTTCAGGTATCAATTGTCCAATTCATCTCATCTACAGTTCATTATATTGATCATTTTCACAATAAATATTCCAAGTTTTTGACACTGGACTTTCTGGTTATCAAATCAACTTCAGTGAAAAACCCCAGACTATTATAATTTTAAAATAAATGACAGATCTGTTTGGCAGGTCAGCATGTGATTCACTTCAGAGTACCATCGCAGAAAGACATGTTACTAGTAACTGATCTTCACGAAGATGTGCTGAAGCACAATGATGTGACAAAAAAACCTGGACTGAGAAACAGTGCAAGTGCCAAACTATTTTCACACTGGTAGCATGCAAAACATAGTTTCGGCAAAGTCAATTCCTCAGCACAAGAAACTTAAAGAAAAAGTATCCAAAACATTCAAGCAAAAAGCCAGGGTTTAGATGCCCTTTTCACACTCCGGGCCAAGGCAGTGCTACGATTTAGCAGGGCTTAGTTTTCAGTTTTCATTATTAAAATGGTGATCCTTTTTCCAGCCATTCCTTCAGTTACTAATAGTGCATGAATTTAAAGTTCTGTACCAACTTTTTAAAAATGTGTATTAAATAAACTTGAAAAAGATGGTTGCAGTAATAGCATCAATTAAATACGTGATTAAAATCAAGATTAACAAATTACATTTTTAATCATGAAATTAATGCCGATTAATTTTTTTTTTTTTTAAATCGCTTGACTGCCCTAATATTCATTACATCAGAAATTAAATACAAGGCTCATATGATATACATTTAGGTATTTTTATATTGCTACAAGGGTTTAATTAGACAGCTGTGACCTCCAAAGACTGCTCTCCCTTTTTTATTGTCCTGTGTACTACTGATTCCTGTAGCCCGTCCAACAGAAAAAGGTCCATGTATTCCACAACTCCAACAGGTGCCCTCAGAAACCACAAACAGTACGATCCTGTCAGAGACACAGAGTTTGCCTCTCTTACATTACAATATGGCATGCCAGCCAAAGGTGCACTATAAACATCAAAGTTAAATGGCAAGTGGGCCTGACTGATTCACACAAGCAATGAAATCATCAAACTTCTATGCCAAGCTTCTCTACTTGTCTAAATACATTCGAACACCAAGATGAGTGTGGGATTCCAGTTACTGATGAGTGACTAATTTTAGTGTTGTAATAGTTGACGTTTATTGCAAGGGGGATAGAGTATAAAAGCTAATAAGTCCTGCTACAACTGTACATGGTTTGGTGAGGCCACACCTAGAATACTTCATACAGTTTTGGTCTCCGTGTTTAAAGGAGGATATATTTGCATTGGAGGCTGTTTAGAGAAGGCTCACTTGGTTGATATCGGAGATGAGGGGGTTAACTTATGAGGATAGGTTGAGTAGGTTGGGCCTATATACATTGGAGTTCAGGAGAATGAGGTGTGATCTTATTGAAACTTAGAAGATAATGAGGGTGCTGGATGCAGAGAGGATATTTCCACTCATAGGGAAAACTAAAACTAGAGAACATAGTCTTAGTTTTAAATGGGCGGCCCATTATTCTGGGATAAGGAGACATTTATTTTCTCAGAGGGTTGTATATCTATGGAACCAGAGAGCTGTGGAGGCTGGGTCATTGAGGCGGAGATAGACAGATTTTTGAGTGATTAAAGGAGTAAAGGGTTATGTGAACCAGGCAGGGAAGTGGAGCTGAGTCCATGATCAGATCAGCCATGATCTTATTGAATGGCAGAGCGGGCTCGAGGGACCTGATCTTGCTCCTATTTCTTATGTTATGTTCTTAAATAAATAATTTGAAGAAAGTAAGGTCCTACCTATTGATGAATGCCACTAAGGAATAAAGCAGTTGCATTTTACATTGGAAATTGTAAATGTGAACTTGGTCAATGAATTGATTTCATCAATTATCTGACCTCCTATCCGGAATGTGCTTGGGTAAGATTACACAGCGGCCTGAAACTCTACAGTACCTGCTCCACATAAGCCTTCTTCATGTGTGAGCTCAGAGTGTCAGCAGACCAGGCAACCATGGAGGGCATCACAACCAAGTTCATCTCACTTGATGGCGTAATTTATAGCAGCAGTCATTGTATAGCAATCAGATTCGAGGAAGACTGGCTTATATTTTTTTGTTCTCCCATACAGGAATAGAGACCCATTATTCCATCTCCATCACTGTCCCACTTGAGACGAGTTAACGCAGCGTAGAACAGGAATTAGACTGGCACCTTCATGATCTGACAGTGCCAAACTGGACAGTGATTTACCCCACTGAGTTAGCGAGAGTGCTTGAAAGGATTTTCTACAAATTTTTTTGGTTATTTCTCAAGTTTGAAGGCTTATAAAAATACTAAGTTTGACTATTTGATGAATGGTGTGCTGTTTTGGTTTAATAGGCTACTTTGCCATTTGCCACAAAATTGAATGTTGAAGAGTGACCAGGAGCAAAAGGCTACATAGTAACCTTTGCAACTGTTACAAATAGCAGTGTTCACACACTGCTGCCACATTAATTGTACAAAATGCTTTCCTGTTCGAGGCAAGTAAAACAGGCAATAGAAATGGAATTCAACTTGCAGTCACATTTATCATTACACAATCTCACATTCATTTATAAGTTCTCGACAACAACTTGCATTTGTATAGCCCCTTTAACGTAGGAAACAATCAGACAAAAACTGACACCAAACCAAGGAAGGAAGGGGTGCCTAAAAGTTCCTCAAATAAATAGGTTTTTAACAGGGTCATAAAAGAGGAGAGAGGTAGAGAAGCTGAGGATTAGGAAGGGAAATCCAGACCAAGGACCTAGACAGTTAAAGGCACAGCGATAGTGGTGGGGCGGAGGGAGTGGGCTTGTAAGAAGCTAGCATTGGAGGAACGCGGAGTTCTCAAAGGGTTGCAGGGCTGGAGGAAGCGCCATCACTCCCATTGTATACAATCATAGGCCATGTTATGCTGTAAACATATGCTTAGCTAAATAGTGAAACGCAACTTAAAAACTGAAAGCAAATGTATCCATCAATATTTCAGCGGCTCATTGTTGCAGCAGTAACCATTTAAAAATATTCTTTAAATAAACTGCCGTCCTTATTTTAGTTTACAATTTCAAATAATGATCAGCCCGTGAAAATTGAATTTCATTTTTATTTTCCATCTGCATTCTCTTGCCCCCCCACACCACCCCCAAAGTAAGCATAGGTACTTTGCAATGATCCAAGATGACCTTCCACTGTTTTATCCATTAACCAAACCTATCAGTGACTCAAAGTCACACAAGGCTCTTGGCACCTTGTAAAAAGTAGCTAATAGGAGCTACACTGCTAAAGACAAAAAAATAACAGATTTTGGCTCGTTTGCCACTCACTGTAAACACTGCAAATTAAAAACAATTGACATTCCCAAAATGCATCTTTCAGTTGGCGTTTTACAGCAAATTCTCAACCTGCCTGTGTAAGTGCTGGTGGATTCCACGAACAAACCTGCTACAGCTGCAACATAGCCTCCACAAGCTCATAAGTCTTTAACTCTGTTCCATCCAACCTTACAATAGCTTATTTGGGACCTGCTTGATACATTGCCTTAAAAACCAAGCAGGAGGTGATCTACATCAAAAGTTCATCACATCAAAAACATTGTGCGGTTGGCCAAAACAGAGAAAAAAAGCATGGTAAAGGCCATGGTTTTTATTCCACCCTGACACTGGTCGTACTCCTCCAGTGCAATTGGGGCAGTTTCACCAACAGGAATCAATGCCCGAGCATAAACAACATATTAGGCCAGAATTTACTGTAGCAGGGCATCAGATGTTAATTAATTAGCCTTCCCCCCGCACCTTTCAGCTCAAACAAATTGCCTAAAATGTGAGCTGATAACAGCAAGGGCAACAAGGCATCTGGGACCGAAGCGCAACCAACAGGGTATCTCCTTAACCAGAGATTTAAGCATCGGGAAATAAACACAGGAAGGACTCATCATCATCGGCAGTCCCTCAAAATCAAGACAGACTTACTTGCACTCCAAAAGTGAGTTCTCAGGTGACTGAACAGTCCAATATGGGAATTATCGTCTCTAACAGGTGGGACAGACAGTTGTTGAAGGAAAGGGCGGGTGGGGAATTTGGTTTGCCACATGCTCCTTCTGCTGCCTGCGCTTGATTTCTGCATGCTCTCGGCGATTAGACTCGAGGTGCTCAGCGCCCTCCCGGATGCTCTTCCTCCACTTAGGGCGGTCTTTAGCCAGGGACTCCCAGGTGTCGGTGGGGATGTTGCACTTAATAAAAGGAGGCTTTGAGGGTGTCCTTGAAACATTTCCTCTGCCAACCTGGGGCTCGCTTGCCATGTAGGAGTTCCCAGTAGAGCGCTTGCTTTGGGAGTCTTGTGTCAGGCATGCAAACAACGTGGCCTGCCCAACGGAGTTGGTCGAGTGTGGTTAGCGCTTCGATGCTGGGGATGTTGGCTTGATCGAGGATGCTAATGTTGGTGCGTCTGTCCGCCCAGAGGATTTGCAAAATCTTGCGGAGACATCGTTGGTGGTATTTCTCCAGCAATTTGAGGTGTCTGCTGTATATGGTCCATGTGTCTGAGCCATACAGAAGGGCGGTTATCACTACAGCCCTGTAGACCATTAGCTTGGTGCCAGATTTGAGGGCCTGATCTTCGAACACTCTATTCCTCAGGAGGAGGATGAATGGGGGTGAATTCAATGTCAAATCAGATACAGAAACAAAAATAAAAGGGAAAGAAAGACTGGATTAAGAGGGAGAGAAAAAAAATACAGAAACAGAAAGGTAAGAATTTTTTTTTTAAATGTAACATTTTTTAAATATTCCCCCAAAATTCTAAACCTGAAGGAATGAGACTTGTAATTTTCAGTGCCAGAGAGGTTGATTGGCATTTATTAACATTTATGCCGTTAAAAGCAACTTTTGGATATTCGTATTTAATTGCACATCTGCTCCTTGCCTGAAAAAAAAGGGTCACACTACATCATAATTCTAAAAGGACAAAGGGTGTTAAAAAAACAAGCCTGAAGGCTTTATGTCTTACTGCAAGGAGTATCCGTAATAAGGTGGATGAATTAACTGTGCAAATAGATGTTAACAGATATGATGTGATTGGGATCACAAAAACGTGGCTCCAGGATGATCAGAGCTGGGAACTGAACATCCAAGGGTATTCAACATTCAGGAAGGATAGAATAAAAGGAAAAGGAGGTGGGGTAGCATTGCTAGTTAAAGAGGAGATTAATGCAATAGTTAGGAAGGACATTAGCTTGGATGATGTGGAATCTATATGGATAGAGCTGCAGAACACCAAAGGGCGAAAAACGTTAGTGGGAGTTGTGTACAGACCTCCAAACAGTAGTAGTGATGTTGGGGAGGGTATCAAACAGGAAATTAGGGGTGCATGCAATAAAGGTGCAGGCAGCAGTTATCATGGGTGACTTTAATATGCATATAGATTGGGCTAACCAAACTGGAAGCAATACAGTGGAGGAGGATTTCCTGGAGTGCATAAGGGATGGTTTTCTAGACCGATATGTCGAGGAACCAACTAGGGGGAGGCCATCTTAGACTGGGTGTTGTGTAATGAGAGAGGATTCATTAGCAATCTCGTTGTGCGAGGTCCCTTGGGGAAGAGTGGCCATAATATGGTGGAATTCTACATTAGGATTCAGAGACCATGGTCCAGAACTTAAAGAAGGGTAACTTTGAAGGTATGAGGCGTGAATTGGCTCAGATAGATTGGCAAATGATACTGAAGGGGTTGACTGTGGATGGGCAATGGCAGACATTTAGAGACCGCATGGGTGAACGACAATAATTGTACATCCCTGTCTGGCGTAAAAATAAAAAAGGGAAGGTGGCTCAACCGTGGCTATCAAGGGAAATCAGGGATAGTATTAAAGCCAAGGAAGTGGCATACAAATTGGCCAAAAACAGCAGCGAACCCGGGGACTGGGAGAAATTTAGAACTCAGCAGAGGAGGACAAAGGGTTTGATTAGGGCAGGGAAAATAGAGTACGAGAGGAAGTTTGCAGGGAACATTAAGACGGACTGCAAAAGCTTCTATAGATATGTAAAGAGAAAAAGGTTAGTAAAGACAAACGTAGGTCCCCTGCGGTCAGAATCAGGGGAAGTCATAACGAGGAACAAAGAAATGGCAGACCAATTGAACAAGTACTTTGGTTCGGTATTCACCAAGGAGGACACAAACAACCTTCCGGATATAAAAAGAGGTCAGAGGGTCTAGTAAGAAGGAGGAACTGAGGGAAATCCTTATTAGTCGGGAAATTGTGTTGGGGAAATTGATGGGATTGAAGGCTGATAAATCCCCAGGGCCTGATGGACTGCATCCCAGAGTACTTAAGGAGGTGGCCTTGGAAATAGCGGATGCATTGATAGTCATTTTCCAATATTCCATAGACTATGGATCAGTTCCTATGGAGTGGAGGGTAGTCAATGTAACCCCACTTTTTAAAAAAGGAGGGAGAGAGAAAACAGGGAATTATAGACCGGTCAGCCTGACATCGTTAGTGGGTAAAATGATGGAATCAATTATTAAGGATGTCATAGCAGCGCATTTGGAAAGAGGTGACATGATAGGTCCAAGTCAGCATGGATTTGTGAAAGGGAAATCATGTTTGACAAATCTTCTGGAATTTTTTAAGGATATTTCCAGTAGAGTGGACAAGGGAGAACCAGTTGATGTGGTGTATTTTGATTTCAGAAGGCTTTTGACAAGGTTCCACACAAGAGATTAATGTGCAAAGTTAAAGCACATGGTGTGTGCTGATGTGGATTGAGAACTGGTTGTCAGACAGGAAGCAAAGAGTAGGAGTAAATGGCACGCAGTGACTAGTGGGGTACCGCATGGTTCTGTGCTGTGGCCCCAGCTGTTTACATTGTACATTAATGATTTAGACGAGGGGATTAAATGTAGTATCTCCAAATTTGCGGATGACACTAAGTTGGTGGCAGTGTGAGCTGAGAGAAGGATGCTATGAGGCTGCAGAGTGACTTGGATAGGTTAGGTGAGTGGGCAAATGCATGGCAGATGAAGTATAATGTGGATAAATGTGAGGTTATCCACTTTGGTGGTAAAAACAGAGAGACAAACTATTATCTGAATGGTGACAGATTAGGAAAAGGGGAGGTGCAACGAGACCTGGGTGTCATGGTACATCAGTCATTGAAGGTTGGCATGCAGGTACAGCAGGCGGTTAAGAAAGCAAATGGCATGTTGGCCTTCATAGTGAGGGGATTTGAGTACAGGGGCAGGGAGGTGTTACTACAGTTGTACAGGGCCTTGGTGAGGCCACACCTGGAGTATTGTGTACAGTTTTGGTCTCCTAACTTGAGGAAGGACGTTCTTGCTATTGAGGGAGTGCAGCGAAGGTTCACCAGACTGATTCCCGGGATGGCGGGACTGACATATCAAGAAAGACTGGATCAACTTGGTTTGCATTCACTGGAGTTCAGAAGAATGAGAGGGGACCTCATAGAAACGTTTAAAATTCTGACGGGTTTAGACAGGTTAGATGCAGGAAGAATGTTCCCAATGTTGGGGAAGTCCAGAACCAGGGGTCACAGTCTAAGGATAAGGGGTAAGCCATTTAGGACCGAGATGAGGAGAAACTTCTTCATCCAGAGTGTGGTGAACCTGTGGAATTCTCTACCGCAGAAAGTTGTTGAGGCCAATTCACTAAATATATTCAAAAAGGAGTTAGATGTAGTCCTTACTACTAGGGGGATAAAGGGGCATGGCGAGAAAGCAGGAATGGGGTACTGAAGTTGCATGTTCAGCCATGAACTCATTGAATGGCAGTGCAGGCTCGAAGGGCCGAATGGCCTACTGCTGCACCTATTTTCAATGTTTCTATGAAATTGCTGTACCATTAGCAGGGCCATTATTTTGACAAAAAAATTGTAATTTGGTAATGGCGTGTTCTTCAGCCAAAATAATTTTGCAGTCTAATACTCAATTAATTTAGCTAAATGGATTCTGAATTTGGCTAATAACCTTGCACATTGCTCTCCTATATGGCTCAGAGATGTGGACTATGTGCAGCAGGCACCTCAAAACACTGGAGAAGTACCACCAACAGTGCCTCCACAAGATCCTTCCAATCCATTGACACGATAGGCACACCAACATCAGTGTCCTCGCTCAGGCCAATAGCCCCAGCATCGAAGCACTGACCACGTCCGATCAGCTCCGAAGCTCGGGCCACATCGTCCGCATGCCCGATACGAGACTCCCAAAACAAGCGCTCTACTCGGAGATCTGACACGGCAAGTGAGCCCCAGATGGGCAGAGGAAATACTTCAAGGACACCCCCATAGCCTCTTTGGAAAAAGTGCAACATCCCCACCGACACCTGGGAATTCCTGGCCCAAGACCGCCCAACGTGGAGGAAAAGCAACCAGGAAGGCGCCGAACACCTCGAGTCTCTTCGCTGAGAGCACGCTGAAGCCAAACATCGACAGTGCAAGGAACATGCGGCAACCCAGTCTCCCCAACCTCCCATTCCTCCAACCACCGTCTGCCCATCTGTGACAGAGACTGTCGGTCCCGCATTGGACTCTTCAGTCACCTGAGAACTCATTTGTAGCATGGAAGCAAGTCATCCTCGACTCCGAGGGACTACCTAAGAAGAAGAATTTATTGCATGCAACATCAGATTTAAAGGAATGACAATCGGATTTGACTATATTTTGCATTTTCTAGCTGGCTAATTTTATGACTAGCAGAAATAACATTTTAAAATCCATCAATGACCCTTCTGCAATTAAGACTAAATCAGTTAAGAGTAATTTACCTAATACACTAAATTTTACCTACATTAGTTATAGTCGAAAGACAAAACCATGAAAAGACTATTCTGGTCAACTGTCATTAGACAAGTAAAAAAACTGCAGAAATGGCTATATGAAATTTCTCAACATATTAATTTACCAGCATATTCTCATAGTTGGAGAAAAATAACAGCACATATTAAGTGTGAAAATATTACTTAATCATGTAAAAACTATGCATAAGAATCGCCAACCCAAATTAAAGAGAAATCCACATTACTAGTTTCTGTTTGCCTGAACGCACTCTGGCCTAGAAAGGACACACCTCACTTACCCGAGTCCAAAGAATTTAGACATGGGTCGGAAACAGCAAAGGTTGAGGAACCCTGTGTGTAGGGAGGGATGCTGGTAAACTTCCTGCTTCTATGTTGGCCTTCATAGCAAGGGGATTTGAGTACAGGGGCAGGGAGGTGTTGCTACAGTTGTACAGGGCATTGGTGAGGCCACACCTGGAGTATTGTGTACAGTTTTGGTCTCCTAACCTGAGGAAGGACATTCTTGCTATTGAGGGAGTGCAGCGAAGGTTCACCAGACTGATTCCCGGGATGGCGGGACTGACCTATCAAGAAAGACTGGATCAACTGGGCTTGTATTCACTGGAGTTCAGAAGAATGAGAGGGGACCTCATAGAAACATTTAAAATTCTGACGGGGTTAGACAGGTTAGATGCAGGAAGAATGATCCCAATGTTGGGGAAGTCCAGAACCACCAGAGGTCACAGTCTAAGGATAAGGGGTAAGCCATTTAGGACCGAGATGCGGAGGAACTTCTTCACCCAGAGAGTGGTGAACCTGTGGAATTCTCTACCACAGAAAGTTGTTGAGGCCAATTCACTAAATATATTCAAAAAGGAGTTAGATGAGGTCCTTACTACTAGGGGGATCAAGGGGTATGGCGAGAAAGCAGGAATGGGGTACTGAAGTTGAATGTTCAGCCATGAACTCATTGAATGGCGGTGCAGGCTAGAAGGGCCGAATGGCCTACTCCTGCACCTATTTTCTGTGTTTCTATGTTTCTATGTTTCTATTTAACTAAGACAAATTGGTACCATATTGCATGGGTTACCTGGAGCCAAGAAGGAAAAATCCCAGCTTCCAGTGACGGGTCTACCCTTCCAGGTCAGATCTATGAGCCAGATTGACGGGTCAATTATAAACAGTACACTGGAGTACTGAAAGCTGCATGGCTCAGATATTGGATTAGTGAGCTTGCTAGATAATTGACTTGGTTCCAATCTGGCAACAATAACTTGTATTTATATGGTACCTTTAACATAGAAAAGCATCTCAACAAGGTCCTTTACAAAAGTTAATAAAACACTCTTCCCAGGAGCTGGTCTTAGTGAATCTTACAAGTTTACTCTGGAATGCCATTGCCAATGTCAATAACCAGTGGCTCCAACACCTACAAAAAAAGCTGGAGGGGCCCAGGTACTTTTCCACGTTGGACTTGAAGTGATGGGCATGGAGGGTACATTGTTAAGCAATGTGAACTCATCAGAGTTAGATCAGATATGAACTAATCAGTCAACAAGCCATTACCTGGATGAGATAACCCCGAGAGGCAGGAATACCAGAACAATAGAAAGCCATTAAGCCCCAGACCGGTTGGAAGCGAAACCCCACACCAGCCATCAGTGGAATACCCAGAAGCCGCACAAATAGGAAGCTTCGGAACAAGGACAAACTTTATTGGGCCAGAAAAGGCAAATAGACTTTGCATATAAAAAGGGGATCGTGAGGGCCACAGCTCTCTCTCTCTCTCTTGCTCTCGCTGCTTCGCCTCTACAAGAACCGAGCGCTCTGCGTGGGACGGGGAGAAGAAACCAGAAGAGACACGTTTTCACCAGAAGAAGCAGCGAGTATGCCAACGAATCAGTGAGCATTATCTCTGCCGACGTAATTTTAAGATCAGAGTCACAGTGTGAGGGGGTATCATGTGTTCTCCCAACCAAATTTTAGTAAGGGTTTTAAGGGGGAGGTTTTAGACATTGGGTACTTCGCGATAGGGGCCTGTTAGACAGGCCTGACTGTGTCTTGTACTGTGTTTGTTTGTAATACACTATCAGGGTGTGTTCTTACTGGGTGCAGGTGTGTTTTAACTTGAATAAAGCATTGCCGGTTGAGACTAGGGTATTTGTCCTTGACTCATTCATCTGTTCAGTACAGTAATCACTCCCAGGTCTAGAACTAACATGGCGGTGCGTCGAAAACACCTAAGAGAAACTACTTGTAGAATGGATGTTGGCAAACAGAGTCCACATCCAGAGACCACCCTCGCTACAAATACTTCATCTTTGTGCCACAAAACCACCTAAAAATTAGCCCTAAATCTCTCAATTGGGTGAAGGAGGCTTTTGCATTCGTAGAAACTCTGAATCAAGGAAGAGAACCTATTGGACATTCCCCGAATACATCACAAACTTATCCTGTACTGAGGGTTTACAGTCAGTCATCATGGAGAGAAATGCAAAAGATCAGAATGCCCTCTGTCAGTTCTCAAATTGGTTCTAAAGAATTGTGTCCAAACTAAAGCCAACATTCACTCGAAGTCCCAGGTAACAACATAAATCAACAATTGAGGTAGACACCTCTTGTATCTTCCAATAGATGTTTTTCTCACCCCCTCTTAAACTGTGCAGTAGCATAATACTTGCTCGAGGCAAACCACTGTCATATTCCACTTTTAAAAATGGTAACTGGACTGCACTAGAGCCCAAACAAGTCTACCAATATCAATCTGCAACAAGAAGCACTGCAATTCTTGCATAAAATCCGAGGATAGTCATTTTGCGGCATCCCACACATCACCGATGAAAGTATCAAATACAATGGACGACAACTGATAGAGGATTGAGGTATGGCTTTCATTTACTGATCTGGATGCTGGAATATGCATCCTGGAGAAAATCCAAGAGTTAGTTATTTGTGCTTCGCGAGAGATGCTATATTGACTATAAAAATCTTATTAAAATTTATAAGAATTAAGTTATTGGGGTTTCCTTGAGCCGTAACAATCATATACGTACACCTCATGCACTCCTCGCAAGAACAAAATTACAATATGGGTCTCCAAATCAACCCATATACACACTGTGCCAATGTGAAGAATCATTTTAAGAGCCACTAATAACAGGATTCCCTTGGTAGTTGTTGTTCTCGCTAAGTTCCACCACCTTAAGCACAAAGACCAAACCACATTCTAGAACAGCAAACGGGTCCTGTTTCTCCAGCCTCAGCAAGGCAGTTTCAAGACTGATCAAATGTTTTGGCAATGAACTCCAAGATCATTATAATTTCCTCAATCCCATCCCCAAATACAACTTTTAGGAATCTAGCATTAAATATTAGTCGTGAGATTTGTGGACATAACACCAAAGGACCTAGCTGCCTAAGCTGTCCATGTACTGATGCTGAGACTAACTGACCCCACATGCAAGGTCAGTTGATTTAAATACTTTAATCACAATCCCAGTCTCGAAAGAACGAATTATCAATTTGCATTTATCACGTCAAGACCCAGCGGGGCATAAAGGGAGCCAGGACCAACAGGGTGAGAGCAGCAGAGTCCAGCGGGACATAAAGGGAACAGGCCCAAACTGCAACAACCAAGCTGAAGATCAGTAGAAAGAACCAAAATCAACCGTGACCTCACAGGAAAGAAGGGAAGTGATTGGTTGGCGAGTTTCTTTCCCTTTTCTGGGGCATTGGTTTGAATTAAGCGCTAGGAATACAAACAAAACTCGAAAACTTAATTAATTAAATACATTCGGATGGCAGGGCAGACAGAAAGGAAAAGGAGGTACGGTAGCTCTGTTAATAAAGGATGAGATCAGTGCATAGTGAGAAAAGATATTGGCTCAGAAGATCAAGATGTTGAATCAGTTTGGGTGGAGATAAGGAATAAGGGGATAAGTCGCTGGTGGGCATAGTCTATAGGTCCCCTAACTGTAGCTATCCTGTTGGACAGAGTATAAATCAAGAAATAATGGAGGCTTGTAAAAAATAAACAGCAATAATCATGGGTGATTTTAACCTTCATATTGATTGGATAAAGCAAATTGGCCAGGGTAGCCTTGAGGAAGAGTTCATGGAGTGTATCCAGGATAGTTTCCTTGAACAGTACATTGTGGAACCAACCAGGGAGCGGGCTATCTTAGATCTGGTACTGTGTAATGAGGCAGGATTAATAAATGATGATCTAGTAAAGGATCCTCTAGGAATGAGTGACCATAACATGGTTGAATTTCAAATTCAGTTGGTGGCTGAGAAAGTTTGATCTCAAACCAGTGTCCGAAGCTTAAATAAAGGAGACTACAAAGGTATGAGAGCAGAGTTGGCTAAAGTGGACTGGGAAAATAGATTAAAGTATGGGACAGTTGATGAGCAGTGGCAGACATTGAAGGAGATACTTCATACCTCGCACAAAAATATATCCCAATGAGAAGGAAAGACTAAGAGAAGTGATAACTATCCGTGGCCAACTAAGGAAATAAGGGATGGTAACAAATTGAAAACAAGGGCACACAATGTGGCCAAGACTAGTGGGAGGCCAGAGGATTGGGAAACTTTTAAAAGCCAGCAAAGAACGACTAAAAAAATAATAGAGGGAAGATAAGTTATGAAAGCAAACTGGCACAAAAATATAAAAACAGATAGTAAAAGTTTCTACAGGTGCATAAAAAGGAAAAGAGTGGCTAAAGTAAATGTTAGTCCCCTAGAGGATGAGATTGGGGAATTAATAATGGGGAACAGGGAAATGGCAGAGACTTTGAACAAATATTTTGTATCGGTCTTCACAGTAGAAAACACTAAAAACATCCCAATAGTGGATAATCAAGGGGCTATAGGGAGGAAGGAACTTAATACAATCACTATCATTAAAGTAGTAGTACTTGGTAAAATAATGGGACGAAAGGCGGAAAAGTCCCCTGGACCCGATGGCTTGCATCCTAAGGTCTTAAAAGAAGTGGCTGCAGAGATAGTGGATGCATTGGTTGTAATCTACTAAAATTCCCTGGATTCTGGGGAGTTCCCAGCGGATTGGAAAACCGCAAATGTAATTCCCCTATTTAAAAAAGGGAGACAGAAAGCAGAAAACTATGGACCAGCTAGCCAAACATCTGTCGTTGGGAAAATGCTGGAGTCCATTATTAAGGAAGCAGTAGCAAGACATTTAGAAATTCATTCAGGCAAAGTCAGCATGGATTTATGAAGGGGAAGTCATGTTTGACAAATTTTCTGGAGTTCTTTGAGGATGTAACAAGCAGGGTGGATAAAGGGAAACCAGTAGATATGGTGTATTTGGATTTCCAGAAGGCATTCAATAAGGTGCCACATAAAGGTTATTGCACAAGATAAAAGTTCACAGGATTGGAGGTAATATATTAGCATGAATAGAGGATTGGCTAACTAACAGAAAACAGAGGGTCGTGATAAATGTGTCATTTTCCAGTTGGCAAACAGTAACTAGTGGGGTGCTGCAGGGATCGGTGCTGGGGCCTCAACTATTTATAATCTCTATTAATGATTTGGATGAAGAGACAGAGTGTAATGTAGCCAAGTTTGCTGATGATACAAAGATGGGTGGGAAAGCAAATTGTGAGGAGGACACAAAAAATCTGCAAAGAGATATAGATAGGTGAAGTGTGTGGGCAAAAATTTAGCAGATGGGAGTACAACGTGGTAAAATGTGAGGTTATCCACTTTGGCAGAAAAAATAGAAAAGCAAATTAGAATATAAATGGAGAAAAATTGCAAAGTGCTGCAGTACAGAGGGACCTGGGGGTCCTTGTGCATGAAACAGCAAGTAATCAGGAAAGCAAATGGAATGTTGGCCTTTATTGCAAGGGGGATAGAGTATAAAAGCAGAGATGTCCTGCCACAACTGTACATGGTATTGTTTTAGTCTCCGTATTTAAAGGAAAGATATACTTGCATTGGAGGCTGTTCAGAGAAGGTTCACTAGGTTGATTCTGGAGATGAGGGGGTTGACTTATGAAGATAGGTTGAGTAAGGTTGTGCCTATACTCACTGCAGTTCAGAAGAATGAAAGGTGATCTGATAGAAACATACAAGATAAAGAGGGGGCTCGACAAGGTGGATAGAGAGAGGATATTTCCACTCATAGGGTAAATTAAAACTAGGAGGCATAGTCTCATGAATAAGGGGCCAGCCATTTAAAATTGAGATGAGGAGAAATTTCTTCTCACAGCAGGTTGTAAATTTTTGGAATTCTCTGCCCCAGAGAGTTGCGGAGGCTAGATCATTGAATATATTTAAGGCAGAGATAGACAGATGTTTGAGTGATAAGGGAATAAAGGGTTATGGAGAGCGGGTAGGGAAGTAGAGCTGAGTCCATGATCAGATCAGCCATAAGCTTATTAAATGGCAGAGCAGGCTCAAGGGGTCAAATGGCCTACTCCTGCTCCTATTAAGTTCTAGGACAAGTCAAATAGCTTTTCAACCAATGGACTACTTTTGAACTGTAATCACTGTTGTTACATAGACAAAGACAGCAGAAAATTTGCACACAGGAAGCTCCCACAAACCACAAAGGAATCAATGTCTGGCAGATAATTTATTTTTGATCCTATTAGTTGAGGAAAGAATGTTAGACAGGACACCAGGAGAATTCCCCACTCCTCTTCAAATAATGCCATGGGGTCTTTTACATCCATTAAGTCAGCAGTCAGAACCTCGGTTTAACATCACATCCGAAGGACAGTGTAGCACGGGGATGGGGTTTGAATGTCAGATGTCAGTAGCGGGCCACCTAAATATTGGAACAATTTATTTTCTGTCATTTTTAATGTAGTGATTTAAATCACTTCGCCGGAAGTAGGCACTGACAGTCAAAGAAAAATAAAGGAGGGATAGTACTACCTGTATAACAAGAGGGCCACCCTGCATGAAAATTGAAAGTGTAATATGCAGGCTTCCCTTTCACTTCAGCTACACGAGGGAGAATCTTCCTAAATTGAATGCGATTTGGAGCCTTAATGATCTTCGCACACAGTTTGAATGCAGGCTCCCAGCGTGATTCAAACTGGCCAGCTGGTTACACTAAACAGGTTAAAGGCCTCAGACCTTCACATCCCGTACCACACAGTCTGGCCCAGGAGTAACAATTCTTCTGGTCTGCTAGTTTTCAAAATCTTATGTCAGGTGAGTTTGTCCAGTCTAACCCAATTGCGATTAGCTGTGAAATCATACCACAAAACTTGAAGTGGAAAAATTTGCAGTGGTGCAATTTTTGAGGTTGGGGCACAGCACAGGGAGGTTTTCTCCTCAGTATAGACATTCCCACTTTAACCCCAAAAAGAATAAAGGTCTACGGCTGATCTTTAATGACTTAAAAAAAATGTATATTTATCTTACCAAGGAGAAATCCTTAGCTAATGTTTTGATAATAATGGATCTGATGGAATTGAAAGGTCAGGAAGATCCTCACACCCTCCCGCAACCTGTAAATTTCAGTGTGGTCAAAAATTTGCATCAATCTGGCCGCATGAACGTTAATATCTAAATTCTGGCTGTTGGCCACAAATTCCAAAACCCAGAATGGAGCCCCTCGCCCCAATCTCCAAAAGTTTCACGAGGGTCCAATGACCTCCCCCAGTTAAAATCCAATGACCTTCACCCGACCATCTGCGCTGGCGTGTAACATGAGCAAAGCTGAAGGTTACACAAGTCTGCTGGATGTCCAAAGGTTAGCGCGGAGTTAAAAACTTGCTGCTCGCACCATAAAATTCACAAGAACCACTTGTCTGTCGTTGAACAGGGCCGCGCTGTGCTCGAGAAGCGAATCACAAAATCTACTCAATGTTTTGACACTATGTTATTTCATGTTATTGCACCAACTAAAAAGAGGTTTTAGCAACACTTGTCTGCAAAGATGTCTCTTTGATATATTCAGAGACAGCGCAACATTGTAATTTAAAAACTACCTTTTGATAGAATGTTAAAAGACCAATTACAGGTAACACTGGCCATAAACCAGCCACCAATGTTGCAGTCAGTAGTTCAGAAGACAGTGGGGTTATTAATCTTTAAAGCCGCGACGTTGCAGGAGATGGCCACCCCTTTAAAAAGTAACAGGTTAACAAGTGTGAGTGACATTATAACTAGAGGGGAAAAAAACGTTTATCGAGAAAGTGCGGAAAACTTTTGCCCAAGTTGGGCAGTGGGCTGCAGTCAGCGCCGAGGCCTGCGCTGTGCTCCCGCTCCGCTCCGGGCCAACAATCCCGGGTCCCCCGCTCCCCGCCTCGGCACAAGCTGCCGGAGCCCTGCCCCTGCCCCGGCCCCGCCGCCGCTGCCGCCGGCTGCACGCACCTGGCGTGTGTTGATGAGAGCGGAGCATCCGCTCCATTTCCTCAGCGCTCTCGCTCCGTGTCGTGTGATGGAGGCCGCCATGTTTCCCGGCTACCGGTGGGAGGAGAGAGAGGGCGAAGGAGCAGGGGCGGGGGGAGCGTTGTGCAACTTCGACAAGAGGGCCCGAGCCCCTCCTCTGCAACTATTTTGGTAGCACCTTAAACAAGTTAAACAAATTAACTATTTAAAACAGTCAGGAAAACCTTTTAATCAAATTCAAATTTGGTTGGGTGGTGGTGGGGTGATGATGCACTCCGGTCCCTTCGGCGCCCACTGCTCGCAGAGCCTTCCCGTGGACGCCACCTGCTCCATCTCCAGGGACACCCTGGCTCGGAGCCCCTCCTCTACAACTATTTTGTTGTGAACCCAATTAAATCAAGTGCCCCCTGATTAAAAGGGAGGGACACACTCCAAAAAATTTTCAAGTGCCCCTTTATCCTTACGGCAGTAAAAACACACTAATTATACAAGTGCCCCCTGGCTAAAAGGGGAGGGACACTAAAACCGACACAATAAACAAATTAAACTTTAGACAAACATCAAATTAAAATTTGGCTGCCGAGGGTGATGATGCACTCCAGTCCCTTCAGCGCCCACCTCTCGCGGAAAACCGCCAGCGTGCCAGTGAACGCTGCGTGCTCCATCTCCAGGGACACCCTGGCTCGGAGCCCCTCCTCTACATCCAACGCATGCAAAGCTGCTCCTGTGGGGGGTGGGGGGCTGGGGGGTGGGGGGCGAACAAAAAAAATCACCGCTCCTTGGGCCCAAGTTTCAGCTGAGGATTAGAAGGGCGCACCACCGTCAGTTCCGTCGGCTGTTTAGGAAAAAAAGCACGCCGAAAACCCACCTTGCAATTCTCGGCGCTCCTCCAACGTTGTAGGCCCGTGGCGTGGCGCATCCGAAGCTGAGGGGTGCGGAATAAGTACCGTGCTGTGCCCACGCAGCCGGCAGGGGAGCGGGGCTAGGGCCCAGCATGGTTTGCTTTGTCGGCAGCGTTGCGCATGCGCGTTGTAGCGTGCGCGCATGCTCAATGGGTCTTCGACCTTGGCAATCAGCCATTTAAAGGGAGAACGTGGCACTCTGTTAAAGCGAGCTGTGTGATTTTTGGGTGCAGGAAGGGAAGGAGTGAAAAGTATTTAAGTGATTCTTGGAGTGCTGCAAAGGTGCTGCATGGGTGCATGCAAGGTAAGGACTGTGTTTTTAAAAATCACTGAGTGTAAATTCAGGACAGCAATGCAAGAACATGCAGCGAGAACGAAGAACTTCTTGCATGAAGAAGTGGAGACACTAGTTAATGTAATTGAGGGGAGATGGCTGGAGCTGGACACCAGCAACAGAGGCTGCACAAGGGTGGCACCCAAAGAAATCAAGAAATGCTGGGACCTATTTGCAGAAGAATATTGCGGAGTGGTGAATACCAGGAGAGCCAGTGTAAAAAGAAATGACAGGACCTTGGTCAAGTAGTTAGTGTAAGTAATATCTTCTTTTTCTCAATGGAATTGCAATTGTAAATGTGACCAGCTGTATATGTCCCACCCAGCAGAAAGGCACTCTCTCTAAAAAGTTATATTTTCATCTTTGCAGAAGAAATTGGCCCGCAACAAAAAGTAAAGAACACGAACAGGAGGAGGCCCATCAAATCTGCACCAACTGATACCCTTGGAACAGAGGGTCGCTGCTCTGATGAGTAGTGCCTGGAGAAAAGCAATCAGTGCTGCACAAGCTGGGCCTACAGGTGTGGGAGAGGCTGAGTCCTGAAAATCCATCGTGGCCCTTTGAATCAACCTGCTGCCTGGCCTGCTATGTATGAGACTACTCATGTCACCCATCCTGCCCACTCCTGTGCTGCTAACCATTTGACTATTAGGTTATATTTTGCAGAACATGATGCCAATCCAGAAGATTCAGAAGAAGATTCAGATGTGTGCGATCAAGACCAAGGCGGTGGGGGGGAGGAGGGGGGGCATGGATATGTGTTCAGGGGAGAATGTTGATCGTAATATCAGTCCATAGTGCAGGGCCTCACTCTCCCACACAATACCATGAGCTATCATCCAACATTCCACTCTTTCATCCACCCCTCATCCTTGCATAGTGCTTTAAGTTTTGATGCGGCATGCCATCGTCTCCTCACATACCCATCCGCGTTTAGTGATATAAGTTCTGGTCCGACATTCCATGGTTTCACATCTTCCGAGGTTGCGGGTCCCAGTGGCGGAGGTGGAATGCAGCTTGGAACACCCAGGGCCCCACTGTCAGAGGAAGCGTGTCCCAGTGACGGAGGTGGAATGCAGCTTGGAACACCCAGGGCCCCACTGTCAGAGGAAGCGGGTCCCAGTGACGGAGGTGGAATGCAGCTTGGAACACCCAGGGCCCCACTGTCAGAGGAAGCGGGTCCCAGTGGTGGAGGTGGAATGCAGCTTGGAACACCCAGGGCCCCACTGTCAGAGGAAGTGGGTCCCAGTGACGGAGGTGGAATGCAGCTTGGAACACCCAGGGCCCCACTGTCAGAGGAAGCGTGTGGTCCCAGTGACGGAGGTGGAATGCAGCGTGGAACACCCAGGGCCCCATTGTGAGAGGAAGCGTGTCCCAGTGGTGGAGGTGGAATGCAGCTTGGAACACCCAGGGCCCCACTGTCAGAGGAAGCGTGTCCCAGTGGTGGAGGTGGAATGCAGCTTGGAACACCCAGGGCCCCACTGTCAGAGGAAGTGAGTCCCAGTGACGGAGGTGGAATGCAGCTTGGAACACCCAGGGCCCCACCGTCAGAGGAAGCGGGTGGTCCCAGTGACGGAGGTGGAATGCAGCGTGGAACACCCAGGGTCCCACTGTCCCACCCTGCGCCTCGCACTGGACAGGTGCCGCGAGGCAGAGCTGGGGTGGAGGAAGGAGAATCCAAATAGGCTCTCCTGAGATGCAGCGTTCAACAGATGCGCTTGAGGTTATTGCATTGGGTGTGGAGAGCAATGGCCTTGCCCGTTCACTCGTGGGCACCGTCAGAGGGGTTGGTGATGAGTTAACAGCGCTGTCTGGAGAAATAGCAGTAATGCCACGAGAACTGAGGGCAGGAATGTCAGGAGCAGTGCAAACGATAGCAGAGGCCATAAGGGAGTTAGTGGCTGCAATAAGGGCACACATCTCGGCCAATCAAATGCCACTCCCACTGCAAACCCCATATCAGCCTCTGCAGAGACCCAAGCTGGGCCCCCCCTCTCAACCCCCCCTCTCTCCGCCCCCCCCCCCCACCTCCCCACCACCTCTGCCACCCCCACCCCCTCATGAGGTAGTGCACATTCACCGAGATGTGGCTGAGAGCTGGGTGCAGCCTTTCTTTGCTGTTGTTGATGTTGTAGTTGTTGATGCCACTGTTGTAACTGTTTTCAAATTGAAATTGTTTACCAAGTTTTGTAACTTTACAAGTATGTAAGTGATCTTAGAGTTTTTAAGTGATCTTAGAGTGTAAATATTCTCACATTTAATAAGTTGTTTAAATTTACTGCATTAAAAGTTATCTCAAGGTTTTTCAGTGATCTTGTTCACAAATTGAAATTGTTTACTAAGTTGTGTAACTTTAAAACTTTATAAGTGATTAGAGTTTTTAACTGATCTTAAATTTTGATTCAAGTATGATTTTATTGCACTGAAGTAAAGTACATTGTAAAGATTTCAATGCAATATATTATACATTGAAACTGAATCATGACAAGAATGCTTTTATTATTGCACTAAAGTAAAGTACATTGCAAACATTTCAATAAAGTTTATTATACTGAATCATGGTCCATTATCATATCACCACACAACATTTAGGAACACCTGCAAACGATAGACATCCCTCACCACTTCAGTCATGCGTGCCTCCCACACGTAGCTATGACCGAGGGGCATGCTGGTGTGGCGTGTCATGGCTGGGAGATCTCTCCTGCTGCAGTGGGATGGGTGTCCGTGGGCCGAGGAAGCCAACGACTGATTGCCCTACAGTATCCGAGACGCACAGATTGGTCCTGCTGCTGGCTGCGAGGGGGCGTGGGGGAGGGGAGAAAGAGTGATGTTGGGGGTGTAGGAGTAAGGAGGGACACAGGGAGCGAAGGGTTGGGGGTGTGGGGGGGAAAAGAGTGCTGTTGGGGGTGTGGGAGACAGTGGTGGGTTAGGGTGAGTTACACCACGTTACTCTAACAGTCAGTCCTTGACAGAGGCACGTTAATGCCAAACAGTTCTTACAAATTAGAGATAGTCTAATCCGAGATGAGTTATTCAAGTAATAGGTTGGACTAATGGGGTATGATGTTTTCCGAAGGATCAACTTAGCCACAATTAGGTGTTGATGAACCATTACTCAACATGTAGCCCTGATCAGAATTGGGACAGCAGTGTCTACCTCAGCCAGGAGCCTACACTTGCTTATTTATAAAAAGAGAAACTATTGTCCTCACTCAGACGATATAAGGCAAAATATCATTGCAACAGGTGTTAGGCCATTTTAAGTGACGTGTTTAATGCTTTAGTCCTTTGTATTTAGTGCTTCCCATCCCCTGTTTCTGGTTGCCTGCACTGAACTTAACTCAAGGCAAGGTTTTTCAGAACTTACAAAAGCGGACACTTACTCTGT
This sequence comes from Pristiophorus japonicus, assembly GCF_044704955.1. NCBI lineage: Eukaryota > Metazoa > Chordata > Chondrichthyes > Pristiophoridae > Pristiophorus > Pristiophorus japonicus. Next base: position 17,221,929 of record NC_091988.1, on the reverse strand, counting down.
TCTAAGATAGATTGGAGTAACTTTTCGCGATTCAAACTGCGAAACAGGCCTAAGTGGCTGGACGCACCCCCTTTTGAAAAAGAAAACTGAACTAAAATGAAACTAAACTAACTCACTGAAAGTGGAGCAAACTAAGGGCCCAAGTTTCCACATGATTCGCGCCTGATTTTTAGGAACAACTGGTGGAGAACGGACTATCTTAGAAATCGCAATTCTCCACATTTTTTTTTCTGCAGTTCTAGTGAGGTAGAACAGTTCCACTTTGGAACAGAATTTTTTCTTCAAAGGGGGGCGTGTCCGGCCACTGACGCCTGATTTCAAAGTTTCCACAGTGAGAAAGTACTCCAAACTAACTTAGAATGGAGCAAGTGAATATTTTTGTAGAACTGAAAAAACCTGTTCTGCACATTAACAAATCAGGCGCAGGTTACAAATTAGGCGTCCAGAACAAGGTGGGGGGGGAAGGGAAGTCATTAAATTCTATAATAAATCCTTATTTATACTTATACAACTATTATACAAATAATCCAACCTGAATAAACATTTATAAGCAAAGAAAAGATTAAATAAACCATCTTCCTACCTGTGTGAAAGTGCTTCAGGCAGGCCTTTCGGGACTGAAGACTGAACGGGCCGGCCCGAGACTTCGGGCAGGGCCCGTCCCCAGCACCAGATTTACAGGTAGGTGGCGTTGGGTCAGGTCGGGGAGGCTCGGTTCAGTTCGGGTCGGGGGGAGGGAGGGAGAGGAGGGGAGGGAGAGAGAAGGGGGAGGGAGGGAGAGGGGGGAGAGAGAGAGAGAGAGGGGGGGAGGGAGAGAGAGAGAGGGAGGGAGGGAGAGGTCGGGGAGGGGGAGGTCAGGTTGGATCCAGTCCGGGGGCGGGGGGGAGCGGGGTTCGGGTCGGGTCCAGTCGGGGGGGGGGGAGCGGGAGCAGGAGCGTGGGTCAGGTCGGGTCCAGTCGGGGGGGGGGGGCGGAGCGGGAGTGCGGGTCGGGTCCGGGGGGGAGCGGGAGCGGGAATCGGGTCGGGTCCAGTCCGGGGGGGGGGGAGCGGGTGTCGGGTCTGGTCGGGGGGGGGGGGGGGAAGTAGGAGCTGGCCTGGAGCTACTGCACTTGCGTGCCGACTGTAGCGCATGTGCAGAGGTCCCGGCACTGTTTTCAGCGCAGGGACCTGGCTCCGCCCCCCCACAGCTCGTGCTGCGCTGCGCCGAGGGCCAGAGGACCTGCAGGGAGGTGGAGAATACAGAGGATTTTTTGAGGCGCACTCTGTGGCGCGAAAAATGGGCGTCCAGGTCGGGACTGCGCCGTTCTAGGCGCGTGTGGAAACTTGGGCCCTATATGTGGAGAATTGCAATTTCTAGGATACTCCAAAAAAAACGAGTTTTTTTTTTATATTCGTTGCCAATCTTTCCAATTCTTGTCAAATCACAAACGCCAGAGGTCACCTTGCACACATCAAGGATCACTCTGCGCCAATGCTCTTAGCCAAAAGGCCTAGAGCCACTGCACCGTTCCTGGAAGTACTGCAATACCAGGTTCGTGCCATGGAGGTGGATGGGTCAGGCCCCCCACACACCTCTGTGGAGGTGGATGGGTCAAACCACCCCACCCACCTCCTATTTCCAAAAAGCATAGGAGAATCACCTTCCTGATCCAGGGAGAACCACGTTGGGGTCATGGTTACTCCCCTGTCAGGTCAGTTACGCATGATCTTAGCCAAAAGGCCGAGAAAAAAATAGTTTTTTTTTTGGAAATTCGTAGCCAATCGTTCCAATTCTTTGTCAAATCACAAACGCCAGAGGTCACCTTGGGCCCATTCAAGGATCACTCTGCGCCAATGCTCTTAGCCAAAAGGCCTAGAGCCACTGCACCGTTCCTGGAAGTACTGCAATACCAGGTTCGTGCCATGGAGATGGATGGGTCAGGTCCCCCACACACCTCCGTGGAGGTGGATGGGTCAAGCCACCCCACCCACCTCCTATCAAGTTTTTTTTTTTTTAATTCGTAGCCAATCGTTCCAATTCTTTGTCAAATCACAAACGCCAGAGGTCACCTTGCACACGCCAAGGATCACTCTGCGCCAATGCTCTTAGCCAAAAGGCCTAGAGCCACTGCACCGTTCCTGGAAGTACTGCAATACCAGGTTCGTGCCATGGAGGTGGATGGGTCAAGCCACCCCACCCACCTCCTGTTTCCAAAAAGCAAGCATATACCTTCCTGATCCAGGGAGAACCACCCGGAGGTCATGGTGGCTACTCCCCTGTCAGGTCAGTTACGCATGATCTTAGCCAAAAGGAGCAAATCCAGTTGAAACTTGGGCCCAATATACTAGAATCTTTCTTTTGTATCACAATGTTGACTTCACTTTCTCATCATCATAGGTGTAGTGTATGAATAAAAAGTCTGACCAGATACTGTGAGCTGAAAGTAAAGTGTGACCTTAGTCTTATATTGCAGGTCTCCAGAGTGCCTCTCCAACCTGTGGGGCCTCCTTAAGTACATGTGCTCCCAAGGGATTGTGGGATCCCTTGGGAGTCCAGGGAATGAACCCTCTGGTGGTTAAACAAGGTATTTACAGGTTTATATATATAACAACAGGCAGTCCCTCGAAATCGAGGAAGACTTGCTCCACTCTTAAAATGAGTCCTTAGGTGGCTGAACAGTCCAATACGAGAACCACAGTCCTTGTTACAGGTGGGACAGATAGTCATTGAGGGAAGGGGTGGGTGGGACTGGTTTGCTGCACGCTCTTTCCGCTGCCTGAGCTTGATTTCTGCATGCTCTCGCCGACGAGACTCAAGGTGCTCTGCGCCCTCCCGGATGCACTTCCTCCACTTAGGGCAGTCTTTGGCCAAGGACTCCCAGGTATCACTTTCTACAGAGCTGTAAACTCATTTATTTACAATGGCTTGTTTTTTGTAATGGCAATATAGCCTCTTTCAGTGGATGCCAAATTAAAAACAAATTAATTAAAAGTCTGCTCATCGGACAGAGTGGTGGTCAATGGATTGTCATTGGGACTGGAGCAATGTAAACAATTTAATTTGTTTTGTTTCCTTTTAATTTTAGGTAAGTTACAGTCTTTATTGGTTGTGCCGCTTTAAGAAGGGGACACATGCTTATCTCCAAATTGGTGATGGCAATAAGAGTGAGCAATGTTGACAGTGGTGGCCCCTAGGGCTCAGTGTTGGGAACATTGCTTTACTCAATACAGATAAATAAATAATTTGGATTTGGCTATTAGAGGGAACAAAATCAAAATGTGTACCTGATAGGTGACAGTAAGCGACTTCATGGAGACATAGGTCAATAGATTTGGAAGATGGATGTCGGATTAAATTTAATGCAGAGTAATGTAAGATGATACATTTTGGGATAAAGAGTGAGAGGTTATTTTTAGATTTGTTAGTACATGGAATGCCTTACCAGAAACAGTGGGGGAAGCAGAATCCGTTAAAGCTTTGAAAAAGAAAGTGGATGAATATTTGAAACAGAAAAATGTAAAAGGGCACAGGAATGGTTTTAAATGGAACTCTTTCAGAAAGACAGCCATGGCTCAAAGGGCCAAGTGGCCTCCTTCTGTGCTGTAAGATTCTACGATTCTGTTTTCACTTACAATTCCACCAATCCAGATTTCAGCATGTCAGACCATTTTTAGATATGCTAATTGTTTTACATTTTAATCTAATGTAATCAGCAAAAGTCTGGCTTTTCAGCACATTTTCTTTAGTAAAATGGGGATTAGAATAAAATATTAAACAAAGAATAAGGATAGGAAAAGGCCAATTGGTCCATCCAAACTGTCCCGTCAAAGCATGAAACAGCCTAAATTCATCAGCAACCCACCCCACTTCCATCAGGCACTCTCCTGGGAGAAGCAAAACCAGAAAAGATATTAGGCCAACAAATGAAAAACAACTCTAGGAAATTCCTCTATGACCATCAAAGGCAATTAAGCAAGCTCCAGGAGATAGCAGTAACCGATATCACTAATTACAGGTACCCATCACCTACCTTCTTTAACTTGAGATGCCCTTGACTCTCGGGAACTCGTGAATCCATACTTATTGCACATTTTGGTCAATAATTCTTTTTTAAAAGTGCTTCCTGGCATCTAACCTAACATATTTTATATTGATGGTCCCTAGTTCTCCTATCCCTATCTAGCTCAAGTAGCTTATTCACTCGAACAGAATCTTCCTTTTGTCATTTTAAAAACCTTAATGTTTCTCTAATAATAAAAGCCATGAGCCATTCCTGGAAGCCATGAGTGTTAAGACCATCCTGGTATAAATCACTCACTATTCCAGAATCATTCAGGAATGTAAAGATAGTCCCTGTCTTCTATTCTCCACTGCTAACCATTTTTTTAAACCCCTCACCCCAGTCTCCACCCTCACCTCCGACAATGTGTGAAGAGCTCATGGACTTCTTTGTCTCTAAGATTGAGAGCATCCGTTTGGCTGCCTTTGCCTCTTCCTTTCATTCTCCTAGCCCACCAGGACAAAGTTCCTCTAAGGAAGCCCCCATGCCTTAGCCCTGACCTCACATCTTTCTCCAGTTTCTCTCCAATCTCCCCTCATGACCTTTCCGAGCTCATCCTGTCCATGAGACGCGCTTCCTGCTCCCTTGTCCCTACTTCCACCAAACTGTTGACCACCCAACTTCCTTCTCTAGCTCCCATGTTAGTGGACATTGTTAACGGTTCTCTCTCCTCAGGTACTGTCCCCCTCTCCCTCAAATCTGTCATCACCACCCCTCTCAAAAAAAACAACCCTTGATCCCTCCATCCTTGCAGACTGCCTCCCCAATCTGCAACCTCCCTTTCCGCTCCAAAGTCCTTGAACGTGTTTTCGCCTCCGAAATCCATGCCCATCTTTCCCGCAATTCCATGTTTGAATCCCTCCAATCAGGTTTCTGTGCCTGCCACCGTACCAAAACAGCTCTCATCAAAGTCACAAATGACATCTGTGTGACAGTGACAAAGGCAAACTATCCCTCCTCGTCCTTCTTGACTTGTCTGCAGCCTTTGAGACGGTTGACCACTCTATCCATCTCCAACTTCTCTCCACTGTCGTCCAGCTGGGTGGGGCTGTGCTTGCCTGGTTCCATTCTTATCTATCTAATCGTAGCCAGAGAATCACCTGCAATGGCTTCTCATCGCCCCCGCATCGTGACCTCTGGTGTCCCCCAAGGATCTATCCGTGGCCCCCTCCTATTTCTCATCTACATGTTTTCCCTTGGCGACATCATCTGGAAACACAGCATCACTTTCCACATGTACACTGATGACACCCAGCACTACCTCACTACCACTTCTCTCGACCCCTCCACGGTCTCTAAATTGTCAGACTGCTTGTCCGACATCCAGTTCTGGATGAGCAGATATTTGCTCCAATTAAATATTGGACAAACTGAAGCCATTGTTTTCGGTCTCCGCCACAAACTCCATCCCCTAGACACATTCCATCCCTCTCCCCGACTCCTGTCTGAGGCTGAACCAGAATGTTCGCAACCTTGGTGTCATATTTGACCCTGAAATTAATTTTTGACTACAAATCCACAGCATAACTAAGACCACCTATTTCCACCTCCATAACATCCCCCGTCTCTGCCCTTGCCTCAGCTCATCTGTTGCTGAAGTCCCCATCCATGCCTTTGTTACCTCTAGACTTGACTATTCCAAAGCAATCCTGGCTGACTTCCCACATTCTATCTTACATAAACTAGAGGTGATCCAAAACGCTGCTGCCCAAGTCCTAACTTGCACCAAGTCCCGCTCACCCATCACCCCTGTGCTCGCTGACCTACACAGACTTCTGGTTAAGCAATGCCTCGATTTCAAAATTCTCATCCTTATTTTCAAATCCCTCCATGACATCGCCCTTCCCTATCTCTGTAATCTCCTCCAGCCCCACAACCCCCGCCCCCCCCCCCCGCCTAGATGTCTGCGCTCCTCTAAATCTGAGCATCCCGGATTATAATGACTCAATCATTGGCCATGCCTTGTCGTCCAGACCACAAGCTCTGCAACTCCCTGCCTAAACCTCTCCGCCTCTCTACCTCTTTTTCCTCCTTCAAGACGCCTCTTAAAACATACCTTTCATCACCTGCGCTAATTTCTACTTATGCAGCTCGGTGTCAAATTTTTATTGCATAATACTCCTGTGAGGCACCTTGGGACGTTTCACTATATTAAAGGCACTATATAAATACAAGTTGTTGTTTTTGTTGGTGGCCCTCCCCTAAACTTTCTCAACGGCCTCAATATCCCTCACCATGTGAGAGGACCAAAACTGGAAAGATTATTCCAGACACAGCTGTACTAAGGGCTCGTGTAAAGTAAAGTGTGGAATTTCTAGTTCTAAATGGAACTATCCTAGCTAGGCACACTAACTATTATTCCCCAATAGCCTCATGCCACCTTCAAAGGGGACCTTCAATGTTTTTTCAATTACCACCCATATTCCTCTCCTGTTCTGTAGCCATAAGCGGGTAACCTTGCATGGTATACACATGCCTGCAATTATCCTGACCCAAATGCATCACATTGCATTCATCCACATTGAATGACATAAAACAGACCGATTCAAACTGTTCCAACAGTTGTGAAATCACTGGGTCTTAAAATGACCAGGAAGGAATAAGCAGTCCAAGAATAGCAAAACATGCAGAACAAGAGGTTTTTGATGAAACACATTGAAGGGTTAAATACCTTACAATATAATTGAGAAGCAGGAGAATGCCTCCAATTACATATAGAAACTAATACAAAAACTGGCTACAAAATGTAATAAATAATAATACAAATAGTCAATGATGATAAGGACACAGAGGCACTGCACTTAAGTCTGCAGCAACGAAACAAATAACTGTCAAACAAGAGAAGCAAGGTCACCTTGAAAGCTAAAGACTACATTGAAATAAATGTATCCATTAAACCAACTGGAAGTTGAGGCTATACAGTATTTGAAATATTTTATTTTAAAGAAGTGTATTATTTTTCTCAAAGCTATGACTCTGTTCCGAACATTTGTCCAGTTTTAGCCATAGCAAATAGTTGCAAACCTAAATTTCACACAGTAGCCTCGCTTAGGAAACTTAGCTCTGACCTTTCTCAATACAACTCCATTAGTTCATTAAAATTAAAAGATATATTTTGGGATAGCAGAGGTTTACTAAAGAAAGAAAGTTTACTTAAAATGAATAAAATGCAATAAACTGTATGCCCACAAGTATCATTATAATTTATTTGCATTGACTGTGGCACAAGTAGTTTATTGTCTATAATTCACTAACCCAGGTGTATGTTATTTATATCACAAGTGTCTTTATTTTCTAAATATAAGTAATTGCCCTCCCATGGTATTGCTTCTTCACCAATAAATTGCACCTCTCTCGTCCTGTAAACATTCCTCTGCTCATCTGCCATTTAAAGTTCCTTCTATATGTCTATGTCTCTGCCTGTCTCTCTCCGAGTATGGCTCTCACACACTTTCTCTCATTGTTATTTCTGTATCTTTGTTTATTTCAGACACTTCCTATTAGTTTCTTCTTCTGTCTCGCTTCTGTATGTTTGACACTTCCTGTGTCTATCATACATTATCTTAATGTGCCTCTTTCTGCATGCCTAACATATTTTCTCTTTGTATCTCTCTCTTAATGGGTACCCAGAATTGCAAGCAACTGTCTAACAATAGTCTAAGCAATGCCTTGTACACGATCAACATCAATTCCTTACTGCGATATTCAATATCCTTATGCATAAACCCAAAATACCATTTGCTCGTTTATGGTATTTTCCACCAGCATTACCATTTTTCCCATCTGCAGTCCTAGAGCCCTTTGTTTCTCAGTGAAGCATCATACCATTGAGGGTATACTGCCTATAAATTTAAGAAATAGGAGCAGGAGCATTTGGCCCCTCACGCCTGCTCCGCCATTCAATAAGATCATGGCTGATCTGATCTTGGCCTCAACTCCTTTCTCTGCATGCTCCCCATAACCTATGACTTCCTTATTGTTCAAAAATCTGTCTATTTCCACCTTAAATATATTCAATGGCCCAGCCTGCACAACTCTCTTGGGTAGAGAATTACAAAGATTCACAACCCTCTGAGAGAAGAAATTCCTCCTCATCTCCGTTTTAAAAGGGCGACCCCTTATTCTGAAACTATGCCCCTTAGTTCCAGATTCCCAAGGGGAAACATCCTCTCTGCATCCATCCTGTCAAGCCCCCTCATAATCTTATACGTTTCAATGAGATCATATCTCATTCTTCTAAACTCTAATGAGTATAGGCCCAACCTGCACAACTTTCCTTCATGAGACAACCCCTTCATCTCAGGAATCAACCTAGTGAATCTTCTCTGAACTGCCTCCAATGCAAATGTATCCCTCCTTAAATAAGACCAAAACTATATGCAGTACTCCAGGTGTGGTCTCACCAACGGCCTGTACAGTTGTAGCAAGTCTTCCCTACTTTTATACTCCATCCCCCTTGCAATGAAGGGGAGCATTCAATTTGCCTTCCTAATTACTTGCTGTACCTGCATACTAACTTCTTGTGTTTCATGTACAAGGACACCCAGGTCCCTTTGTACTGCAGCATTTTGTAATCTGTCTCCATTTAAATAATAATTTGTTTTGTGATTTTTCCTACCAAAGCAGATAACCTCACATTTTCCCACATTATATACCATCAGCCAATTTTTTGTCCACTCACTTAGCCTGTCTATATCCCTTTGCAAATGTGTTGTGTACTCTTCACAACCTGCTTTCCCACCTATCTTTGTATCATCAGCAAATTTTTCTACATTACACTCTGTCCCTTCATCCAAGTCATTAATATAGATTGAAAATAGTTGACGCCCCAACACTAATTCCTGTGGCACCCCACTAGTTACAGTTTGCCAACCTGAAAATGACCCATTTATACCGACTTTCTGTTTTCTGTTAGTTAACCAATCCTCTATCCATACTAATATATTACCCCCAACCCCGTGAGCTCTTATTTTGTGCAGTAACCATTTATGGAAATCCAAATATACAACATCTACTGGTTCCCCATTATCCACCCTGCTCATTACATCCTCAAAGAACTCCAGCAAATTTGTCAAACATGATTTCCCTTTTATTAAACCATGCTGACTCTGCTTGATTGTATTATGATTTTCTAAATGCCCTGATACTAATTCCTTAATAATGGACTTCAGCATTTTCCCAATGGCAGATGTTAGGTTAACTGGTCTATAGTTTCCTGCTTTCTGTCTCCTTCCTTTCTTAAATAGGGTCGTTACATTTGTGGTTTTCCAATCCGCTGGGACCACTCTGGTATCTAGGGAGTTTTGGTAGATTACAACCATGCCATCCACTATCTCTGCAGCCACTTCTTTTAAGACCCTAGGATGCAGACCATCAGGTCCAGGGGATTTGTCCACCTTTAGTCAAATTAGTTTGCCTAGTACTTTTTCTCTAATGATAGGGATTGTTTTAAGTTCCCCCCTCCCTATAGCCCCTTGATGATCTATTATTGAGATGTTTTTAGTGTCTTCTGCCATGAAGACCGATACAAAATATTTGTTCAAAGTCTCTGCCATTTCCTTGTTTTCCATTATTAATTCCCAAGTCTCATCCTCTGAGAAACCAATGTTTAGCTGCTTTCTTCCTTTTTATCAACCTGTAGAAGCTCTTACTTTGTTTTTATATTTCTTGCTAGTTTACTATTATAATCTTTCTTCTCTCTCTTTATTATTTTTTTAGTCATCCTTTGTTAGTTTTGAAAAAATTCCCAATCCTCTGGCCTAATACTAATCTTCGCAACATTGTATGCGTTTGTTTTCAATTTGATACCATCCTTAACTTCCTTAGCTAGCCACAGATGATTCATCCTTTTCTTGGAGTCTTTCTTTCTCACTGGACTATATCTTTGCTGAGAGTTATGAAATATCTCCTTAAATGTCTGCCACTGCTTATCTACCATCTTACCTTTTAATCTATTTTCCCAGTCCATTTTAGCCAATTCTATCTTCATACCTTTGCAATTGTCTTTATTTAAGTTCAGGACACTAGTTTGAGACCCAACTTTCTCACCCTCAAACTGAATTTGAAATTCCAATATGCTATGATGACTCTTCCCCAGAGGATCCTTTATGATGAGATCATTAATTAGCCCTATCTCATTACACATTACCAAATCAAAAATAGCCTGCTCCCTGGTTGGTTCTATCTTTCTGTTGAGTTGGATCTTGAGCAATGACCCCCAAACACTAATGATATGTTTGCAAGCTTCTGAAAAAAATTGTGTGGGAGAAAAACTGGTGCAAGGGATGAGAGGAAGGTGCTGTGTAAAATGGCATGGAAGAAGTGGCCCAACAGAGAGAGAGAGGCATGAGATGTGAGCAACAGGGGAAGATGAGGCTCATAGTGAGATGGCTGGGTAGTTCCCGGAGTGAGAGGGAGATGGTAACAATGATAGTTGAGGCTGAAGTCAAGGTTGGGATTTGGAGAACTTTCAAACCAGCAGAAGAGGGCTGAAGCCATTTTTGCACTAGTATCTGACTGTTTCTATCAAATATGATTGGAGCCAGTCAGAAAGAATAAAAGTATTTTTTTGTAGAATGGGACTTGTGAGGTAGCTACAAGCACTCGAAGAAAAGTTGCACAGCAGACACGAAGGGCTAAAAATGCAGTATAGCCCGGTTTGAGGTGGTAACACCGTCTGATCGCGAACTTTAGTGCCGGGCGATGTTTAACGCCTCCAACCGGAATATTTAGTGCCCCAAGAGGGGAATGGAGCACTAACTGAAGCATTCCACACTCCTCTTGGGACGCTAATGGGGCGGTAGCGTGGGAGTGCTACTAAAGTTGAAGCGCTAGGATAGGGGAACCCTAGCGCCTAAAGAGGAGGTGAGATGGACCAGGCAAAAATGCAAGGAAATGGAAGAAACATTAGCAACAGTCTTCTCAAGATCAGAAAGGTAAGTAACTAAAAAAAAGTGCAATCTGAACACTTACCTGGTCAGTCCTTCAGATATTTTCGGCACCTGCTTTCCCTGCCAGGAGTAGCGGCAGGTGCGAAAGCAGTCAAGTTGGCGAATGCGGCAGTAAGAGGGCATTGCATGCGCGTAATATCACCAAGTGGGTGGCGTTGGAGTGCGCAGTGCTAAATGACTGCATCGCCGTTATACCACCAATAAAGTTCACGGTAGGCTGTCATAGCACGGTGCTCGGGCAGTAGGTGCTTAGCGGCCCACACAGATGGCGATAAACCAATGAACTTCTCGCCCTAAGATTATTGTATAGATTGTCTTCACGTATACTTACAATTTTTAAGGTTTCTGTGATACCCCTCTAACTGGTGAGATTATTGTTAGAAATTAGGGATATCTAAAAACATATGGTTATGTGAATGAAACTGCGACGGGAATAATGTTTTGTGTACATGGTTGTGTTAGAATGTAAGGGGTTCTGGGGAGTGTTGTGCCTTGGGTGTCTCTCTCTGGGCTTCTGCCCTCACAGCTTATGCCTGGCCTGTGAGGTACCCTGAGTGCTGCAAGAGCACTCCTGGAGAGACCTATGAAGGGGGTTTTGAGACTCATGCGTCCCCACAGCTTATGACTAGCCTGTGAGGCACCTGTGAGTGTCAAACACTCCTAACCCCTTTCTTCCCTAGCCTGTGGCACACAGTTGAGCGTTTTCGAGGTGCTCCTGGCTTCCCTTACACTGTTCTGACACAAGACTCACGATCAGGAGATGTAATACAACAGAACTGAGACGAGTCGATTCCAAGAGGAACTTCAAGCTTCCAATTTATTTGACAAGATGTATCTCAACAAACAGCAATACACCATCAAAACAATCCCCCTAAATCCCACTAAACGGACACAACGAAAATTTTTACACAAGTATTAGCAGTACAATGCCCAACCTCCCAGCTTTCCTGACCTAACTGAGTTGGGAGTTCTGGGGACCAGAGGTAGTACTCACTACTGTGCCTTTTGCAGTCTGGTGGTTTGTTTCTTGTATCTTCGGTGTCTTTGGACACTGGTCTTCCTTCTGTGTCGAGAGGCTTGCTGGTTGCTGGATCACGAGAGCAGAACACCCACACACACTGGGTCAGAACCCCAGATATCCAGTCCGCCTCTCATGCTGAAATCGATCCTTCCCATTGATGGGCTTTGTGATTTTGAAAAATGCAGCATTGTTAGATTTCGCGGGTTTTTTCCACTGATCATTCAGATGTTAACCTACTCAAGGGTTGAGTAGGTGTTGATTGGGTTGGCAGGGTGTGGGCCTTCTGTAGCCATTGTGTAGGCCCTTGGTTTGTTTTGGGTTCCCTAGTTTTCTGAAGGTCTGCATAATTTCCCGATAATGGTGTAAACATGGGGAAGACAATAGCCCGACAATGGTGATGAGTCAGTCCCACAGTTTTCGAGCAAGTACTCTCCCATTGGCTTGAAGCCCCTTGCTTTGGGCTAACTCTGTCCCACCATTGGCCCTCCGGTGTCCTCCCCCATCCAATCACTGCTCTGCCAAGGGCACATCGTCTCGGTCGCAACCCACGCCTGGATCTGGGTTCTCTGTTCCTTCCAGGACACTGTCTGCCCGTATCCCCAAATCCCACCATGCTGGGGGTTTAATCTTGGCAATCTCCCCTGCTAGAACTTCAGTTTTCTGCTCCATGGTGTAAAAATGTTTTTGAAAAATCCACTGCCTGGAGGACTGTAAGTTTCTCAGGTAGTGGGGCGATGGGATCGCCAAAATGGGCGACATATTGTTGTAGGTGACTGAGGTTGTTTTGTACCGTGAGGTGAATCGTGGAAGGTTCAGGGATGGGTGTGATTCTGGTGTGTGCCGCTTGAACCTCTGCCCTGGGTTTAAAGCAAAAGCTACTGTACGGTATTGGACGCCATCCCCGACATCCTGCCACTACCTATAGAAAGCAATGGAGACCCCCGCTGAACACACGCGAGTGGATCCCCACATACACAAATAAATCCCTTGGTCGTACGCCCACCATTTCTCCCAGCACACCGTGACCCCGCCAGATGACCCCATGATGGTTCGGTAGGTATCATTATCCAGACGTTCCCAGTCCGAGAGTCGGTCTCCCACGTCCCTCGAGCTTTCTGAGCCACCACCACCGTCCCAGAGGTATGTCCCCTTGGCAAGTTAGGCATATCTTCCTGCCTTCTGTCACTCTCACTCTGGAAGTGGCCACAGTGATCTCCGGGCAGGGAATGGACGCCTCTCCATAGGTGAAGCCCTCGTGGTTGGAGTACTTGGTGGAGTTCGATCCCAACCACCCAGGCCATTTCCCTTTGTGGGAGTAGGTGACCTGGCCAGCCACCGCCAGAGTCCCTTCTCCTGTGGTCACTGTCGGCGTTCTGCCCCCGGAGCATCCGAATACCAGGGAGTCCTCGGTGTCCCCTCGGTGCCTGGTGCAGATCCTTAGCGATACCAGCATCACTAACGTCCAGTAGGGAGGTATTGACATCTGAAAGGCAAGAAGAACATGGCCTTGCCTTGAGAGACCTCTCCAGGCCCGGCCTGTGTAACATGTTCCAAACACAAAAATGCTGTACCCAACAGTCACTGCCTTACCTAAACACATATACTCACAACACAAAGTAACAAAACAGGAAGGGAAAATATATACACCGCCACCCGTCCTCGGGTGGCCAGGCTACATCCTGTCACTGTACAAGCGTCGTCGACCACTCGGCTGACCGTACCCTGGGGACCAGGATGCCCTCCGCTGAGGAGCTTGTATAGTCCCCCTTAATGGGTCTGGTGCTGCCCTCCAAGGCCCTCCCGAGCCCCGGATAATCGGTGGGGGACCCTTGCTAGCGCAACAGAGAACCCTCCCTGTTGTCTTTCGCCTTCTCGGTCTGGAGCGGGGGGCTAATAAACAGGGGACCACGGCGCCCTGGGCTGTGGCACTCTGTCACTCCTCCTTACTGTCAGAGCAGAGTCCCACGTTATGGGCTGCAATGCTATCTCCTCCACCTCTTGGACTAGCCCCAGCTGATCCACCATGGGAGATTCAGCTTCCCCTTGGAGCTTGCTAATGCTAGAGCCTTTCTCCCCACTTCTGTTAGTGGGCTGGGAACCCCTACCCAGTGGTGGGATAGCCTTACTGGAGCAGTGAACCATCCCCGGCTGTAGAGCTTCGGGGCCCGCTACCTCCTCCGGAGCCTCCACATCCACCGGGGCCTGTTCTTCCTCCAGTGCCTGGTTTCCTTCCCTTGCTCGTCCCCTCTGTTTTTTACCTCTTTTGGGGTCAAACAATTTACACTGATTAATGTGATACCACTTCACCCAGCGAGGCAGTCGAACCGCATAGACCATAGGGCTAGCCTTGTCGACTATGCTGTATGGTCCCATATACAGTGGTTCAAATACCCCAACCCGGGCGAAGTTTCTCACCATCACCTGGTCGCCCACCTCCCAATCATGGTGACTGCGGGGTTCCAGCAGCAGCCGATTGGCACGATGCTGTTTACCCATGTTGTTGGCCGCCTGCCAGTGTATCTGTTGAAGCTGTTCAAACAGATTCCTGACGAAGTGGTCCCGGTTCACCTCTCGAAGCTGCCCTTCGGTGAGAACCGGCGCCAACACATGCACTGGGGTTCTCATAATCCGGCCAGTCATCAGCTCATGGGGTGAGAACCCTGTGCTCTTTGACTGACTGGCCCGGATTTCCATGAGGACCAACGGTAAGACCTCCACCCACTGGATGGTGAGTCTCCCGTCTCCTTGCGCAGCCTTTCCTTTAGGGTCCGGTTCAGGCGTTCTACGGGGCCTGAGGACTGAGGGTTGTAGGCGACATGCCATTTGGCTCTTATTCCCAGCACCTTTAGGGTGGCCTGCATCACCTGGCCGGTGAAGTGGCTTCTCCGGTCGGACTCCACGATTTGAGGTAGACCCCACCGAGAGAACACCTCCCTCACCAGGATTTTTGCAGTCCCCACCGTGGTAGCTGTTCGGCAAGGGAAGGCTTCCACCCACTTGGAAAACACATCCACCAGGACGAGGCAGTATTTATAACCTCCCCTGGTGGCCGGTAGGGGTCCGATGTAGTCGATCTGGATCGACTGCCATGGTCCCTCTACCCACCTGACGTGTCCCATGGACACCTTCCTTTTCTGGGAGCCCGGGTTGTTTGCAGCGCAAACCAGACAGCCCGCACAGAAGTCGCGGACGTCTTCCCGGAGGCCTGGCCACCACCCTGCCTTCTCTACCCCTTGCCAGGTAGACTCCGGCCCGGGGTGTCCTGCACCTGGACCCTCATGGACTGGGAATTCCCTCCAGTGTTGTGGCAGCACTACCCATTTGTACCCTTTAAACAGCATGCCTTCCCGCATAGCAATATCTGCAGCACTATACAGGCCCTCAACCTTTTCCCCCTTTCTGATAGCAGCCAAGGCAGCCTTCAGGACCGGATCCTGCATCTGGACTACTTTAAGGTCCGGGGCCACCGCTCCCTTGTGTCCCTGGCTTGCTTCTTGCTGCTGCTATCCTGCCTGCCTCGTATGGGTCCCATAGGCGACCTGTACGAGCACCTTCCCTTGCCAGCAGGTCTGCCTGCTGGTTACCTTCCCCCCGTGGCTTTGGAGTGGGCCTTTACCTTATGGATATATACATCCCCAGTTTCTCCCATTGCAGCCACGATCTTTTCTAGCAGGGGTTTGGTCACAAGGGGCTTCCCATCCGCAGAGGTGTACCCCCGGCGTGACCAAATCGGCAGATACTCTGTACACGAATTGCAAGTGAACATGCTGTCCGAGCAAATCGTGTATGGGGTAGGGAATTCCTCGGGGTGTGTGACCACATACATCACCGCCGAGAGTTCCGCCTGCTGGGCGCTCAGGGTGCCTTGGGATCCCAAACTCCACAGCCCGTGAGTCTTGTACCCGCGGACACTGAACTGGAGCCATCAACGTAGATCTCGCGGCCTGTGGGGTGTATCCCTGCCCGAAATCCAAAGTTGATGTCCCATACCGCAGGGAGCTGATGAGGACTGGAGGAGGGGACTCTGAACTCAAGGACCTGACTCCGTTGGAGGAACGCGTCTCGGCCCTGATGGGCGTTCAAGTTGGTGCCATGGTGGTGGGTGAGGCCCCCTTAGAGCAGTGACGGTGTGTTGAGTTCCTCTGCAGCGTCCAGCAGGCCACTGAGGCCAAACACCACAATCCTTCAGCTCTTTCCATGAGACTGGCATTCTCGTTGCCCCGTCCCCTGCAGGTAACCACTCTTCTCTCACTTTGTGCTTTCAGATGATGACTCAGATGACCAAGGGCCTGCACATCAGCCTTTCACTGACGGTGGCGAGGACGATGAGGCAGAGGACACTTCTCTGGATATGACAGAGAATCCAGCTCCCTCAGAAAGCGGGGCGGCAGCTTTTTAGTGGAAGGCGTGGTCGGGGAGATGGAGGTGGGTGATGCTCCGGGCCGTGCAGCAATGCTTCGGAGAAGGGGAGATCAGAGGGCCAGCTCCCCGGAGGGTGAGTGTGTGCCTGAGTGATGCTCAGCAGCACCCTGATGCTGAACCCGATTCAAAGGATCTCGCAAGACAGTCATTGCAGATGCACAGCAATGCTGGGTGTTTTGTCAAGGGTGCCCGAGAGTGTCGATGCATTTTCTTTGAGTATGGTGGAGGCCGCCTCAACTATTGCATTGGTGTCTCAGCAGCCCATCGAGCCCATCCTTAGTCGATACCAACAGATGTTGGATGCTTCAAGTGACCATGGGGACCCAAACATGGTGGCACGGGCTATGGCTGACGTGGCAGTAGCCATTGAGCACCAGGCCGACGCTATGGTAGGCTTGCAAACTGTCATGTCGTCAATGCGTGGTGGCATCGATCAGCTTTGTGGTGTGCTGCAGTCGCAGTCAGCCCTGATGCAGAGCCAACATGAATCCACGCAGGCACTGACCACTGCCATTGTGTCTGGGGCCCCATCAGTTCCATGGGGAACTAATATTGGCGAAGCACGACAGCAATCTGTGCTCAGCCAGATAGCTCAAGATGCTGAGGCTCTGCCCCGGGGGAGTAGCAGTCTGCTGGGCCTGTTGGAAAGTGATGTTCTCTCTCAGGACGGCATCATTCCGCCCTTGCCCCTAACACTCTCTGCAACCGATCCACCACAGAGCGCTGTCGCCCATGCTGAGGCGTTGCAGTCCGCAGCTGGGCCTTCCAGGGCCCAAGCTGGTGCGGAATATCCTGCTTGGCCATCAGCTGTGACAGCGGCGCCAACACAGCGACCTTCTACCAGCCTTGCTGCAGGCACTGAGACCCCATTGAGGAGGAGCAGTCGGCCTGGGAGGAGGGAGAAGGGAAGGGGTAGGAAAGCACCGAGAAAGAGCTGCTAAACATGTGTGTGCTTGTGGCTGGAAATGGTGACCTTGCTCGAATATGAACTCATGTAAATGGTGGCACTTGGTTGAGCCAATAAAGAATGGTCTGATGATGGCCAGAGATGGTGACATTGCTCGAATATTAACTCATGTCAATAGTTGCACTTGCATGAGCCATTAAAGAATTGTGTGACGCTGGCCGGAGATGCTGTCCTTGTTCCATTAAGAACTAATGTGAATAGTTGCACATGGATGTGGGTAATAATGTTTCAAGGGGTCTGGTTTCAATTATTGTTTGCTGTGGATGATGGCGTCCTTTAGTGCTTCTTTACAGCACACATTCAGCTGGATTTTTGAGGGGTTTGCGACCGGGCTTTTGCTGCAATTTGACCCTCTGTGACGAAAACCCGGTCGCAAAGCCTGGGCGAGATCCTAGGCTCCTTGTTTGCGGCGGCGATGGGACGTATCACCGGGGAGAGCTGCATTGGACGTGTAACGACGCGGATTGCCCTGCGGTCCGGGTTTTGTCACTCTTCCCACCCATACACCGTGCCCAGAACAGCGACAGGTAAAACCTGTCGATGCAGCCCCGCCAGCAGCGATAAGTTAGAAAACCTGCAAAAAAGGTAAGTTTAAGTTTTTATTTTTTAATTATTTTGTAGCGATTAATTAGTTAAGGGTCTTGGTAATGTTTTTGCGATGCGCCCCTGGAGCAGACTCCAAAGGCTGAAAGTTCGGCAAAAATCGGTAGCGCAGCGAAAACGGTAATTTTCACATTTCGCTATCGTTTTCACCCAAAAAGCCAAAACCCGAAAATCCAGCTCTATAGTTTTTTTTTGTAAATAACAATTTGCTTAATTTGTCACAATCTTGTCTTGCCATTTATATGCACAGAGGCTTGGAGGGTGGGGTGCGCTGTCTTCAGTCGATGGCTAGGTGAATAGACTGACCAGGTAAGGCGGGGCCTGTAATGTCACATGCCTACAATCAATGGCCCCTTTAACCATGGGGAAGCCCGCTATTCTGGCGAAGCTACGGGTGCGCTCATCCAGGTCTTCCCTGAACATGCTGCACTTGATGTAGTCCATTTGTTTACTGTAGAGAGCGTCGGTCACCTGGAGAATGCAGCAATGCACTGCAAACTGCGAGATGTTGCATATATTGCCTACAGCAGACTGGAAGGAGCCGGTAGCCTAGATGAGGGCGACTGTCACTTTCACTGCCACTGACAGCGAGGTCCTGGTGCTGATGTCAGTTGCCAGGTATGTCTGTCTGCAGGAGACGGCAGAGCTCCGTCACCACCTCCTTGCACAACCTCAGCCTTCTTAGGCACCGCTCCTCGGACATCTCAAGATAAGAGCAATGCGCACAGTAAACCCTGCGACTGCACGGCCTCCTGCCCCGCCATCTGGGGTCTCTCCTCTGGCGAGGCTCAACATTTGCCATAAGCCGTCTCCGCAGCCGGCGCCTTTGAAGTTGTCGCCGCAGGGCGACGTGGTGTGCGATCACTGCCCCCATCACTTTGCAGAGGTAAAAGCGATGTGCTAGTTGCAAATGTATCCAATGTGGAAGGCAACAATGTCTCCAAGATGCTAGTAGTGAAGCTTCGGAGTCAATAGCCACAGGGCGCCAGCACCTTTGAACTGTGTGAGCAGCCAATGCAGCACGCACCACCAAATCTGCAACTCCCTTTAAATAACGCCCCGGATTCGTTTCCCCGCCTTGGTTTCAGGCGTCGTCGGCGCTAGTCGGTAAGTGAGGCAGCAAAAGTGATTTCCGTCTCGTTAGCTGGCAGAACGTTAAATTTTAACGCCCTTGAAAAAGGACAACCGAATTTCCCATCAGGCGGTACCCACGCCTGAGGCCACTGCCCAGCCGTTCACACCCCATTGCCGCCTCATTCAGGCAGTATCAGCTAGTGGTAGCAACCGAATTTCGACCCTTTCATTTCAGCATCCCAAGAGCGGAGTGGAACGCTAAGGAAAGCGTTCCGCACTCTTCTTAGGGCGCTAACGTTGATTCCTGGGGCAGTAGCGCGGCACCGCAACTGAAGCTGTGGCGCTAGGAAACTGGCATCCTCGCACCTAATGGGGAGGTCTGCTGGAGTTTAAATAATTGCAACGGAGTCCCTTTAAAGGATGTGACAAATCAAGGCTCACCTGTTGAGGTTGGGAAACGCCTGCATTCCCTGTTGCGATTAGCAGCAGGCGCGAATGCAGGCGAACCCATTGATGTTCGCGACTGCGATGCGCATCTATGTCACCATGCGGGTGGTGCTAGAGTGCACAGACGGTAACTGTTAGCGCCGTCGGTGAGCCGCCACTGAAATTTCCGAGAGGAGCTGACAACGCGGCGCTCTGGCGGGATGCGTTTAGTGACCCGTTAGCGTCCTTTCTGGAGCTAATGGGTGGTGCTAAGCAACCGAATTTTTCGCCCAATATACCCACCATTGGTTTGCTCTCGATCCTGATTATTTAAAGTGACCAGGGATAGCTGTAGACTGGTTAGTTCTAAATTATACAGCATGCAGCACACCATAAATAATGTTCACACTTTGAAAAAAAACCCTGGGTAAGCACTGGTACCAAAAACATTGTTCAAGAATACAAAATGTTTGCTCAGTAGTTGATCAAGTCAGTTTATGTGATGGTTGTACAAGTGTCCTGCGTCTGGTGTGCAGGAAGTTGCCTTCATTCTTTATAAATTGGCACTCCCTAATCTCTTCAAGGAAGAGAATTAAATTGATGGATAGCTTCTGGCTGACAAATCCTACCCAATGTGCTGATGGCTAATGACCCCAATAAAGCTGGCCCAAATAGCAACAGAAAAGCGCTACAAAGAGGCACATGTATCTACAGAATTAGTCGTCAAGGGGACCAATGGGGATTAAAAGTACACTTTCACTATCTGGACAGGTCAGGAGCAGCACTATAGTATGCTCCAGTTTGAGGGTCAAGAATAGTTATAGCTTGTTGTGCCCTTCGCTGAGCTAGGCTTGAATATGCCTGACAAGGCAGTCCTTGCTCAGTTGGAGCCAGAGAGCAATTTCTTCCCCAGAGTCAAGAAGGATAAGGCTAGCAGTTGAGGAATGTGTGCCAAGTGGCATGAGAGAGCTGAAGTAAGAGATGTGGGGATATGAGACTGTTACAGTAGAGGAAGGGGTTTTAGGGTTGTGCATCTCAGTAACTGCTGTGAGAGGAGCTGGCTAGCCATAGTGCAAGATGCAAAGATAGAAATTCCATAAGCCAGAGAGCATTGTAAAGGGTTAGTTGTGCAAGTGTTGCCTTAAAAAGATGAGGTGTATGTTGGTGTCCAAGATGGGCATAGGGGAGAGGTAGAGGTGGTCATTATCTTACCTTGCCTTTCCTGCTGAGGATGCATGTGAACACGCAAGGATATGTACATCCAGGGATCCAATAGAGTGGACAGAAATGATAGCATATGGTGGATGGAGCACGTAGCAGAAGTTAACATAAAAGGTAATCCAAAAGTCTTCTATAGGCATATAAATAGTAAACGGGTAGTAAGAGGAGGGGTGGGGCCGATTAGGGACCAGAAAGGAGAGCTACACATGGAGGCAGAGGATATGGCTGAGGTATAAATGAGTACTTTGCATCTGTTTTGAACAAGGAAGAAAATGCTGACATAATAAAGGAGGAGGTAGATGAGATACTGGATGGGGTAAGAATTGATAAAGACGAGGTGCGAGAAAGGTTGGTTGTATTTAAAGTAAATAAGTCACCAGGACCAGATGGGATGCATCCTAGGGCATTGAAAAGAAGTGAAGGAAGAAATTGCAAAGGTACTGGCCATTATCTTCCAATCCTCCTCAGAAACGCGGGTGGTACTATAGGACTAGCAAATGTTACACCCTTGTTCAAAAAGGGGTGTAAAGATAAACCCAGTAACTCTAAGCCAGTTAGTTTAACATCAGTAGTGGGGAAGCTTTTAGAAACAATAATCAGGAAGAAAATTAACAGTCATTTGGAAAGGTGTGGATTAATTAAGGAAAGCCAGCACAGACTTGTTAAAGGCAAATCGTGTTTAACCGAATTGATTGAGTTTTTTGATGAGGTAACAGAGAGGGTTGATGTGGTGTACATGAACTTCCAAAAGGCATTTGACAAAGTGCCACATAACAGGCTTGCCAGCAAAGTTGAAGCCCATGGAATATTCTTCTTTCTTAGGCGGTCCCTCATATCGAGGATGACTTGCTTCCACATCAAAAAGAGATGAGTTCATGGGTGTTTCGATGAGGACCTGATATTTCAGGCCGTGAACTACATATTGAAGGGTGGAAGATGCCTGTGTGTGGATTTTTTTTAACATGAAGTGGCCGTTGCACATCAGCCACCACACTGGCTTGACAGAGCTAGGTTTTGGTCCAGTGGCAAGGATTAACCAAGACGACTGGAGACCAGAGTAGTGGTAAACGGTTGTTTTTCGGACTGGAGGAAGGTGTTCCCCAGGATTCGGTACGAGGATCATTACTTTTCTTGATATACATTAATGACTTGGACGTGGTTGTAAAGGGCACAATTTCAAAATTTGTGGATGACACAAAACCTGGAAGTACAGTGAACAGTGAGGAGGATAGTGATAGACTTCAAGATGACAGATAGGCTGGTGGAATGGGCGGAAACGTGGCAGATGAAATTTAATGCAGAAAAATGTGAAATGATACATTTTAATAGAAAGGATGAGGTAGAGGAAATATAAATTAAAGGGTTCAATCCTAAAGTGAGTGCACGAACAGAGAGACCTGGCAAGGCAGGTTGAGAAAGTGGTTAAAAAAGCTTACATGATCCTGAGCTTCATGAATAGAGGTATAGAGTACAAAAGCGTTGAAATTATGATGAACGTATAAAACACTGGTTTGGCCTCAACTGGAGTATTGTGTCCAATTCTGCGCACCACACATTAGGAAGGATGTGAAAGCCTTAGGGAGGGTGCAGAGAAGATTTATGAGAATGATTCCAGGGGTGAGGGACTTTAGTTACGTGGATAGACTGGAGAAGCCGAGGTTGTTCTCCTTAGAGCAGAGAAGATTGAGAGGAGAATTGATAGAGGTGTTCAAAATCATGAGCGGTCTGGACAGAGGAGAAAGAGAGAAACTGTTCCCATTGGCAGAAGGGTCGAGAACCAGAGGACACAGATTTAAGGTGATTGGCAAAAGAAGCAAAGACGACATAAGAAAAAACATTTTTGCACAGCGAGTGATTAAGATCTAGAATACAAAGGGTGGTGGAGGCAGACTCAATCATTGCTTTGAAAAGGGAGTTGGATAAGTGCCTGAAAGAAAAAAATTTGCAGGGCTACGGGGAAAGGGCGGGGGAGTGGGACTAGCTGAAGTGCTCTTGCAGAGAGCCAGCACAGGCTTGACGGGCCGAATGGCTTTCTTCTGTACTGTAACCATGTTATGATTCTATGATTGTGCAGAACGACTGAGAATATGTCAGACAAGTGATCAGGAAGGCCAATGGAATCTTGGCCTTTATTGCAAAGGAGATGGAGTATAAAAGCAGGGAAGTTTTGCTACAGTTGTACAAGGTATTGGTGAGGCCACACCTGGAATACTGCGTGCAGTTTTGGTTTCCATATTTACGAAAGGATATACTTGCTTTGGAAGCAGTTCAGAGAAGGTTCACAAGATTGATTCTAGAGATGAGGGGGTTGACTTATGAGGAAAGGTTGAGTAGGTTGGGCCTCTATTCATTGGAATTCAGAAGAATGAGAGGTGACCTTATCGAAACGTATAAGATTATGAGGGGGCTTGACAAAGTGGTCGCAGGGAGGATGTTTCCACTGATGGAGGAGACTAGAACTAGAGGGCATGGTCTTAGAATAAGGGGCCACCCATTTAAAACTGAGATGAGGAGAAATTTCTTCTCTCAGAGGGTTGTGGATCTGTGGAATTCACTGCCCCAGAGAGCTGTGGAAGCTAGGACATTGAATAAATTTAAGACAGAAATAGACAGTTTCTTAAACAATAAGGGAATAAGGGGTTATGGAGCGCGGGCAGGAAAATGGACCTGAGTCCATGTTCAGATCAGTCACGATCGTATTAAATGGCGGAGCAGACTCGAGGGGCCGTATGGCCTTCTCCTGCTCCTATTTCTTATGTTCTTATGTAAAACAATAAAAGAATACCCATGAATCTATTCAGTACATTGCTGAGCAAGAAACTTGGTCCAGAGGGAGATGTACTTGAAGACTGGACTAATTCATAGTGAGAATTTGCAGAGTTGATATTTGCACATGGAGGTCAGAGTTTGACAGATTTTTAGTTTATACTGACCTTCAATTGCCAGTATAAGCAGGGTATTAGTGTTATATTTACCTTGATCTTTCAGATAATCTGCTTAATCTCCTATTTTGTTTCCTTTTCATCTTGTGTGATTTAAAATCTGTCAGTCGATCAGCTGTCTCAGTTATTTTCAACCATTACTGAGCACATAAAAGGGCTGTACCATGCAGTTCAAGATTGATGGTGGCTACAAAAGAGATGCTTCTTGGTGGTACAAACTTCTCCAAGGTGGTTTTAACCCTAGCTGCCTGATGGAAACCGGACGGACGAGCGGTTAAAATCGACCGGGTCATTTATCTGCCGACATCCCGCAAGGATCATGCCATCTTCTATTTTAACCTGTTCTTTTGAGCAGGAGTCAAGGACATCCGCCAGAAACTGGCAGAGTCTTTCTTTAAATATGAGATTGGGGTCTGGTGATGTAATTGGGCCCCAACTGCAATTTTAACTGCGGTTGGAGCAGGGAAATTGTTTGGCTTTCCCACCAGGTGTAGACTGCAGGAAGGGGGTCCGGGGTCAGAAGAAGCCAACTGAATGCATTTTTTAAACTTTTCTTCTGGGGCCCCCATAAGGTAAGTTTCAGCCTCTTCTGCCTTGGGCCTTCCCAAAACCCCATCCCTGCCACTTACCTTGTTGCCGGCGACCGTTCCTTTGTCACTGGCTGATGGCATCCGGCTGCCTGAAAGTCTGCTCCTGCCCACGGACCTGTTGCCGCTCCCCACCTATTTTGGGCGGGCAGGTGGCCAGATACATGCAGATCAGGCCCGGGAGTTAAAATTACCTGGGTCGCACACTGTCGAAGTCAGAGGGATTTAGTGCTGGCATTGCTCCACTCGCTATCCTTCCCCCCCCGGCCCTTCCCCCCCCCCCGGCCCCTCCCGTCCACCAGACTCCCGTCCACCAGACTCCTGTCCACCAGACTCCCGCTCCCAAGTTGAACTACTTAGATGTTATTGAAATATACTCTCTTTTTATTTACCTCTGTCTGTATCCTTCTGATACATTTTTGGCTTCTGTTCCTGCTGGAATAATTTTTCTATCTTTTACTTCCTTACTTTGAGCAGCTACGAGAACTGGTAGGCAAACAAATGAAAGGAGAACAGAGCTCAGTTCCAGCTATTCTTAAATGGAATATGAAATAATAAGCCATATTGGCTGCAAAACTGGGAGTTTCAGCACAAGCTATTAAGGCCGGTCCTGCTGATAAAATGGCGGCCGCCTCGCTTTTGCCCGCTTCCGGTGGTGAATGCACAACCGCCATTTTAGGTAGATTGGTAACCCTGCCGTTGCCTGTGCTTGATGCCAGATCGTAACATCAATTGCCGTGCAATGCCTGAATTGACGCATGATCTGTGATTTTCGATGTCGCGGCTCTTAATAATGCCCTCTCCCAACTATGCATGAAGAACAAGACACACACATCTTTAAGGTAACTTTAGGTTTTTGCTTTTGGATTTTTGTTCACATTTTATTGGAGTAGTGGCTTGGTGCAATACATTTAAAGTTGTTTAAGAGTGCAGGAAGCGCTGTTGGACATTATGTACTGACGTGGATAGAGAACTGGTTGGCCAACAGGAAGCAGAGTGTCGGGATAAACGGGT
Source organism: Pristiophorus japonicus (assembly GCF_044704955.1). Lineage (NCBI taxonomy): Eukaryota > Metazoa > Chordata > Chondrichthyes > Pristiophoridae > Pristiophorus > Pristiophorus japonicus. The sequence goes on along the minus strand of NC_091988.1, from coordinate 17,196,662 downwards.
CCTTTTCAGGATGGCAGGTAGTGACTAGTGGGGTGCCGCAGGGCTCAGTGCTGGGACCCCAGCTATTTACAATATACATTAATGATTTAGATGAAGGAATTGAGTGTAATATCTCCAAGTTTGCAGATGACACTAAGCTGGGTGGCAGTGTGAGCTGTGAGGAGGATGCAAAGAGGCTGCAGAGTGACTTGGACAGATTAGGTGAATGGGCAAACGCATGGCAGATGCAGTATAATGTGGATAAATGTGAGGTTATCCACAATGGTGGCAAAAACACGAAGGCAGAATATTATCTGAATGGCGGCAGATTAGGAAAAGATTAGGTGCAACGAGTCTCGGGTGTCATGGTACATCAGTCACTGAAAGTTGGCATGCAGGTACAGTAGGTGGTGAAGAAGGCAAATGGTATGTTGGCCTTCATAGCTAGAGGATTTGAGTATAGGAGCAGGAGGTCTTGCTGCAGTTGTACAGGGTCTTAGTGAGGCCTCACCTGGAATATTGTGTTCAGTTTTGGTCTCCTAATCTGAGGAAGGACATTCTTGCTATTGAGGGAGTGCAGCGAAGGTTCACCAGACTGATTCCAGGGATGGCAGGACTGACATATGAGGAGAGACTGGATCGACTGGGCCTGTATTCACTGGAGTTAAGAAGGATGAGAGGGGATCTCATAGAATCATATAAAATTCTGATGGGACTGGATAGGTTAGATGCAGGAAGAATGTTCCCGATGTTGAGGAAGTCCAGAACCAGGGGACATAGTCTAAGGATAAGGGGTAAGCCATTTAGGACTGAGATGAAGAGAAACTTCTTCACTCAGAGAGTTGTTAACCTGTGGAATTCCCTACCACAGAGAGTTTTTGATGCCAGTTCACTGGATATATTCAAGAGGGAGTTAGACATGGCCCTTACTGCTCAAGGGATCAAGGGGTATGGAGAGAAAGCAGGAAAGGGGTACTGAGTGAATGATCAGCCATGATCTTATTGAATGGTGGTGCAGGCTCGAAGGGCCGAATGGCACACTCCTGCATCTATTTTCTATGTTTCTATGTTTCTATACTTGCTTTTGGCACATTTCCCTTAATACCTTTAGCTAACAAAAATCTATCGCTCTCCAATTTAAAATTAATAATTGATCTAACATCAATTGTCATTTGCAGAAGAGAGTTGTACCCTTTGTATGTAGAAGGATTTGCTAATTTCACTCCTGCAAGATCTGGCTCTAATTTCTAGACTATGCTCTCTGGTCCTAGAATCCTCAACCAGCGGAAATAGTTTCTCTCTATCTGCCTATCTGTTCCCCATTATGGGCCCAAGTTTCGGGTGGAATTGCTCCTAGCTTAGTTTGGAGTATCTTGGAAATCACAATTCTCGCCATTTAGTTTGCTCCAGTTCTAGTGAGTTAGTTCAGTTTCGTTTTAGCTCGTTTTTTTTTCCAAAAGGGGGTGTGTCCAGCCACTTAGGCCTGTTTTGCAAGCTTGAACTGCTAAAAGTTACACCAAACTAACTTAGAACAGAGTAAGTGTCCACTTTTGTAAGTTCTGAAAAACCTTACCTAGAGTTAAGTTCAGTGCAGGCACAGCTAGAGACCGGGTTGGGGGGGGCGGGGTGGGGGATGGGTTGGTGCGGGGATGGGTTGGTGCGGGGATGGGAAGCATTAAACACAAAGGACTGAAGCATTAAACACATCACTTAAAATGGCCTAAAACCTCTTGTGATGATATTTTGCCTTATATCTGCTGAGTGAGGACAGTGTTTCTCTTTTTATAAATAAGCAAGTGTAGGCTCCTGGCTGAGGCAGACACATCAACATCAACAGGGCAGGAGGCAGGGGCGGTGGGGAGAAGGGAAGTTAGAGGATTTTCCAAAGCACTAAACACCTTCACAACAACATTAAAAGAGCATATGTACATTTAAAACACTAAGCACTAAACGAAGCACGAAAAGTAATAAGCAATTAATTAACAAACAAAAAATAAAAGAAACCCTGCACTTAAAGCACCAGGACCAAAGTAATACTCAACCAATCAATAACAAATAAAAAATAGAAGTTCTATCTTTATGTGAAGGGAAGGTGTTTCTGTCAGCCTCTCTCTGTGTTTTTGTCCATGTCTCTCTCTCTCTGTCTCTGTCAGTGTCTCTGTCTCTGTCAGTGTCTCTCTGTGTTTCTGACAGTGAGGAGTGGGGGTGGAGGGGGGAGGGGAGGAGGAGGGAGCGGCTGGAGGGAGGAGGAGGAGGAGAGGAGAGGGGAGGAAAGGAAGGGGAGGGATGGAGGCTGAATGCGGGGAGGGGAGGCAGACTGAATGGGAGGTCGGGGGGAGGCTGAATGGGAGGCTGAACACGGGGCGGGGGGGGAGGGGAGTGAACAGAGGCTGAATGCGCGGGGAGGGTGAACGGAGGCTGGACGCGGGGGGAGGAGGGGGATGAACGGAGGCTGAACGTGGGGGGAGGCTGAACAGGACCTTGGTAAGGCATGTAATCTCCTGGGAGAGGCAAAAAAAGTGAAAAATCCAGGGCCAATAAGTCGGTGGGAGGGGAAACACATATTCCTCTCCAACCCCCTCAGATGATCCAAACCATTCCAGATAATCACAGGGACCACTTATCTGTAAAGCCACTTGCTATCTATGATGAAATCTCTGCTAGTCAATCAACCATATCTCTGCTCCCAATCTGAACAACTCTGCTTCCATCCATCGACTATTATTTTTCTTCCCATTGTAAAGTTCTGTCTGCCAAACAGTATTTCCCCCCCATCCAAACCCGATTTGCTTTCTACCACCCGCTCTATTGTCGCCCCTTCTTCCTCTACACCTGATTCCGCTTAATACATCAACTCTTCCTGATACTGTACACTTCCGATACGTGTGTCACATCTTAGGATTTTTTTACCTTGTTCCAAGGAAAGGATCTAGAAATTAGTTAGTTTAAATTGTGATATGTTAAAGCTTGCTTCACAGGAGAGTAGGACTGGCAAGTGTGTATTAGGTTTCACACAGCCTGGTAACAATAAAAGACAGTTTGACATTCGGCCATTCAATGTTGCTAGAACATCCCGATTCATTTGAAATATATATGGCGATTGCAAGGTAGGCTGGTGGATTCCGCTCTTTTTTGTGGGGGAAGGAGAGTGGGGGTGGGGGCTAGTCAGTTTTGATTATGGGCAGGCTTTAAAAAAAAATGAAACAGATAGTCACAAAGTCAGTCAGGTAGCAATGTACTGCTTAAAGCTTACGAAAAGGACAGGAGACTGCAGGGAAGAGAGTCGATAAAGCTATTTTACTTTTTTTTTGCACAGCATTGCGCAGTTCTGCAATAGTCTTGCACCCACCTGCACGAGTATATTGCCTTCGGATGTGGAAGTACGAAGTATTCCTCCCAGCAGGGTCACTGCGTGCAGACGCTTTATTGCCAAGAGGCGTATAACCGTTTATTAATAAATAAGCAAGCAGCTCCGTGCCCATGAAATGGGTCACTCATTTCTGGTTGCTGTTCTCATCAACTGGAACTGTGCAGTGGTCAAGTTACTGGAAAACATGACAGCCACTGTGGGCTCCCGCACTTCTACACCCCTTCCCCTTGCCCCCCCCCACCCCCCAGCCCTAGTGAATTGCAGCCACAAATCCTCTGCCAATAGTGGCTGGAGACTTACTGGTGTCAATTAATCAAAAGAAACAGACCAAACAGCCTTGCACCAGCGATCACTCAATCGTCGTATAATAAAAGGATCAGACTGCTTTTCATAGACGGCGAGAAGCGGCTCATGTTTTTTCAGTGGCATGGATTGCGATACCTAACAAGTTAAGTGCTCACTCATCAGGTCCCTCCCACGCAGCCTGCAGAGCGCCGGGCTGCGAGGAGCTGCTGCACATGCGCGCACACTCTAGTGCGCATGTGCAGAGGTCCCGGCACTGTTTTCAGCGCCGGGACCTGGCTCCGCCCTCCACCTCTTGTGCTGCGCTATGCCGAGGCCCAAGACGTCCTGAGGAGCTCGGAGAATTAGAAGGTACGTTTTCGGCGCCCTTTTTATTCTAGAAAGTCGGCGCAACTCATGGAGGTGCGCCGTTTTTACAGGGGGCGGAAACTTGGGCCCTACATCTTGAAAACTTCGATCAGATCACCACTTAACCTTCTACATTCGAGGGAATACAGCTCTAATTTGCGTAATCTCTCCTCGTAACATAACCTTTGAAGTCCAGGTATCATTCTGGTAAACCTACGCTACACTCCCTCCAAGGCCAATATATCCTTCCTAAGATGTGGTCGAACTAGGGTTTCGTTTAGTTGCAGTATAACATCTACACGCTTATATTCGAGTCCTCGAGATGTAAAGGCCAGCATTCCAAGAGCATTTTTAATTATTTTCTGTACCTGTTCATAACATTTTAATGATCTATGTACCTGGACCTCCATGTCTCTTTGGACATTCAGGGACCGAAATTGCCCCCCCTTTTTAAGGCCCGTTACTGCCTCTGACAGGTAGTAACGGGGCGGTACGACCTTTCGCCTGGGAGCAGGCGGCCAGTGCGACCTGTCGGCAATTGCCCCCGGGCTGGGGGCGGTGTTGGCGGGTTTCCTTCACGTCTGGTCTTTCCCGCCCCGTCCGGCGTGCCAATGCCTTACTGCCCGGAGCCGGCCCCTTTTGTGCACCGCGGGGGGGAATTGCACTGTGGGAGCGTGGTCGGTCAGTGCTGCTGTGAACACCATGCAGGCCTCACTCGGCCTTGCAGCATCCTTCCCTTTTAAATGAAGGGGCGTGATGTTGTGATGCGCCAACGCGATGCAGCACGTCTGTGTTGCACTGACATCATCAGCGCGGCACGAATGGACACCGCCCTGCTCCCGCCCCGATACTGCCCCTCCACTGCCTCCAACAGCGCCCAAACGTGCTGGGAGGTGGTGTTGAAAACTAAGAGCCCAATTTCCTGCCTCCTCCCTCCGCCTCCCGCTGGGCGAGAAGGGGTGGAGGGCAATATCCCCGCCTCCACTGATTTTAGCTTTTCACCATTTCGAAAGTACCCTGTTCTATCCTTTTTCGGACCAAAGTGGATGTCTTCACATTTTCCGACATTGAAATCCATTTGCCACAGTTTTGCCCATTCACTTAATCATTCGGTATCCCTTTGTAATTTGTGAAATCGAGTGATAGTGTTTCTTCTGAGGGTCCACAGCCAGATAGGGAATGGAAGACCAGCAGGAAGAGCAATGCAGGGAAGGTAGTGCAGGGGTCCCCTGCGGTCATCCCCCTGCAAAACAGATACACCGCTTTGAGTACTGTTGAGGGGGATGACTCATCAGGGGAGAGCAGCAGCAGCCAAGTTCATGGCACCATGGCTGGCTCTGCTGCACAGGAGGGCAGGAAAAAGAGTGGGAGAGCTATAGTGATAGGGGATTCGATTGTAAGGGGAATAGATAGGCGTTTCTGCGGCCGCAACCAAGACTCCAGGATGGTATGTTGCCTCCCTGGTGCAAGGGTCAAGGATGTCTCGGAGCAGGTGCAGGACATTCTGAAAAGGGAGGGTGAACAGCCAGTTGTCGTGGTGCACATTGCTACCAACGACATAGGTAAAAAACGGGATGAGGTCCTACGAGACGAATTTAAGGAGCTAGGAGCTAAATTAAAAAGTAGGACCTCAAAAGTAGTAATCTCGGGATTGCTACCAGTGCCACGTGCTAGTCAGAGTAGGAATCGCAGGATAGCTCAGATGAATACGTGGCTTGAGCAGTGGTGCAGCAGGGAGGGATTCAAATTCCTGGGGCATTAGAACCGGTTCTGGGGGAGGTGGGACCTGTACAAACCGGACGGTCTGCACCTAAGCAGGACTGGAACCAATGTCCTCGGAGGAGTGTTTGCTAGTGCTGTTGGGGAGGAATTAAACTAATTTGGCAGGGAGATGGGAACCAATGCAGGGAGACAGAGGGAAACAAAATGGAGACAGAAGCAAAAGACAGAAAGGAAATGAGTAAAAGTGGAGGGCAGAGAAACCCAAGGCAAAAAACAAAAAGGGCCACTTTGCAGCAACATTCTAAAGGGTCTAAGTGTGTTAAAAAGGCAAGACTGAAGGCTCTGTGCCTCAATGCGAGGAGTATTCGGAATAAGGAAGACGAATTAACTGTGCAGATAGCAGTTAATGGATACGATGTGGTTGGCATCACGGAGACATGGCTCCAGGGTGACCAAGGCTGGGAACTCAACATCCAAGGGTCTTCAACATTTAGGAAGGATAGACAGAAAGGAAAAGGAGGCGGGGTGGCGTTGCTGGTGAAACAGGATTTTAATGCAATTGTAAACAAAAAGACATTAGCTTGGATGATGTGGAATCGGTATGGGTGGAGCTACGGAATACCAAGGGGCAGAAAACGCTAGTGGGAGTTGTGTACAGACCTCCAAATAGTAGTAGTGATGTTGGGGAGGGCATCAAACAGGAAATTAGGGGTGCATGCAATAAAGGTGCAGCAGTTATCATGGATGACTTTAATATGCATATAGATTGGGCCAACCAAACTGGAAGCAATATGGTGGAGGAGGATTTCCTGGAGTGCATAAGGGATGGTTTTCTCGACCAATATGTCGAGGAACCAACTAGGGGGGAGGCCATCTTAGACTGGGTGTTGTGTAATGAGAGAGGATTAATTAGCAATCTCGTTGTGCGAGGCACCTTGGGGAAGAGTGACCATAATATGGTGGAATTCTGCATTAGGATGGAGAATGAAACAGTTAATTCAGAGACCATGGTACAGAACTTAAAGAAGGGTAACTTTGAAGGTATGAGGCGTGAATTGGCTAGGATAGATTGGCGAATGATACTTAAGGGGTTGACAGTGGATGGGCAATGGCAGACATTTAGAGACCGCATGGATGAACTACAACAATTGTACATCCCTGTCTGGCGTAAAAATAAAAAAGGGAAGGTGGCTCAACCGTGGCTATCAAGGGAAATCAGGGATAGTATTAAAGCCAAGGAAGTGGCATACAAATTGGCCAGAAATAGCAGCGAACCCGGGGATTGGGAGAAATTTAGAACTCAGCAGAGGAGGACGAAGGGTTTGATTAGGGCAGGGAAAATAGAGTACGAGAAGAAGCTTGCAGGGAACATTAAGACGGATTGCAAAAGTTTCTATAGATATGTAAAGAGAAAAAGGTTAGTAAAGACAAACATAGGTCCCCTGCAGTCAGAATCAGGGGAAGTCATAACTGGGAACAAAGAAATGGCAGACCAATTGAACAAGTACTTTGGTTCGGTATTCACGAAGGAGGACACAAACAACCTTCCGGATATAAAAGGGGTCAGAGGGTCTAGTAAGAAGGAGGAACTGAGGGAAATCCTTATTAGTCAGGAAATTGTGTTGGGGAAATTGATGGGATTGAAGGCCGATAAATCCCCAGGGCCTGATGGTCTGCATCCCAGAGTATTAAGGAGGTGGCCTTGGAAATAGCGGATGCATTGACAGTCATTTCCCAACATTCCATAGACTCTGGATCAGTACTTATGAGTGGAGGGTAGCCAATGTAACCCCACTTTTTAAAAAAGGAGGGAGAGAGAAAACAGGGAATTATAGACCGGTCAGCCTGACATCGGTAGTGGGTAAAATGATGGAATCAATTATTAAGGATGTCATAGCAGCGCATTTGGAAAGAGGTGACATGATAGGTTCAAGTCAGCATGGATTTGTGAAAGGGAAATTATGCTTGACAAATCTTCTGGAATTTTTTGAGGATGTTTCCAGTAGAGTGGACAAGGGAGAACCAGTTGATGTGGTATATTTGGACTTTCAGAAGGCTTTCGACAAGGTCCCACACAAGAGATTAATGTGCAAAGATAAAGCACATGGGATTGGGGGTAGTGTGCTGACATGGATTGAGAACTGGTTGTCAGACAGGAAGCAAAGAGTAGGAGTAAATGGGGACTTTTCAGAATGGCAGACAATGACTAGTGGGGTACCACAAGGTTCTGTGCTGGGGCCCCAGCTGTTTACATTGTACATTAATGATTTAGATGAGGGGATTAAATGTAGTATCTCCAAATTTGCGGATGACACTAAGTTGGGTGGCAGTGTGAGCTGCGGGGAGGATGCTATGAGGCTGCAGAGCGACTTGGATAGGTTAGGTGAGTGGGCAAATGCATGGCAGATGAAGTATAATGTGGATAAATGTGAGGTTATCCACTTTGGTGGTAAAAACAGAGAGACAGACTATTATCTGAATGGTGACAGATTAGGAAAAGGGGAGGTGCAACGAGACCTGGGTGTCATGGTACATCAGTCATTGAAGGTTGGCATGCAGGTACAGCAGGCGGTTAAGAAAGCAAATGGCATGTTGGCCTTCATAGCGAGGGGATTTGAGTACAGGGGCAGGGAGGTGTTACTACAGTTGTACAGGGCCTTGGTGAGGCCACACCTGGAGTATTGTGTACAGTTTTGGTCTCCTAACTTGAGGAAGGACGTTCTTGCTATTGAGGGAGTGCAGCGAAGGTTCACCAGACTGATTCCCGGGATGGTGGGACTGACCTATCAAGAAAGACTGGATCAACTTGGTTTGTATTCACTGGAGTTCAGAAGAATGAGAGGGGACCTCATAGAAATGTTTAAAATTCTGACGGGATTGGACAGGTTAGATGCAGGAAGAATGTTCCTAATGTTGGGGAAGTCTAGAACCAGGGATCACAATCTAAGGATAAGGGGTAAGCCATTTAGGACCGAGATGAGGAGAAACTTCTTCACCCAGAGAGTGGTGAACCTGTGGAATTCTCTACCACAGAAAGTAGTTGAGGCCAATTCACTAAATATATTCAAAAGGGAGTTAGATGAAATCCTTACTACTCGGGGGATCAAGGTGTATGGCGAGAAAGCAGGAATGGGGTACTGAAGTTGCATGTTCAGCCATGAACTCATTGAATGGCGATGCAGGCTAGAAGGGCCGAATGGCCTACTCCTGCACCTATTTTCTTTGTTTCTATGCTTCTATGTCTCTTCTTAACTCTCCTCGCCCTCTTCTTGGTCAACCACTACCTGGGCATGATGGATTTCTTGGGTTTCTGAAATGAGGAAGGCACAAGAGTAGGGTTGTGGTAAGTGGAGGAATAAAGCAAGAGGTGCATGCTTTCACCATATGCACCTTGTAAATCAGAAGATATAGTGGGGTGAGAGGGAAGTGGGGTGTGAGAAGAAAGAAAGACTTGCATTCATCTAGCGCCTTTCACGTCCACCAGATGCCTCAAATTGCTTTACAGCCAAAGAAGTACTTTTAAAGTGTAGTCACTGTTGTAATGTAGGAAAGGAAAGAAGGAGGATAATGTATGTAGCCCCACTGCTGGCCAAGGGCTCAGCCATGCCCCTGCTAAGAATGGCCAGCACCATCTCCTCCAGGGGGTGAGGTGAAACTAGGAATATGAGTTGTGGCTCGTGTTTGGTCGAGATTGTTGGTCGGTGAGTGATGGAGTGTTGTGCATTGAGCAGTGTGTGAGGCTAGTTGTGCAGTTGGTGGGAGATGGCGTTTGAAGATACATTCATTGACCTTGGCCACTCATCTGAGCTCATGAAATTTTTTGGGGCACTGGAACCCATTGCTGGCAGTGATAGGCTCAGTGACGTGTTCCCAAATTCCCAAATCCTTTTTTCTGGAGCGCTGCCTGGCCCACTGTGGGTACAGGACCTCTCTTCCAAGGTTGACCCCCTGCACAAAGCTGGAGTGTTGCCTCTGAGACCCAAGATGCCCTTTCCCTGGCCTGTTGAACCATTTGTTTTCGTGCTGAATCACTTTTAGTTTTTTTACGTGCAGAATGCAGTTCAGCTTTCAGAGCTACAGATTGTCTTGTGCTGAAGAACTTAATTTGTTTTTTTGCAGAAGGCAGTTGAGCTTTAAGAGCGAGAGATTGTCTTGAAAAGGAGCAGGCTAGCTTTAAGTGAAGCCAGTCTTGCTCCAGCGACGCAAACTTAGGCCCGCAGCTGAGCGCACAGCCTGTTAGTAGCACGTTAATTGCTCGGCTTAAATATGCGGTGTGGAGGCCCTGACCTGCATGAGAGCACCAGCGGCAGGTCGGGGCCATATAAGGAGTAGTGTGGAGGCACATTACTCCAGGGAACAACGCGAACTGGTGCAGGAGGGCGACAGCAGCGAAGAGTGACGTCATCAAGGTCCAGGTTGGTGATTGGAGCGCGGGTAGTTACAGCGGGAGTGGCGAGATCGGGGCAAAGGAGCGGCGAGACACTGTGGGGCGACGTGATCAGAGCCCAGGGGAGGTGTGAGTTCGGGGCCAGGAGCCCAGGGGCAGCACAGGCCAGCCCACACTGCGATATGTGTGTGCACTAGGTCTGTGCAGCAGAGCTGGTCTCCAGTCGTCTTAGGTAATCCTTGTCACTGGGCCAAAACCTAGCTCTGTCAAGCCCGTGTGGTGGCTGGTGTGCAACGACCATCACACGTTAAAAAAATCCACAGGCGTCTTTCCACCCTTCAGGATGTAGTTCGGGTCCTTCATTGAATCACCTGTGAACTCATCCTTTTTTGGCGTGGAAGCAGTTCATCCTCGTTTCGAGGGACTACCTATGATAATGAGTTACTAGGCTGTGTGCTCCGACCATGTTAATTAGCAGGCAGCATCAAATTGATGTGCTGCCTATGCTTTCTCAACAGGCACTGGCATATCTCGCATTGAGGTGCCTGCGCCTGTTTTTGGGCCTTATCAAACTTCACCCCCAAAAGACAGAAATTTCCTTAATAGGCAAGAATCTGTAGGCGGTAGCAAGCATGTTGTCACGTATGTACTTTTGGGATCACTACCCACTTGATGACGTCACTGTTGGAGGCCAAGTATAAAAGGGTAGCCATTTTGTATATTAGTCACTTTGGGCCTTAATTAAGCTGAGCCAAGGTCATACCTCTTGGAGTTAAACAGTACTTAGCCTAACAGTTATTGCATAGAAAACATTTGGCAACGAGACAACAACAACCTTTGCATGCAAAAATGTGCACAATTGGATTGTTGGAGCAATTTCTGGAAGGAGAAGATTGGGCAGACTTTGTGAGCCATTTGAGCCAGTTCTTCGTTGCCAATAAAATAGAAGAGGTCGGCGACGCAGATTGGCGCCGGGCGGTGATCCTCACGGTTTGTGGTCCAAAAATTTATGGTTTGATAAAGAATCTACTCCTGCCTGTGAGTCCAACAGAGAAGAATTGTGTACACTGGTATAGGACCACCTTAAGCCAGACGAAGGCGTCATCATCTCGAGATACAGATTTTACACGCACGTTCGCTCAGAGGGCCAGAATGCGGCAGAATTCGTTACCGACCTGAGAAGTCTAGCGGGACCGTGTAAGTTCGGGGCTGTGTTGGCAGACATGCTGCGAGACTTCTTTGTAATCGGCATCAACCACGAGGTGATCCTGCATAAACTGCTGGTGGTGGAAACGTTGGACTTGAACAGGGCCATCATGATCGCTCAGTCATGCATGACGACGGATAGAAGTCAAATGCAGATATTAGTGAAAAACCGAAATTCAGCAAGTACTGTAAATATGATTGATCCATTCGGCAGAGCAGCACATGGTAGGGCCTACCCGACTGTGTACACGAAACCTGTCATTGCCCAAAGTCCGCCAGCAGGAATGTATCCGATTTCTCCGTGTTGGCATTGTGGGGGAAATCACTGGCACCAGCAGTGCCAATTTAAGCAATATCGTTGCAAAGGCTGTCTGAGAGTGGGGCCACTCCAGCACAAGTGTCCGCAGATGAGCAAGCGTGCTGCGACACACCACGTGGCAGATCCGGATACCAATCTGAGATACCAGAGGAGGAAGTGTATGGACTGTACTCATTCCTAACTAAGAGCAAACGATAATGATCAACTTGAAATTTAATGATGTGTCGGTATCGATGGAACTGGACATGGGGGCGAGTCAATTGATAATGAGCCAGAGGGCATTCGACAAGCTGTGGGATACTAAGGGTGTGAGGCCCAGGCTGAGTCCAGTCAATGCCAAGTTGTGCATGTACACCAAAGAACTCATAACGATGATTGGCAGTGCCACAATTAAAGTGTATGATGGTGCGGTTCACGAGTTACCGCTATGGATTGTCCCATAGATCACACGGATGAACTTCAACAATTGTACATCCTTGTCTGGTGTAAAAATAAAACGGAGAAGGTGGCTTAACCGTGGCTAACAAGGGAAATAAAACGGAGAAGGTGGCTCAACCGTGGCTAACAAGTTAAATCCAAGGAAGAGGCATATAAATTGGCCAGAAAAAGCAGCAAACCTGAGGACTGGGAGAAATTTAGAATTCAGCAGAGGAGGACAAAACGTTTAATTAGGAGGGGGAAAATAAAGTATGAGAGTAAGCTTGCAGGGAACATAAAAATTGACTGCAAAAGCTTCTATAGATATGCGAAGAGAAAAAGATTAGTGAAGACAAATGTAGGTCCCTTGCAGTCAGAATCATGTGAATTTATATTGAGGAACAAAGAAATGGCAGACCAATTGAAGAAATACTTTGGTTCTGTCTTCACCAAGGAAGAGACAAATTACCTTCTGGAAATACTAGGGGACCGAGGTGTGAGAGAAGGGCAAAATTGGTGGGAACACCCCCCTCCCCGCCCCCCCCCCCTAGTGTTTGGACTCATCAGAAAAGAAATTTAATTTGGAACTATCGACCAGAAAGTTTGAAGTCCTAAAATGTTCATGGAAGAAACTACAAACTTTTATCGAATTTGGGATTTTACAACTCAAATTCAGTCTGTGGACAGGACTAGAGAACTAAAGAAGCCAGTTTAATTATTGAAACAGTCTGGGGTGTTGAGACTAAAGTAAATTGTCTGGAAAATGGATACTCGAAAACCCTTTTCCACAAGAGACATTCATATTGCAACAATTAACTCAGAGATGGCCAGCCATCAACCTGAATCTGGAAAGCCATTTTCAGCCTATGCATAAAAACAAAAGGCCTACTCCAGCCTGCATGCAAAAACTAAGCACAAGGAACATTGCGATTACCAAGCTAATATTACCATCAAGAAACAGATTTAGAAGATCAACCCACCTGAGACATATTAAATTTTAACGAGCCTGCCAAAATATTACAAAAAAATGTCGAGCCCGCCAAATTTAAACAAAGAATTTTGGTCTGATTTGGCGCAAAGATTAGGACAGCACCTACAGTATAACTGGGTCCTGTTTTAACAAAGGGTATGCTGCTTATGCTACTGCCTTGAGAGACACTGCTTGTGCTAGTGCTAGTGTCATACTACGCCCATGCCATCAAGGGCCCAAGTTTCGGGCCGCGCCGTCCGACCTGGACGCCCGCTTTTTCGCGCCACAAAGTGCGCCTAAAAAAAACTTACGTATTCTCCGGCTCCCTGCTGGTCCTCTGGAGTTGGGCGTGGCGCAGCACGAGCTGAAGGGGGCGGAGCCAGGTCCCTGCGCTGAAAACAGGGCCAGGACCTCAACACATGTGTGCTACAGTGGGTGCGCATGTGCAGTAGCTCCAGGCGCCCAAAACTGTGTGGGAGGGGCCCGAAGCACGCAGCCCCTAGCCCTGGCCGAATGGCCTCACTGGGGCTGCGTGCATAAGGCTGCCTCCCATGCCCAGCTCCTGTTTCCTCCCGACCCGACTCGACTCCCGCTTCTCCCCCCCCTCCCCCGCCCCCGGACCGGACTCGACCCTGACCCTGACCCCGACCCGACTCCCGCCCCCAGACCGGACTGGACCCGACCCGCGCTCCCCCACCTGACCTGACCTCCCTCTCCCTCCCTCCGCCCCCCCCGACCCGAACCGACCTCCCTCCCATCAGTCCCCTGACCCGACCCGCGCTCCTGAGCCCCTCCCCCCCCCACCCGGACCCGACCCAACCTGACCTCCCTCCACCCTCCCCCTGCCCACGACACGAATCGACCCGACCCGACCCGACCTCCCTCTGTCCACTCCCCCACCTGAACCAACCCGACCTCCGACCTCCCTCCTCCCCCCACCGACCCGACCCATGCTCCCGACCGCACCCCCCGGACTGGACCCGACCCGACCCGACCCAATGCTACCTACCTGTAAATCTGGTGCTGGGGACGGGCCCTGCCCGAGGTCTTGGGCCCAGCCAGGCCCGGCCCGTTCAGATTCCCTCTCCCTTCTCCTTTCCCTCCCACCTTCTCCTTTCCCCCCCTTCTCCCCCCTTCTCCTTTCCCCCCCTTCTCCTTCCCTCCCCTTCTCCTTTCCCCCCTTCTCCTTTCCCCCCTTCTCCTTTCCCCCCCTTCTCCTTTCCCCCCCTTCTCCTTTCCCCCCCTTCTCCTTTCCCCCCCTTCTCCTTTCCCCCCTTCTCCTTTCCCCCCCTTCTCCTTTCCCCCTTCTCCTTTCCCCCCTTCTCCTTTCCCCCCTTCTCCCCTCTCTTTCCCTTTCTCCTCTTCTCCCCTTTCCCCTTCTCCTCTCCCCCCTTCCGCTTCTCCTCCTCCCCCCTTCCCCTTCTCCTCCCCCCTCCTCTTCTCCTCCTCCCCCTTCCCCTTCTCCTCCCCCCCTTCTCTCCCCCTTCTCCCCCATCCCTCCCCATTCCCCCCCTGCCCCTCTCCCTCCCTTCCCCTGCCTCCCTCCCTCCCTTCCCCCTGCCCCCCTCCTCCCCCTCCCCTCGCTGTCAGAAACACAGACACTGACAGACAGAGAGTGAGAGACACACACAGACAGACAGATGGAGAGATAGAGTCAATGACAGAGACACACTGGGGGGGGGGGCATCCCAGCACGCTGTTGGAGGGCTCCCGGTGCTGCAGTCGGTAAGTAGAAAATGTTTTATTTATTGATTTAAAAAAAAAAATTATTTCTTATTATTTTTTTTTTGATTGATTTATTGGTTGATTTCGAAACATAGGAACATAGAAAATAGGTGCAGGAGTAGGCCATTCTGCCCTTCTAGCCTGCACCACCATTCAATGAGTTCATGGCTGAACATGCAACTTCAGTACCCCATTCCTGCTTTCTCGCCATACCCCTTGATCCCCCTAGTAGTAAGGACTTCATCGAACTCCTTTTTGAATATATTTAGTGAATTGGCCTCAACAACTTTCTGTGGTAGAGAATTCCACAGGTTCACCACTCTCTGGGTGAAGAGGTTTCTCCTCATCTCGGTCCTAAATGGCTTACCCCTTATCCTTAGACTGTGACCCCTGGTTCTGGACTTCCCCAACATTGGGAACATTCTTCCTGCATCTAACCTGTCTAAACCAATCATAATTTTAAACGTTTCTATTAGGTTCCCTCTCATTCTTCTGAACTCCAGTGAATACAAGCCCAGTTGATCCAGTCTTTCTTGATAGGTCAGTCCCGCCATCCCGGGAATCAGTCTGGTGAACCTTCGCTGCACTCCCTCAATAGCAAGAATGTCATTCCTCAGGTTAGGAGACCAAAACTGTACACAATACTCCAGGTGTGGCCTCACCAAGGCCCTGTACAACAGTAGCAACACCTCCCTGCCCCTGTACTCAAATCCCCTCGCTATGAAGGCCAACATGCCATTTGCTTTCTTAACCGCCTGCTGTACCTGCATGCCAACCTTCAATGACTGATGTACCATGACACCCAGGTCTCGTTGCACCTCCCCTTTTCCTAATCTGTCACCATTCAGATAATAGTCTGTCTCTCTGTTTTTACCACCAAAGTGGATAACCTCACATTTATCCACATTATACTTCATCTGCCATGCATTTGCCCACTCACCTAACCTATCCAAGTCGCTCTGCAGCCTCATAGCATCCTCCCCGCAGCTCACACTGCCACCCAACTTAGTGTCATCCGCAAATTTGGAGATACTACATTTAATCCCCTCATCTAAATCATTAATGTACAGTGTAAACAGCTGGGGCCCCAGCACAGAACCTTGCCGTACCCCATTAGTCACTGCCTGCCATTCTGAAAAGTCCCCATTTATTCCTACTCTTTGCTTCCTGTCTGACAACCAGTTCTCAATCCATGTCAGCACAATACCCCCAATCCCATGTGCTTTAACTTTGCACATTAATCTCTTGTGTGGGACCTTGTCGAAAGCCTTCTGAAAGTCTAAATATACCACATCAACTGGTTCTCCCTTGTCCACTTTACTGAAAACATCCTCAAAAAATTCCAGAAGACTTGTCAAGCATAATTTCCCTTTCACAAATCCATGCTGACTTGGACCTATCATGTCACCTCTTTCCAAATGCGCTGCTATGACATCCTTAATAATTGATTCCATCATTTTACCCACTACCGATGTCAGGCTGACCGGTCTATAATTCCCTGTTTTCTCTCTCCCTCCTTTTTTAAAAAGTGGGGTTACATTGGCTACCCTCCACTCCATAGGAACTGATCCAGAGTCTATGCAATGTTGGAAAATGACTGTCAATGCATCCGCTATTTCCAAGGCCACCTCCTTAAGTACTCTGGGATGCAGTCCATCAGGCCCTGGGGATTTATCGGCCTTCAATCCCATCAATTTCCCCAACACAATTTCCTGACTAATAAGGATTTCCCTCAATTCCTCCTTCTTACTAGACCCTCTGACCCCTTTTATATCCGGAAGGTTGTTGGTGTCCTCCTTAGTGAATACCGAACCAAAGTAATTGTTCAATTGGTCCGCCATTTCTTTGTTCCCCGTTGTGACTTCCCCTGATTCTGACTGCAGGGGACCTACGTTTGTCTTTACTAACCTTTTTCTCTTTACATATCTATAGAAACTTTTGCAATCCGTCTTAATGTTCCCTGCAAGCTTCTTCTCGTACTCCATTTTCCCTGCCCTAATCAAACCCTTTGTCCTCCTCTGCTGAGTTCTAAATTTCACCAGTCCCCAGGTTCGCTGCTATTTCTGGCCAATTTGTATGCCACTTCCTTGGCTTTAATACTATCCCTGATTTCCCTTGATAGCCACGGTTGAATCACCTTCCCTTTTTTATTTTTACGCCAGACAGGAATGTACAATTGTTGTAGTTCATCCATGCGGTCTCTAAATGTCTGCCATTGCCCATCCACAGTCAACCCCTTAAGTATCATTCGCCAATGTATCCTAGCCAATTCAACCCTCATACCTTGAAAGTTAGCCTTCTTCAAGTTCTGGACCATGGTCTCTGAATTAACTGTTTCATTCTCCATCCTAATTATGGTCACTCTTCACCAAGGGGCCTCGCACAACGAGATTGCTAATTAATTCTCTCTCATTACACAACACCCAGTCTAAGATGGCCTCCCCGCTAGTTGGTTCCTCGACATATTGGTCTAGAAAACCATCCCTTATGCACTCCAGGAAATCCTCCTCCACCATATTGCTTCCAGTTTAGTTAGCCCAATCTATGTGCATATTAAAGTCACCCATTATAACTGCTGCACCTTTATTGCATGCACCCCTAATTTCCTGTTTGATGCCCTCCCCAACATCACTACTACTGTTTGGAGGTCGGTACACAACTCCCACTAACGTTTTTTGCCCTTTGGTGTTCTGCAGCTCTACCCATATAGATTCCACATCATCCAAGCTAATGTCCTTCCTAACTATTGCATTAATCTCCTCCTTAACCAGCAATGCGACCCCACCTCCTTTTCCTTTTATTCTATCTTTCCTGAATGTTGAATACCCCTGGGTGTTGAGTTCCCAGCCCTGATCATCCTGGAGCCACGTCTCCGTAATCCCAATCACATCATATTTGTTAACATCTATTTGCACAGTTAATTCATCCACCTTATTATGGATACTCCTTGCATTAAGACACAAAGCCTTCAGGCTTGGTTTTTAACACCCTTTGTCCTTTTAGAATTTTGCTGTACAGTGGCCCTTTTTGTCCTTTGCCCAGGGTTTCTCTGCCTTCCACTTTTACTCATCTCCTTTCTGTCTTTTGCTTTTGTCTCCTTTTTGTTTCCCTCTGTCTCCCTGCATTGGTTCCCAACCGCCTGCCATATTAGTTTAACTCCTCCCCAACAGCACTAGCAAACACTCCCCCTCGGACATTGGTTCCGGTCTTGCCCAGGTGCAGACCGTCCGGTTTGTGCAGGTACCACCTCCCCCAGAACCGGTTCCAATGCCCCAGGAATTTGAATCCCTCCCTGCTGCACCACTGCTCAAGCCACGTATTCATCTGCGCTATCCTGCAATTCCTACTCTGACTATCACGTGGCACTGGTAGCAATCCCGAGATTACTACTTTTGAGGTCCTACTTTTTAATTTAGCTCCTAGCTCCTTAAATTCGTTTCGTAGGACCTCATCCCTTTTTTTTACCAATGTCGTTGGTGCCAATGTGCACCACGACAACTGGCTGTTCTCCCTCCCTTTTTAGAATGTCCTGCACCCGCTCTGAGACATCCTTGACCCTTGCACCAGGGAGGCAACATACCATCCTGGAGTCTCGGTTGCGGCCGCAGAAACGCCTATCTATTCACTTTACAATTGAATCCCCTATCACTATCGCTCTCCCACTCTTTTTCCTGCCCTCCTCTGCAACAGAGCGAGCCACGGTGCCATGAACTTGGCTGCTGCTGCCCTCCCCTTATGAGTCATCCCCCCCAACAGTACCCAAAGCAGTGTATCTGTTTTGCAGGGGGATGACCACAGGGGACCCCTGCACTACCTTCCTTGCACTGCTCTTCCTGCTGGTCTTCCATTCCCTATCTGGCTGTGGACCCTTTACCTGCGGTATGACCAACTCGCTACACGTGCTACTCACGTCATTCTCAGCATCGTGGATGCTCCAGAGTGAATCCACCCTCAGCTCCAACTCCGCAACACGGTCCGTCAGGAGCTGGAGGCGGATACACTTCCCGCACACTTAGTCGTCAGGAACACTGGTGTCGTCCCTGAGTTCCCACATGGTACAGTAGGAGCATAACACGTGACCGAGCTGTCCTGCCATGACTTAACCCTTAGATAAGCAACAACATTGCTAAAGTTTACTCACTGTTGTAGAAGAGGAAAAAGAAAAACTACTCACCAATTACCAGCCAATCACTTACCCCCTTGGCTGTGACGTCACCTTTCTGTTTCTTTCTACTTCTTTTTTGCCTTTTCACTGTAGCTGCACCGGCTCGCCTCTCCACACACCTCCTCGACGCTGCTCCCGACTGCCGCCGCGTTGGGCCTTTATAGGCCTCTCGGCGATTTATTGATGTTTTTATCATTTATTATTGATGATGGCTCTTTATTTGTAAAACTGAAGTGTTTAATGTTTGTAAACTTCCCTTTAAACCCCCCCCACGCCTGATTTGTAACCTACGCCTGATTTTCTAAAGTGTAGACAAGGTTTTTTTCGAGCGTACAAAAATCTTCACTTACTCCATTCTCAGTTATTTTGGAGTAAGTTTTCACTGCCGAAACTTTGAAAACAGGCGTAAGTGGCCGGACACGCCCCCTTTTGAAAAAAAAATTCTGTTCCAAAGTGAAACTATTCTAACTGACTAGAACTGGAGCAAACTAAATGCCGAGAATTTGAATTTCTAAGATATTCCGTTCTACACCAGTTGCTCCAAAAAATCAGGAGCAACTGAGGCCGAAACTTGGGCCCCAAGAAGGGAGCGAAATCAATGCGACAATTGTAAACTAACTTCTCCAGCCTCGACGTTCTGAAATTGAAAAAGAAGGAAAAACATCACCATCGCGGCAGCAACTGATCACAGCCAACGTGAAAACCAACGCGATCGACCAAACTCTATACAAAACTTCACAAGGAAGAAACCGAAGAATCGAAAGTTTCCACTCTACAATCTAGGCCTGACTACCAACAGGTAAAAACATTACCGTAAAGAACTTTGAAACCTATTTCTAACGAAAGAAAATGGGTACTTACCCCACAAATCCAAAATGCGCCCTACCGCATCAGCGGACTCAACCCAACTGAAGATTGCGCAGTAAGAAGTCCTCTCCGACATTCGGGGTACGGTCAGCAGGACCTACAGAATCCAATGGACCCCGAAACCGCAAACTACCGCTAACTGACCAGAAAGGATTGGTAAGCACAGTCCCTGTCTGCCCTGGAGAGTAACCTAGCCAGTATTAGATATTTGGGAGGTGGGAGGTGTAATTTTCACTGCAACCCCTTTGAATGTGTGATGTACTGTTTTTTATTAGTATCATTATAAGTGTGACATTATATTTTCTTATCCTTAATAAAATCAAAATTCTTTTGCACCAAACCAGTGGTCTTTTGCACTTTATCACATCCCCCAAATAAACCCAGAGTCTAGAACCCAAGGGAGTGGGAGCGATTCAAACCGCTCAAGTAGGTCAGAGATGGACCTAACCCCGGGGACCACCCCTTGCAAAATGGTGACCGTGGCAGGACTCTAGTATAAGGGGTGTGATGCAGAGAGTGCTGGCTTGGGAGAAAGAACCAAGATGGAAGAGAGGATTTCCTCCTATGTGTATAAGAAGGTCAATGTCACTAAAGAATGGGTGCTTGGTCTATTGCGCACTGAGTATCCAGTTGACGCTGCAGCCCAGTGGACAGCAAGCAAGGACCATAAAGAGTCAGTAAAGAAGGCAATTTGGTTGATCTGTCCACAGCAACAGGTCCAACTCCAAGACAACACCGTTGAGTCACGACAGGCAAAATTATGGGAATACGCAGAGACATCACAGGAAAGGGCTATGGCAGAAGAAAGGTTATGGGGAGAACCCCGTAAGCTAAAACAGGGAAAGACCCAGCTAATGGGAAGGTTTAAAATCAGTCAGGACTATTTTCAATGTCAGGTTACCAAGGCTAAAAATAATGAAAAGATACTGCGGGAGGAAAACACTCGTCTCACCCTGGAGGAAAAATTAAGAGACGTGCAGGCAGCATATAAAGTAGCTAGCTCTAACGGGTTTGAGTCAGGAGACCACGGTCCCTGCCAGCAACAAATCAAAAGTTTAAACCTTGCTCTGTCCAAGGCAAAAGGCATGGTAAGCCTAATAAACCCGGGTACAGCCCAGGTAAGCCTAGAAGAGAAGGAAGAAACTGTTCAGCCACCACCTGTGGCACCGGTGACTATACCAGTTCAGCAGCAGGAGGGACGAACGAGTTGCGGGGCGGACAGGGATAGCGAACCACCACCACCTGCGGCACCGAGTTTCAGCTCGGCTTGGCAGCAGGGAGGAGGGGTAGGCGAGCCAGAACAGGAACAGCCAGAACCAGGGCCAATGTGACCGGTCCGGCAACAGAGGTTTGGCTCGCCCACCAGTGCCGGGGGTCAAGGGCTCCTGGAAAGTCAGTTTGTGGTCCCCCACACTCCCCAACAGCTTCGAGCTATGATAAGCCACCTGGGAAAGCTAACTCCAAAGGGAGACCCCTCAGTTCACTTTCTGGAAGTGGAACAGGCAGGGGATATTAATGGGTGCGATGATACCTTCCTAACTGTGCTCCGTACAATGCTAGATGGCCCTGGGAGGGTAGCCACTGCCACCGGTACCGAAACCCCATCTGCCCCAGCCCAACCAAAACCGTGACGAGGTGTCCACCTGTGTTCCCTTGAGTATGATGCATGGGGGAGACCGACCGTTCAGATGGAAGTGGAAAAGATGGAAGGGACTTACCTGCTGGATACTGGGTGTGCCTTGAGCACCCTTGTCTATGCAGCTAACTCCACTGCCTCACCTCTGTCTAGCGGGGTCCCCTACAGCTTGGTGGGTTTCACAGGCACAGAGCAAACTGGCTACGTTCCGCTCTTCATTCGTTTAGGTACACTCCACGCTAAGTGGACTTGTGTCCTGATGAAGTGGGAACAGGAAGGGAGAGGGATCCTGGGGGCTGACTTCATCCTCGGCCACGGGATCCTCGTGGATTTAAGAAACCACTGTCTTTGGGGGTCAGTCTGCACGGGACAGGAGAGTGGGGTGATGGTTATCCCAGAAAAACGGGGTAAAGGGACGGTGTGCACCATGAAACCAAAGGAGGGTTATGACCTTGAATCACTGGTCAGTAACACTCCGATAGAGTACCAAGAGTATGTGAGGGCAAACCTTGCAGCTTTTGCCACTCATAAACACGACTGGGAGAATAAACGGGGTCGAGGTTAGCATAGATAGGGATCCCATGACCCTGCCACAGAAACAGTATAACTTCCCCAGGGAGGTGGAGGCAGACATGGAAACAGCCTTGGGTTCGCTGGTTAAACGGGGTATTGAGACCAATAGCCACCCATGTGAACTCTCCATTGTGGCCGGTTAAGAAACCGGACAATTCCTGGAGAGCCACAGTGGACTATCGAGTACTCAACCGTAACATCCCCGCCTGTGCACCCACTGTTGCTGCTGTCGCCGACCTCATTGGAAGTATCCCAGCCTCTGCGACCATCTTCACGGAGCTGGATATTTCCAACGGGTTCTGGTCCATACCTTTAAGAAGGGAAGATCAGTAAAAGTTTGCGTTTACCTTTCAGGGACAGCAATACACTTGGAACTGTCTCCCTCAGGGCTTCCACAACAACCCCAATATTTTCCATCAGTGTATGGCCAACTGTTTAAAGAGTTTCAGCAGACCCCAGCAGCTAGTACAGTATGTGGCTGACCTGCTCCTGTTCACCGATGATGGGGGGAGCATGGCCCACTGCTGGCTGAGCTGCTTGAGCTGCTGAAAGAAGAAGGGTTTAAAGTAAACCCCAAGAAGGCACAGGTCGGCCCGAAGGAAGTAAAATTCCTGGGACTAGCTGTGCGCGCTGGGGAAAGGGCCATTGACAAAGCTAGAAGGGAAGCAGTGCAGAAGTTACCAGCCCGCAACACAGTAACAGGAGTAAGACCTTTTCTAGGGCTAACCGGATACCGCAGAGATTTCAAAGAGGATTATGCAGCCACCGTAGCCCCTCTGCTCTGACCCTTACACAAGGGAGTGGAGTGGGAATGGGACAAAGATTGCAATGCAGCATTTACCCAACTCAAGAAAGACCGGCAGACTGCGCCAGCTCTAGGGGCTATCGATGGGAGTAAAGAGTTTTTCCTGGAGGTAGCAACCAGTGGGGACAGCCTGAGTGCAGTACTGCTCCAAGAACGGCACGGCCGGCTGAGACCAGTGGTCTACTCCTCCAGGATACTCACTTTTGTGTTCTTAACACAGATGAGGCTGCACACAGGGAGGTTAAAGTAACAGTGACCTCAGTCTTTAATAAGACACTCCAGAATGAGGAACAGGTCTTAGGGGCTGGCTTATATACAGTGCTCCCAAGGGATGCTGGGATCCCTTGGGACTTCAGGGGATGAGCTCCCTGGTGGCGGAACATGGGAGTGCATGCTTTACAGATACACAACATCACTCCCACGCCAAGTCAAAGTGAAAACTATTTACAAGGTGAGGCGGTCGGGAGCCTTTCTTTCCCTGGTGGACCGCCTCGGTACAAATGTCTGTTCTGGTGTGTTGGCTGTGCCCTCGCTGGGTTGGTGCGTTGTTGGCCCTGCAGGGCTGCTAGGTGAGCCTGGCCTTGCTGGGCTGTTGGGCATGATGGGTTCGATTTCCTGGTCCGGTGTGGTGTCGTTGATCCTTTGGGTGTGTGTTGTGGGCTCGAAAAAGGTGGTGTCGGCTGTGGGTTGTTCAGGGCAGTCTGTGAACCGCAGCCTTGTTTGGTCCAGGTGCTTTCTGCAAATTTGTCCATTGCCTAATTTCACTACAAACACCCTATTCCCTTCTTTAGCTATCACCGTACCCACGACCCACTTGGGACCATGTCCATAGTTTAGCACATACACAGGGTCATTCAGATCAATTTCCCGTGACACAGTGGCGCGACCATCATTTACATTTTGTTGCTGCCGCCTGCTCTCTACCTGATCATGCAGGTTGGGGTGAACCTGCGAGAGTCTGGTTTTAAGTGTCCTTTTCATGAGTAGCTCAGCCGGGGGCACCCCTGTGAGCGAGTGGGGTCTCGTGTGATAGCTGAGCAGTACTCGGGACAGGCGGGTTTGGAGTGAGCCTTCTGTGACTCGTTTAAGGCTCTGTTTGATGGTTTGTACTGCCCGCTCTGCCTGCCCATTGGAGGCTGGTTTAAACGGGGCCAAGGTGACATGTTTGATCCCATTGCGGGTCATGAATTCTTTAACTTCGGCACTGGTGAAACATGGCCCATTGTCACTGACCAGTATGTCAGGCAGGCCGTGGGTGGCAAACATGGCCCTCAGGCTTTCAATGGTGGCGGTGGCGGTGCTTCCCGACATTATTTCACATTCAATCCATTTTGAAAAAGCATCCACCACCACCAGGAACATTTTACCAAGAAACGGGCCCGCATAGTCGACATGGATCCTCGACCATGGTCTGGAGGGCCAGGACCACAAACTTAGTGGTGTCTCTCTGGGCGCGTTGCTCAACTGAGCACATACGCTGCATTGCCGTACACAGGACTCTAAGTCAGAGTCGATACTGGGTCACCATACGTGGGATCTGGCTATCGCTTTCATCATTACTATACCCGGGTGTGTGCTATAGAGATCCGAGATGAACATCTCCTTGCCCTTTTTTGGTAGCACTACGCAGTTACCCCACAACAGGCAGTCTGCCTGACTGGACAGCTCATCCTTTCGCCACTGGAACGGCTTGATTGGCTCTTGCATTTCAACGGGGATGCTGGCCCAGCTCCCATGCAGTACACAGTTTTTTTACGAGGGACAGCAGAGGATCTTGACTGGTCCATCCTAATCTGGCGGGCCGGGACAGGTGATTTATCATTTTCAAAAGCTTCCATGACCATCAACAAGTCTGCGGGCTGCGCCACCATCAACAAGTTTGCAGGCTGCACCATTTCCACCCCCGTGGTGGGCAATGGTAGCCGACTGAGAGCATCCGCACAGTTCTTGGTGCCTGGCGTGTGGCGGATGGTATAATTATATGCTGATAGCGCGAGTGCCCACCTTTGTATGCGGGCTGAGGCATTAGTATTTATCCCCTTGTTTTCAGCGAACAGGGATGTGAAGGGCTTGTGATCGGTTTCCAGCTCGAATTTGAGGCCAACCAGGTACTGATGCATTTTCTTTACCCCGAACACGCTAATGCCTCTTTCTCAATCATGCTGTAGGCCCTCTTGGCCTTAGACAAACTCCTGGAAGCATAGGCGACAGGTTGCAACTTCCCCACAACGTTAGCTTGTTGTAATACACACCCGACTCCGTATGACGATGCGTCACATGCTAGCACAAGTCTTTTACACTGGTTATACAATACAAGCAGCTTGTTGGAGCATAAAATGTTTCTGGCTTTCTCAAAAGCAATTACTTGTTTTTTCCCCATACCCAGTTCTCACCTTTACGCAATAACACATGTAGGGGCTCTAAAAGGGTGCATAACCCCCGTAGGAAGTTACCAAAATAGTTGAGGAGTCCCAGGAATGACCGCAGCTCCATGACATTCTGTGGCCTGGGCGCGTTCCTGATAGCCTCTGTCTTGGCATCTGTGGGCCGAATGCCGTCCACCGCGATCTTTCGCCCCAAAAACTCCACTTCTGTTGCCATGAAGATGCATTTCGACCTCTTCAGCCACAGCCCTACGCGAACCAGTCGCTGGAGGACCTCCTCCAGGTTTTGTAGGTGCTCGCCGGTGTCCCGACCTGTGACCAATACGTTGTCCTGAAAGACCACCATGTGTGGTACCGATTTGAGTAGGCTCTCTATGTTTCTCTGGAAGATCGCTGCAGCCGACCGAATTCCAAACGGGCATCTGTTGTAGATGAACAGCCTCTTGTGCGTGTTGATGCAGGTGAGGCCCTTCGAAGACTCCTCCAGATCCTGCGTCATGTAGGCCGAAGTCAGGTCGAGCTTGGTGAACGTCTTGCCTCCTGCCAGCGTCGCAAATAGGTCGTCTGCCTTAGGTAACGGGTATTGGTCCTGGAGCGAGAAATGATTAATAGTTATTTTATAATCGCCGCAAATCCTGACCGTGCCATCACTTTTGAGTACTGGAACAATCGGGCTGGCCCACTCGCTGAATTCCACTGGGGAGATGATGCCCTCGCGTTGCAGCCTGTCCAGCTCGAATTCCACTCTCTCCCTCATCATGTGAGGTACCGCTCGCGTCTTGTGGTGAATGGGTCGTGCCTCTGGGACCAAGTGGATCTGCACCTTTGCCCCGGAAAAGTTTCCAATGCCTGGCTCAAAAAGGGAAGGAAATTTGTTGAGAACCTGGTTACATGAGGCCTCATCGCTCGGATGTCATTCCAGTTCCAGCGGATTTTGCCCAGCCAGCTCCTTCCAAGCAGTGTGGGGCCATCGCCTAGGACAATCCAGAGTGGCAGTTCATGCACTGTGCCCTCATAGGTGACCTTGACCATGGCGCTGCCCAGGACAGTGATAAGCTCTTTGGTGTACGTTCTCAGTTTCGTGTGGATGGGGCTCAGGGCTGGTCTGAATGCCTTGTTGCACCACAGTCTCTCAAACATCTTTTTACTAATGATGGATTGGCTAGCTCCAGTGTCCAGTTCCATGGCTACAGATAAGCCATTCAATTTTACGTTTAGCATTATAGGTGGACATTTCATCGAAAATGTGTGCACCCCGTGTACTTCAGCATTTGTCTCCTCTCTCTGAGGCTCGAAATTGCTTTGATCCACCATGGACCGATCTTTCTCTGCCACGTGGTGGTTAGCAGGTTATGCAGAGCTTGCAACTCGTTTGCAAGCTCGTTGGAGGTGCCCCATTGTTCCACAGCTCTTGCAAACATACCCTTTGAAGCGGCATGAATAGGCTGAATGGAAGCCTCCACAACACCAACAAGGTGTGAATTGCCTTGCATTCATCCTTTGTTGGGGACTCTGGGTCACCTGAGGCCTGCAGGCAGTTGCAGACTCGTGATTTCTGCCCTGTACATTTCTGCTCGCAAACACAGTTCCAGTTAGTTTATGAACATTGCTAGCACTTGTGTGCTGAGAGATTTGTTTGATGTTATCAGTGGTGGACATAAACACCTGTGCTATCGCTGTGCTGAGGGTCGGTGCTTCTACAGTGAAAAGTTTTCATCGGATGGTCTCGTGGCCAATGCCCAGTACAAAAAAGTCTCTGAGCATTTGCTCCAGGTAGCCATCAAACTCACATTGTCCTGCAAGTCGCCTTAGCTCGGCGACGTAGCTCGCCACTTCCTGACCTTCAGATTGTTGGCACGTGTAGAACCGATACCTCGCCATCAGCACGCTCTCCCTCGGGTTAAGATGCTCCCGAACCAGTGTACACAGCTCCTCATATGACTTATCTGTGGGTTTCACCGGACCCAGAAGGTTCTTCATGAGGCTGTAGGTCGGTGCCCCGCAGACTGTGAGGAGGACCGCTCTCCTTTTTGCAGCTCTTCCTTCTCCATCCTGCTCGTTGGCTACAAAGTACTGGACTAGCTGTTAGACATAGGCTTCCCAGTCCTCATCCTCCGAGAACTTCTCCAGGATGCCCACAGTTTGCTGCATCTTTGCATTGGATTCGTATTCCCGTCACCAATTTTTGAGTTCCTAACACAGATGAGGCTGCACACAGGGAGGTTAAAGTAATAGTGACCTCAGTCTTTAATAAGACACTCCAGAGTGAGGAACAGGCCTTAGGGGCCGGCTTATATACAGTGCTCCCAAGGGATGCTGGGATCCCCTGCGAATTCAGGGGATGAGCTCCCTGGTTGCGGAACATGGGAGTGCATGCTTTACATATACACAACACTCACGGACATGGAGAAGGGATACTCCAACTGTGAGCAGCACCTCCTAGCCACTCACTGGGCTGTGAAAAGATCACTGATCTTCACAGGGGTTCCTCTATCACACTCCTTACCCACCATACGCCCACCCTAATGCTCCTGGACAGGAGAATTAAGGACAGGACAGTGAGCAGTGCCCGCATTGCTCACTGGACCCTGCTCCTCTCTCAAATGGACCTTAGCGTAAAGGATCTCTGTGAGCCAAGACTCGCAGCCAACATGATCTATCCAGGGACAGCTCACCGGTGTTCCGTACAAGGGGTATGGGAAATTAACATAGGCTTTCGGGCTGGGTTACACCCCACAGGCCGTGAGATCTATGTGGACGGTTCAAGCACGGTATCTGCGGGTGAACGGCTCACAGGCTGCAGAGTTTATGACCCAGAGGCAGGCGTTGCCCTGGCGATTAAACTCCCCAGTACTATGAGCGCCCAGCACGCTGAACTGTCGCACGTAGTCACACACCCCGAAGAATTCCCTACCCCATACATGATTTGCTCGGACAGTATGTTCACCTGCAATTCGTGTACGGAGTACCTGGCTATCTGGTCCCGTCGCAGATACACATCCGCAGACGGGAGACCCCTTACTGGAAAAGATCATGACAACCATAGGGGAGGAAGGGAATATTTACATACATAAAGTAAAGGCACATTCCACCACAGAACCCCGTGGCGAGGGAAACCAGCAGGCTGACATGTTGGCCAAGCAGAGTGTCCGCATGGGCAAGTCCTGGGACCTGTACAACCCAGGCCTTATTGCAGCGGTTAGGAGCAGGATTGGGACGACAGGGAGGAGTAGCATTGCCCCAGGACCTAAAAACGGTTCAGGCCCAAGACCCTGTCCTCAAAACTGTCCTGAACATGCTAGCAAAAGGGGAAAGGGTAGACGGCCCGTACGGCACCGCAGCGATTGCCATTAAAAAAGGCATGCTGTTCACGGGGGAGCAATGGGTAGTGCCGCAACAACATCGGAGAGAATTCCTCCAGCTGGCCCACAAGGGTCCAGGAGCTGGACACCCCGGACCTGAGACCACTTGGCAATGTGTGGAACAGGCAGGGTGGTGGCCGAGACTCAGGGAAGATGTCTGCGAGTTCTGCGCTAGCTGTCTGGTGTGCGCTGCCAACAACTCTGACCCCCAGAAAAGAAAGGTGTCTATAGGACATATCAGGAGGGTAGCAGGACCCTGGCAGTCGATCCAGATCGATTACATCAGGCCCCTACCCACTGCCCAGGGAGGCTACAAGTACTGCCTAGTATTGGTGGACATATTCCCCAAATGGGTGGAAGCCTTTCATGACAAACTGCCGCTGCCCTGGGAACAGCTAGGATCCTGGTCAGAGAAGTGTTCTCTTGATGGGGACTACCACAATACGTGGAGTCCGACCAAGGAAGTCAGTTCACAGGGCAGGTGATGCAGGAGACCCTTAAGGTACTCGGCATCAAAGGGAAATGGCACGTCACCCACAAACCGCAGTCAGCCGTGCCCGTGGAGCGTTTAAACCGCACTATAAAAGAAAGACTGCGCAAAGAGACAGGGGACTCACCCAAGGGGTGGGTAGAGGTCCTACCACTGATCCTCATGGGGATCCGGGCCAGCCAGTCAAAGAGCACGGGATACTCCCCATACGAGCTCATGACAGGCAAAGCCATGCGAGCCCCCACCCATGTGTTAGCCCCGGTACTCACGGAAGGTCAGCTTAGGGAAGCGAGCCGGGACAGCTTTGTCAGAAATCTGTTTGAACACCTTGAACAGATTCACTGGCAGGCTGCGAACAACATGGGAAAACAGCATCGGAGCAACCGACTGCTGCCAGAACTCCGCAAGCATCACGAATGGGAGATGGGGACCAGGTCATGGTGAGGAACTACGCTAGTGTAGGGGTCTTTGAGGCACTGTACATGGGACCGTACCACATTGTCGACAAGGCAAACCCCATGGTCTATGCCATAAAAATGCCCCACCGTACAAAGTGGTTCCACATAAACCAGTGCAAACTTTTCAACCCAGGGGCAGCAGCTAAACGTAAGGGACAGCCAAAAACAGTAAACCATACTAAAGACAGGGACCCCCAGCCAGCAGCCCCCGACTGTGGAAATCCCACAGGGGATGTGGCAGACCCACAGACTGTACCTAGAGGGGCTGTGGACTGTGTTACTGGAGGGGCTATCCCCCCAATCATTTGGGACTTGGACACACCCCCAGTAGCCAGAGCCTTAAGAAGGACTCCCCGCACACCACGGCCAAAGACACCGTGGTCACCAGCGCCCCAATTTAAATGGTTCAGCCCCAGGAAAGGGACCAGCTGTGAAAGGATACCTAAGGTCGGGAACCAGCCTGCAAGCAGGGAGCCCCAGCCGGTAGCCTCGGGCAACGAGGGAACCCCAGAAAAGTTGGTGGTGGACCAGCCACCAATTGGGAGTCCCCGGCCCATAGCCCTCGATCAGGCAGAACTCCCAGGGGACAAGATGAACCATGCAGTCACCCCTAGAGGAGCGGTGTGCTGCAGCACCGGAGGGAGCGTTCCCCAGATAGTGTGGACTCAGACCCACATCCGGTCAGGACACTCCGGGTCCTGCAGCACAGGCCGACTTACTACCGGCCCCGCTGGAAAGCCAGAGGCCAGAGGAGAAAGGAGAAGGACAGCAATTTACCTGCCCACCCGGAGACGGGTAGCAGATGTACATATATATGTGCTTTTATGAATTTAAGTATGTTTAGTAAGGATCTAGCGTAGTGTAGGATTATCTGTGTTATGATAGGAACATATGTAATAGTTATTGGGGAAAACGTGTAAAAGCCCATCCCAGGGTAAGAGAAAGAATCCACCTGTGCAGCTATTAAAAGAGACACGGGCCAGGTAACACCCGGCAGTAGGAAGAATCTACCGGTATAGCTATTCAGGAAGCACGGGTAAGATAAGAGTAAAACGGCTGTGAGATAAAAGTTAAAGGCAGACACCAGTTCCTTAGGAAACCGAATAAGACAGCCAGTCAATTAAAGACCGTATTGTGTGTCTGAGAAGAAATGAGCCCAAATTGGAACTCGGTCACCTTGGTCAAGCCAGAGAGCTTTACTCAGGGCTGGACAATCTGTTTTTGTGCCCCTACAGGAAAAAGAACAACATGATAAGGATGAGCAGCGGCGGCTGAGGAGACGTGGAAGAATCCCTCATTTATGGGTGCTCAGGAGAGGGAGCACCGATCGTGACTGCAGGGGGCGGAACACCGGGTGTGGAAGAACTCGCCATTTACGCCCACGAGGGAAGGTGGCCACCCACTACTCCAGCCAGGAAGGATTTACCTACGGGGAGGCCTCAGTTCTATGCCCCCGGAGACGGATCGTCGCTGCCCGAGTCAGTGTTATGGAGGGAAAATGTGTGTGTATGACTTGCAAAGGAAAGATTCCCCTGGGAAGATGGTAGTGGCTCAGAAAGCTCAGCAAGGATGCGTGGGACCAGGAATCGGACTGGGAAAGACTCGGTGATGATACGTACCGCACCATCACGGGGACACGGGGAGGAGTAAAAGTGTGTTGGGACAAGTGGTGGGAATCTGAACTAGGAATTTAGTTTGCATGTGGGGATCAGAGAACATTTGCCCCGCAGGCATATCAATCGCCTTTGCTCGGCAATGGCAAGATGAAGGGGAAGGGATGGAGTGGGACTGCAGCCTACACGGGTGCGCGGTCCCACACTCCCCACTCCCAATTAACGCCACCGAACTAAGAGCACACATTAAGAAAGCCCTGCCCACGACCCCGCCAATATGCACAATAATAGAAAGGTGTCCTACCACCACCAAGGGACCAGGGAACGGATTAGTATTGTTACTGACCGAAAAGGTTTTATACCAGGGGATACACTATGCAGTAGCTTCAGTAATTTTAAACCTTACCGAGGTACACCTACCTGCATGGTGCTTGAAGGAAACAGAGCTGCTATACCAGGCCCTACTTAGAGAAATGTTCAAGAAATGTTATGAGTTAGACTTTGGGAATGTCGACAAAGCAGATTTATACACCCTAAATGTTAGGGACACCATGGGCATGGGGAGACATAGAAGGGGCATCATAAACAATGTTTTTACTGCCTACAATACAAGATCCTCTGTAATAAATAGCCTGGATGATGTAGAACTGCAAACACAGATAAACGGTCTGAAGAACCAATTGAGGAAAATCCTGAAACAAGAAAACACAGTAGTCGGCTCAGAGCTACACGAGGACCAGGCTATGACTGTCCGTTTAAAAGAAATGGTGGCTGAGCTGGAAAAACATGCACGGGCAGTGAATGCACTCATACGGGAGAATAGAAACACTTCGGACCAGGCTGCACAGAACGAGGTGTGCATGCTGTATGGGGCATGGTTGTTGGGCGAGGGCCGCAACAACCTGAAGGATTTAAAACAAGGTTCAGTTCCCTCCTGGATCAGTAACAAGCACCTCGCAGCCTTCCAACCGTACAGTAGTTCACTAAGCCCGTGCCAGCTCCTCCTAGCCTCTGAAGCCTACCCTGTCCCAGTAGACTGTGGGAAATCTACCCACACCGTTATGGGAATAGTACTAAGGATGCTGGTCATGGGTGGGACAGCCCGACCCGGTATACCGGGTGGAGAACATTGGAGTTATTCAGGGAGGTGCACACATTCGTTTTGCAGCGGTCCCACCCTATGTCATAAAGTGGGAGCACGCTGTGACGGGTACTGACCTCTACGGGTGCCGGAGCCGGGTTGCACACGTAATACTGTGTCCCCAGCACTTGAGTTCTCATTCTAAGTCACAGTGTGGGTTTAAAGCTGCTGGTACACAGCCTATTAACTGTACCATGGAGGTAACAGCACAAGACCAGGTCCCTCCACAGGTAGCATACATCGGGGGTGGGACATATTGTGTCACCACCAGTGCAACCCACTACCAGCATGGACACTTCTGGTGTCCAGTGAGTGACAGCAGTTTTTGCTTCAAACCTGAGGCACCAGTTCAAGTGGCCCAGGAACGGATTGTCTCCATTCCTGAACCCTCCACTGTCCACCTCACTGTGAAGGAAAACATTACAAACCTGCAGGATTATGTTATACATTTTGGCTATGCAATTCCCCCTCTAACCGAATATCTTACTGCTCTGCTAAAAGCTGTAATAATGTAATAATCTCGCAAAAACATTTCTATACTCTAGAACAGAAAACAATTGAGATTGGGAGAAAGATTCTCGAGATTACAATTCCGTCTTGGTGGGACGTTTTCAGAAATATAGAAGTCCCAGTCTGGATCAGAATCGCTTCTCACACTTTAGTTATCTGTCAACTCACGATTATTCTTTACTTATGGTGTCTCACTTGCCGAGTGAAATGCAGAGGCCATCAGGTCAGGCACCAAAGGGTGCTGCACGCTCCCTGGCCAAACTTGGGAATCGCGCAGGGAGGGGTGACACCATACTACCATGTTTAATTTGTGTTTAATTTTACCTGCTGTGGAATGCAAATATCGAGTGTTGTAAGAGCGTTACTTAAGATCGTGTTTGACTATGTACCTTTTATTTTTACTGTACTAAAAGTTGTGTTTGACTATATATTGTTATTTTACTGTAAAAACAGAGTAAAGGAGGGGCATTGGACCCATCTACGCTGTGACCGAATTGTAATGACTGTATTCGCCTTTAAACTGCATTGCATTTCAAAGGGGGATGCACATTAATGTTTAGTTAGGTAAATACAGGGGAGGTTGGCTCTCGGGGTCAGGAATTTGCTTACCTTGCATGACACTCAAGTATGTAGAGTGTCACAGGGGGACTGCAAGAGAAGGGCAAAATTCGTGGGAAACCCCTCCAGTGTTTGGACTCATCGGAAAGGAAATTTAATTTGGAACTATCTACCAGAAAGTTTGAAGTCCTAAAATGCCCATGGAAGAAACTACGAATTTTAATCGAATTTGGAATTTTACAGGACAAATTCAGTCTGTGGACAGGACTAGAGAACTAAAGAAGCCAGTTTGATTATTGAAACTGTCTGGGGTGTTGAGACTAAAGTAAATTGTCTGGAAAATGGATACTCGAAAACCCTTCTCCACAAGAGACATTAACATTGCAACAATTAACTCAGAGATGGTCAGTCATCAACCTGAACCTGGAAAGCCATTTTCAGCCTGAGCATAAAAACAAAAGGCCCATTCCAGCCTGCATGCAAAAAACAAGCCCAAAGAACATTGCGATTACCAAGCTAATATTTCCATCAAGAAACAGATTTAGAAGATCAACATTAACTTTTAACAAGCCTGCCAAAATATTACAAAGAAATGTCGAGTCCGCCAAAATTAAACAAAGAATTTTGGTGCGAAGATTAGGACAGCTCCTACAGTATAACTGGGCCCTGTTTTAACAAAGGTTATGCTACTTATGCTACTGCTCGAGAGACACTGCTTGTGTTAGTGCTGGTGTCATACTACGCCCATGCCATCAAGAAGGGAGAGAAACCAATGTGACAGTTGTAAACTAACTTCTCCAGCCTCGACGTCCTGAAATCGAAAAGGAAGGAAGAACATCACCATCATGGCAGCAACCGGCCACAGCCAATGTGGTACCACTGAAACCACCGCGATCGACCAACCTCGAAACAAAACTTCACAAGGAAGAAACCGAAGAATCGAAAGTTTCCACTCTACAATCTAGGCCTGACTACCAACAGGTGAAAACGTTACCTAAAAGAACTTTGAAACCTATTTCTAACAAAAGAAAAAGGGTACTCACACCACAAATCCAAAACGCACTCTACAGCATCAGCGGACTCAACCCAACTGAAGATTGCGCAATAAGAAGTCCTCTCCGATGTTCGGGGTACGGCAAGCAGAACCTATAGAATCCAACGAACCCCAAAACCGCGAACTACTGCAAACTGACCAGAAAGGATTGATAAGCATAGTCCCTGTCTACCCTGGAGTCTAACCTAGCCAGTATTAAGTATTTGGGAGGTGGGAGGTGTAATTTTCACTGCAACCCCTTTGAATGTGTGATGTGTTGTTCTTTATTAGTGTCATTATAAGTGTGACATTGTATTTTCTTATCTTTAATAAAATCAAAGTTCTTTTGCACCAAACCAGTGGTCTTTTGCACTTCAGCACATCCCCCAAATAAATCCAGAGTCTAGAACCCAAGGGAGTGGGAGTGATTCGAACCACTCAAGTAGGTCAGAGGTGAACCCCGGGACTACCCCTTACAGAGGGTCTAGCGAGAAGGAGGAACTGAATGAAATCCTTATTAGTCAGGAAATTGTGTTAGGGAAATTGATGGGATTGAAGGCCGATAAATCCCCAGGGCCTGATAGTCTGCATCCCAGAGTACTTAAGGAAGTGGCCCTAGAAATAGTGGATGCATTGGTG
This sequence comes from Pristiophorus japonicus, assembly GCF_044704955.1. Taxonomy (NCBI): domain Eukaryota; kingdom Metazoa; phylum Chordata; class Chondrichthyes; family Pristiophoridae; genus Pristiophorus; species Pristiophorus japonicus. Next base: position 17,161,682 of record NC_091988.1, on the reverse strand, counting down.
GTCATTTTCCAACATTCTATAGACTCTGGATCAGTTCCTATGGACTGGAGGGTAGCAAATGTAACACTACTTTTTCGGTCAGCCACCCAGCCACCAGTCACAACAGACTCTCAACATTCACCCAAGGCTGGAATTGAACTGAGACGGTCAACCTGGGAACGTAAAACACTGGACCATTTCAATTTGTAAAAGACTGTGTTAATATCTCAGAGGGGGGTATTGTCATGTATGTACTTTTGGGATCACTAGCCACTAGATGGCGTCACTGTTGGAGGCCATTGGGCTGCACGCACATGTGTGCAGCCCAAGTACAAAAGGCCAGCCATTTTGTATATTAGTCACTTTGGGCCTTAATAAAGCATAGCCAAGGTCATACTTCTTGGAGTTGAACAGTACTCAGTCCAACAGTTATTGCATACACAACACATATGCAATGGAGAAATTCATTGTTTGGAGAGTAGAATGGAATTCCCTTGAATCAATTGTAAAACATCCTGGGTAGATAACAATATAACCTCTTTTGTGATTTGATAAATAGTGTTCAAACTGCTGTGCAAGATGACCTTGATATCAGAATGCACTCAGCTCTGGGAAAATATGAATGTGATATTTAAGAAGTAGATAGTGCAGGTTGTTGTCCCACCAAAACATTCTCACATCTTTGAGGGATGTCACAACACATTCTAACTCCTTATTCTCAACAGATATGATTGAAAAGTGAGATGTATTAGTGTGGCTCTGGGAAAGGCCAAACACCAGTGAAATTGAAAGACCTGATGTACATATCTCGCTAAATGTTGGTTTGTAGTAACATTACCAGACTTTTAGATGTTCGGGCCAAAATAATGCCCCTCAAATTCAAATGAGGACCCAATGTTGGACATGATGGAGAGTTGAGAGTTAATAAATCAAACTGAATTCTAATGACTTGTGGTAAACACAGCTGGTCAGTGGACCAGTAGATGCCTGAGAAACACAAGCAGAGAAGTGAATAAAGGGGTTCTCTTCCAGGCCAGACACCTGCTTATCAGCTGAAATGCAAGGAAGGGCTGACTAGAACACACATCGACCATGAGTGATTAATGTAGTATAATAGAGTATAGTATAGATGCTTTGAAATAAACAAGCAGTGTAGCCTCATAAAGGAGTTTGCAATCTGAAGGTCTGTCTGTCTATACACAAAATATATCTTGGTGGTAAACAACCGGTATATTAAAGGGGGGTTATGTTGCAAAGCTAAGTCAAGTAATTGGAGAGAGAAAGAGAATCCCGAATTACTACCCTTTGTACTGTATGGACTGATCATCTGTGCTATACAATCCATACACTTAACTGTCTCGTGCGTATTTGAAGCATGTTGCCAGAACCACTGTGGGAAGTAGGGTGATGATTAACAAGCAACAATGACTTTACCAGGAACTCGGGAGCTTGATGTGTCAGGAGCAATTTTATCGAAAAGCAGTACTGAAGAGAAACTTTCAACCATAAATGAAACAAAGGATGTAGGAAAGAGATGTAAAATTCTACACATTCTTTCCAAACGTCCTATCCCCTGTCATCACATACATCTTTATTGGCTGATTTTCGGGCATCCCTTTCCATAAATAGTTTTTAAAGGTGCATTTTTGTTTTTTGTAGGACACCTTCTTACTTCATAATTGATAGATTATTACATAAAAACATTATGAATTAGTTTATGTGATGGTTGTGACTACATTATCTCGAATCAAACATTTTGAGCAAGAAGGGCAAAGGAATAAGATGAAAGAGTAAGACCATTTCTGAGAAAGGGTCTACAACTGTAGCATTAACATATGGGGCTGGATTTTGCCGGCACTCAGAGGGCGGGTCCGCTGTCAAAATCTAAAAGATTGACAGTGGGGTGGTACCCGGCTTCCGTGTAAGTTTCCCACGTGCAGGTTCTGTCTGCGCTTTGCCGAACCGGCACTTAGCGGTGGCTGAGCCAATTGAAATATTAAGAAGGTGTTTAAAGGTCTTTAAGCAGCATTTTACCAGCAACTAACCATTTTACCAAATTTTTCAAGAGGTTCCTATCGCTTGGCAATCACGTCAGGTAAGTACATTGGGTTTTCAGTGACTCTCCATTGCTTTGAATCGGTGACAGCTGCAAAACTGGTATAAAAGCTACCATTTCACAGCTGCTTACTTTCCAATGTTAGAAGCTGGAGCCTTCAGGATTTGGAATAGACTTTTGAGCTTTATGCAATTTGGAAGTGTTTTTGTATACTCTCTATCCTCTGTCACCTCCTTGGAACAACCTATCTCATCATTGCCAGATTACTTATGTCATCCCAACTTCACATGCCGTCTATTCCATCAACATGTGTGTTTTGAAAAAATCTCACCTTGGTCCTCAGAATCCCACCACAATCAGCCTCAACATCAGCATCACCAGGCACACCAGCAACACTACCAACCTTTTCTAGAATGAGGTCCTACAAGACAAATTTAGGGAGCTAGGAGCTAAATTATAAAGTAGGTTTTCAAAAAAAGTAATCTCAAGATTGCTACCAGTTCCACGTGCTAGTCAGAGTAGGAACCGCAGGAAAGCTCAGATGAATATATGGCTTGAGGAGTGGTGCAGAAGGGAGGAATTCAAATTCCTGGGACATTGGAACAAGTTCTGGGGGAGGTGGGATCAGTACAAACCGAACAATCTGCATCTGGGAAGGACCAGAACCAATGTCTTAGGGGGAGAGTTTGCTAGTGCTGTTGGGGAGGGGAACCTATGCAGGGAGACAGAGGGAAGTAGAAGCAAAAGATAGAAAGAAGAAAAGTAAAAGTAGAGGGCAGAGAAACCCAACGCAAAAAGCAAAAAGGGCCACATTCCAACAAAATTCTAAAGGGGCAAAGTGTGTTAAAACGACAAGCCTGAAGGCTCTGTGCCACAATGCGAGGAGTATTCGTAATAAGGTGGATGAATTAACTGCGCAGATAGCAGTTAACGGATATGATGTAATTGGCATCACGGAGACATGGCTCCAGGGTGAGCAAGGCTGGGAACTCATCAAGGGGTATTCAACATTCAGGAAGGATAGACAGAAAGGAAAAGGAGGTGGGGTAGTGTTGCTGGTTAGAGAGAAAATTAACGCAATTGTAAGGAAGGACATCAGCTTGGATAATGTGGAATCGGTCTGGGGTGGAGCTACGGAATACCAAAGGGCAGAAAACACTAGTGGAAGTTGTGTACAGACCACCAAACAGTAGTAATGAGGTTGGGGACAGCATCAAACAAGAAATTAGGGATGCGTGCAATAAAGGTACAGCAGTTATCATGGGCGACTTTAAGCTACATATTGATTGGGCTAACCAAACCGGTAGCAATGCGGTGGAGGAGGATTTCCTGGATTGTATTAGGGATGGTTTTCTAGACAAATATGTCGAGGAACCAACTAGAGGGCTGGCCATCCTAGACTGGATGATGTGCAATGAGAAAGGACTAATTAGCAATCTTGTTGTGCGAGGCCCCTTAGGGAAGAGTGACCATAATATGGTAGAATTCTTTATTAAGGTGGAGAGTGACACAGTTAATTCAGAGACTAGGGTCCTGAACTTAAGGAAAGGTAACTTCGATGGTATGAGATGTGAACTGGCTAGAATAGACTGGCGAGTGATACATAAAGGGTTGATGGTGGATAGGCAATGGCAAACATTTAAAGATCACATGGATGAACTTCAACAATTGTACATCCCCTGTCTGGAGTAAAAATAAAATGGGGAAGGTAGCTCAACCGTGGCTAACAAGGGAAATTAAGGATAGTGTTAAATCCAAGGAAGAGGCATATAAATTGACCAGAAAAAGCAGCAAACCTGAGGACTGGGAGGATTTTATAATACAGCAGAGGAGGACAAAGGGTTTAATTAGGAGGGAGAAAATAGAGTATGAGAGGAAGCTTGCTGGGAACATAAAAACTGACTGCAAAAGCTTCTATAGATATGTGAAGAGAAAAAGATTAGTGAAGACAAATGTAGGTCCCTTGCAGTCAGATTCAGGTGAATTTATAATGGGGAAAAAAGAATAGTGGAGCAGTTAAACAAATACTTTGGTTCTGTCTTCACGAAGGAAGACACAAATAACCTTTCGGAAGTACTAGGGGACCGAGAGTCTAGTGAGAAGGAGGAACTGAAGGAAATCCTTATTAGTCGGGAAATTGTGTTAGGGAAATTGATGGGATTGAAGGCCGATAAATCCCCGGGGCCTGATAGTCTGCACCCAAGAGTACTTAAGGAAATAGACCTAGAAATAGTGGATGCTTTGGTGATCATTTTCCAACAGTCTATCGATTCTGGATCAGTTCCTATGGACTGGAGGGTAGCTAATTTCACATCACTTTTTAAGAAAGGAGGGAGAGAGAAAATGGGTAATTATAGGCCGGTTAGCCTGACATCAGTAGTGGGGAAAATGTTGGAATCAATTATTAAAGAAGAAAGAGCAGGCATTTGGAAAGCAGTGACAGGATTGGTCCAAGTCAGCATGGATTTATGAAAGGGAAATCATGCTTGACAAATCTTCTAGAATTTTTTGAGGATGTAACTGGTAGAGTGGACAAGTGAGAACCAGTGGATGTGGTGTATTTGGACTTTCAAAAGGCTTTTGACAAGGTCCCACACAAGAGATTTGTGTGCAAAACTAAAGCACATGCTATTGGGGGTAATGTACTGACGTGGATAGAGAACTGGTTGGCAGACAGGAAGCAGAGAGTCAGGATAAATGGGTCCTTTTCAGAATGGCAGGCAGTGACGAGTGGTGTGCCGCAGGGCTCAGTGCTGGGACCCCAGCTCTTTACAATATACATTAATGAATTAGATGAATGAATTGAGTGTAATATCTCCGAAGTTTGCAGATGACACTAAGCTGGGTGGCGGTGTGAGCTGTGAGGAGGATGCTAAGAGGCTGCAGGGTGACTTGACAGGTTAGGTGAGTGGGCAAACACTTGGCAGATGCAGTATAATGTGGATAAATGTGAGGTTATCCACTTTGGTGGCAAAAACACAAAGGCAGAATATTATCTGAATGGCGGCAGATTAGGAAAAGGGGAGGTACAACGAGACCTGGGTGTCATGGTACATCAGTCATTGAAAGTTGGCAAGCAGGTACAGCAGGCGGTGAAGAAGGCAAATGGTATGTTGGCCTTCATAACTAGGGGATTTGAGTACAGGATCAGTGAGGTCTTACCCCAGTTGTACAGGGCCTTATTGAGGCATCACCTGGAATATTGTGTTCAGTTTTAGTCTCCTAATCTGAGGAAGGATGTTCTTGCTATTGAGGGAGTGCAGCAAAGGTTCACCAGACTGATTCCCGGGATGGCAGAACTGACATATGAGGAGAGACTGGATCGACTGGGCCTGTATTCACTGGAGTTTAGAAGGATGAGAGGGGATCACATAGAAACATATAAAATTCTGACGGGACTGGACAGGTTAGATGCAGAAAGAATATTCCCGATGTTGGGGAAGTCCAGAACCAAGGGACACAGTCTAAGGATAAGGGGTAAGCCATTTCGGACTGAGATGAGGAGAAACTTCTTCATTCAGAGAGTTGTTAACCTGTGGAATTTCCTATTGCAGAGAGTTGTTGATGCCAGTTCATTGGATATATTCAAAAGGGAGTTAGATATGGCCCTTACGGCTAAAGGGATCAAGGGGTATGGAGAGAAAGCAGCAAAGGGATACTGAGGTGAATGACCAGCCATGATCTTATTGAATGGTGGTGCAGGCTCGAAGGGCCGAATGGCCTACTCCTGCACCTATTTTCTATGTTTCTATGTTTCTATGCAATCACCTGATGATGGACAGGACCCAGGGCATCAGCACCTGACCACATTGCTGCCCAGGAGGCTGGGAATAGCCTCACCATGGCCAGATTTACTTCACTTGCCGCTGTACACCCTGGCTATCCCATGATGTGCCAGCGTGGCACCACCCCACATGAACATCATAAAACATCCCTCAATGCCCAAGCCATTCCTTTCACAGTCATCACCATTGCGGGGAGTATCGTTACGTCTCACCATTCACTGCAACTCACTAAGCCACTTCCAAAGGTGCACACAAATCTGTCCAAGAAAGCAAAATGTTTAAAATAAAAATGTCAATGTTTGACAACACACTAACAGAAACCTGACATGAACATTGGCTAAAGGACCCAAGTGACTACCCATGTGTGCTGTTAGTTGGTTTGATTGGACAAGGATGAGGATGAGGGTGAGTGTGAGGGGTGGCTAGTGAGATGATTATGTGATAATGTAGATCGAGAGAGAGGGATGGGTGGAGGCGCAAGGTATGGTGGTGTGAGTAAGGATGTGCAGGGGTAGGGTAGGGAAGGCAGAATGATGGGGATGTGATGAGTGGCAAAGCAGGTTGAAGTTGAGTGTGACTTTGCAGTAACGTTTCATAATTACTGAGATCATTGAAAGGTTTGCCCCATTGCAGCCAGGTCTTCCTGACGACATCCCTGCTTGTGCCCTCCTCTGCAATGTGCAACCAGGCTGCATGGTGTCCTGGGGAGGTCTCTTCCGCCCATTGGAAGGTAAGAGAACCTCCCTGCGTGTTATGACTCCCTCCATAAACATATGGAGAGAGTCATGGGAGAGCCTGTGCAGCCGTGCACCTCTGTGCCGTGCTTGTCGGTGTTTGCAGCACCTTAATGCTGCAGAACACTGACAGCACAACTGTCAAAATGAATGTGGACATGGTTGCTTTAAGGAAACCGGCTGATGACGCATCATCAAATGACATCTTCAGACCCGCTTCCTTTTAATTGGCCGGGAACCTCGCAAGGCTGGCTTAACAAGCCCAATCAAGGGAACGTTGAAGAGGAAGCTGACATGGGGCCAGGAGCGGTGTTCAAAATGGTACCCGATGTCACCCGCCTTTCCCCCGACCCGGTAGGATAAATCGGGCCTCATGCTATCTGACCTGCTGAGTGTTTCCAGCATTATCTGTTTTTGCTTCAGATGTCCAGTATCTGCAGTTTTTTGCTTTTTATTTGACACTCTTAAAGGTCTCATTGATCTCTCTATGTTTTCCTTTCCCCTTTCTGATTTGTCCTCTGCCAGTACTTCACTCCATCTCTCTCATTTTTCCTCTGTCCTCATATTATTATTTGATGATCATCTTCCCAAAACACAGAAACACACATAGAATCATAGAAATTTACAGCATGGAAGGAGGCCATTTCTGCCCATCGTGTCTGTATCGGCCGACAAAGACGTCTGCAGCCTTATCCCACTTTCCAGCTCTAGGTTCGTAGCCCTGTAGATTACGGCACTTCAAGAGCATATCCAAGTACTTTTTAAATGTGGAGAGGGTTTCTGACTCTACCACCCTTTCAGGCAGTGAGTTCCACACCCCCACCACCCTCTGGGTGAAAAAATATCCCCTCAAATTCCCTCTAAACCTCCAACCAATTATTTTAAATCTGTGCCCATCACTCTCTCTTCCAAATCTAAACAAGATATTGGCACATGAGGCAAGTAGGCACTCTCACGCAGACACTAAGTTGGGTGGCAGTGTGAGCTGCGAGGAGGATGCTGTGAGGCTGCAGAGCGACTTGGATAGGTTAGGTGAGTGGGCAAATGCATGGCAGATGAAGTATAATGTGGATAAATGTGAGGTTATCCACTTTGGTGGTAAAAACAGAGAGACATTATCTGAATGGTGACAGATTAGGAAAAGGGGAGGTGCAAAGAGACCTGGGTGTCGTGGTACATCAGTCATTGAAGGTTGGCATGCAGGTGCAGCAGGCGGTTAAGAAAGCAAATGGCATGTTGGCCTTCATAGCAAGGGGATTTGAGTACAGGGGCAGGGAGGTGTTGCTGCAGTTGTACAGGGCATTGGTGAGGCCACACCTGGAGTATTGTGTACAGTTTTGGTCTCCTAACCTGAGGAAGGACATTCTTGCTATTGAGGGAGTGCAGCGAAGGTTCACCAGACTGATTCCCAGGATGGTGGGACTGACCTATCAAGAAAGACTGGATCAACTGGGCTTGTATTCACTGGAGTTCAGAAGAATGAGAGGGGACCTCATAGAAACATTTAAAATTCTGATGGGGTTAGACAGGTTAGATGCAGGAAGAATGTTCCCAATGTTGGGGAAGTCCAGAACCAGAGGTCACAGTCTAAGGATAAGGGGTAAGCCATTTAGGACCGAGATGCGGAGGAACTTCTTCACCCAGAGAGTGGTGAACCTGTGGAATTCTCTACCACAGAAAGTTGTTGAGGCCAATTCACTAAATATATTCAAAAAGGAGTTAGATGAGGTCCTTACTACTAGGGGGATCAAGGGGTATGGCGAGAAAGCAGGAATGGGGTACTGAAGTTGAATGTTCAGCCATGAACTCATTGAATGGCGGTGCAGGCTAGAAGGGCCGAATGGCTACTCCTACACCTATTTTCTATGTTTCTATGTTTCTATGTTTCTAGACCCTCAACCTCTACCTCCAATTAATCAGAAGTCAGTAAAAGTCAAGAAGTTTCTTACCTTCTCAGGTCTAAACAGAGCTGGTGCTTTTGCAGTTTCGTTTTCAGCTATTCCAGGAAAAAAACATTGCAAAGAAACTGCTGGTCATGGCTCAATCCCAGATCAGTTAATGCAAACCCCTGGCTGGGAAATTAATCAAATTCCTCCATTTGAACGCGTCTTACCACAAAACTGTGATCATACCCCGACATGCAGCCCAGATTCACAGCATGTCCGGTGTGCACTGCACAACAGCTGTTAATTCCAGATCCCTAACTGCGACTGCATCAGCAATGCACAGTTTGATTGTGACCTTACTGAACTGTTGATGTGTTATTGGCCTTGGTCAGCAGGTAATATATGCCTAGGCTGTCCCAGCTGATGTGCCTTCCCAAAATGAGAGAAATATATAGCCTACATTTTCCTGTCTGCACTGGTGCACAAGCCAGGCTAAATTATGACTATTATATATTAATGTGTAGTGTACAGTAAATACTTGTTTAGATCAGTGGTTCTCAAACTTGGGTCCGTTGAAACTTTCCAGGGGGTCTGCGAAAAAATGTGAAAGTGCTTACCGAGCAGGGGATTTATCCAAATGGCAATTTTTAATAGGGCTGGTCCGGAGGATTGGCCGCCTGGATCTCTTGCAGCAGATCAACAGACTCCTGCAACCACGTTAAGCAAAGATTTCACCCATTCCCACGCATGTACTAATCCCAGCCTTCCCGAGGATCTAAGTACGGAGAGTTCTGATCGTACTGTAAACAACGTGGCTCTGCGCAAATATATATTAGGCACTTGGGAAGGTTCGCTGAGAGCAGATACTGGACAAAAGCAAACTACGTGCTAGGGTTTCTTCAGATGTGTGATGTCAAACTACTTCCGGAGGCCCCGACCTGCGAGGGAACATCAGCGGCAGGTCGGGGCCATAAAAGGAGCGGTGAGCGGCGGCCATGGACAGCGTGGAGGCATGCCACTACAAGGGGCAGTGCGAGCTGGTGCAGGAGGGCGACGGTTGTGAAGAGTGACGTCTTCAAGATCCAGGTCGGTGATTGAAGTGTGGGCAGGTACAGCAGGAGCAGCGAGGTCGGGGCGAAGGAGCAGCGAGAGACTGTGGAGGGACATGATCGGGGCCCAGGGGAGGTGCGAGTTTGGGGCCAGGGGCCCTGGGGCAGCACGGACCAGCCCACACTGCGACATGTGTGCGCACTAGGTCGGTGCAGCAGAGCTGGTCTCCAGTTGTCTTGGGTAATCCTTGCCACTGGACCAAGACCTTGCTCTGTCAAGCCCGTGTGGTGGCTGGTGTGCAACGGCCATCCCACGTTAACAAAAATTCACGCACGGGCATCTTCCACCCTTCAGGATGTAGTTCGGGTCCTTCATTGAAACACCTGTGAACTCGTCCTTTTTTTGGAGTGGAAGCAAGTCATCCTCGTTTCGACCGCCTATGATTGATTGATGTCATTGATAATCTGATCCAAATAGAAGCTTTGATGAAATGCTCATAAAGCAAAATTTGTCACTTATACTTAGTAAGAAAATCATGACTCCCGTGGAGCGAAAGGTGGGAAATAACAATCCCTGAAACCTCACAAATTCAATGAAATGTGCAATGTAACAATGATCATACATCGCATCCAAAGGCAGTGCAACAAAGGGCACCGGTTAGTTGCCATCTCCTTTCAGCTCTGATGCAAACGTTTATTGTGAAATCAAAGCAAGTAAGCACACTCCAGAATTTGTGTGACCATTACCATTTTGAAATAAAATACATTTTTGGAGGTTTATCAATTTTACCTAATGTCACTTGTAAAATAGGTATCCTTGCCTAGTTTGTGCTTCTTCTAATCTCTCTTGTTGCTGTGTTTCTCATTTTCTCTGCTGTTTCTGTATTTCTTTCTTTCCATGGCTCGGTTACGTTTATTTGCTGCTCTCAGTTTCTCCTTTCTTACCCCAGTGCCGCCCCATACACAACCAAATCTGATTGAGGATTGCATGCAGTTCTGGGCACTCCATTATAGGATATATATTAGAGCCATAGGAATGATGTAGCTAAGATTAACCAGCATGATTCTAGTTATGAAAAAGGGCTTAAAATATTAGGGCATTGTTACTGGAACAGAGAAGATTACGGGGGGGGAATCTAACAGAGGTTTTCAAAATTGTCATTGTCAAACATCACACCAAGGATAGACAGTGAGAAGCAGGCACACCCATCTCACTGATATCTGTAAGTAAATAAATGTTTTCTTCAAAGCATTATTAAAACACTCTTTATACGCAACACTTTCACATCATGAGTATTATAAAGTACGATAATCTAAATGGGGGTTTGTGATTACTAATCCATTTCAAAAGGGGTACTTCAACCAAAAAAGTTTCAGAACCACTGGTTTTGATGTTGCATTTTATATCTTTATGAGATATGGGAAGATTTTTGAAATGTGCAAGTGATAACCCAATATTTAAACATAATCAAGAAAACATTAATTAACTCGTGGCTTCACAACTTGAAATAGCAAATTTTAAAAGGCTGACTAAAATTACTACTTACTGTTTAAAAGAGGTTTAAAAAAGGAATAAAAATATGTATTTTCTAAATATAGTGCTGTATACACTAAGTCAAAGGCAATTCACTTTCGTAAATTTAGCAGACATTATAAAAATGGTTAGCAAATTTATTTTCTTCACAGGCACAAAATGATATAACTTTAAAGAAAATGTACTGAGTGAACCTATGCATGAGTTATCATGGGATTCACACAATATATCCCAAATACTTGATAAATTTTGCTTTATGAGCATTCATCAAAGCTTCTAAACCTTGATACCAGCCTTGTTGTCCTTTTTGTGTGCTTACCAATGCCAATGTCTTTTACCCGGTACAGAAGATGTTTATTAGAATGCTTCCAGGGATGATGGATTACAGTTATGTGGATAGACTGAAGAAACTGTGGTTGTTCTCCTTAGAGCAGAGAAGGCTAAGAGGAGATTTGATAGTGGTGTTTAAAATCATGAAGTCTTTAGGTAGACGAAATAAAGAGAAACTGTTTCCAATGGTTGAAGGGTCGATAACCAAAGGGCACAGATTTAAGGTGATTGGCAAAAGAACCAGAGGCGACGTGAGGAAAAACTTTTTAACTCAACGAGTGGTTAGGATGTGGAATGTACTGTCTGATAGAGTGGTGGAAACAGATTCAATAGTAGCTTTCACTTGAAGTAGCTTTCAATACTTGAAGACGAAAAAACTGCAGGAGATGGGGAAAGAGCAGGGACTAACTGGATTGCTCTTTGAAAGAGCCAGCACAGACTCGATGGGCCGAATGACCTCCTTTTGTACTGCACTATTCTGTGATTCTATGATTTTACAGACCAGAATTGCAAACAATACTTCAAATGAAGCTTCATTAATTTGCTGTACAGTATCAACATAATGGGCATGTCTGGTGAGGCAATGGAAAGGTCTCAGGCTGGCTTTAGCAAAGAGGAGCATGGCCTGGTAGACATAGAGAAGGGGTAGGCACTGCAAAGTCTTTACATTGTGTGAGACAGTAAGGTTCACATGAAGGCATTGGAAGGTGAATGGAAAGGGTACTCATGCTGACGACCGTAGAAAAGCTGTTGAATCTATTGCGACACTGCGTTGCTGCAGTGGGCACCATGCTCCGGCTGGAATATGCTCAGCCACCTCTCTCCAGAGCCTTGTCAAATCCCGAGTTACTGGCATTCATCCCTTTCCAGGCTGGAGGGCATTCCACTGCCTCCAGCAAGGCATCAAGGGCGATGGCGAGAAGCGGGTAAATAGCTGGCGTCCTCCTTGCTCCTTCATTTTTGTGCTCTGAAGACCCTGTGGAGCTGGAACTGCGCATGCGCAAACTTGAGTTGCCGCGCCTTTAAGACTCGGCTGTTCCCAGGGTCTGACTCGGAGTTCCGTGCATGCGCAATGGGTCCACCAAATTTACCGAAACAAACTTCGTAATCACCCCCACCCCACTGCACCCCACCCAAGCTGTAGTGTGCAACGGCTGATTTAACGGCCCTGTCAGCTCTTCGACCAAATGTGACGAATTTCTCGGCGGAAGGTGCAAACTTTTTCAAGGCACTAAAATTACCGCTCCGTCTGGGTTACTGCCCCATCTGAGCCACGACCGAATTTTTCCCCCAATGTTTTATTTTCCTTTGTGAATCTTCTACACACCATAATATTCTTTTACGAAATCATTTGCAAAGATATTTTTAATGACTGGGCAATCTATCAAATCCAAATCTTCACCCTGTTCTGTTTACAGAGCTATACCTTTTTCCCGAATGTTACCACTTGTATATACTATACCTACCAAAACCAAGTGCCACTTGTCACTCCTCTGCCCAAGCACTGAATCTCTGAAGATTCCTTTTCAATGGTATACTTTTTGGCAAATTGTGCTTCCCACATAAATTGCATCATCCTCAGTTTGTGCTTACATTATCCTTGTCACAATCAATAATAAATATTATGGATAGCAGAGGTCGGAGTAGCAATCCCTGTGATACTTCACTGGGCATTGTTTCCCAATTGTCGTCTATCCTCAAGCCAATTGTTATCCAATTTGACACTTCACCTTGATTCCATGGGTCTTCACCATCATTCTAAGTCTTTAGTCTGGAACTATGTCAGATGCTCTAGAAAGTCAAAATATGCAATTATCAACCACATTTCCATCATCCCTTAAAGCAGTTAAATGCTCAAAAATACCATCACATTTGTGAGCCACAACCTTTAATAAGTTGATGCAGACTTAAGCTTATTACCTTCTTTACTGTCAGCTGATCCTGAATCACTTATTTTATTTTCATTTCCACTTTTTCTTTGGTTGCACTTCTGAAAAGAAAATTGCTGAATAGTTTAAAAAAAAACTTACTTCAATCATATACTTTTCCATGTTCAGATATTTATTCAAACTCAAATGCACCAGAATTATATCAGCAAAGGAAATGCATCAAGCACTAATAATGGTTGGGAGAAATAGTTTGTTAGACCTGTACTTTTTCCCTGCAAAACACATTTTTGACCCAGATTTTGAAGTTATAAATAACGGCTGTTGGCGCTCACTGTTATTAAAGAGTAAATCAGACAACAACTTCCGGCAACTGCACATGCATAGTTAAATGCGGAAATCAGTAAGTTGTGTTTGAGTTGCTCTGCTCCTCCAGAAGCTTCACTATACTGGTATCTCACCGAGACTCCGCATTGAAACACTTGGAACGCCGCGATGTTGCTGTACTTACGTGATAGATACCCACTAAACTCGCCAGAAAAAGTTAGGGTTTGTCCATTCCAGTGTAACCAATTTTTTAATGGCGTGATCAATGCTCCCTGTAAGCTGCGCTTTGAACTGCACAGCCTGTTCCTTTTAGTGTGTGGTTTCTTTAAATTTCTACACATGCGCGGTGGAATGGGGAAGCCGGTGAGCAGCATGCACGGGAACTTTTCCATTGAAAAAAAATGTGTTCACGGGGCGTGGGTGTTGCTGGGCAAGGCCAGCATTTATTGCCCTTGAATTGCTTGCTAGGCCATTTCAGAGGAGAGTTAAGAGTCAACCACATTGCTGTGGGTCTGGAGTCACATGTAGGCCAGACCGGGTAAGGATGGCAGATTTCCTTCCCTAAAGGACATTAGTGAACCAGCTGGGTTTTTAACAACAATCTGATAGTTTCATGGTTACCATTACTGATACTAGTAATTTATTCCAGATTTATTTAATTAACTGAATTCAAATTCTCCAGTTGCCATGGTGGATTTGACCTTGCATCCCTGGATCATTAGACCAGGTCACTCGATTACTAGTGCAGTAACATTACCACTCTGCTATCGTTCCCTTAAATCAATTAGGAACATTGGGAGTGATAAGTCTTAATTACTGCTTAACAACCCCTGAGGCACTGAAAATTGGACTATGAGTAGAGAACTGAGGGGCACAAGTTTAAAATTAGCAAGCCTCATGTGAGACAAGAGAAACATTTTGCCCAGAGTAGTGGATATGTGGGAACAGTATCCCAGCAAAAACAGTTGATTAACTCCTTCAAAAGGATACCTGTTTGTGAATGGAATTGAAGGTTATAGGATCGATAAAAGTTGAGACGATTAAATATTTCACAGGATAGAGAAATCATTGTAATCCATGGAGTGTTAATCACCTGGAGCCAGAAGATATAAGAACATAAGAACATAAGAAATAGGAACAGGAGTTTGCAATACCGCCCCTCGAGCCTGCTCTGCCATTCAATAAGATCATGGCTGATCTGATCATGGACTCAGCTCCACTTCCCTGCCCAGTCCCCATAACCCCTTATCCCCTTATCATTTAAGAAACTGTCTATTTCTGTCTTAAATTTATTCAATGTCCCAGCTTCTACAGCTCTCTGAGGCAGCGAATTCCACAGATTTACAACCCTCTGAGAGAAGAAATTTCTCCTCATCTCTGTTTTAAATGGGCGGCCCCTTATTCTAAGATTGTGCCCTCTAGTTCTAGTCTCTCCCATCAGTGGAAATATCCTCTCTGCATCCACCTTGTCAAGCCCCCTCATAATCTTATACATTTCAATAAGATCACGTCTCATTCTTCTGAATTCCAATGAGTAGAGGACCAACCTACTCAACCTTTCCTCATAAGTCAACCCCCTCATCTCTGGAATCAACCGAGTGAACCTTCTCTGAACTGCCTCCTTTCGGAAATATGGAAACCAAAACTGCACGCAGTATTCCAGGTGTGGCCTCACCAATATCCTGTATAGCTGTTGTAAGACTTCACTGCTTTTATATTCCATCCCCTTTGCAATAAAGGCCAAGATTCCATTGGCCTTCCTGATCACTTGCTGTACCTGCATACTATCCTTTTGTGTTTCATGCACAATTACCCTCAGGTCCCGCTGTACTGCGGCACTTTGCAATCTTTCTCCATTTAAATAATAACTTGCTCTTTGATTTTTTTTCTGCCAAAGTGCATGATCTCACACTTTCCAACATTATACTCCATCTGCCAAATTTTTGCTCACTCACTTAGCCTGTCTATGTCCTTTTGCAGATTTTTAGAAACATAGAAACATAGAAACATAGAAAATAGGTGCAGGAGTAGGCCATTCGGCCCTTCTAGCCTGCACCGCCATTCAATGAGTTCATGGCTGAACATGCAACTTCAGTACCCCATTCCTGCTTTCTCACCATACGCCTTGATTCCCCTAGTAGTAAGGACTTCATCTAACTCCTTTTTGAATATATTTAGTGAATTGGCCTCAACAACTTTCTGTGGTAGAGAATTCCACAGGTTCACCACTCTCTGGGTGAAGAAATTCCTCCTCATCTCGGTCCTAAATGGCTTCCCCCTTATCCTTAGACTGTGTCCCCTGGTTTTGTGTCCTCCTCACACATTGCTTTTCCTCCCATTTTTGTATCGTCAGCAAACTTGTCTACGTTACACTCAGTCCCTTCTTCCAAGTTGTTAATATAGATTGTAAATAGTTGGGATCCCAGCACTGATCCCTGCGGCACCCCACTAGTTACTGGTTGCCAACCAGAAAATGAACCATTTATCTTTGTTTTCTGTTAGTTAGCCAATCCTCTATCCATGCTAATATATTACCCCCAACCCCGTGAACTTTTATGACGTTGTCTGCAGTGAAACAGGCCAGGTTGAACAGTGGAGATGTGGGGAAGCATAAGTATACTAGAGCTTTTCTCAATTACCTTTTGCGATCAGAGTATGTAGACAGTACATTGTCCAGAATTCAATAGGTAGGATATTAAAGAGGTGGGATAAAGCTCACGGTGGGTTGCATTTAACAGTCTGTAGAACAAGAGGACTCGATAGGCCAGAAGATCTTTTCTCATTCCATTTAAAACATTTTATTGTGCTTTTATTTTTGTTGTTAATCATAAGAATACCGGGGAAAAATCTTTTGCATATTATTAAGGCAGTTGTCATAAGACTGTTTCCAAGATATATTGAAGATGCCTGAAAAGATCAAAAGGGCACTATGCACCTTAAGATTACATTTAATAATATATGCTTCGGACAGAAAACACAATCCCAATAATTGCAACTGTTGATGTGCTATGCGACTACACCTGCCAGTAATAATCGCCATACACTTTCCTGCAGGAAGTAGCTGATGACCAATTACTGTGAATTGCAGGTCTCCAATCGTCCTGGTTAATCCTTGCCACTGGATAAAGACTTAGCTCTGTCAAGCCCATGTGGTGGCTGGTGTGCAACGGTCACCACACGTTAAAAAAATCCATGAACAGGCATCTTCCACCCCCTCAATTGGAGTTCAGGACTGGAACATCAGGTCCTTCATTGAAATCTATGTGAACTCATGTGGAAGCAAGTCATCCCCATTCGAGGGACCGCCTATGATGACTATGATTATGATTAATGCCATCTTTATTGGCCTAAATTTAATTTGTCCTAGATGCTTCTTTAGTTGCTCTTCTGTTCTCTTTCTATATTCTGGGACATCAGCTGTCACATCCCTGTACACGATGCCTCTGTTTTTCACAAAGCCAGTGTACTTCCGAAAATATTGTATTCATTTGTTTCTGGCTTTGTTTTGTCCTATCCTCCTCCAACCACTTATGGCGGATGTATGTCTCTTATCTTAACTGGCAAAGTCTTCGCTGACACTGCTTTTTCCTAAAGAGTATTTCTCTCTCACAAAATCATCATCATCATAGGCAGTCTCTCGGAATTGAGGAAGACTTGCTTCCACTCCTGAAGTGAGTTCTTTGGTGGCTGAACAGTCCAATACGAGAGCCACAGTCCCTGTCACAGGTGGGGCAGATAGTCATTGAGGGAAGGGGTGGGTGGGAGTGGTTTGCCGCACGCTCTTTCCGCTGTCTGCGCTTCATTTCTGCATGCTCTCGGCTTTGAGACTCGAGGTGCTCAGCGCCCTCTCAGATGCACTTCCTCCACTTAGGACGGTCTTGGGCCAAGGACTCCCAGCTGTCAGTGGGGATGTCACACTTTATCAGGGAGGATTTGAGGGTGTCCTTGTAGCGTTTCCGCTGCCCATCTTTGGCTCGTTTCCCGTGAGGGAGCTCCGAGTAGAGCACTTGCTTTGGGAGTCTTGTGTCTGGCATGCAAACTATGTGGTCTGCTCAGCAGAGCTGATCAAGTGTGGTCAGTGCTTCAATGCTGGGGATGTTAGCCTGGATGAGGACGCTGATGTTGGTGCCCATGTCCTCCCAAGGGATTTGTAGAATCTTGCGGAGACATTGTTGGTGATATTTCTCCACAAAATTATGCATGATCCATGTCTCTGAGCTATACAGGAGAGCAGGTATTACTACAGCCCTGTAGACCATGAGCTTGGTGGCAGTTTTGAGGGCCTGGTCTTCAAACACTCTTTTCCTCAGGCGGCCGAAGGCTGCACTGGCGCACTGGAGGCAGTGTTGGATCTCGTCGTCGATGCTTGCTCTTGTTGATCCATGGTCCATGGCGTCCAGGGCCGCACTATGGAGCATGATGACTGGAGGGCAGTGCTGTGTGGTGAGGACAGGCTGGTGGAGGACCTTCTTGCTATTGAGGGAGTGCAGCGAAGGTTCATCCGACTGATTCCCGGGATGGCGGGACTGACATATGAGGATAGACTGGAACGACTGGGCCTGTATTCATTGGAATTTAGAAGAATGAGAGGGGCTCTCATAGAAACCGATAAAATTCTGACGGGACTGGACAGGTTAGATGCAGGAAGAATATTCCCGATGTTGGGGAAGTCCAGAACCAGGGGTCACAGTCTAAGGATAAGGGGTAAGCCATTTAGGACCGAGATGAGGAGAAACTTCTTCACTCAGAGAGTTGTTAACCTTTGGAATTCTCTACCACAGAGAGTTGTTGATGCCAGTTCGTTAGATATATTGAAGAGGGAGTTAGATATGAAGACTAAAGGGATCAAGGGGAATGGAGAGAAAGCAGGAAAAGGGTACTGAGGTGAATGATTAGCCATGATCTTATTGAATGGTGGTGCAGGCTCGAAGGGCCGAATGGCCTACTCCTGCACCTATTTTCTATGTTTCTATGTTTCTATGTCTTTCGGATGTTTAGCGTATAGCCCATGTTTTCGTACGCCTCAGTAAATACGTCGACTATATCCTGGAGTGCAGCCTCTGTATGTGCGCAGACGCAGGCATCATCTGCGTACTATAGCTCGACGACAGAGGTTGGGGTGGTCTTGGTTCTGGCCTGGAGACAGCGAAGATTTAACAGGTGCCCACTGGTTCTGTAGTTTAGTACCACTCCAGCAGGGAGCTTGTTGTAATAATTATCTGTGCAGCATTTGGATAACCAAGGAACCAAAAGCAATACTCTTGATATTGTCTGAAGCAGACAAATCTCCTGTAGTGACAATGTATGTAGTACTCCACACTCCATAGTTTGTAAGACTGGAAGAGTCGGATCAGCAGTCAATAATGGCCACGTCAGGGAGGATTGGGCTTGCCAAATTTGCCAAGCTAATAAACTCCCCTGAATTTCTATACACACACTGTGCATGGAAAACATAGAGAAGGAAGCAGGCCTTTAGTACGGTTAATTGGGAGACACAAAATTGGATGAGGCATTTTTAGAACAACTGCTGCTTGCAGGGGAATAGGCTGTTTTTATTTTCAATTAACATAGCTGCAGAAGGACAGCCATTATTGTGAGGAGGTATGGATATTGTTTTTATCAAAATGTGTGCAATAGAAGTTGCAGGGAGACGTCCTTCTTTTCAGATGAATCATGAATCATTTAAAATCTTGCTGAAATAGGCGCAGCAATGAAAGTGGAGCAAGAGGCCACCGTTTAGCTAAATTACAAATGCAAACTGCATGAATAAAGGCTGTAGATCATATTAATGCAGTTGAACCTCAGAGAAAATGTGGAAGAAATTCAGTTGCATCAGAAGTGGCAAGTTACATTACCCAACTTTGTACACATGCTTACTATTTAGCCAAAGAAGATAAGGTATAAATCTAAATATTGAGCGACTGCACACTCAGGAGATAGCATTCAAAGCCCTGTGTTAACTTTTGTTCCTTTCTCCACACATTTTCATTGCACAAGAGCTGCAGGGCATAATTATAGTGGGGGACACAAATATTTTGTACATAATTGTTTAAAATTCAGCTCAGAATGGGTGCTGTCACCACAAGAATGCATGTTACTTTCCAATGCACTCACACAAGGTGGTGGTGGGGGGGGGGGCGGGGGGATTTAATGAAACAAGGTGGTGTTAGAAAACATAGAAACATAGAAAATAGGTGCAGGAGTAGGCCATTCGGCCCTTCTAGCCTGCACCGCCATTCAATGAGTTCATGGCTGAACATTCAACTTCAGTACCCCATTCCTGCTTTCTCGCCATACCCCTTGATCCCCCTAGTAGTAAGGACCTCATCTAACTCCTTTTTGAATATATTTAGTGAATTGGCCTCAACAACTTAAGCAATTTCTATCATATTTGTAAATATTGTGTGCTTCCAGGCAGCACACAGTCACAAGCAATAGGGAGAACCTTTTTTGACCTGAATTCCATTTGCCCTCGATGTTTCTTTGATTGTTCTCTTCTCTTTCCATATTATGGAACACCAGCTGTCATATGCTTGGTCTTGTACTTGCACGGGGAGCGGCGAGGTCGGGACGAAGGAGCGACGAGAGACTGTAGAGAGATGTGATCGGGGCCCAGGGGAGGCGTGAGTTCGGGGCCCAGGGACAGCACGGTCCAGCCCACACTGCGATATGTGCGCACACTAGGCCCGTGCAGCAGAGCAGGTCTCCAGTCATCTTGGTTAACCCTTGCCACTGGACCAAGACCTGGCTCTGTCAAGCCCCGTGTGGTGGCTGGTGTGCAGCAGCCACCACACGTTAAAAAAAATCCACGCACAGGCATCTTCCACCCTTCACGATTGTAGTTCGGGATCTGGAATATTAGGTCCTTCATTGAAACAACTGTGAACTCATTCCCTTTTTGGAGTGCAAGCAAGTCATCCTCGATATGAGGGATCGCCTATGATGATGACTTGTACTCGGTAATCTTTTGTAGCAGCTATCACAATCTGAAGGCAGGCGAAGTTGCAGAGATGGAAGCCAGCAATAATTGTGGTGAAGGGGTTATGGAGTCCCAAACTAAGCTCAACATTAAGCAGGATGCTAAAGTTGTGAATGATCTGGTTTTGCCTGAAAGAATGGCCAGGGAGTTGGATGGAATCAGCAGCAAGGAAATGGCTTTCGCAGCCAGAGCTGAAGATGAGGGCTCCATTCTTAATGTTATGCTAAAGGAATTCGCAACTCTTCCAAGACTGGGTGCAGTGAGTAAGTTCATGGTGGAATAGGAAAATTGCGGGTAAATGACATGACTGCTGAAACATTTTGGAATAATTACTTTCTACTGATGTTAATTCCCAAGTCACTTCCTCCTATTTATGGCATAATTTGTAAAATATCTCCCAATCTCAGACTCCCCCACGCCTCCATGATATCATGCAATCATAGAATCATAGAAGTTTACAGCACAGAAAGAGGCCATTTCGGCCCATCGTGTCCGCACCGGCCAACAAGAGGCTATCCAGTCTAATCCCACTTTCCAGTCTAGGTCCGTAACCCTGCAGGTTACGGCACTTCAAGTGCACATCCAAGTACTTTTTAAATGTGGTGAGGGTTTCTGCCTCTACCACCCTTCCAGGCAGTGAGTTCCAGACCCTCATCACCCTCTGTGTGAAGAAATTTCCCCTCAAATCTCCTTTAAACTTTCTACTAATTACTTTAAATGTATGCCCCCTGGTTGTTGACCTCTCTGCTAAGGGAAATAGGCCCTTTCTATCCACTATATCTAGGCCCCTCATAATTTTATACACCTCAATAAGATCTCCCCTCAGTTTCCTCTGTTCCAAGGAAAACAAACCTAGCTTATCCAATCTGTCCTCATAGCTAAGATTCTCCATTCCCGGCAACATCCTCGTAAATCTCCTCAGTACCCTCTCCAGTGCAATCATGTCCTTCCTGTAATGCAGTGACCAGAACTGCACACAGTACTCCAGCTGTTTTACTGGCCTAACCAGTGTTTTATACAGTTCAAGCATAACTCACCAGCTCTTATATTCTATGCCTCGGCTAATAAAGGTAAGCATTCCGTATGCCTTCTGAACCACCTTATCCATCTGGCCTGCTGCCTTCAGGGATCTGTGGACATGCACTCCCAGGTACATTTGTTCCTCTACATTTCTCAATGTGCTACCATTTAATATGTATTCCCTTTCCTTGTTAACCCTCCCCAAATGCATTACCTCACACTTCTCTGGATTAAATTCCATTTGCCACTGTTCTGCCTACCTGACCAGTTGATTGATATCTTCCTGCAGACGGCAGTTTTCTTCTTCATTATCAACCACACAGCCTATTTTTGTATATCTGCAAACTTCTTAATCATATCCCCTATATTCAAGTCTAGATCATTGATGTATACCACAAAAAGCAAGGGACCTAGCACTGAGCCCTGCGGAACTCCATTGTAAAAATCCTTCCAGTCACACAAACACCTGTCAACCATTACCCTTTGCTTTCTGCCTCCGAGCCAATTTTGGATCCAACTTGCCACTTTGCCCTGGATTCCATGGGCTTTTACTTTCTTGACGAGTCAGCCATATGGGACCTTATCAAAAGGTTTGAGAAAATCCATATACACTACATCATACGCACTGCCCTCATCGACCCTCCTGGATGCCTCCTCGAAATATTTAATCAAGTTATTCAGACACGACCTTCCCTTAACAAATCCATGCTGACTGTCCCTGATTAACCCAAGTCTTTCTAAATGGAGATTTCTCCTGTCCTTCAGGATTTTTCCCAATAATGTTCCCACAACTGAGGTTAGGCTGACTGGCCTGTAAATTACTCGGTCTATCCCTTTCTCCCTTCTTAAACAAAGGTACCACATTAGCAGTCCTCCAGTCCTGTGGCGACACACCTGAAGCTAGAGAGGATTGGAAAATGATGGTCAAAGTCTCTGCTATTTCCTCTTTTGCTTTGCTTAACAGCCTAGGATACATTTCGTCTGGGCCTGGGGATTTATCCACTTTCAAAGCTGCTAAACCTCTTAATATCCCCTCTTTCACTATGTTTATTTCATCTAATATTTCACACTCCTCCTCCCCGATAGCAGTGTCTGCATCGCCCCTCTCTTTTGCGAAAACAGACGCAAAGTATTCATTAAGAACCATACCCACGTCTTCTGCCTCCATTCACAGATTACCCTCATGGTCTCTAACAGGCCCTATCCTTTCTTTAGTAATCCTCTTGCTCATAATATATTTATGAAACATCTTTGGGTTTCCCTTGATTTTACTTGCCAAGAATTTTTCATGCTCTCTTTGCTTTCCTAATATCCCTTTTGATCTCACCCTTGGACTTTCTATACTCCCACCGCCACCACCCCATCCCCCACCCACAATCTCCAATTTACCTGGATATGCCCCTCAGCTGCTTCCCCACCCGACAGATATCCAGCCTCTGCCTCAGGCTGGTTCTTGGGCGGTAAACCTGCTGACAGTTTTTTAAATGTCTTGCTGTTAATTTCAGCAGAATGTCCGGGAAACCCATTCGAAAATCCTCCCCCCTTCCAACTCCCATCCCCAACTCTCTCTACGGCCCTGAGTAAATATTAGGGACACTGGGATCAATTTTCCTCTTTGCCGATTTTTGGTGCCCATGAGGATTAACGACCAATTTTATTTTGTGTCCAATTGCGGCGAAAAAAAAACCTTGCAACTTTCGCCAAAGTTAAATTTCATTTTGGCGCTGTGGTACCCAAAGTTAAATCTGGGGGTGGAGCTTGAAGTCTGCGCCAAAAGCTGAGGTTGCCAGGGTAACGAGGGACACACTGCGGGCTGAAGCTCCCCCTGTGAGTTGAAGTTCCACGGCCAGGGCTTGCAACAGCGAGGAACAGGGGGGGTGGGGGTGGAGGGAGAGGGTGTGCTGTGCGGCATTCGGCCCGGGGTTGTAGTGGGACCAAGAGTCGGGGGCCAACATCAAAACAAGTCATCTTTAATGCAAGGAGATTGTAAAGTCCTGACCCTGCAGTACAGATTTACACGCGGCACATGCTGAAGTCAAGGTCACTCTGGACCTGCACCTTTATTGCCACAGCTCTCGAGTGCCACACTTGCCTGAGACCTGCCTTTATATACCTGTGTGGAACAGGTATGCAGTGTCTCCTGCAAGTGCACCCCTGGTGGTAAAGTATGCTTGTGGTTACAGGTCATATCTAGTTACAGTCATGTATAGCATGGTAAGATACAGCTATATAAAGTAGTGCGAGATACATGACAGAGATGAAAAAGGAACATACTTTAACATGATCATTAGAAACTATCTTTATAAGCAAGACTAAATTGCAAACAAACAGCTCCGATACAGACCCCAGCACCGATTTTCTTAAGTTAACGTTGGATTTTTCTGATCAGTACTTGTCACTCTGCGCCGTCCTTAAAAAAAATCGGTGTTGGGGAGAATAGCTCAAATGGTCAAAATGGCGCGGAATCCAGTTGTCAACCAGACCGGCGCCAAAAAATCTGCCGTACAAAAAATCCAGCGCTGACAGTCGCCACTGACGAACAAACTTTGAGGAAAGTTGTAAATTCACGATTACTCCAAAAAAATCAGCAGCTGCCATAAATGGTGGCGAAAATAGAGCCCATTGTGTCTGTTAGTTTTGAATAATAGAACAACGAAAGCCATGATTTTAATCTACATCCTATTCCCTTGAAAGTTTATAAGATTACTCTCAAGTAACCTTGGCCTATTCTGTGGCCACTTCCTTAATACTAATGGGTAAAGATTGTTTATTCAATATAAAAGATGAGTTAGGAAAATCAAAAACAAGCCACGTCTGTTTATTTTGAAAATAAAATGTCTTTGGCCAGTAGTATTCCATTAATAATTTGATAATCGGTGGATGGTTACATAAGACAGATAAGATTACAAGTTTTACACAAGCACACTTGAGTAGAAAATAATTTACCATGAAAAACACTTGGAGCTGAATCTTTACCTTTCCGTGGGGTTGAGTGCGGAGGGGGTGGGGGGTTCGGTGGGGTGGGCGCTCTCCCGGACGTTCTTTTAGCGCACTCTGCAGTGTCTTTTTAACAAAACTACTCGAGTTGAATTAGTCAGTCAGCTATCCTGGCCAATTAAGTGGAACAGGTCTGATGACATCACGGGTGACTTGACTTCAACTTACCTATTTAAAGGAGCATTGCGCAGGTGACAGTTGAAGGTTGGTGGAGGAGCTGGAAAGGTTGGTGGGGGAGATAATGGTAATAGGAGGTGGGTGGGGTGGCTTGACCCATCCACCTCCACGGAGGTGTGTGGGGGGCCTGACCCATCCACCTCCATGGCACGAACCTGGTATTGCAGTACTTCCAGGAACGGTGCAGTGGCTCTAGGCCTTTTGGCTAAGAGCATTGGCGCAGAGTGATCCTTGATGTGTGCAAGGTGACCTCTGGCGTTTGTGATTTGACAAAGAATTGGAAAGATTGGCTACGAATTAAAAAAAAAAAAAATGATGGTTGATGTCAGAGTAAGGAAGTGGTTTGATTCTAAGGGGGAGAAATTCAGAAGTGCCCTGTTTACAACGCTAACATTTAAAATTTGGAAAATTAGCGGCAGGCGTTAATGTTTTCAAACTTTTAAAACATTTGGCGGTTGCACTCCAGGAAGGAAGTGCAATTATAAACCAGGTGCTTCACTTCCTTCCTGGAGTGCAATCGGCAGCAGACAGGGCGGTGAGTGGAGCAGCGTTGCACACTGGTCCGTGAAGCGCTGCCGCGTCGAATGGCTCCTTCCCTCCCTTAAAGGGAAGGGACGTTGCTGCAGGCTCTGCAAAGAAAAAAAAAACGAAATCGAGGAAGACATGCCTCCACTCTAAAAGCGAGTTCTTAGGTGACTGAACAGTCCAATACGGGAATTACAGTCTCTGTCACAGGCGGGACAGACAGTCGTGGAGAGTCTGGTTTGCCGCACGCTCCTTCCGCTGCCAGCACTTGTTTTCTGCATGCTCTCGGCGACGAGACTCGAGATGCTCAGCGCCCTCCCGGATGCTCTTCCTCCACTTAGGGCGGTCTTTGGCCAGGGACTGTCAGATGTCGGTGGGTATGTTGCATTTTGATATATCCTTACTATACAGTATAAATGCACACGAGGACCATACTTGAGAGAAGATCACTCTGTGACCAGTTACCTTTATTACCAAGACCTCAAGTGATGAAGGTGGGTGGAGCTTCCCCTTTTATACCTGAAAGTCCAAGTTAGGAGTGTCTCCCGCAAGTTCGCCCCTTGTGGTCAATGTTCTCAAGATGTACAACTTAGGTCAGCTTATACATGGGTTACAATGATAGTTGAATACATGACATCACCTCGCCACCAAAGTCTTATTGGGATCACAGGTTAAGTCTCTCTGGTGGTTTACGCTCCCTTGTAGAGCGCCTGAGTTGGGGCTCCGGTTGTTGGGCGCTGGCCTGAGTGTCTGCTGTTTGCGGTGCCTCAGGCCTGTCCGGACTGGCCATTGTGACTGGGCTCTCCTCCACTTGGTTCCGGTGTTTGGTCACCTGTGGTGGAGTAAACGCCAAGTCGTGTTCTTCCTCTGCTTCTTCTATGGGTTTGCTGAACCTCCTTTTAGTTTGATCCACGTGTTTGCGGTAGAGTTGTCCATTGGTAAGTTTAA
The DNA here is from genome assembly GCF_044704955.1 of Pristiophorus japonicus. Taxonomy (NCBI): domain Eukaryota; kingdom Metazoa; phylum Chordata; class Chondrichthyes; family Pristiophoridae; genus Pristiophorus; species Pristiophorus japonicus. The sequence goes on along the minus strand of NC_091988.1, from coordinate 17,135,470 downwards.
CTACCAAAACCCTATTCCCCTCTTTGGCAATCACAGTGCCTGCAAGCCATTTGGGCCCTGCAGCGTAATTAACGACAAAAACAGGGTCATTGACATCAATACATCGTGCCCTCGCATTCCTGACATGGTAGTCACATTGTGACTGACGCCTGCTCTTAACGATTTCTTTCATAGTAGGGTGTATAAGGGATAGCCTGGTTTTGAGCGTCTTTTCATTAGCAGCTCTGCGGGTGGAACCCCTGTGAGCGAGTGTGCTCGGGATCTATTGGCCAACAGGAAGCGTGATAAGCGGCTTTGCAGGGAACTTCCTTGGATTCTGAGCATCCCCTGTTTGATTATCTGCACTGCTCGTTCCGCCTGGTCATTTGAGGCCGGCTTGAACGGTTGATTCCATTGCTTGCCATGAAGTCCTGGAATTCAGTGCTTGTGAAGCACAGGCCATTGTCGCTGACCAAGACATCCGGTAGGCCATGGGCGGCGAACATTGCCCGTAGACTTTCTACCGTGGCAGAGGATGTTCTTGAATTTAAAATGTCACACTCAATCCATTTGGAGTAGGCGTCTACTACAACCAAAAAGATTTTTCCCATGAAAGGACCTGCGTAGTCCACATGGATATGTGACCATGGCTTGGCGGGCCAGGACCAGGGGCTAAGGGAGGCTTCCCTGGGTGCGTTGCCCAGCTGAGCACACGTGTTGCACCTGCGAACACAAAGTTCCAAGTCTGCCTCTATCCCTGGCCACCAAACGTGTGACCTGGCAATTACCTTCATCATGACAATGCCCGGGTGCTCATTGTGAAGTTCTCTGATAAACACCTCTCTGCCCATCTGGGGCATGACTACTCGGTATCTCCACAGTAGGCAATCGGCCTGAATCGAGAGTTCATCCTTACATAAGAACATAAGAACATAAGAATTAGGAACAGGAGTAGGCCATCTAGCCCCTCGAGCCTGCTCCGCCATTCAACAAGATCATGGCTGATCTGGCCGTGGATTCAGCTCCACTTACCCGCCCTCTCTCCATAACCCTTAATTCCCTTATTGGTTAAAAATCTATCTATCTGTGACTTGAATACATTCAATGAGCTAGCCTCAACTGCTTCCTTGGGCAGAGAATTCCACAGATTCACAACCCTCTGGGAGAAGAAATTCCTTCTCAACTCGGTTTTAAATTGTCTCCTCCGTATTTTGAGGCTGTGCCCCCTAGTTCTAGTCTCCCCGACCAGTGGAAACAACCTCTCTGCCTCTATCTTGTCTATCCCTTTCATGATTTTAAATGTTTCTATAAGATCACCCCTCATCCTTCTGAACTCCAACGAGTAAAGACCCAGTCTACTCAATCTATCATCATAAGGTAACCCCCTCATCTCCGGAATCAGCCTAGTGAATCGTCTCTCCAAAGCCAGTATATCCTTCCTAAAGTAAGGTGACCAAAACTGCATGCAGTACTCCAGGTGCGGCCTCACCAATACCGTGTACAGTTGCAGCAGGACCTCACTGCTTTTGTACTCCATCCCTCTCGCAATGAAGGCCAACATTCCATCGCCTTCCTGATTACCTGCTGCACCTGCAAACTAACTTTTTGGGATTCATGCACAAGGGCCCCCAGGTCCCTCTGCACCTCAGCATGTTGTAATTTCTCCCCATTCAAATAATATTCCCTTTTACTGTTTTTTTTCCCAAGGTGGATGACCTCACACTTTGCGACATTGTATTCCATCTGCCAAACCTTAGCCCATTCGCTTAACCTATCCAAATCTCTTTGCAGCCTCTCTGTGTCCTCTACACAACCCGTTTTCCCACTAATCTTAGTGTCATCTGCAAATTTTGTTACACTACACTCTGTCCCCTCTTCCAGGTCATCTATGTATATTGTAAACAGTTGTGGTCTCAGCACCGGTCCCTGTGGCACACCACTAACCACCGATTTCCAACCCGAAAAGGACCCATTTATCCCGACTCTCTGCTTTCTGTTCGCCAGCCAATTCTCTATCCATGCTAATACATTTCCTCTGACTCCGCGTACCTCTATCTTCTGCAGTAACCTTTTGTGTGGCACCTTATCGAATGCCTTTTGGAAATCTAAATACACCACATCCATCGGTACACCTCTATCCACCATGCTCGTTATATCTTCAAAGAATTCCAGTAAATTAGTTAAACATGATTTCCCCTTCATGAATCCATGCTGCGTCTGCTTGATTGCACTATTCCTATCTAGATGTCCCGCTATTTCTTTCTTAATGATAGTTTCAAGCATTTTCCCCACTACAGATGTTAAACTAACCGGCCTATAGTTACGTGCCTTTTGTCTGCCCCCTTTTTTAAACAGAGGCGTTACATTAGCTGCTTTCCAATCCGCTGGTACCTCACCAGAGTCCAGAGAATTTTGGTAGATTATAATGAATGCATCTGCTATAACTTCCGCCATCTCTTTTAATACCCTGGGATGCATTTCATCAGGACCAGGGGACTTGTCTACCTTGAGTCCCATTAGCCTGTCCAGCACTACCCCCCTAGTGATAGTGATTGTCTCCAGGTCCTCCCTTCCCACATTCCTGTGACCAGCAATTTTTGGCATGGTTTTTGTGTCTTCCACTGTGAAGACCGAAGCAAAATAATTGTTTAAGGTCTCAGCCATTACCACATTTCCCAATTTTAAATCCCCCTTCTCATCTTCTAAGGGACCAACATTTACTTTACTCACTCTTTTCCGTTTTATATATCTGTAAAAGCTTTTACTATCTGTTTTTATGTTTTGCGCATCTTTACCTTCGTAATCTATCTTTCCTTTCTTTATTGCTTTTTTAGTCATTCTTTACTGTTGTTTAAACGCCTATGAAACGGTTTAAATTCCTCAGGGCATGCCCCGTACGTGGCTGCCCATTCCCCATTCAGGACACATTTCTTAACTAAAGACAGTAGCGGGTCTTTATTTGTCCAGACTTTAATCTGACGGGCTGTCACAGGTGAGCCTTCGCTTTCGAAAGCTTCAACAGCCATGACCATCTCAGCATCATGTTCAGTTGCCCCCTCAGTGGTGGCTAGTGGGAGCTTGCTGAGTGCATTGGCGCAGTTTTCAGTGCCTGGTCTGTACCGAATTGTGTAGTCATAGGCAGCTAACGTGAGTGCCCACCTCTGTATGCGGGTCGATGCATTCGCTTTTATGGCCTTGTTGTCGGCCAAAAGGGACGTTAGGGGTTTGTGATCTGTCTCCAGCTCAAATTACCTGCCAAACAGGTACTGGTGCATTTTCTTTACTGCATATATACATGCTAGCGCTTCCTTTTCTACCATTCCGTAGCCCCTTTCTGCCTGGGATAGACATCTGGAGGCATAAGCTACTGGCTGTAAAAGACCATTGGCATTCACATGCTGCAACACACACACCCGACCCCATAGGACGATGCATCGCACGTTAAAACAAGTTTCTTACATGAGTCATATAATGTTAACAATTTGTTGGAGCATAACAAATTGCATGCTCTATCAAAAGCCCTTTCCTGGCTGTTCCCCCAGACCCATTCGCGACCTTTGCAAAGGAACACGTGTAGCGGCTCTAACAGCGTGCTCAATTTGGGAAGAAAGTTAACAAAATAGTTCAGAAGCCCCAGGAACGAACGCAGCTCTGTCGTGTTATGAAGTCTGGGTGCTCTCTGGATCGCTTCCGTTTTGGACGCAGTAGGTCTGATCCCGTCTGCTGCTATCTTCATCCCCAGGAATTCTACCTCTGGAGCTAAGAAAACGCACTTCACCTTTTTCAATTGCAGCCTTACCCGGTCCAGTCTGCGTAGCACCTCCTCCAGGTTGTGGAGGTGTTCTTCAGTATCGCGACCCAGGATGAGGATGTCGTCTTGAAAAACCACCGTCCTTGGAATCGACTTGAGGAGGCTTTCCATATTTCGCTGAAAGATCGAGGCGGCCGAACGAATCGTGAATGGGCGTCTGTTGTACTCAAACAACCCCTTGTGTGTCGTGATGGTGGTCAGCTTCTTCGACTCACTCGCCAGCTCCTGGGTCATGTAAGCTGAGGTCAGGTCCAATTTTGAAAAAAGTTTGCCACCGGATAGCGTCGCAAAGAGGTTCTCCACTCTCGGTAGCGGTGACTGGTTTTGGAGTGACACCTGATTGATGGTGGCCTTGTAATCGCCACATATCCTGACCAACCCATCTGCCTTGAGCACCGGCACAATCGGGCTCGCCCAGTCACTGAATTCGACTGGTGAGATGATGCCTTCCCTCAGCAGGCAGTCCAATTCGCATTCTATCTTTTCCCGCATCACGTACGGCACCACTCTGGCCTTGTGGTGTACTGGCCTGGCGGCCGGGTTTATGTGAATCATTTCCTTGGCCCCCATGAAAGTGCCGATGCCGGGTTGAAATAATGAGTCAAATTTGTCCAGGACCTGTGAGCATGATACTCGCTCCACAGAAGAAATTGCATTGGCATCGCCCCATTCCCAGTTCATGACAGCAAGCCAACTCCTCCCCATTAGTGCGGGACCGTCCCCCGGGACAATCCAGAGTAGCAACCTGTTCTCCGAATCTTTGTGGGTCATGACTACCGTGGCGCTGCCTAGCACTGGAATTATCTCCTTTGTATATGACCGTAGCTGTGCGTCAATCGGCAATAATTGTGGCCTCCTGGCCTTGGACACCCACAACTTTTTGAACTGTTTGATACTCATCAGGGACTGGCTGGCCCCTGTGTCTAGCTCCATTAATACTGGGATGCGATTGAGGAGCACTTCCATCATTATCGGTGTCGTCCTGATATATGAACTGTATATGTGCTCCACATGAACTCGCTGAACTTCAGCTTCCAGCGATTTCCTCCAGTATTCATTTGGCCTTGTAGGGCTTACGTCGGGCCCGTCCTCCTCGTACATCAACCTGGCTGCAGGCTTCCTGCACATACGCGCCAAGTGACCGCTGACGTTGCAGTTTTTGCAGGTATATTGCTGATACCTGCAAGCTCTGGCTGGGTGTTTGCCTCCACACGTCCAACATGAGCTGGAGGCCCGGTTGTTGGAAACCAAAGGTCCATTACCAGTCGATCATCTCTGACTGCCTATGTAACTGTCCTTAAGCGCACCATTAACAGGTGTTGATGGCCCCATTACTGGCCGCATTGTCCATTGCAATGGCATGAATCGCCGTTCAGCTAGCCATTGTCTCTGTTGAATTCCCCCTTTGGGTTCGACAACATGCTGGGGCATGTCCGATTGCCCTTGTCTGCCTCGGGAACTGTGTTCCACGTTAACAATGTTGACTCCCTGGTCGTTTGCCGCATTTCAGCCAAGATTTTTGTCATACATCATTCTGATCGCTTCCTCTCCTGAGATAAATGACTGGGCTATCAGAGCCGTCGCTTCCAAGGTCAAGTCTTTGGTCTCAATCAGATTCCTGAAAACCCCAGTGTGCCCTATGCCCTCAATAAAAAAGTCTCGCAACATCTGCGCTCTGCATGCATCTGGGTACTTACATAGGCTTGCCAGTCGCCGGAGACCTGCCACAAAGTCTGGAACGCTTTGCCCTTCTCGCTGCCGGTGCGTGTAAAACCGATGCCTCGCCATGTGCATGCTGCTCGCCGGTTTAAGGTGTTCCCCGATCAATTTACTGAGCTCTTCGAACGTCTTGTCTGCCAGTTTCTCTGGCACTAGAAGGTCCTTCATCAGGGAGTATGTTCTGGATCCACAAACTGTCAGGAGATGAGCCCTGCGTTTGTCGGCCGAATCCTGTCCCAACCATTCCTTAGTGACAAAACTTTGCTGTCGTCTCTCAATAAAGTCGTCCCAATCATCACCAACACAGTACCTCTCTTCTGTGCTGCTAGTGGCCATGCTCGCGTGGTTTAAATCCCAGTTTCTCGTCGCCTGTGATATATCCTTACTCTACAATATAAATGTACACGAGGCCAATACTTGAGAGAAGGTCACTCTGTGACCAGTTACCTTTATTACCAAGACCTCAAGTGATGAAGGTGGGTGGAGCTTCCCCTTTTATACTTGAAAGTCCAGGTTAGGAGTCTCTCCCACAAGTTCGTCCCTTGTGATCAATGTTCTGAAGGTGTACAACTTAGGTCAGCTTATACATGGGTTACAATAATAATTGAATACATGATACATTTTATCAAAGAGGCTTTGAGGATGTCCTTGAAATGTTTCCTCTGCCCATCTTGGGCTCGCTTGCTGTGTTGGAGTTTCGAGTAGAGCGCTTGCTTTGGGAGTCTTGTGTCAGGCATGCGAACAATGTGGCCTGCCCAACAGAGCTGGTCAAGTGTGGTGAGTGCTTCGATGCTGGGGATGTTGGCCTGATCGAAAACGCTAACGTTGGTGCATCTGCCCTCCCAGGGAATTTGTAGGATCTTGTGAGTGGTGGTATTTCTCCAGCGATTTGAGGTGTCTACTGTACATGGTCGATGTCTCTGAACCATACTGGAGGGCGGGTATCACTACAGCCCTGTAGACCATCAGCTTGGTGGCAGATTTGAGGGCCTGATTTTCGAACACTATTTTTCTCAGGCAGCCAAAGGCTGCGCTGGCACACTGGAGGTGGTGTTGAACCTTGTCGTCGATGTCTGCCCTTGCTGATAATAGGCTCCTGAGGTATGGAAAGTGGTCCACGTTGTCCAGGGCCGCGCCTTGGATCTTGATGACTGGGGGGCAGTGCTGTGTGGTGGTCAGGTTGGTGGAGGACCTTTGTCTTATGTATGTTTAGTGTAAGGTCCATGCTTTCGTACACCTCAGCGAAGATGTTGACTATGACTTGGATTTCAGTCTCTGAATGTGCGCAGACGCAAGCATCGTCCGCGTACTCTAGTTCGACGACAGCGGTTGGGACTGTCTTGTATCTGGCCTGGAGATGACGAATGTTGACCAGGTTCACACTGGTTCTGTAGTTTAGTTCCACTCCAGCGGGGAGCTTGTTGAGTGTGAGATGGAGCATTGCAGCGAGGAAATCGAGAAGTGGGTTGGCGCGATACTACTTGACCCCGGTCCAGACGTGGGTTGGGTCTGTGATGGATTCGTTGGTCAGGATCACGGCTTGCATGTCGTCATGGAACAGGTGGAGGATGGTGACGATCTTTTGAGGGCAGCCAAAACAGAGGAGGACACTCCATAGTCCCTCGCGGCTGACAGTGTCAAAGGCCTTTGTAATGTCAAAGAAGGTCATGTACAAGAGTTAGTGCTGTTCCCTGCATTTTTCTTGCAGCTATCGCGCCATAAAAATCATGTCCGTTGTACCCCGTAGAGGAGAAAATCCGCACTGTGACTCCGGGAGGAGCTCCTCATCCATCGGGAGAAGACGGTTGAGGATGATTCTAGTGACGACTTTCCCAATGGCTAACAACAGGGAGATTCCTCTGCAGTTGCCGCAGTCGGACTTGCCCCCTTTGTTAAAGATGGTCACAATTACTGCATCTCTGAGATCTCCCGGCATGTTCTCCTCCTTCCAGATGAGAGAGATGAGGTCATGCATTCGTGCCAATAGTGCCTCTCCGCCATACTTTAGTGTCTCAGCAGGGATGCCATCCGCTCCCGTTGCCTTGTTGTTCTTGAGCTGGCGGATGGCCTTTTCTACCTCGTGCAGGGCTGGGGTTTTGCTGAGATGGTGGCGGGTAGCATGCTGCGGGATGGAGTCGAGGACACTCGACCAGGGCAGTGCTCATGATGATGACGTCACGATCTCCGGGCGAAGGAGATCGGGGCACAACGCGGTACTGCTGCCGCACATCTCCTGCCGACTAGGGTGGGAGTCCATGTTATCGTGGTCGGTGACCCCCGGAGGCAATAACAGGAGGCGCTAACGAGGCCAATTTCTAGGCCTGAAGGTTTAAAGATTTATAAAGAAAAATGCAGGCTCAGTTCCGAAGGACAGTTTTAAAATTCAGTGATGCCTTCCCGGAAATCCTGTTCCGGGGAGTGAGAGCCTGCAAGGAGGTCCTCTTCCCTGGTGATGGGAGGAAGAGGCAAGCTACAGAGCCAGACAAGGCATGGCTGGAGATCGCCCGATAAAGTGAGCAGCAAGAGTATTGTCACCAGGTCTCGGCTACAGTGCAGGAAGAGATTTAGGAGGAAAAATTGTTTATAGCCGGTTTTGAGGCGCCAACACCGACTGCGCGCTAAGTTTAGCGCCGGGTGATATTTAGCGCCGGCGATCGCGATTTTGATTTTTAGTATCCTTAAAGGGGAGTGGAACGCTGAAAGCAGAGGTGCACATCTCTCTTAGGGCGATACCAGGGCGCTAACCTCGGAGAGTTAATCAAGTTTATGTGAAGGATTAAAAATCATTGCAAATCATGTACATGTAGTGGAATCGCGCCTTGGGAGCTGCTTCAGAAGTCAGAACGCCAGCTTTCTGTGGCATCATTAGTGCCAGGCGTTAAGTCCGGCGAAGTCAGTGAAGTTTGCTTCTGTGGTGCTACTGTGCCTCACACTCATTGATGTTACCTTCTAAGTGACACTACAGTTCCTGACGCTATGTATTAGCGCCGTCGCTCAAAAAATAATCAAGTTCATGAGCACCACTAATCTTGTTGCACCCAGGCGCTAACCCTTTACCTCTCCGGTATTGGCCTTTGTGAGCGCTAACAGGTGGCCCTAATCAATTCAATTTCTCGCCCTTAATGACCTCATGAGGTCAGGAAAGGTGAGTGCAATGCCACATTAAACTACATCCTGATGTGCCTGTCACCCCAACCCCATCACTCTGCCTTCCCAAGCCTACTCCTGCACATCACTCCTTACACCATCATACCTTGCAGGTGCACCCATCACTCATGGCCTATGCACCTCCTCACATCCCCATCTGACTCTCCACCACTGACACTCACTCTCATCCTAATGCAATCATAGAATCATAGAAAATAACGCCACAGAAAAGGGGCCATTTGGCCATGTTATGCCACTCCCTCATAGTCACCCTCTACAGATGTAGCCCATACATCCCTTATACTCATTCCATCACTCTCACTGTTCCCTTCTTTCCCTCCTTCAGGAGAAGAGAGCTCAGAACACCAGGCCCTCCAATTACCATGCCATTAACGGCAGCAGAGGAGAAGGCACAGGAAATAAATGGAATGGCGGTGGGAGACGGAGAGAGAGGGACCTTCCAGCAACCTGATGACTGAATTAAATATCATACAGCCACATGGCAGACACCAGGTCCCTCAAGTGCCTCTCCCCCACCCCCCCCACTGTCCAACCAGAGGAAGAAGACGACTCCTCAGAGGAAGCCGCGGTCTCTGAAGGTGCACGGCCCATGAGCATCCAGCATCAGCACAGATATGCACACGTCGGCGGGACCCGTGAGAGAAAGAGAGATTAGTCTTGTCACATGGTGTCTCACAGATCACAAGAGCAGATGGTGGAGAGAGGGACAGCAATGGAGACTCCTTGCCGGAGGACGCAGGACGGTCCACGCTCTACTCAACTGGATGCAGATGCTGAAGCTCGGGAGCCGTCGACAAAGCGGATGATCTTGGAGGAGCAGGAACAAATGCGCGAGGCTCTGGCAGCTTTTCCAGCCACGATGTGCACGATGTGGAGTCCATATCTACTATGAGCAGCACCATAACGCAGTCGCTGGCGACGATGTGTCTTCCAATGGAAAGGATAGCCAGCTGTATGGAGCATCAAATGTGGCAGTCAAATGAGAACATGCTTGCTGTGAACAACAGCTTGCCGACTCTTATTCTAGTCTGATCTAGGAGGGATACAAAGCTTGACTTGGGTGTTCATCGCCCCACTGATGTGTAGCAAGGTACTCTCCATTTCCTTGCTGGTAGGGACGTGCGTATGGCCCATGAGAGGGATGATGGTGAGCGAGGACATGGAAGTGGGGGCTCAGCTCAAAACGTTCCCACTTCTCCCCCGTCGCCTCCCCCTCAGTCAGAGCCCCAATGCTGCCTCGGATCCTGATGGCCGAGTCTGCCCCTGCACAGTCACAGGAGGAGCAGTCTTTGGCAATCCCTCACAGGCTCCAAAACCCGGAGATGTGCGTCAAGAGTGTCGAAGCAGTAAGAGCAGGGAAGTGAGCAGGCTGCCTCTACCTCTGCTGAAGCCACAGGAACTGTATGTTGTAGAAGTCGTAGAAAAAGAAAAATGCCACAATTGTTGATGCACAAAGGTATGTACATGGGTGTGTTTCAAAATGTTAGAGGATTACGTTTTCAGTTGTATTTATGAGCTACATAAGTTCATTTATTTGCACCATTTTCCCGTCTTGTCCATTTTTGCCTGCTACCTAGGAAGTGACCTTGTCAGTTGAAGTGAATGGTCATACATTACTTAACCTCAACCAATGGGTGTGTGTATGACAGGAATGGTTTGTGGTTTTGTGCGGGGGAGGGCGGGGGTGGTGAAATTTGGTTCAGCATCTGGGTGCCAGATGGGTGCACTGGTGCAACTTAACTAAATCATGCTGTTATGAGTCCATCCCTGGCCTCCTGCATAGCAATGTGAATCACTGCTGGTGGCATATGCACCTCAGGCCCCTCCTCTGAAGAGGCTCTGCGCTCTGCGCCTTGCTCCTCCTGCAGCTCCAATCCTGGCTGCTGTGCTAAGTTGTACTGTGCGCAGCATACGACGATCATTCTGGAGACCCTGGCTAGTGCGCACTGCAGGGCTCCTCCAGATCTGTCAAGGCATCTGAAGCGCATCTTCAGCATCCTGACTGCTTGCTCTATGACACATCTGGTTGTGATGTGGCTTTGATTATAGCGCTCCTCAGCCTCATTGCTTGGCCACCTCAAGGGTGTCATCAGCCACGTCGTCAGTGGATACCCCTTGGTTCCAAGCAGCCAGCTGGTAAGTCTGGTCGGAGGTGCAAAGAGCTGAGGGAGGGTGGACTAGCGCAGGACAAAAGAGTCATGACAGCTGCCAGGGAATGTGGCACACACATGCATATTGATCCTTTTGTGGATGCAGGCGAGCTGCACATTGAAGGAGTGGCAGCCCTTGCGATTCACAAGCACTCCTGATCTGGGGGCTGTGTTGATGGCCCCATGTGTGCAGTCGGTGACGCCTTGCACCTCTGGGAAGCTAGCCAGAGCGGTAAAGCCGAGCGCCCGCTCAGTAACACTGGCTTCATCAGTGGCAAATTGCACATAAGTGGCTGACTTGTGAAACCTGTGTGATGCATCTATGTGTAGTGGACTGGGAGATCCTGGATATGCTTGATGCAGATCCCAGAAAGAAGTTGAGGATGGTGGTGACTTTGACAACTACTGGTAAGGCGTGTCCTCTGGCTATATACCCTATGTTGGCGGTATCGCGGTGTAATCCTGTGCTCATCCCCTCTCATCTGTGCAGCAGCAGGTCGGTAAGGAGAAGGTTGTTGCTGCTGATGCTGTTGTTGTTGCTGGGGCTCATCTTAGTCCAAATCTGAGGTCCAAGGTGAAATAGCATAAGCGGCACCCCATGCTGATATGACAGATGCCAGGTAAAGTGGAGATCAGAGGCACAATCCTCTGCTACAGGGAGAGTGACTTCCAATACAGTGAGAGTGACTTCCAATACAGTGAGAGTGACTTCCAATGTAGTGAGAGTGACTTCCAATGTAGTGAGAGTGACTTCCAATGTAGTGAGAGTGACTTCCTATACAGTGAGAGTAGAAACATAGAAACATAGAAAATAGGTGCAGGAGTAGGCCATTCGGCCCTTCTAGCCTGCACCGCCATTCAATGAGTTCATGGCTGAACATGCAACTTCAGTACCCCATTCCTGCTTTCTCACCATACCCCTTGATTCCCCTAGTAGTAAGGACTTCATCTAACTCCTTTTTGAATATATTTAGTCAATTGGCCTCAACAACTTTCTGTGGTAGAGAATTCCACAGGTTCACCACTCTCTGGGTGAAGAAATTCCTCCTCATCTCGGTCCTAAATGGCTTCCCCCTTATCCTCAGACTGTGTCCCCTGGTTCTGGACTTCCCCAACATTGGGAACATTCTTCCTGCATCTAACCTGTCTAACCCCGTCAGAATTTTAAACGTTTCTATGAGGTCCCCTCTCATTCTTCTGAACTTCAGTGAATACAAGCCCAGTTGATCCAGTCTTTCTTGATAGGTCAGTCCCGCCATCCCGGGAATCAGTCTGGTGAACCTTCGCTGCACTCCCTCAATAGCAAGAATGTCCTTCCTCAGGTTAGGAGACCAAAACTGTACACAATACTCCAGGTGTGGCCTCACCAAGGCCCTGTACAATTGTAGCAACACCTCCCTGCCCTTGTACTCAAATCCCCTCGCTATGAAGGCCAACATGCCATTTGCTTTCTTAACCGCCTGCTGTACCTGCATGCCAACCTTCAATGACTGATGTACCATGACACCCAGGTCTCTTTGCACCTCCCCTTTTCCTAATCTGTCACCATTCAGATAATAGTCTGTCTCTCTGTTTTTACCACCAAAGTGGATAACCTCACATTTATCCACATTATACTTCATCTGCCATGCATTTGCCCACTCACCTAACCTATCCAAGTCGCTCTGCAGCCTCATAGAATCCTCCTTGCAGCTCACACTGCCACCCAACTTAGTGTCATCCGCAAATTTGGAGATACTACATTTAATCCCCTCGTCTAAATCATTAATGTACAGTGTAAACAGCTGGGGCCCCAGCACAGAACCTTGCGGTACCACACTAGTCACTGCCTGCCATTCTGAAAAGTCCCCATTTACTCCTACTCTTTGCTTCCTGTCTGACAACCAGTTCTCAATCCATGTCAGCACACTACCCCCAATCCCATGTGCTTTAACTTTGCACATTAATCTCTTGTGTGGGACCTTGTCGAAAGCCTTCTGAAAGTCCAAATATACCACATCAACTGGTTCTCTCTTGTCCACTCTACGGGAAACATTCTCAAAAAATTCCAGAAGATTTGTCAAGCATGATTTCCCTTTCACAAATCCATGCTGACTTGGACCTATCATATTACCTCTTTCCAAATGCACTGCTATGACATCCTTAACAATTGATTCCACCATTTTACCCACTACCGATGTCAGGCTGACCGGTCTGTAATTCCCTGTTTTCTCTCTCCCTCCTTTTTTAAAAAGTGGAGTTACATTGGCTACCCTCCACTCCATAGGAACTGATCCAGAGTCAATGGAATGTTGGAAAATGACTGTCAATGCATCCACTATTTCCAAGGCCACCTCCTTAAGTACTCTGGGATGCAGTCCATCAGGCCCTGGGGATTTATCGGCCTTCAATCCCATCAATTTCCCCAACACAATTTCCCGACTAATAAGGATTTCCCTCAGTTCCTCCTCCTTACTAGACCCTCCGACCCCTTTTATATCCAGAAGGTTGTTTGTGTCCTCCTCAGTGAATACCGAACCAAAGTACTTGTTCAATTGGTCCGCCATTTCTTTGTTCCCCGTTATGACTTCCCCTGATTCTGACTGCAGGGGACCTACGTTTGTCTTTACTAACCTTTTTCTCTTTACATATCTATAGAAACTTTTGCAATCCGTCTTAATGTTCCCTGCAAGCTTCTTCTCGTACTCCATTTTCCCTGCCCTAATCAAACCCTTTGTCCTCCTCTGCTGAGTTCTAAATTTCTCCCAGTCCCCGGGTTCGCTGCTATTTCTGGCCAGTTTGTATGCCACTTCCTTGGCTTTAATGCTATCCCTGATTTCCCTTGATAGCCACGGTTGAGCCACCTTCCCTTTTTTATTTTTACGACAGACAGGAATGTACAATTATTGTAGTTCATCCATGCGGTCTCTAAATGTCTGCCATTGCCCATCCACAGTCAACCCCTTCAGTATCATTCGCCAATCTATCCTAGCCAATTCACGCCTCATACCTTCAATGTTACCCTTCTTTAAGTTCTGGACCATGGTCTCTGAATTAACTGTTTCATTCTCCATCCTAATGCAGAATTCCACCATATTATGGTCACTCTTCCAATGTAGTGAGAGTGACTTCCAATGTAGTGAGAGTGACTTCCAATGTAGTGAGAGTGACTTCTAATGTAGTGAGAGTGACTTCTAATGTAGTGAGAGTGACTTCTAATGTAGTGAGAGTGACTTCCAATATAGTGAGAGTGACTTCCAATACAGTGAGAGTGACTTCCAATATAGTGAGATTGGCTCCCGAAGTTGTAGAAATCACCTGCAAACTTTTGAAAGCAAATTCTTTGCACCAATGATGTCAGCAAGGGCCTTTCCCTTAGGCAAGGAAGCAGGTGTGAGGTGTGAGTATTTGTGTGATTATTTCAACTGTCAACTGTTCAACTCACGCAATGGCCGCTCAGCTCTTGCCTCGCTTTCACAGGCGCCTTTCAGGAAGCCTGTGAATCCTGCGCACACCCAGTAAAAGCTGCATCATCATGTTAAAAAGCCTGTCAATTGTTTGTTAACAAGCTCTTAAATACTTGAGCAGGTCTCCGGCGTATTGAGAAACGTCCCGGAGTTAAAGCCAGAAGTCGGCGGGATGAAAGTGGCTTCCCGATGCGCTGTCAATTTCAGCACTTTTAACTGCCTACCCCCTCGCAAACCCGCACTCATTTCAAAGGGAAAGTTCCGGCCTTGGATGACATCCACCGTTTTATTACCTCATTTAAACGTTCTACACTGTAAACTGAAAGCTTATAGAATCAGGGAGCTAGTCTATTCAGCTAGTCTGACATCTGGATAAAGGCTATTGTGCCAATAGCACAGATTGTATAACATTTAAAAAAAATCTATTCTAGAAAATGTACAACAGCAGTGACAAGCGTATCTAAGGGCTCAATATTAAGCCCCCTCCCACCGCGAGGGCTCGGGAAAGGCGGGAGTGAAAGAGAGGCAAAGCTGCCGGCTGTACAAGCTAATTGCATTTTCCAGTATTCTTTTTGGGTCAGGAGGAGCTGGAGCACCTCCCCACTCTTCAAGAAAGTAATCGACCTGCCCTCTGCTGAATGCGGCCTCTCTCTCTCGCCCCCATCCCAATTGCAAATTCCCCCCCGCAAATTCCATTGGCCTCTCTCAACAAGCCCCGAACGCCGACCTCCTCCCTGCCTCCAACCCCAATCACCGGCCTCCTCCCCACCTCCAACCCCAATCACCGACCTCCTCCCCACCTCCAGCCCCAATCACTGACCTCCTCCCCACCTCCAGCCCCAATCACCGACCTCCTCCCCATCTCCAGCCCCCAATAACTGACCTCCTCCCCACCTCCAGCCCCAATCACCAGCCTCCTCCCCACCTCCAGCCCCAATCACCGACCTCCTCCCTGCCTCCAGCCCCAATCACCGACCTCCTCCCTGCCTCCAGCCCCAATCACCGGCCTCCTCCCCACCTCCAACCCCAATCACTGACCTCCTCCCCACCTCCAACCCCAATCACCGACCTCCTCCCCACCTCCAACCCCAATTACTGACCTCCTCCCCACCTCCAACCCCAATCACCGGCCTCCTCCCCACCTCCAGCCCCAATCACCAGCCTCCTCCCCACCTCCAGCCCCAATCACCGGCCTCCTCCCCACCTCCAGCCCCAATCACTGACGACCTCCCCACCTCCAGCCCCAATCACTGACCTCCTCCCCACCTCCAGCCCCAATCACTGACCTCCTCCCCACCTCCAGCCCCAATCACTGACCTCCTCCCCACCTCCAGCCCCAATCACTCACCTCCTCCCCACCTCCAGCCCCAATCACTGACCTCCTCCCCACCTCCAGCCCCAATCACTGACCTCCTCCCCACCTCCAGCCCCAATCACCGACCTCCTCCCCACCTCCAGCCCCAATCACTGACCTCCTCCCCACCTGCAGCCCCAATCACTGACCTCCTCCCCACCTCCAGCCCCAATCACCGGCCTCCTCCCCACCTCCAGCCCCAATCACCGACCTCCTCCCCACCTCCAGCCCCAATCACTGACGACCTCTCCACCTCCAGCCCCAATCACTGACCTCCTCCCCACCTCCAGCCCCAATCACTGACCTCCTCCCCACCTCCAGCCCCAATCACTGACCTCCTCCCCACCTCCAGCCCCAATCACTGACCTCCTCCCCACCTCCAGCCCCAATCACCGGCCTCCTCCCCACCTCCAGCCCCAATCACTGACGACCTCCCCACCTCCAGCCCCAATCACTGACCTCCTCCCCACCTCCAGCCCCAATCACTGACCTCCTCCCCACCTCCAGCCCCAATCAATGACCTCCTCCCCACCTCCAGCCCCAATCACTGACCTCCTCCCCACCTGCAGCCCCAATCACTGACCTCCTCCCCACCTCCAGCCCCAATCACTGACCTCCTCCCCACCTCCAGCCCCAATCACTGACCTCCTCCCCACCTCCAGCCCCAATCACTGACCTCCTCCCCACCTCCAGCCCCAATCACTGACCTCCTCCCCACCTCCAGCCCCAATCACCGGCCTCCTCCCCACCTCCAGCCCCAATCACTGACCTCCTCCCCACCTCCAGCCCCAATCACTGACCTCCTTCTCACCTCAAGCCCCGAACGCCGACCTTCCATCCTCCTGTTTTCTGAGGACCATCCCCAAGAGTCCCTGGCTGCAACCTCCAGCTGCTGGTTTTCTCTTCCGCCAGCTGACCAGCCTGACAAGTTGGCCAGCTGCTGGGTGGGAAACGGAAGGAAAGGAATGATAACGAGATCCTGCCATTACATTCAGCAGGGTCTTCGTTGCCTGTTTCCGACCTACCCTCTTCCCCACTTCCCGTAAATACCGGGGCCTGTGTCTAAGGCCTTCTTCTTGCATTATTTAGAAGGGTTTACAGTCTTTTTACAAAAAGAGATCTGGGCATTTTAGTGCATCATCTCTAACAGTTCATGACCAATGCCATGAAGCTATAGCTAAAGTG
Source organism: Pristiophorus japonicus (assembly GCF_044704955.1). Lineage (NCBI taxonomy): Eukaryota > Metazoa > Chordata > Chondrichthyes > Pristiophoridae > Pristiophorus > Pristiophorus japonicus. The sequence goes on along the minus strand of NC_091988.1, from coordinate 17,118,658 downwards.
AATAGACTGCTAAGGTATATTTTTAGGACAATTCACTTTAAAACAAAGCACACCATTTTGTTCTTGTAGAAGACCTCGGTTAGACCGCAGTTAAAATTCTGTGTTCAGTTTTGGTTTCCTCACATGTTGGTTGATATTGAGGTTTTAGAAAGAGTGCAGAGGAAGGCCACAAGATAATTCCCACTTTAAAGCACCTTAGTTACACAGATAGACTCAAAGAACTGGATCTCTATACTTTAGAGAAGCATAGAATTAGAGATTTGATCAAGGTTTTTAAGATGAAAATATTGTGTTTGTGTAGATTAATCCTTTCAATGAAGTAGGTGAAGGAGGGCCGGTATCACTCTTGCAAGTTATGTAAGAGAAGAACTAGATTAGATATTGGGAGACTCTGCTTTTCCCTGAGAATAGTGGGCCTGTGTTATTGGTTAACTGTTCATGGTGAACGCTGAGTCGCTGAATTACTTCAAGCAAGAGATGGACCTATTTCTGGCTTGGGCAAAGATCACCTCGTACAAGAGTTAGGTATCTGGTAACGTTGATCAGGGCCAGGGTGGTCGGAGAGGACTTTCTTCCCAAATTGGTCTGGGTTTTCATCTGTTTGTTCACTTTTCCTATGAGATCATATAACTCCAGATGGGATGGGGAGTGTATGCAGTGTGACACACAAGACATCACAACTGTATGAGACGGACCAGTATGTTTTTTGCTATCAGTCATTTTTTTGTATGTTCGTAAACATAATAGCAGGAGATTCCCATATGACCTGTTCCCCTCGAAGAAACTTTCAGTAATTTCCCATCCTCCAGATTCCAACCTTTAAATGATATATTGTTAATATATTACAAAAGATATTAGCTCAGCTTGGAGAAAGGCTGCCTTCACTGTGGGCAGTGTATTACAGGTATTACACCATGACAAGTCTGCAAAGGCAGTTTCTCTTACAAGTGTGAACATGGCAATTGATAATGAAAGGAACTGACAAGAAGTACATGCAAGCATAAGTTTACTTTTACTGGAGCAAGTCATAGCTAGAAGATGAAGAACTGGTGCTGATCACACCAGAGTGGTAATGTGCTAATAGCACACAAGTTTCCTGGGTCAGCTTGTTGCATCTTTAGTCACAGATACAGGTATAGATCAAATCAACTGCAATAGCACCCTAGTGGGAAGAGAAAATTGCATTTAAATGGATGGGGACTATTAAAGGGGAATGCCAATGCTGACAAGGAATTAAGAAGTAATAGTGAAATATGAATGGAAAAGATGCTCCATGTGCAGGCTTGAACCTACAACTGATCTTTTCAGCCACGGATTGTGTCAGCCTGTGGTGCAACAGTTGCCCATATAGGAGACCGCACAGCTCTGGAATTGCCCCTGCTGTCCCAGACACTGCGAAGATGGTTCCTGATAGCCAATCCTTTCCCAAATATTATTCATATTTCTTCAATACCTGCTATGCTGCTGTGAAATAACATTCTTGCTTTCCAACTGTGTCATTACCCGCCAAGTAAAAATAAATAATTAACTTGTGCACCTCAGCAAAAATAAATAAATACAATTTGTCCTCTCCTCCCATGTGTGATTTTAGCGAACGTCACTCCCATGTATTTCTCTTTCTTTAAATAATTTTATTCATCTCCAAGCGACTACCTTGATTTATTGGCAACTTCTTCAATCTAATTCTCAATAGAATTCCAACTCCTTGAAGCACCCAGTTATGGTCTCTCTGCACATTCACCACTAAGCACATAGGGGTTCATTTTCATTCTATGCGGTCGTGTAAAATGGGTAAGAGAAAATTGGCAACCCATTTTACATCTCTGCCGATTTTTATTTCCATTGAACTCAACAGAAAAGGCATCTGAGAAATCAGTCCTTGAAGAGATGGGGGCCAAAATTGACCACCGCCCAAAACGGGGCGCACCCTCTGTTTTTTTTAAAGTTTTTCGGGTTGCGGCGGAGATTCCGTTGATAGTCGGCACTTGGAAGCTTTTTTTTTGGTCGGGGCGGATGTCGTGGCGGCTGAGGGGCTGAAGTGCCCTTGCAGCGAGTCGGGCACGCCGCGTCATGCTGACAGGTCACAACCTCTCTTCAGTTAAAGGGGAGGGCCACTACAAACTCTGCATACTTTTAACTGAGGTCCACTGGGCCACCAGGGAGGGTTTCGGCCAGGTCAGTGGCCTGGCACCCAAGAGGGGGCATCAGGCTGCCTGTTGGCGGCCCGGCCGAACCCGGGGGCATAATTGTTGGGCCGACCTGGCAGTTGTCCGACAAAAAAAAAAAATAACATGGTGGCCGTGGCAATGCGCCCTCCCCGTTTAGGGCAGCCGGTCCGCCATGCCACAGAGAGTGCACCACCACAAAAAGCTGTCAGGGGCACCGACTGGTGGCGGGGTCGCTCCCGTGGGGAAATCCCGGGAAAGGAGCCATTTCCTGAGGGTCAATTTCATGAGGGGGGTCCCCGCCAGTCAGTAAGGGGGGTCGACGCGTGCACACTGTGGTGGGAAAAACGGGCGGAACAGTCCCGGGCACCACTCCAAGACTAAGGAAGGGCAATTTACAAAATGGCAGCCCCTCCGCGGCTGGCCCGCAGCCATTCCACGCCGCCCTATGGCCGCCGCTTTCAGGCAGCCACAGGCCTTATCGGGAGGAGCAATTTCAGCCCCATGAAGTCATGGATAAGGGTGTCAGTTACAGATGGGGTGAGGGAGGAGTGTAAGCAGGCAATGCTCCACAGGTGGAAAAAAGTGTTCTTGGCAAATGACCAGATTTGATGTTGAAACGCCAGCTCAAGATCAAACAGAACCAAGCAGTTGAAATTGGGCAAGCAGCCAGGAAAATTTATGGACTTAGTGCCAGAGTTGTTGACATGAATTGAAGAAATTAACCTGCAAGTAGTCTTGATTGATACAGGACTTGATGTTGGACAAGTAGTTGGTGTTATGTATGCAACCCTATGTAACTGGTATTCTACCACCACCAGAGGGTGAATCTGTTGGAGTCCCAAGGGTTCCCAGCATCCCATGGGAGCACTGTATATAAGCAGGTCTCCCATGCTGTACCAACACTCTGGAGTTAGAATAAAGAGACTGATGTCACACTTACTCAAGTCTACAGTACTCAATCACATTATTTTATTCTGGACATAACAACTGGCGACGAGATAACGAACCATCACGTGAAAATGCAGAGAACTGCTGGTATCCTGGAGAAATTCTCAGAAGGGGACGATCGGGAGGCCTTCGTGGAGCGACTCGACCAACACTTCGTGGCCAACGATCTGGAAGGGAATGAGAACGCTGCCAAACGAAGGCCGATCCTCCTCACCGTCTGCGGGGCAACAACCTATGGCCTCATGAAGAATCTTCTTGCTCCGGTGAAACCAACAACCAAATCATATGAAGAACTGTGTACGCTGGTCCGGGAGCACCTAAATCTGAAGGAGAGCGTTCTGATGGCAAGGTATCGATTTTACACATGTCAACGGTCCGAAGGCCAGGAAGTGGCGAGCTACGTCGCCGAACTAAGGCGCCTTACAGGACATTGCGAATTTGATGGATTCCTGGAGCAAATGCTAAGAGACTTTTTTGTGCTTGGCATTGGCCATGAGTTTATCCTTCGCAAACTATTGATTGTTGAAATACCGAACCTGAGCAAAGCCATAATGATAGCCCAGGCAGTCCACCAGTGATAACACCAAACAAATTTCACAGCATAAAGATGTTTCGGCAAGTACTGTACACAAAGTAACGTCATTTTCAGGCAGGAGTGCATATGGCAGAACATACACGCCTGCAACTGCACGACCTCAGATGACTCAGAGTCCAATATCAAGTGTTAATGCGAGGCAGGTAACACCTTGTTGGCGCTGCGGAAGTGATCATCGAGCCCATCAATGCCGCTTCAAACACTATGCGTGCAAAGGCTGTGGAACAGTGGGTCACCTCCAGCAAAAGTGCAGACGAGCTGCAAACCCTGCAAACCACCATGTTGCAGAAGAAGACCGGTCCATGGCGGATCAAACTGAACTAGAGACTCAAACCGAGGAGGTAGAAGTGTATGAGGTACACACTTTCACCACGAAATGTCCACCGATCATGCTAAAAGTTGAACTGAACGGAATTCCAGTATCCATGGAATTGGACATGGGTGCGAGTCAGTTCATCATAAGCAAAAAGGCCTTCGATAGGCTGTGGTGCAACAAGGCACACAGGCCCAAGCTGAGCCCCATTCACACCAAGCTGAGAACGTACACCAAAGAGCTGATCCCTGTAATTGGCAACGCAGCAGTAAAAGTCTCCTATGATGGAGCAGTGCATGAACTACCACTATGGATAGTACCAGGAGATGGCCCCACACTGTTCGGCAGAAGCTGGCTGGGAAAAATCCGCTGGAACTGGGACGACATCCGAATGCTTTCGTCCGTCGACGACGCCTCATGTGCCCAGGTTCTGAGCAAGTTTCCGTTGTTGTTTGAGCCAGGCATCGGAAGCTTCTCGGGGGCGAAGGTGCAGATCCACCTAATTCCTGGTACAAGACCCATCCACCGCAAGGCACGGACGGTGCCATATATGATGCGCGAGAAAGTGGAGATCGAGCTAAACAGGCTGCAACGAGAGGGCATCATCGCGCTGGTGGAGTTCAATGAGTGGAACAGTCCGATTGTTCCAGTTCTCAAGGGCGATGGCACGGTCAGAATTTGTGGGGGCTATAAAGTAACGATTAACCGTTTTTCGCTGCAGGACCAGTACCCGCTACCCAAGGCAGATGACCTATTTGCGACGCTGGCAGGAGGAAAGACGCTCACCAAGTTGGACCTGATCTCGGCCTACATGACGCAGGAGCTGGCGGAATCTTCGAACGGCCTCACCTGCATCAACACGCACAATGCTCTGTTCATCTACAATAGATGCCCGTTTGGGATTCGATCGGCCGTGGCTATTTTTCAAAGGAACATGGAGAGTTTGCTAAAGTCGGTTCTGCGCACTGTGGTTTTCAAGAACGACATACTGATCACAGGTCGGGACATCATCGAACACTTGCAGAACCTGGAAGAGGTCCTAAGTCGGCTAGATCGTGTGGGACTCAGGTGGAAACGCTCGAAGTGTGTTTCCTGGCGCCAGAGGTTGAGTTCTTTGGGAGAAGGATCGCGGCAGACAGCATCAGACCCACCGACGCCAAGACAGAGGCCATCAAGAACGCGCCGAGACCACAGAGACATAGCTGCAGTCGTTCCTGGGACTCCTTAATTATTTTGGTAATTTCCTACCCGGGTTAAGCACCTTGCTAGTACCTCTACACGTGTTGCTATGCAAGTGAGATGACTGGGTATGGGGGACATCACAAGAGACAGCTTTTAAGAAAGCCCGAAATCTGTAATGTTACAACAAACTGCTTGTCCTGTACGATCCTTGTAAACGTTTAGTGCTAGCCTGCGCTGCGTCTTCGTAAGGGGTCGGTTGTGTGTTACAACAAGCAAACGAATCGGGAACATTGCAACTGGTCGCTTATGCGTCCAGGAGCTTGTCCAAGGCCAAAAGGGCCTACAGCATGATTGAAAAAGAATCTCTGGCATGCGTTTACGGGGTAAAAAAAATGCATCAGTATCTGTTTGGGCTTAAGTTCGAGTTAGAAACCATAAGCCGTTCATATCGCTATTCTCAGAGAGCAAAGGTATCAATACCAATGCCTCTGCTCGCATCCAAAGATGGGCGCTTACGCTGTCTGCATATAACTATGTAATTCGCCACAGGCCAGGCACAGAGAACTGCGCTGATGCTCTCAGTCGGCTACCATTGCCCACCACCGGGATGGAAATGGTACAGCCTGCAGACTTGCACTTGCTGATGGATGTATTCGAAAACGAAAAGTCACCCGTTACGGCCCGCCAGATCAGGACCTGGACCACCCAGGATCCTTTACTGTTCCTTGAAAAAAACTGTGTCCTCCATGGGAGCTGGTCCAGTGTCCCAGCGGAGATGCATCAAGCCGTTCCAGTGGCGTAAAGACGAAATGTCCATAAAGGCGGACTGTCTTTTGTGGGATAATCGCGTGGTTTTGCCCAAGAAAGGCAGGGAAATGTTCATACGCGACCTACACAGTACCCACCCAGGCATAGTATTGATGAAAGCTATAGCCAGATCCCATGTGTGGTGGCCCGGCATCGACTCAGATTTGGAGTCTTGCGTGCGCCAATGCAACACTTGCTCTCAACTGAGCAATGCACCCAGGGAGGCACAGGTAAGTTGTGGTCATGGCCCTCTAAACCGTGGTCTCGGATCCACGTTGACTTCGCTGGCCCGTTTTTGGCAAAATGTCCTTGGTTGTTGTGGATGCTTATTCAAAGTGGATTGAGTGTGTAATAATGTCTGTAAGCATGTCCACTGCCACCATCGAAAGCCTACGAGCCATGTTTGCCACGCACGGCCTGCCTGATGTCCTTGTCACTGACAACAGACCGTGCTTCACCAGCGCTGAATTCAAGGAATTCATGACCCGCAATCCCGCAATGGGATCAAGCATGCCACATCTGCCCCGGTCAAGCCCACATCCAACGGCCAGGCAGAACGGGCAGTCCAAACCATTAAGCAAAGCTTGAAATGTGTGTCGAAAGGCTCCCTGCAGACCCGCCTGTCCCGAGCCCTGCTCAGCTACCGCACCAGACCCCACTTGCTCACCGGGGTTCCCCCAGCCGAGCTGCTCATGAAAAGGGCGATCAAAACAAGGCTCTCTCTTGTCCACCCTGATCTCCATGATCACGTCGAGGGCAGGCGGCATCAACAAAGCACGTACCATGATCACGCAAATTTGTCACGCGATATTGAAGTCAATGATCCTGTATTTGTACTCAACTATGGACATGGTCCCAAATGGCTTACTGGCACTGTCATAGTCAAGAAAGAGAGTAGGGTGTTTCAGGTCAAACTCGCAAATGGACTAACTTGCAGAAAGCATTTGGACCAAACCAAACTGCGATTCACAGACAGCCACGAGCAACCTGAAGAGGACACACTAACTTCGACCCTCCGACACACACACAAGTGGCAACCGACATCACGGTTGACCACAAAGCTGAACTCATCATCCCCAGCAGCCCAGCAAAGCCAGCTGTGCAGCAGCCCAGCGAAGAACCAACCAACTCACCTGCACCTGCATTTGTACCGAGACGATCGACTAGGGAGCCAAAAGCCCCAGATCGACTCACCCTGTAAATAAGTGTACTATTGACTTTGGAAGGGAGTGATGTTATAATGCAACCCTATGTAACTAGCATTCTACTGCCACCAGAGGGTGTATCTGTTGGAGTCCCAAGGGTTCCCAGCATCCCTTGGGAGCACTGTGTATAAGCAGGCCTCCCATGCTGTACCAACACTCTGGAGTTAGAATAAAGAGACTAAGGTCACACTTACTCACGTCTACAGTACTCAATCACATTACTTTATTCTGGACAGAACAGTTGGAGTAAACATGACAATGCGATTGAAGATGCTAGATAAGCAGAGAAGATTGTTATCTGTGGAACGTGACCCAATATTTGCACATAATGCTGCCAAGGGATAGCAAATAAACAATCTATAGGAAGGCCGATACCAAACTCTGCTTAGACCACACCTGGAGTACTTTGAGCAGTTCTGGGTACCACACCTTAGGAAGAATATATTGGCCTTGGAGGGAGTGCAGTGTCAGTTTACCAGAATGATACCCGGACTTCAAGGGTTAAGTTACGAAGAGAGATCACACAAAATTAGGGTTGTAGTCCCTCGAATTCAGAAGGTTATGGGATGATCTGATTGAAGTTTTCAACATATTAAGGGGAACAAATAGGGTAAATAGAGAGAAACTATTTCCACTGGTTGGGATGTCTAGGACTAGAGGGCATAGTCAAAAAATTAGAGCCAGAACTTTCAGGAGTAAAATTAGGAAACACTTCTACACACAAAGGCTGTTCCAAGTTTGGAACTCTCTTCCGAAAATAGCAATTGATCCTAGATCATAAGAACACAAGAAATAGGAGCAGGAGTAAGCCATTTGGCCTCTCGTGCCTCCTCCGTCATGCAATAAGATCAATTCTGATCTGATCCTGGCCTCAACTCCACTTCCCCATCCACTCCCCATAACCCCTGACTCCCTATTGTTCAAAAATCTATTTCCACCTTATATACATTCAATGACCCAGCCTCCACAGCTTTCTAGGGCAAAGAATTCCAAAGATTCATAACCCTCTAAGAGAAGAAATTCATCCTCATTTCTATTTTAAATGGACAACCCCTTATTCTAAAACTATGCCCCCATGTTCTATATTATCCCACGAATGGAAACATCCTCTCTACATCTGTCAAGCCCCCTCAGAATCTTATACGTTTCAGTAAGATCACCTCTCATTCTTCTAAACTCCAATGAGTATAGGCCCTACCTACTCAACCTTTCTTCATATGACAACCCCTTCATCTCAGGAATCAACCTAATGAATCTTCTCTGAACTGCCTCCAAAGCAATTATATCCTTTCGTAAATATGGAAACCAAAACTGCACGCAGTATTCAAGGTGTGGCCTCATCAATACCTTATATAGCTGTAGCCAGACTTCCCTGCTTTTATACTCCATCCCCTTTGCAATAAAGGCCAAGATACCATTGGCCTTCCTGATCACTTGCTGTACCTGCATACTATCCTTTTGTGTTTCATGCACAAGTACCCCCAGGTCCGCTGTACTGCGGCACTTTTCAATCTTTCTCCATTTAAATAATAACTTGTTCTTTGATTTTTTCTGCCAAAGTGCATGACTTTCCAACATTATACTCCATCTGCCAAATTTTTGCCCACTCATTTAGCCTGTCTGTGTCCTTTTGCAGATTTTTTGTGTCCTCCTCACACATTGCTTTTCCTCCCATCTTTGTATCGTCAGCAAACTTGGCTACGTTACACTCAGTCCCTTCTTCCAAGTCGTTAATATAGATTGTAAATAGTTGGGATCCCAGTACTGATCCCTGCGGCACCCCACCAGAGAATGAACCATTTATCCTGACTCTCTGTTCTCAGTTAGTTAGCCAATCCTCTATCCATGCTAATATATTACCCCCAAACCTGTGAACTTTTATCTTGTGCAGTAACCTTTTATGTGGCACCTTGTCAAATGCCTTCTGGAAGTCCAAATACATCACATCCACTGCTTACCCTTTATCCAATAGAGGAGAATGTAAAATATAAAAAGCAGAGGTCTGGAAGGATAAGGAGCGACAGCACCCTGTGATTGTGGTTACACAAAATATCATTGGTGTCTTTGACAGCGACAATGGCCCTGAAATTCTGGCCTCCCTGAGTCCGTACAGAGTGTGTACAGACCTGGGAAGGCATCGCAAAAGCCGTTTTTCAGCGCGCAATGCAAAGCGCTGAAAACTGGCTTTTCCGATCTGTGAAGCTCCAGCTTCTTTATCTCAGGAACGAGTACATTTGCAAGGGCAAGATTGCGGTATTTACCCATATCTTGCCCAGCAAATGTCCTGAAAACTCTTGCATCTGATAGAAGCAGGCACATAGCCTACTTCTACAAATGCAAGAGTTTTAAAATACACAAAAACATTAAAAATAAAATTAAAAAACACATTTTATTGTTAAAAACCCTGCCCACTACAGTAAGTTTATTTTAAATCGTAATTTAAAAAGCTTAAAAAAAATTGGAATTTTTTTTTCTCTAAGAAAGTTATTTAACTTTAATTTCAATTAATTTGAATTATGTGAGGTGTGTTTTTTTATTTTTTATTATGTGTGTTTAGTGTGTTTGTTTTATTTCATTAATAGCAATGAGAACTGGTGGATATGGAGTTCTCATTGCTATTAATGGGAAAGCTTTGGAATAGTGTACCTGATTGGCTGAGCAGCGCGGGAAGAGAAGGTCTCCCCACCGGAATCCCACGCTCCTCTGGGCCCACCAGGTAAATTCATTAAAATTCTCCGGTCGGAGGCGTTCATCCGAAAGAAGCCTCCAACCGGAATTTCAGGGCCATTGTCTTCTATCTTTTCAAACCACACTATTCGCAGAAATATAATCCAGAATCAGCAGTTTAGAAGACTTTGATGGTTGAAAGCTAATATCCAATTAATCATTTGGTTAATGATCCAAGCACTTCCATCTAAAATTCCTCAAAAGGAGGAAGGTAAAACTGCTGCATGAAATGGAGTGATTTTTTCTGCTACAAGCATTGACAACATCTATTATTCTTTTTTTTAGAAACATCCTTAGCATTTTGACAGCTGTCAAATTACTGCCTTCCCATTAAGAAACTATTAGATGTTGTAATGAGAAAACATGAGGGTTTGTATTCTGGAAAGATAAGATCAAATAGGCTGAAGGATCTTCTGCATTTGAACCTACCATGTGACCTTGTGAAAATGAGTCAATAAAGTCTGTAGAGTATTCAGTATTGTTCCAAGTAGAAAGCAAGGTCCTATTGTAATTGAATTGCAAGATGGTGTTAAATACAACACAAGACCAATAGCTAACTGCTGGGAGAAATACCTTTTAATCTGCTAAAGACAATGAATCAATGATTTTCTGATTAACAAATCGAAGTCTATAGAACTGGAGGTGATAACCCATGACAATTAAAGAAGTCTGGAGAAGTATTAAGGTAGCAAGCCAATACTAAAGCTGATGAGATTTGTGCACATAGCTCTGCTGCTCAAACATGTTTGCAACAACAAACTATAACTGTGACACTTACGATCCAGGCTAATGGGATTCCATCATTAAAAAAATAACAAACTTCAACAACTGTCATAATGTACTCTCCTACCACTCAACTTGATTTAAATAAAAATTCTATATGTCACTGATTTCCCTCTCAGTTTTCCTGTGCTACACACTATTCCTGAGCCAAGGAAACAGAGTTTCTTTGTCACTCTGTAATCAGTTAGTAGGTGTGTGAAAGTGTAAGTTATTTATTAGATTTGGCCGAAGATACTCAGAGACTCGAGGGAGTCTTGATCAAAAATATTTATGTTTATTACAGTTACAATCAAAACTATAATAAAAGAGGCAAAGAAGTTAAATTACAAAGGTTATTGTTAAAGCATAGTCGGTTAATACAACCTGTTAACATCACAAGGTTCCAAGATGCTCCGACTCAAAATAGCCTTGTTATCACTTGAGTGTGTCCAGTTTCACTCCGAGAATGTTCTAAATAAACTAGGTTTTACATCTTCCTTAAATACATTAAAAATACATCTCTGAAAGGCTGTTCATTAATAATGCTCTTTGGGGACAAAATTGCCCCGCGCTGGGTTTGGAACACATAATTTCAATTAGCTGAAAAATTAGCGGCAGTCAAGATGGGCGGGATGAAGTTTGTAATTTCGGCACTTTGTTCATGAAAGCTGAGAGCTGCGCTGTTGGAGCGCTAAATGACCTCTGCGTGGCGCTAAAGGGGTGGTGGAGGGGTGCTGAAGGGGGCAATGGAGGGGCGGTGGAGGAACGCTGGAGGGGGTGATGGAGGGGCGGTGGAGGCACGCTGGAGGGGTGATGGAGGGCTGATGGAGGGGTGCTGGAAGGGGCGATGGAGGGGCGATGGAAGGGCACTGGAGGGGCACTGGAGAGGGGAGGGGCGCTGGAGCGGCGATGGAAGGGCGCTGGAGGGGGGCTGGAGGGGCGCTGGAGGGGAGCAGGAGGGGCGATGGAGAGGACGATGGAGGGGCACTGGAGGAACTGAGCAGTTAATTTCAGGTGCGTTTGATTCACTCATAACGAGTCACCTAGTCATTGGGCTTCTTAAAGGGGATGTCTTGCAGTTTTGTTCTGCTGATTCTCTTCTTCCTCACAGTTCAGTAGCTGCTTGTTAAGGGCTGTCATGGCAGCTGGGAGAGGCAGTACAAGGGCCACGTGGTTATCAGAGGATGATTTGGAGACACTGGTGGGGGCAGTGGAGGACAGGAGGCGTATCCTTTTCCCTCCAGCTGGGAGGTCCGCTCCACAGCTTCTAAGAGCTATCTGGGCAGAGGTGGCGGCCAAGATGTCGGACACCTCCGTCCTTGACCGCACACCCACACAGTGTCGCAGAAAGACCTTACTCATGTGGTAAAAGTGAGTTCATATTATCCCAACTGTTACTTCTGAACCTGTCAGAATCTGTCCGTTCCCACAACTTTGTACAGACTCAGCAAACCAGCATTTAACTCAGGATGTGTGCCTCCTCACAGTTTTTGCATCATTTGATTCTTTGCTTAGATTCACAGCTCCTTAAGCTGCCCGTGCATTTCTTCCACATACGTAAGTGCACTGTGACTCACCATGCTTCCTTTCTTTTGCAGGCCAAGTTGGCACATAACAGGCTGCAGCAGCAGCAAACTGGAGGGGGGAGCCTGCGCTAGCTCACAGCCCTGGAGGAGCGAGTACTTCAACTGATGGGCCCGCAGGTGGCCATCTCCGTGGCATTGGGTACCGTCGCGCCTGCTGGGGCCAACATTGGTAAGTGAAAGCCTTCCTCTCATCCCACCTTCCACTTTAAGCAGAAGGCCTTATCATTTAGCCGCTCCACATTCAAACCACCTTCCTTCCTGCATGCCTGTCCCCCTTCCCTCACATTAAATCCACTCTTATATCTATAATGTACTTATGAATGACTCCACGAGGCAATGTGTTGTACTCAAACTGTAATGACCTTGGTCCTTTATTGGTAACTCCAGAGTGAGGCACAAGCATGGTGGGCAGCCTTTTATACTGGGCCCTGCACACCTATGCAGGTGACCCTCAGGTCTCCCACCTCAGTGCCCTCTGGTGGATAGCCTCTGCCACAGGGGCAGGAAACCCCGGGCTCCACCCATTGCATCCTCTGGTGGTGCCAGCATAATATATACACAGTATAAACCTTATTGATAGAACATCAGTTAACAAGTCTCCATCTTATGCAACTATACAGTGACTACACAGAGAGTATATCTATAGTCTGCATATATAACATCATTCTTCCCCAAGTCCTTTGTGCCGATCACCTTTGCACTATCTGCTCTGGCTTATCTCTCCCCAGACTTAAGTGCCAATAGCCCTTCCACCCTGGCTGTGCTTTAGCTTGGCTCTCTCCCTGTTAACCCCCAAGTCCCTTTGCCACAACGTTGGGTAATGGTTACCAGTTTGGATGGTTCAATGATGCAGTGGAGGTTCCAGTGGGTTCTGGGTGTGATCCATGTGTGTGTCCATGGCTACATACATACATTTATCCCCCCCCAACCACAGTGAGATCGTGCAGCACGCACGTTACTTTAACATACAGGATCATAGAAACATAGAAACATGGAAAATAGGTGCAGGAGTAGGCCATCCGGCCCTTCGAGCCTGCACCACCATTCACTAAGATCATGGCTGCTCATTCCTTCAGTACCCCGTTCCTGCTTTCTCTCCATACCCCTTGATCCCTTTAGCCGCAAGGGCCATATCTAACTCCCTCTTGAATATATCCAATGAACTGGCATCAATAACAGGTTAACAACTCTCTGAGTGAAGAAGTTCCTCCTCATCTCAGTCCTAAATGGCTTACCCCTTATCCTTAGACTGTGTCCCTGGTTCCGGACTTCCCCAACACCGGGAACATTCTTCCTGCATCTAACCTTTCCAGTCCCGTCAGAATTTTATATGTTTCTATGAGATCCCCTCTCATCCTTCTAAACTCCAGTGAATACAGGCCCAGTTGATCCAGTGTCACCTCATATGTCAGTCCTGCCATCCCGGGAATCAGTCTGCTAAACCTTCGCTGCACTCCCTCTATAGCAAGAACGTCCTTCCTCAGATTAGGAGACCAAAACTGAACACAATATTCCAGGTGGGGCCTCACCAAGGTCCTGTACAACTGCAGTAAGACTTCCTTGCTCCTATACTCAAATCCCTTTGCTATGAAGGCCAACATACCATTTGCCTTCTTCACCGCCTGCTGTACCTGCATGCCAACCTTCAATGACTGATGAACCATGACACCCAGGTTTCGCTGCACCTCCCTTTTCCTAATCTGCCGCCATTCAGATAATATGCTGTCTTCGTGTTTTTGCCCCCAAAGTGGATAACCTCACATTTATCCACATTATACTGCATCTGCCATGTATTTGCCCACTCGCCTAACCTGTCCAAGTCACCCTGCAGCCTCCTAGCGTCCTCCTCACAGCTCACACCGCCACCCAGTTTAGTGTCATCTGCAAGCTTGGAGATATTACACTCAATTCCATCATCTAAATCATTAATATATATTGTAAAGAGCTGGGGTCCCAGCACTGAGCCCTGCGGCACTCCACTAGTCACTGCCTGCCATTCTGAAAAGGACCTGTTAATTCCGACTCTCTGCTTCCTGTCTGGCAACCAGTTCTCTATCCACATCAGTACATTACCCCCAATACCATGTGCTTTGATTTTGCACACCAATCTTTGTGTGGGATCTTGTCAAAAGCCTTTTGAAAGTCCAAATACACCACATCCACTGGTTCTCCCCTGTCCACTCTACTAGTTACATCCTCAAAAAATTCCAGAAGATTTGTCAAGCATGATTTCCCTTTCATAAATCCATGCTGACTTGGACCAATCCTATCACTGCTTTCCGAATGTGCTGCTATTTCATCCTTAATGATTGATTCCAACATTTCCCCCACTACTGATATCAGGCTAACTGGTCTATAATTACCCGTTTTCTCTCTCGCTCCTTTTTTAAAAAGTGGTGTTACATTAGCAACTCTCCAGTCCATAGGAACTGATCCAGAGTTGATAGTGGAAAATTATCACCAATGCATCCACTATTTCTGGGGCCACTTCCTTAAGTACTCTGGGATGTTGACTATCAGGCCCTGGGGATTTATCGGCCTTCAATCCCGTCAATTTCCCGAACACAATTTTCCACCTAATAAGGATATCCTTCAGTTCCTCCTTCTCGCTAGACCTTCGGACCCCTAGTACATCCAGAAGGTTATTTGTGTCTTCCTTTGTGAAGACAGAACCAAAGTACTTGTTCAATTGGTCTGCCATTTCTTTGTTCCCCATTATAAATTCACCCGAATCCGACTGCAAGGGACCTACGTTTGTCTTCACTAATCTTTTTCTCTTCACATATTTATAGAAGCTTTTGCAGTCAGTTTTTATGTTCCCTGCAAGCTTCCTCTCGTACTCTATTTTCCCCCTCTTAATTAAACCCTTTGTCCTCCTCTGCTGTATTCTAAATTTCTCCCAGTCCTCCGGCTTGCTACTTTTTCTGGCTAATTTGTATGCCTCTTCCTTGGATTTAACACTATCCTTAATTTCCTTTGTTAGGCACAGTTCAGCCACCTTCCCAGTTTTATTTTTACTCCAGACAGGGATGTACAATTGTTGAAGTTCGTCCGTATGATCTTTAAAGGTTTGCCATTGCCTATCCACCGTCAACCCTTTAAGTATCATTTGCCAGTCTAATCTAGCCAATTCACGCCTCATACCATCAAAGTTACCTTTCCTTAAGTTCAGGACCCTAGTTTCTGAATTAACTGTGTCACTCTTCATCTTAATAAAGAATTCTACCATATTATGGTCACTCTTCCCCAAGGGGCCTCGCACAACAAGATTGTTAATTAGTCCCTTCTCATTACACATCACCCAGTCTAGGATGGCCAGCTCTCTGGTTGGTTCTTCGACCTATTGGTCGAGAAAACCATCCCTAATACACTCCAGGAAATCCTCCTCCACCGTATTGCTACCAGTTAGGTTAGCCCAATCAATATGTAGATTAAAGTCGCCCATGATTACTGCTGTACCTTTATTGCACACATCCCTTATTTCTTGTTTGATGCTGTCCCCAACCTCACTATTACTATTTGGTGGCCTGTACACAACTCCCACTAGCGTTTTCTGCCCTTTGGTATTCCGTAGCTCCACCCATACCGATTCCACATCATCCAAGCTAATGTCCTTACTTCCAATTGCATTAATTTCCTCTTTAACCAGCAACACCACCTCGCCTCCTTTTCCTTTCTGTCTATCCTTCCTAAATGTTGAATACCCTTGGATGTTGAGTTCCCAGCCTTGGTCACCCTGGAGCCATGTACTCGTGATGCCAATCGCATCGTATCCGTTAACTGCTATCTGCGCAGTTAATTCTTCCACCTTATTCCGAATACTCCTTGCATTGAAGCACAGAGCCTTCAAGCTTGTCTTTTTAACACAGTTTGACCCTTTAGAATTCTGCTGTAAAGTGGCCCTTTTTGTTTTTTGCCTTGGGTTTCTCTGCCCTCCACTTTTACTATTCTCATTTCTATCTTTTGCTTCTGTCTCCATTTTGTTCCCCTCTGTCTCCCTACATAGGTTCCCATCCCCCTGCCATATTAGTTTAACTCCTCCCAAACAGCACTAGAAAACACTCCCCCTTGGACATTGGTTCCGGTCCTGCCCAGGTGCAGACCGTCTGGTTTGTACTGGTTCCACCTCCCCAGAATCGGTTCCAATGAATTTGAATCCCTCCCTTCTGCACCATTCCTCAAGTCACGTATTCATCTGAGCTATTGTACGATTCCTACTCTGACTAGCACGTGGCACTGGTAGCAATCCTGAGATTACTACTTTTGAAGTCCTACTTTTTAATTTAGCTCCTAGCTCCCTAAATTCATCTCGTAGGACCTCATCCCGTTTTTTACCTATAACGTTGGTACCTATATGCACCATGACAACTGGCTGTTCACCCTCCCTTTTCAGAATGTCCTGCACCCGCTCCGAAACATCCTTGACCCTTGCACCAGGGAGGCAACATACCATCCTGGAGTCTCGGTTGCGGCCGCAGAAACGCCTATCTATTCCCATTACAATCAGACACAGTGCAAGTACAAAGAAAGGAAGTTACAGTTTGTATCATGACATCTTGGTTCAGTGACTTACATTCGTTACGTTTTGCAGTCGTGTGCCAGGATTGGGTAGATTGCATTCATGGTTCAGTCATGGTCAGTACTGAGGTAGCAGTACAGGTATGCGAGGATGCAGGTTCCAGAGCAACCGGACGGGGTCCTTGTCGTCTGATAGCAGTGCTGCGCCCCCTGTTAGCGGGGTGGACTTCGTTCGCTCACTTAGCCAGGAGTCAGAGCCTTTGCCATTGCCTAGTGGTGGGCAGAGCCACAGATGTGTGTGGCCTCCCTGTCCTCCTTTGAGGGCTGCAGAATCTTCTGTCTGCTCTCTAACGGTGTTGGGAACCTGGCTGTTCCAGGTCCCGTTTGGGGAACTTGTTGGTTCTGACCTTTCGCTCCCGGACATGGCCGAGGTAGTGACTGGGTCTGGGGGCTGTGCCGCCTCCACCCGGGTGATGGGCAATGGCAGCCAACTGCGCGTATTGGCGCCATTTACATTTCCAGGTCCGTGATGAATAGTGCCATCGGGTGCCTGAAGCGTGGGATAGACCTGGGGCAGGGTATCAGGATCAGTGCCTTCACCATCCTGAGGTCACTGGCCTATAACTTGTGGGGATACCTGGGGCAGGGCATCAGGATCAGTGCCTTCACCATCCTGAGGTCACTGGCCTATAACTTGTGGGGACACCTGGGGCAGGGTATCAGGATCAGTGCCTTCACCATCCTGAGGTCACTGGCCTATAACTTGTGGGGACACCTGGGGCAGGGCATCAGGATCAGCGCCTTTACCCTCCCGAATTGGCTCGCTTGCTACTTTTGGGGACACTCTATTCCCGACATCTCGCAACAATATTTTGTTCTTTACATTAGGAATAGTATTGACATCTCACAACAACATTTTGTTCACAATCTTAATCGGTTCGTTATATTGATTGTCATGCATACAATGTCTCTTTAAATTCAGCTGGTTGCAGGTCTCCTTTAAGAGAACCCTGCTGGCTTTACTCCAGTCAAATCCTTTGTTAGACACCACGTGTTGGTCCCTCACCGTTGCACCTCGTGATATGGCCGCGGCCATCTTTTTTTTTCAGCCACGCTGCACCTCGCCGCGGCCATCTTGCCTCTGCCCTCGAGGTCGACTGCCTTGATCCTTCTCTCCCGCGATTCTGCCACAAAAGCTGGAAGAGTGCCTGTGAATTCAATCTTCCTCCCCAGGAGTCCTGCCACTGGAGCCGGGAAGGTAGTTTTGGTCGTTCCGGTCGGATCATTGCCACGCAGTCGTGATGAACGGTCTGTGCCTCAGGTGCTGCGCTGGTCTGTTCTCTCGTGCCTGGCCCAAGCGAAGGTAAGGTTTTAGTCTGCCTCTGAGCACGGGGGACATCATTTGCTGGAGTGAAGAGGTCTTCCCATTTCCACTGGATCTTCCCCGTCCACCTTCTTCCCAGTAGCGATGGACCATCACCTGCAACAATCCACAGAGGTAATTTGTACACCACGCCATTATGGATTATACTTACATCCGCACTACCAAGGTATAGGTCCTTGGTGTAGGTGCGCAACTTTTCCTGTACTGGTACCAGCTCGGGTCATTTTTCGTTCCATAGCCTCTCAAAGGCATCCTGGCTCATCACTGACTGGCTCACTCCCGTGTCCACTTCCATGAAAACTGGAACTCTGTTTATTTCGACTTCCATCTTCACTGGAGGACAATCGGTGGTGCAGGTATACATTCCATACACTTCTTCTTGGGGCTGAGCTGCTTCTCTGGCCAAATCATCATACTCCCCACTGGATTCAAAGGCATCTACTGACTCCTCTGCTAGATGGTGAGTCGTATTTCTTTTACTCATACGCTGGAGGTGGTCCTTCGTGTTACAGGCTTTGCATACGTACTCAGCAAACTGGTGAGCCCTGTGCTTTCCTCCGCAACGCCAACATGGTGCTACTCGATTAGCACCCCTTGGCGGACTCTGATGTAGGATTTCTGAATCTCTCTGGGCTTACATTTGACAGTGAGACGATCCTTTCAAACAATTAGAAGACTTTATTAAAAACATACACACATGCACATTAGCAGCAGTGGTCAAATATCCTATAGATCTACCTTAGTTACAACAGAGATACAATGAGGTTATAATAAAAAGCAATATACGGTACGCCCCTTTGGCTGACTGGCTTAAACACACGGCATGCTGATTTGGCTGGTCTTCAACAGGAAGTCTTTTGCCTTGTGTCCAACAGGGAGAGAAGAGAGAGAAAAGTTCCTGTCTTGTGTTTTTCATATTCCACAAGGCCATTGTCCCGCCGAAAGCCTCAAGATTGGATCTTGGTTCCAGGGCAGCTCCTTATTGGCTCTCCTCACACAGGTGGCTGTCTGGAGGCCAATACACAAAAGCCAATGCATCATATCTGTGGGGGCTTTCATTTTGTTTCTTTTGTTTCAAAACTCAGCTTATGCTGGCAACCTGTGGGCTTCCATTCTGTTTCAACACAAACAGGCCGTTCCATATAATCTACACCTTTAACATTTATACATACTCATAATCAATTTTCAGTCATTAATAAACACTTTTATTCTTACACTGAGTTCTGGAACCCTGAGATCTGTGCTCTCTGCCTTGGACAGAACCACGTTCTATAGTCTTGCCTGTGAAAGGCACCATTCTGTGTATAATATTTGCGGGGTTTGAGTCCATAGGATGAATAATTTGCTTGGTGCTGGAGGTCGAGGTCATGAACGCCTGACTGATGCTGATGGCCCTCTGCAGGTTGACTGTGGTGTCGGCAGTTAAGAGCTTGTGAAGGAGGCCCTCGTGGCCAATTCCCATAACGAAGATGTCTCGCAATGCTTCGTTGAGGTGCGTGCCGAAATCACACGGTGCCGCAAGTCTCCTGAGGTCGACAGCATATTTTGCAATCTCCTGGCCCTTAGGTCTGCGGTGAGTGTAGAATCTGTGCCTGGCAATGAGGATGCTCTGTTTTGGTTTTAGTTGGTCACAAATTAGTTCAGTCAGCTCATCGTATGTCTTATCCTTTGTGGGTGCCAGCAAGTCTCTAATGAAGCGGTAGACCTCAGGGCCCACAACTGTTCAGCAGTTTAGCCTTGCGCTTCTCCGCAAATGTGTCCGTCTTCCCTGCCGGGTCGTTTGCCACAAAATATTGCTCGAGCCTTTCCGTGAAGACATCCCAATCATCACCCTCTGCAAAGTCTTTTAGTGTGCCAAAGATAGCCATAATCGTGTGAAAGTCCGTATTCTCGTCGCCAGTTGTCATGTCTGTAATGCACTTATGAATGACTTCACGAGGCAATGTGTTGTACTCAAACTGTAGTGACCTTGGTCCTTTTTTTGTAACTCCAGAGTGAGGCACAAGCATGATGGGCAGCCTTTTATACTGGGCCTTGCACACCTATGCAGATGACCCTCAAGTCTCCCACCACAGTGCCCTCTGGTGGACAGCCTCTGCCACAGGGGCAGGACACCCCAGTCTCCACCAGCTGCACCCTCTAGTGGTGCCAGCATAGTATATACACAGTGTAAACCTTATTGACAGTACATCAGGTAAACAAGTCTCCATCTTATGCAACTATACAGTGACAACACAGAGAGTATATCTATAGTCTGCATATATAACACACTCGTGTGCCATTTGTGCTTTCAGGCAATGCCCTGGGTGTGGCCCAACCTGTTCCTGAGCTCCCCCCAACCTAGTTTGCAGGGAGACAAAATGGGGGAGGAGAGGGAGGAGGCGGAGGAGGACGATGCAAGCACCATGTCACTGCTTCTCACTGTTGCACACACTAGCTCAGATATTGGGAGTACACGGGTTGCAGCAGGGTCAAAGGGTAAGGCAAGCTCGTGGGCCAGCTCCTCGGAAAGCGAGATTTTGCACGAGTTCTGCTCCACAGGACTCACACGAGGACTTTGTTGGGGAGGCGTTTGAACAAAGTGTGATGGTCTTGCACTCCGACACGATAATGGCAAGGGTGCCTGAGAACCTGTCGCAAGTGATAGGAGCGTGGAGGAGTCTGCCTCCCGCATTGTAGACAGCCCTGTGCATACCATGGAGCCCATCATTGCCAGTGTGCACACAGTATGGATCCAGACCTCATGAGGCGTCTCATGGGTGGTGTGGCAGCTTCTATAGGGGCACCAGCGGAAGCAACGCAACGTTTTTCTGCTGCAATAGAGTCAATGGTTTGCTCGCATGAATGCTCAAACTGCTCTCATGCAGTCTCAGCATGATGCCATGCAAGCCCTGACTGCTGCCTTTGTCGATGCGTCCATCACAGTCCACTGTGGATCACACGGTGCCGCAGCAGACCACTAATCTGTGCTCCATCAGATTGGTGCAGTGGCTGAGATGCTGTCCCGGGGGAGTGGCACTGGCTCAGTGGAGCAGGAACCAGCTGTACTCTCTCAGGATGACAGCATTTCTAATCCTACCATTGCCATTCCAACATTGAAACTATCATAAGAATATAAGAACATAAGAGTAGGAGCAAGAGCCCCTCGAGCCTGCTCCGCCATTCAATAAGATCATGGCTGATCTGATCTTGGCCTCAACTCCACTTCCCTGCCCGCTCCCCATAACCTTTGATTTCCTTATTATTTGAAAATTTGTCTATTTCCACCTTAAATATATTCAATGACCATGCCTCCACAGCTCTCTGGGGTAGTGAATTCCAAAGATTCTGAGAGAAGAAATTCTTCCTCATCTCCGTTTTAAATGGGTGACCAATTATTCTGAAAATATGTCCCCTAGTTCTAGATTCCCCCATGAGGGGAAACATCCTCTTTACATCTACCCTGTCAAGCCCCTCAGAATCTTACATGTTTCAATAAGATCACTTCTCATTCTTCTAAACTCCAATGAGTATAGGCCCAACCTGCTCAACCTTTCTTCATACAACAACCCCTTCATCTCAGGAATCAACCTAGTGAACCTTCTCTGAACTACCTCCAATGCAAGTATATCCCTCCTTAAATAAGACCACCAAAACTGTATGCAGTACTCCAGGTGTGGTCTCTCCAATGTCCTGCACTATAGCAGTACTTCCCTACTTTGATATTTTATCCCCTTTCCAATAAAGGCCAACATTCCATTTGCCATCCTAATTAATTGCTGTACCTGTGTGCTAACGTTTTATGTTTTATGTACAAGGACCCCCAGATCCTGCTATACCGAAGTGTTTTGTAATCTCTCTCCATTTAAATAATTTGCTTTTTTATTTTTCCTAACAAAGTTGATAACCTCACATTTTCCCACATTATACTGCAGCTGCCAAATTTTTGCCCACTCACTTAGCCTATTTGTATGCCTAGCAGATTCTCTGTGTCCTCCTCATAACTTGCTTTCCCACCTATCTTTGTATCATAAGCAAATTTGACTACATTACACTCAGTCCCTTCATCCAAGTCATTAATATAGATTGTAAATAGTTGAGGCCCCAGCATTGATCCCTGTGGCAGCCCACTAGTTACAGTTTACAACCTGAAAATTACCCATTTATCCTGACTCTCTTCTTTCTGTTGGTTAACCAATCCTCTATCCATGCCAATATATTGCCCCCCAAGAGCTCTTATATTGTGCAGTAACCTTTTATGTGGCAGCTTATCGAATGCCTTCTGGAAATCCAAATACACTACATCTACTGGTTCCCCTTTATCCACCCTGCTCATTACATCCTCAAAGAACTCGAGCAAATTTATCAAAGATGATTTTCCTTTCATAAAACCATGCTGACTCTGCTTGACTGTATTATAGAAACATAGAAACATAGAAAATTGTTGTAGGAGTAGGCCATTCGGCCTTCGAGCCTGCACCGCCATTCAATGAGTTCATGGCTGAACATGCAACTTCAGTACCCCATTCCTGCTTTCTCACCATACCTCTTGATCCCCCTAGTAGTAAGGACTACATCTATCTCCTTTTTGAATATATTTAGTGAATTGGCCTCAACAACTTTCTGTGGTAGAGAATTCCACAGGTTCACCACTCTCTGGGTGAAGAAGTTTCTCCTCATCTCGGTCCTAAATGGCTTGCCACTTATCCTTCGACTGTGACCCCTGGTTCTGGACTTCCCCAACATTGGGAACATTCTTCCTGCATCTAACCTGTCTAAACCCGTCAGAATTTTAAACGTTTCTACAAGATCCCCTCTCATTCTTCTGAACTCCAGTGAATACAAGCCCAGTTGATCCAGTCTTTCTTGATAGGTCAGTCCCGCCATTCCGGGAATCAGTCTGGTGAACCTTCGCTGCACTTCCTCAAAAGCAAGAATGTCCTTCCTCAAGTTAGGAGACCAAAACTGTACACAATACTCCAGGTGTGGTCTCACCAAGGCCCTGTACAACTGTAGTAACACCTCCCTGCCCCTGTACTCAAATCCCCTCGTTATGAAGGCCAACATGCCATTTGCTTTCTTATCCGCCTGCTGTACCTGCATGCCAACCTTCAATGACTGATGTACCATGACACCCAGGTCTCGATGCACCTCCCCTTTTCCTAATCTGTCACCATTCAGATAATAGTCTGTCTCTCTGTTTTTACCACCAAAGTGGATAACCTCACATTTATCCACATTATACTTCATCTGCCATGCATTTGTCCACTCACCTAACCTATCCAAGTCACTCTGCAGCCTCATAGCATCCTCCTCGCAGCTCACACTGCCACCCAACTTAATGTCATCCGCAAATTTGGAGAAACTACATTTAATCCCCTCGTCTAAATCATTAATGTACAATGTAAACAGCTGGGGCCCCAGCACAGAACCTTGCGGTACCCCACTAGTCACTGCCTGCCATTCTGAAAAGTCCCCATTTACTCCTACTCTTTGCTTCCTGTCTGACAACCAGTTCTCAATCCATGTCAGCACACTACTCCCAATCCCATGTGCTTTAACTTTGCACATTAATCTCTTGCGTGGGACCTTGTCGAAAGCCTTCTGAAAGTCCAAATACACCACATCAACTGGTTCTCCCTTGTCCACTCTACTGGAAACATCCTCAAAAAAATCCAGAAGATTTGTCAAGCATGATTTCCCTTTCACAAATCCATGCTGACTTGGACCTATCATGTCACCTCTTTCCAAATGCGCTGCTATGACATCCTTAATAATTGATTCCATCATTTTACCCACTACCAATGTCAGGCTGACCGGTCTATAATTCCCTGTTTTCTCTCTCCCTCTTTTTTTTAAAAGTGGGGTTACATTGGCTACCCTCCACTCCATAGGAACTGATCCAGAGTCTATGGAATGTTGGAAAATGACTGATCAATGCATCCGCTACTTCCAAGGCCACCTCCTTAAGTACTCTGGGATGCAGTCCATCAGGCCCTGGGGATTTATCGGCCTTCAATCCCATCAATTTTCTAAATGTCCTGCTACTACTTCCTTAATAATGGACTGCAGCATTTTCCCAATGACGATGTTATATTAGCTGGTCTATAGTTTCTGCTTTCTGTCTCCCTCCTTTCTTAAATAGGGGTGTTATATTTGCGATTTTCCAATCCAGAATTCTCCAGAATTCAGGGGAATTTGGTCGATTATAACCAATGCATCCACTATCTCTGCAGTCACTTCTTTTAACCCCTCGGATGCAAGCCATCAGGTCCAGGGGACTTGTCCACCTTTAGTCCGATTAGTTTGCCCAGTACTTTTTCTCTAGTGATAGTGATTGTTTTAAGATTTCCCCCTCCCTACAGCCTTTTGATTATCTATTATTGGGATGCTTTTAATGTTCATCTACCGTGAAGATCGATACAAAATATTTGTTGAAAGTCTTTGCCATTTTCCCGTTTCCTATTATTAATTCCCCAGTCTCATCCTCTAAGGGACCAATGTTTACTTTAGCTATTCTCTACAATATATCCACTGCACACAGACAGTCCAGACTGCCGCTGCCCAGCCTGACCTGGTGGTGGCATGATTGTCATTGTAAGAGTGCTGGACAAGAGATGTGGGGTTGCAGAGGGGAGTCATGAGCCAGGTACATAGCAGGTAGTCCTTGTCTCCGAGGAGGCAGCCGCGAGCTTCGTTTGGGGGCTGGAACATAGCAGGCACATTGGTCTGCCGCAGGATGAAGGCATCGTGGCTGCTGCCAGGATGGCGAGCATTAACGGCCATTATTGTGCATCTGTGGTTGCACACCAACCGGATAGTGAGTGAATGTTCTCCTTTTCGGTTTCGAAAGATCTCAGGATTCGGTGTGGAGCCTTCAAGGGGACACGTGTGCAGTCTATGGCACCCTGCACCATGGGGAAGCACGCCATCCTCACAAAGCCAGTTGAGTGCTCCCGCTGCTTCTGTCTTATCATGGGGAATGAGATATATTCCATCCTCCTTCTGTGCAGAGCGTCTGTGACGTCACAAATGGAGCAATGGGCGGCATATTGGGAGATGTTGGAGATGTCTGCTGTGGCTCCCTGGAAAGATCCATTGCATAAAAATTGATGGCGATGGTGACCTTCACTGCCACTGAGAGAGCCATTCTCACCCTTGTTTGAGGCTGAAGGTCTGGCTGCAGTCGATGGCACAGCTCCATCACCACATCTTTAGCAAATCACAGCCTTTGGACATACTGCTTGTCAGAGAGCCGGATGTCTGAAAACTGTTGGCGAAACACCCTGGGTGTGTAAGGCCTTCTGTTTGCATGTCTCTGTACTCGTCTTTCTCTGGCCATATCCTCATCGCCCTCCTGATGTTGGTCCTGCCGTTGCTGTCCCTGTGCATCTACCTACTGCTATGCCTCTGCTTGCTGCTCTTGCTCCCTCTGCCTGTGACTTTCCATCTGCCTCTCCCTGTTCCTCTCCCTAATCCTCGGGTCATGGGCCTCTCCAAGGTCCCCTACATGAGCCTCTCCCAGTGTAGGTCCTCTCCCAGTGCCAGCCTTTCTCTTTCCCTCTCCCGATGCCTCAGCCTGGCTAAATGATGGTGCCATTCTCTTCTCCAAACCATCCTCCAATGGTGAAGGTGCAGGAGGCCAGCACTGAGCCCGTGATTTTCAGAGAATGGTGTGCTCTGCAAATGGAGCTGACTGAAGCAGGGGGAGCAATGGAAGCCATCGGAAACTGAGGCCCAGCAATCAATCTTGGCCATTGCAGAACCAAAAAACAAAATAATTTCAAACTGTCAAAAGATTTGGCCAACAAAAAATGATTTCGACCAACGCACCTTTAAATCTCGCTGGTGCTGCAGCCTGACAACCTCAATACAACAGCAAAAGCTGTCATTGGCATCAGCAAGCAACTTACGCTTCCGGGGTGATCACAAGCCAATGCGCACAGTGATGACCTCATCATCGCCTTGTACACCGGGTAACCTGTGTGCTAACTGGCACTGCGCAAAGGGGCAATTTCAGTCCCTTTGTCTCTTGTGTAGGAGCAATTATTATATTACCTCATCTAAGAAAACGCACACACTATCTGACCAAACCTCCCTGAAACCATCCCATAAAACATAAAATAAGGAGAATGCCTCCTTTACTTGGAATGCTCTAAAAACATAAACTACAATGCTTATATGGAAAGACTTATTCTAAACTGGAAGCTTTATTTTAAAATGAAAGCCTGCAAAAGCACTTTGCTTGCAGAAAGTGACTCACTTTACAGTTTTTCTTCCTATAGATTTTGAAATTTCTAGCAGTAAGGTAACATAAGAACATAAGAAATAGGAACAGGAGTAGGCCATATGGCCCCTCGAGCCTGCTCCACCATTCAATAAGATCATGGCTGATCTGATCATGGACTCAGCTCTACTTCCCTGCCTGCTCCCCAAAACCCCTTATCCTCTTATCGTTTAAGAAACTGTCTATTACTGTCAAATTTATTCAATGTCCCAGCTTCTACAGCTCTCTGAGGCAGCGAATTCCACAGATTTACAACCCTCTGAAAAAATAAATTTCTCCTCATCTCAGTTTTAAATGGGCGGCCCCTTATTCTAAGATCATGCCCTCTAGTTCTAGTCTCCCCCATCAACGGAAACATCCTCTCTACATCCACCTTGTCAAGTCCCCTCATAATCTTATACGTTTCGATAAGATCACCTCTCATTCTTCTCAATTCCAATGAGTAGAGGCCCAACCTACTCAACCTTTCCTCATAAGTCAACCCCTTCATCCCCGGAATCAACCTAGTGAACCTTCTCTGAACTGCCTCCAAAGCAAGTATATCCTTTCGTAAATATGGAAACCAAAACTGCACGCAGTATTCCAGGTGTGGCCTCACCAAAACTTTGTATAGCTGTAGCAAAACTTCTCTGCTTTTATACTCCATCCCCTTTGCAATAAAGGCCAAGATACCATTGGCCTTCCTGATCACTTGCTGTACCTGCATACTATCCTTTTGTGTTTCATGCACAAGTACCCCCAGGTCCCGCTGTACTGCGGCACTTTGTAATCTTTCTGCATTTAAATAATAACTTGCTCTTTGATTTTTTTTCTGCCAAAGTGCATGACCTTTTCCAACATTATACTTCATCTGCCAAATTTTTGCCCACTCACTATTTCATTTTTTGCAGATTTTTTTGTGTCCTCCTCACACTTTGCTTTTCCTCCCATCTTTGTAGCATCAGCAAACTTGGCTACGTTACACTCAGTCGCATCTTCCAATTCGTTAATATCGATTGTAACTAGTTGGGGTCCCAGCACTGATCCCTGCGGCAGAGAATGAACCATTTATCCTGACTCTCTGTTCTCTGTTGGTTAGCCAATCCTCTATCCATGCTAATATATTACCCCCAACCCCGTGAACTTTTATCTTGTGCAGTGACCTTTTATGTGGCACCTTGTCAAATGCCTTCTGGAAGTCCAAATACACCACATCCACTGGTTCCCCTTTATCCACCCTGTTCGTTACATCCTCAAAGAATTCCAGCAAATTTGTCAAACATGACTTCCCCTTCATAAATCCATGCTGACTCTGCGTAACCGAATTTTGCTTATGCAAATGTTCTCCTACTGCTTCTTTAATAATGGACTCCAACATTTTCCCAACCACAGATGTTAGGCTCTTCCCAAAGATCTGGCCAGGAATGCAAACTCACTACTTGGGAAACATGGAAACATAGAATAGAAAATAGGTGCAGGAGTAGGCCATTCGGTCCTTCGAGCCTGCACCGCCATTCAATAAGATCATGGCTGATCATTCCCTCAGTACCCCTTTCCTGCTTTCTCTCCATACCCCTTAATCCCCTTAGCTGTAAGGGCCGTATCTAACTCCCTCTTGAATATATCTAATGAACTGGCATCAACAACTTTCTGCGGCAGGTAATTCCACAGGTTAACAACTCTCTGAGTGAAGAAGTTTCTCCTCATCTCAGTCCTAAATGGCCTACCCCTTATCTTAAGACTATGTCCCCTGGTTCTTGACTTCCCCAACATCGGGAACATTCTTCCCGCATCTAACCTGTCCAGTCCCGTCAGAATCTTATACGTTTCTATGAGATCCACTCTCATCCTTCTAAACTCCAGTGTATAAAGGCCCAGTTGATTCAGCCTCTCCTCATATGACAGTCCAGCCATCCCTGGAATTAGTCTGGTGAACCTTCGCTGCACTCGCTCAATAGCAAGAAAGTCCTTCCTCAGATTAGGAGACCAAAACTGAACACAATATTCCAGGTGAGGCCTCACTAAGGCCCTGTACAACTGCAGTAAGACCTCCCTGCTCCTATATTCAAATCCCCTAGCTATGAAGGCCAGCATACCATTTGCCTTCTTCACCACCTGCTGTACCTGCATGCCCACTTTCAGTGACTGGAGAGCAGTGGAGAATGTGGGCACGACCCCGCTATCTCTCACATGGGTGTGACACCATAATCCAACATTTTATGAAGAAATAACTATATTGGTATACCAACTACTGCACTTTGAAAATCATTCCTAATACAATTAATTAACAGCTGGAACTCACTAGATTTGAAACTAGTTGCTTTATCAAACTGGATATATAAATTGTTAGGCATAAAGCAGGCAGACGATGAGAATCATTATAAATACATTAAGTTATTGGATGCTGTATTGCAATGAATGGAATTAATAATAAAGCCAATTGAAGATTGTGAACCTGCATAATGAGACCAGCATGAGGGAAGGCTTCCCACACAAATTAGTTTGAGGTTCCTATGCTGGAAGTTCCTTGACTCGATTGCAGAAAAGCCAGAGAACAACATCACCTTTCAAGAATTTCACAGAAACTCAGCTATATGCTGTTAATGAGGAAACCTATTGAAGCTGTTGCTGAAACATCTACTGCATGACCAAAATCTGCAGCAACTGAAATCATTAACTGTCTTGAGTATGGAGATCTTAACATGTTTTAGTGAAAATAATGGAACCTCAAGCGTCCAGGTTGGAATAGAATACATTAATTTGAAAACAACCTGGAGAATAAGGGGAGAGAAGGAAATAAAATAAACATTAAAGTCAATGAGAAGGAAAATCAAGCGGGGTGTGTAACACAAAGCTGACCTGCTACTGCAGTCTTCCACTCCACTAAAAGTAAAAATTATCCCCACTATCTCTATATAATAAGCACAACATATGGTAATAGTAGTTCATTTGTTGGTATAAAGAGGACACATGTTTATCATTTTAAATCAACCATTTATGATCTTAAAGTAGAATATATAGATGGATCAAAACATTAAATTAATTTGAATATATACACCACATACCACAGAATAATTAACTTTCATTTTGAAAACCATAAACTTTCCAAAGCTAATTTGAAAGTATGGTAAGGAATATATCATTTCATTTGGATTAGTCTCCATTTCAGTTGTTTATTTCCAATGATTTTATTATACACCATACACTTAACTGTAGAATACAATAGAGCACATATCATGTTAAATTGCACATGAAAAGTTTGGATTGAAGAAACTGAAGAATTATTTTATATAAGTAGTTCTGATTAAAAATTATCTATGGTTGCTGCACAAAAACTATAGACAACTTATTAAGTTTTTAGCAAATGTAACAAAACTATTATAATAAAAGGGTGAAGAATGATACTCACCATATTGTTTTTCCCCCAATGAAGTATCTTCTATGCACAGATACAATAGATTTTCTCTCCACTTGTATAGCTGACCAGTTGATTGAAAGTCTCACATAGGATACCTCCTAGTTCAGTCAGTTGCCTTTTCTATATCAATCATGCTCTCGTGGACAACATCATCACTTCTAAAGATATACAGAGTTAAGAGTAGGGAAGATACTTCCAAAAAGAAAATTAAGTGGAGAGGTGAACAGGTTTATCGCTGTGTGGAAAAACCTGCCTGTCAGTAAAATTCCCTCACCAGATCAGATCTTCCATTTAAGGATACCCATGGGCAAACTTCCAGAGCTATGGAGCCAAGTTTTGGCCTGAGTTGCTCCTGTTTTTTTAGAGCAACTGGTTTAGAATGGAGTATCTTAGAAATTTGAATTCTCGGCATTTAGTTTGCTCCAGTTCCAGTCAGTTAGAACAGTTTCACTTTGGAACAGAATTTTTTTTTCAAAAGGGGGCGTGTCCGGCCACTTACGCCTGTTTTCAAAGTTTAGGCAGTGAAAACTTACTCCAAACTAACTTAGAATGGAGTAAGTGAAGATTTTTGTACGTTCGAAAAAACCTTGTCTACACTTTAGAAAATCAGGCGTAGGTTACAAATCAGGCGTAGGTTACAAATCAGGCGTAGGTAATGGCGGGGGGGGCGGGTTTAAAGGGAAGTTTACAAACATTAAAGACCAGTTTTACAAATAAAGAGCCATCATCAATAATAAATGATAAATACATCAATAAATCAACCAATAAATCAATCAAAAAAAATTAATAAAAAAAAATTTTTTTTTTTTAAATCAATAAATAAAACATTTTCTACTTACCAACTGCAGCACCGGGAGTCCTCTAACAACATGCTGGGATGACACCCCACAGTGTGTCTCTGTCAGTGTCTCTATATCTCTGTCTGTCTGTGTGTGTGTCTCTCACTCTCTGTGTGTCAGTGTCTGTGTTTCTGACAGCGAGGGGAGGGGGAGAAGGGGTTGGGAGGGGGAGGGGGAGAAGGGGGTGGGGTGTGGGGGAGGGGGAGGAAGGAGGAGGGAGGTAGAGGGAGTGGGGTGGGGTTGGGGGTGGGGGTAAAGGGGGTGAGGTGGAGGGGGTGGGGTGGGGCGTGGAGTGGGGTGGGGGGGGAGGAGGAGGAGGAGGGGTGGGGAGGAGGAGGGGGTGAGGGGGAGGAGGAGGGGGTGAGGGGGAGGTGGAGGGGGTGGAGGAGGAGGGTGTGGGGGGAGGAGGAGGAGGAGGAGGGGGAGGAGGGGGTGGGGGGAGGAGGAGGAGGGGGTGGGGGGAGGAGGAGGAGAGGGTGGGGGGGAGGAGGAGAGGGGGGTGGGGGGAGGAGGAGCAGAGGGTGGGGGGAGGAGGAGGGGGGTGGGGGGAAGGAGGGGGGTGGGGGTGGGAGAGTCGCGGGGGTCCGGGTGGGGAAGAGTTGCGGAGGGGGGGGGGGAAGAGTCGCGGAGGTCGGGGGAGGGGGGGAGAGAGTTGCGGAGTCCGGGGGGGGAAGCAGATGTCGGGTCGCTGGGGGCGGGGGGGGAGCAGGGGTCGGGTCGGGTCCGGTTGGATGGGAGGAGCCTTATCCACGCAGCCACAGTGAGGGCATTCGGCCAGGGCTAGGGGCTGTGTGCTTTGAGCCCCTCCTACAGTTTTGGGCACCTGAAGCTACTGCACATGCGCGCCCACTGTAGCGTGCATGTGCAGAGGTCCCGGCACTGTTTTCAGCGCAGGGACCTGGCTCTGCCCCCCCCACAGCTCGTGCCGCGCCACTCCCAGCTCCAGAGGACCTGCAGGGATCCGGAGAATAGGTGAGTTTTTTTTAGGCGCACTTTCTGGCGCGAAAAAGGGCGTCCAGGTCCGGGCTGCGCCGTTTTAGGCGCGGCCCGAAACTTGGGCCCAATATTTCTAAGGCCCATGACATAAATGGAGTATTTTGTCCATGGTTTATTTTTCTTTCTTTCTTATGGCACTTCACAGTTTGAAATAGGTTTCTTTAAAAATATTATATCCAAATGGAAGTTATGCATTTGTTTTAAAAAAATAGCCAACATTAAGAGCCAACTCAAGATAAAGGCAAATTACTGCAAATGCAGAAAGAAAAACAGAAAATACTTGAAACACACCGCAGATCATTAGCATTTGTGGAGAGAACAAAAAAATTAACCTTTCAGGGGTAGACCCTTGTTCAAAACTGAAAATTAAGAGGCGGGCAGGTATATTAATACAATCGGAGAAAGGGGAGAGAGAAAATATATCTAAAAACACTGACAAACACAGAGATGACCTATTTTATGCATTGCTGTTTTTAATGAAGTGTTCCACTTTTTGTCCTTTATAGAAAACCAAAAAGTGACCCAAAGACTGAGCATTTCTTATAGTGTGAGGATGAAAGTAAACCGCTTCAAGGTGATGGACTGATTGAGTTAGTTATTCAAAATAATTTCCACAGAAGCACTTGCATTTGGGAAGGAAGGCTACATCATACTTAAGGATTTATGTCAATGGAAAATTGATGGCTGGAGCTTGAAACTAGCCACCAGATAAAAGCAATTTTGTTTCCCCAGAAAAAAATTTGATCTTTAATATTGCTGCTATCTTAATTTGGTGTGACGTGACTATTGATAACGCTAAATTCAAATTGAGTGCTGAAAGGATGGGTTTAATCTGTGTTCACAATATGAAGCTTCCTTTCATGACTCGCACAATGAGAGTGTGAGCATCCAGCGAAGTGGCAAAGCTTTTGTAAATGGCAGGTACTGTGAATATGTCGACTATGAATGCTGCAAGTTGAAGAAAGTGCCCCAGATAAGCTAAAATATCTCAGAAAATTCTGCCTTTGTTAGATTATTTGAGTGAGCCGACAGTGTAACAAAGTTAGAATCTCTTCCACTTTGCGTTACACAAAGTGTCAGCAGAACATAATTGAGAATAAGTAATTGTGTTAATAACTGACTCTGACAGCTGCATGTGTATTAAGTGTTTCTGTTCAATAGCAGAGATATGAGCAAGTTAGTTCATGATGGGTGAAAAATCTGTCCTTGAGGTTCAGACAACAGATTTGGTTTTCTGGGAAATTCCCAAGGAAGACTAATTATCACAGATTTAAAAAACAAATACCAGGGGGCCAAATTGAGCAGTGTTGGCCACTATGTGGCCAGCTAATCCTCAAAAATGGGGTTTGAGGAGCACACACACACTTCCGATGGGAAGTGCGCAGGATGCGATCTTGGTAAAGGGGTTTGCGCATGTGCACCCCTTTAAGGAGTGCGAGCTGCCTTTAAGTAACACTAGCCACCCGCAATATCGGGCCCCTTGCTGAGGCACGCAGCAATCATGTAAAGCAGCAGGCAGCATGAATTTAAGGTGTTGCCTGTAACCCAATGAACGTGCGCGGGTTCATTACGTACCACAATTCCCATGCCTGTTTTGGGGGTAACCTCTTTGTCATGGTCACTATGAAACAATCAACCTAAGAATTCCCGTTCTGTTTCGCCTCTATTAATACCAACAGGAATTAGAAAGATAGGATCGAAATATGTGAACCGACCTCTATATATAGTCTGTGCCTTCATAAAGTAATGCAGACTGAAGCATCCACTCCATTCCAGAATGTTGGACAATGATGATTCACTGTTGATGCAAAATGGTATAGCAACAGGAATCAGTTTGTGTATGAGCACAAAATATTTATAAACAGTATTGCTGAAGACAATAACTTGGTGCAACAAATGTAGTTGCCACCAATAATCTCAACATGTACAATAGGCATGCATTATGGAATATGGCAATGACAGAACGGATGTCCTCCTACTTTTGTCTTTGGTGTTAATCCTTAAGCTAGTTAATGTTTAAGCTATTAATGATGGACTTTCTTACTTTATCTAATGATGTACACAACATCCATACATCTATGTGTGGATGGACATGGTGTTGAAATGGTGATAATATATAATTGTTGCGAATTTTGTAATTACCTATGGAGATGTTCCCATAAGATTTGCAATTTGCACTGATATCAAGAATGAGATGAATATTAAACTAATTAGGCTCATTAGTACTTTGAGTACAACAGGTTTTAAGATTGCTACGACTCTTTTTTTAAATACGAGAAAGTAAAGTTGATCAAATCAGTATCCCCTAATTTTTTGTGTTGTGCAACATTTAAATGGATTTATTGCAAGGAAGCAATTTAAGCTTTCTGGTACTTTGGGAGTCCAATGATTTTCTGTCTTTTAATTAGGTGGTTAATACATTAACATTCCATGTAATGAATTGAAGAATTAGACTCGCTAACAAGTCTGAGTAATTTTGTACAACAGCAATTGGCAAGATACAGTTTTCACTAATTGCATAAACAGGAGATAAAACAAGAACAAGCACAACAGAGGAGAAATGGACGTTAGTATTAGTGAAAAGGTTTGGTGTGAAGTCAAAGGAAATGAAAATCAGGAGAGGTGTTTAATCGAGTGACCGAGCTGATATTGCCTACTTTACACTAATGTGCAAAGTCAAAATTACCCCCAGAGCATTTATTCAGTGAGTAACTGAGTCATACAGACCAAATGGCCAGATTTCATTCCTAGTCTGTACTGAATCAGCTGATCTGAGATAATAGGATGCTAGAGTTAGCCTCAGTGGCCTTTTCATGAAGTTTTTTTTGGCTATTTTTAATGGGAAAATCTAGCTGTCAAATAAAACAAGGGGAAAAAAACCCAGCCTCTAAGGGTAAATTCCTGGAAACAGCCAACCAGGAGCTCTAAACTCAAGCTGCGATAAGCATCCAATGTGTTTGTGACTCCTCCTGATAGGAACACGGAAAGGTGCATCATGGAGTTTGATGGATGTCGACCTGTCTTCTTCTTCTACAATCTTTGTCACATTAGAATGATTATGT
This sequence comes from Pristiophorus japonicus, assembly GCF_044704955.1. NCBI lineage: Eukaryota > Metazoa > Chordata > Chondrichthyes > Pristiophoridae > Pristiophorus > Pristiophorus japonicus. Next base: position 17,083,903 of record NC_091988.1, on the reverse strand, counting down.
GAATCATAAAAGGCCTTTAGCTGATTTTGTTGCATGGGAAGCTGCAGTAGCTGCTCTAAATGACCTGAGCAGACTGATGCCCTGAAGCATATGAAGGATTCAATGGACAGCGTCTTTTATGACGGAGCTCCAACTGTGAAATGCACCTCAAAGATATCTGCATATGTGAAAGACTGAGGTTTTGGAATATTATCATGTTACAATTCAAGGAAGTACCCGGTTAGGTTGTTTGAATAATCCCACTTTCTTTCATGGATTTACCCGCACAAAATACTTGAAAGGATGAAATCTTTCTCACTTGAAAGTACCTATTTATTACTTTACAGTTGAAACATTGCAGATGGTTAATTTATAAAAGTGGCTCCACAGAGCCCTGTTGCTTCATATCACAGCCTACTGAATCCTGGAAGATGTGAGGGCAGAAACAGGAGAGAGTTAGTGTTCTGGTGGTAACCTTGGCATTTAGGAACTGGGTTACAAGATGCATTTTATAAGGAGCAAGTTAGAAGAAACAAAAGAATCTTCTTACAGTATTTCTGCTTCACAATCTTTGCAGAATTATGCCATTCACTGTTTCTGTACTTTTGAAATGAAGAAATTCGGGAATACACTGAAAATGTACCCTCTCTGAAAGGAGACAGGCAGTGGTTCAGCAGCCATCCAGTATTAAGAGAATGAATTCAAAATTGAATTTAAAGCCTACTGGTCATAGCTATCCAATTAGAGCTAATATCATTGGTAACTACACTTTATCTTCTACAATCTAAATAATTCATTATCCAATTCATCATTTTCACATTAATCATATGAGCTTTTATTTTAAACAAAATTACTTATGATGAACCTTATCAAAGAGTTTTTGAAATCAACTCGTATTGCGTTAACTACATTACATAAACAGGAAAGACATCCACTTGCTGAACATGGAGCAGGTATAAGACGACCGCCAGAGCATCATGCAGGTCTGTACCCGGTTTCCTGGAACCAGTCACAAACTAGAAAATTCAATGTTTCCAGAGATATGTTTGAAAATTACAAACTAGTGCTGTCACCCCCAGTCATGCCCACCCCCTCCTCTCTCCATTCCATCATGCTTTTTTGTCAACATTTACCATTGTACATTGTTATGTCAACATTTACCATTCAATTTTGCTATGTAATCAATCATGGTGTAATTGCTGGTTCTGGCCACTAGATGGCTCTGTGGCATGGCCTTCTGTCCCAACACCATTGATATCTTGGGGGAGAAATTGGCCTGTTTTGTGCCTCACCTGCGGGGAGCGGTAACGGGGCGCTGAGGGGTTACCGACCGGACGCAGTGAATTCACCGACACCTGCGAACTTCCCCGGCGGTGTTGCGCTGGAGCTAAGACTCAGTTCCGCCCCATAGATCGTGACGTCATGCAGAGCGCAGCGCCCCAGATGTGATATTCACTCCCGCCCACTGCAGCATCGCCGGGCGTCAACAACGGAAACAGCAGGAGGTGTTTTCACCTCGGCTGGCCGCTTGCAGAGCATTACTTAAAGGCAATGATTGTCAGGTAGGGCAAGATTTATTAATCTCCCCAGTCTCGTGTCTTTTGCTTTTTATGGACCCTGTGATTCATCAGCCCTGCTCTCTCTTAGCGAGCTTGGGGCTGTTATGCACGTAGTGCAGGTCCCGTGGCCCCACAGAGATAGGATGCAGATTGAATCACATCAACATTGACCCTTCCCTTTAAGCGAGGGAAGGAGCCTCCAAAGGAACATTGTTTAGCGCTGTACTGCTACCGCCCTTCTCACTGACTTTAGTGCTCGAAGAGAAGTGATAGCGATTGATTTAGCACTCCACTTCTCTCTTCGAGCGCTAAAGCACAAGTTCCCGGGATCAAAAAATCTTTTCCGCCTGACACGACTTTTGCGCTCCCTGAAAAGCTATCGCCCCAAATGTGTCAGATAGCTGCCGGCACATAAGGCAGAGCGTACGGCATCGTAAGCCTTGTAAAAGGTCCTGCATGTTCCGAGTTTCCACGTGCACTGCACATGCATGAAAACGCGGAACTTCCTCTCTATCAAGGCTCACCTTGACAGATCTCCCGAACCGAAAATAAAATTACTTTCGCTGGCGGGCAGTTCGGCTATTTGCCCAATTACTTCCCATCAAATGCACACAAAACCCTTGTATCTGGTAAAATCAGGCGAAGGGCCTGCTTTTACCAGTGTCACGGTTAAACTAATCTTAAATTAAAAATTTTAAAATGATGAAAACATACAAAAATATTTAAAATTGTATGTAAATGTAAATTTTGGCCCAGATTAAAATGTTTAAAATTATTTTTCAAATTAAATTTTTATTGTAAATGCTTTATTAAAGGGACTTTTAATTACATTTGAAAATGGGAACTTAATTTTTATTCCAGTTGTGTAAATTATTTAATTGTTTGTTGATTCCTCATTTACTAATGGAGATTCTGTTTATAAATGGAATCCCTATAAGCATGAAAAGGAATTCTCCTTTCTGATTGGAGGACCTGGCTCATGTGATCCCAGGGACACTTCTGCGTCCCTGTGACCCATGAACCTTTACCCAGGCATATGCCTGCAGGCCCAGGACCGATGTCTCCGAAGCCCGGGAGCCAGCAGGCAGATTTGGATTTTTTTTTTCGGGTAGGAGGCCTACTCCAGAGTTACGGCTCTGACCGCAAATTTCGGCCCCTTATGTTCATCAATTGACATGGACAATGTCACGGGCAATTTACTAGTATATGAAACAAAGGCCACTCATTTTGGTTTTCATGGATTAATGGCCAGAGGCATTGACAAAAAGCTCAGAATACTATTTAATAAACATAAAATATAATTTATTCAGTCACTGTATATCAGTGGTCCTGATGTTAAACTTCACATGGCAGAAACACTTCTATTGTTACAATAAAGCATTAAGATTAATGCAAGATTAATACCCATCTAAGAATAAAGCCCACCTAATAACTGCTGGAACCGCATTAACATTAATAGTTTTAAAACAATGAACAAAGCAAGCCAATAAACAGGGCTCTAATTTAAGTCATATTTGAAAGCAGTATTTTTTATCATCTTTTTCAGTGTTAAGATTGTAGACTGGGCCGTAGGGATCAATGGGGACCCCCTTTGACCTTGTCCATTCCTCCACTTTAAGTAGGAAGAGGAGGAGGAGAATCAGGGGCTCCCCATTTGGATGCCAACCTGAACTGAACACTTTACATAAGAATTAGGAACAAGAGTAGGCCATCTAGCCCCTCGAGCCTGCTCTGCCATTGAACAAGATCATGGCTGATCTGATACCTGCCCTATGGTTCCCATGCCTACCACTCTGCAGATGCAGTTGAGCTGCTTCACCTTGACTCTCAGCATGGCTTCAGCATGCTGTGCCTCCCTCACAAAGCAACAACTGAGCTGTGTCAGATAGCTGCTGGCACATAAGGCAGACTTTCAGCTAACTAAGATCCACAGCCAATGCCAAATGAGTCTGGCCATCACAATCTCCTTTTGGCAACAAACTCAATTCAGTTGTTGATTGACAAGCAGCTCTCCTCCATAACTTTCAAAGCTGTTATTTGAAGATCATTCTTTTATTCCTTCATGCATGTTCTTTTCCTTGCCCCAAATCATTATGCATATATCCTATCAGTAACAAAACATCTTACTGATAGCAAGTCTGACAACCTTTTTAAGGTCTCTCTGGCACCCTTGATACTTACTATAGCTTGCCCTTTCAATCTTAGCCTCCTACCTCGCCTACAGTGGCAGGAGGTTCGGAGGTGGTTGATTAATTATTTGCAGCAGCAGCCTTGGGGATTGAGGTAAAATCTCTTTGTTTTTGGTTGTGGATAACTCCCCTTTAAGAAGAGAGTGTGATGCCATCATATGGAAGTCAACTCAAGTTTCAGAAGGCACTGCAAAATGGGGGTGAGGTGGCCCTTTGCTAAGGCCATCTCTTTCCCAAATCACAATTTTGTGAGCATCCTTGCCTCAGGGCCTTAAAAGCTGGTTTAGACAGAAACAGCTCAACTGAAGAGTCTTTAAAATTGTGGACTTGGTACCCTGAAGAAGCAACAGCTTTAAACATTGCATTACGTCAAATAGTTACAATCCCAAAAAGGTCACCTCAACTCATTCAACTGCTATTCTAACATTGGATTTTACTTTCTCCGCTCTCAGAGACAGGCTGTTTATAGAGGGCACTAAGAAAAGAAAGAACTAGCATTTATATATATAATACCTTTCACATCCTCAGGACACCCCCAAGCATTTTACATCCAATTAATTAATTTTACACACAGCAAGGTTCCGCAATCAATAATGAGATCAATGATCAGGTAATAATGTATTTTTTTTGTTGAGGATCAATATATTTATGTTGGCCAGGTCATCAAGAGAGCTCCCCTGCTTTTCTTTGAGTTGTGCCAGCAGATCTTTTACATCGACTTGAGAGGGCAGAAGGGGCTTTGGTTTAACATCTGATCTGAAAGACTGAACTTCCAACAATGCAGCGCTCCATTGGTGCTGCACTGAAGTATCAGCCTTGATGATGTGCTTAAGTCCCAGAGTGGGCTTGAACTCACAACCTTCTAACACAGAAGCAAAAATGCTACCACTGCGCCAAGGCTGACACTTAAATAGCACCTGGGGCCTGCCAAGAATATATAATGAAGGTGCACTGAGGAAAATTGGTTGGGTTCACAGCAGTATAATGCTGACAGGTTTAAGAATATTTCTCATGCACACACCACAATAAATCCACTGATGAGGGAAATCCAGGCAGCATCTGTGTTGAGGCTGTTGTGTATCAACAGTGTATATTTAAATAAAACTGGTTTGAACCCGTCATGTACCATGATAAAAAAAATCAGACAATAACATAACAGACTCGACGTAACATAATGCAGCATACATAAAAATGCTTTATTTTTGATACATTCTGCATATGGAAACTGCCTTTTCACCAGGAATACAAGACAGAAGTGTTGGACAGAGCCCAATCTGGAACAGCTGACGTATAAAAAATTTATGTCATTTGCACAACACCTCCTCTACATTATCATTTGCTACACTACAGATTGACTGACAATCCTTCCATACATTTCTATATTTATTTATTCTTAACTTTAACAGAGAAACATAAAAGCATTGTCCTGCAAAATTATTTGAGCATTTAATATAGCCTGTGGATAAGCTGATTGACAGAAGATGCTTTTACAAATTTGCGAACATACATATGTGTTTTACAAAAAGCACCTGTAGTGGATCAAAGAGCTATAATTATCATTCATATTTTCTACATTTTTCTTGTTGGAAATTGTTGCACAGAATATTGACCAATGAGCCTATAAATGATTTTATTAGTGTGTAAATGTTTAATGTGCTTAAATAGCATTCTTCTGACCACTATTATAATGGAGATGTTAACCCATTTAAAATTTACAGATTGGTAGAGCTTTTCTGTTTTTTTTTCCCCAGCGGATCGGGATCTTGTTGTGAACCCGCCCCTACGCACCTCTCCCAATGTCAGGCTCCAGCAGCACCAACAACACCACCAAACTTCTCCGCAATCACTTCATGCTGCACAGGACAGAGGGCAACAGGAAACAACCACACTGCTGTCTGGGAGGCCCATGGGAAGGGAAGAGTAGCTCGCTGTGTGCTGTGACTCCCTCCATAAGCCTATGGAAAAAATGATATTGGCTCAGAAGATCATGAGAAATGATACTGGCTCAGAAGATCAAGATGTAGAATCAGTTGATGTAGAGATAAGAAATAATAAGGGTAGGAAGTCACTGGTGGGAGTGGTCTACAGGTCCCAAACAGTAGCCACATGGTCGGACAGAGTATAAATCAAGAAATAATAGTGGCTTGTAAGAAAAGTATGGCGATTGTAATTTTCATATTGATTGGACAAATCAAATTGGCAAAGGTAGCCTGGAGGAAGAGTTCATAGAGTGTATGTAGGATGGTTTCTTGGAACAATACGTTGTGGAATCAACCACAGAGCAGACTATTTTAGATCTGGTAATGTGTAACGAGTCTGGATTAATTTATGATCTTGTAGTGAAGAATCCTCTTGGGAGGAGTGATCAGAGCATGGTAGAATTTCAAATTCAGTTTGAGGGTGAGAAATCTAGTTCTCAAATTAGTGTCCTAAACTTAAATAAAAGTAATTACAAAGGTATGAATGCAGAGTTGGTTAAAGTGGACTGGGAAAATATATTAAAGGATAAAACTGTAGAAAAGCAGCGGCAAACATTTAAGGAGATATTTCATAACTCTCAGCAAAAATATAATCCAATGAGAAAGAAAGACTCTAAGAGAAGGATGAACCACCCGTGGCTAACTAAGGAAGTAAAGAATGGTATCAAATTGAAAACAAAGACAAACAATGTTGTGAAGAACAGTGGAAGGCCAGAAGATTGGGAAATTTTTAGAAACCAGCAAAGGATGAGTAAAAAAATGATAAAGAGAGGGAAGATAGCTTATGAGAGTAAACTAGCAAGAAATATAAAAACAGACAGTAAGAGCTTCTATAGGTATATAAAAAGGAAGCAAGTCGCTAAAGTAAACATTGATCCCTTAGAGGATGAGACTGGGGAATTACTAATAGGAAACAAAGAAATAGCGGAGACTTTGAACAAATATTTTGTATCAGTCTTCACGGTAGAAGACAGTAAAAGCATCCCAATAATTGATAATCAAGGGGCTATTGACTGGGGCGGGGTGGGGGCGGGGGGGGGGGGTGAGTATTTAAAACAATCACTATCACTAGAGAAAAAGTACTAGGCAAACTGATGGGACTAAAGGTGGACAAGTCTCCTGGACCTGATGGCCTGCATCCTGGGGTCTTAACAGAGGTGGCTGCAGAGACAGTGGATGCATTGGTTGAAATCTATCAAAATTCCCTGGATTCTGGAGAGGTCCCAGCAGACTGGAAAACAGCAACACCCCTATTTAAGAAAGGAGGGAGACAGAAAGCAGGTAACTATAGACCAGTTAGTCTAACATCTGTCATTGTAAAAATGCTGAAGCCCATCATTAAGGAAGTAGCAGCAGGACATTTAGAAAATCATAATGCAGTCAAGCAGAGTCAGCATGGTTTTATGAATGGGAAATCATGTTTGACAAATTTGCTAGAGTTCTTTGAAGATATAACGAGCAGGGTGGATAAAGGGGAACCAGTAGATGTCATGTATTTGGATTTCCAGAAAGCTTTCAATAAGGTGCCACATAAAAGGTTACTGCACAAGATAAGAGCTCACGGGATTGGGGGTAATTTATTAGCATGGATAGAGGATTGGCTAACAGAAAGCAGAGAGTTGGGATAAATGGGTCATTTTCAGGTTGTCAAACTGTAACTAGTGGGGTGCCACATGGATCAGTGTTGGGGCCTCAACTATTTACAATTTATATCAATGACTTGGATGAAGGGACCGAGTGTAATGTAGCCAAATTTGCTGATGACACAAAGATAGGTAGGAAAGAAAGTTGTGAAGAGGACATAAATAATCTACAAAGGGATAAAGATAGGCTAAGTGAGTGGGCAAAAATTTGGCAGATGGAATATAATGTGGAAAAATGTGAGGCTATACACTTTGGTAGGAAAAATAAAAAAGCAAATTATTAATTAAATGGGGAGAGATTACAAAATGCGTTGGTACAGAGGGATCTGGGGGTCCTTGTACATGAAACACAAAAAGTTAGCGTTCAGGTACAGCAAGTAATTGTGAAGGCAAATGGAATGTTGGCCTTTATTGCCAGGGGGATGGAGTATAAAAGTAGGGAAGTCCTGCTACAACTGTATAGGGCATTGGTAAGACCACACCTGGAGTACTATGCACAGTTTTGGTTTCCTTATTTAGGAAGGATAGACTTGCACTGGAGGCAGTTCAGAGAAAGTTCACGAGGTTGATTCCTGAGATGAAGGGGTTGTCATATGAAGAAACGTTGAGCAGGTTGGGCCTATACTCATTGGAGATTAAAAGACTTAGAGATGATCTTTTTGAAACGTATACGATGTATAGAATCATGAAGTTTACAGCACGGAAGGAGACCATTTCGGCCCCTCGTGTCCATGCCGGCCAATAAGAGGCTATCCAGCCGAATTCCACTTTTCAGCTCTAGGTCCGTAACCCTTCAGGTTACGGCACTTCAAGTGCATATCCAAGTACTTTTTAAATGAGGTGAGGGTTTCTGCCTTTACCACACTTTCAGGCAATGAGTTCAAGACCCCTATAAACCTCTGCATGATGAAATTTCCCCTCGAAACTCCTTTAAACCTTGTACCAAATTTATGATCCCTGGTTGTTGACCCCTCTGCTAAGGGAACTGGGTCCTTTCTATTCACTATATCTAGGCCCCTCATAATTTTATACACCTCAATGAGATCTCCCCTGAGCCTCCTCCCCTCTGTACCCTCTCCAGTGCAATCATATCCATCCTGTAATGCGGTGACCAGAACTGCACGCAGTACTCTAGCTGTGGCCTAAACCAGTGTTTTATATAATTCAAGCATAACCCCCCTGCTCTTGTATTCTATGTCTTGGCTAATAAAGGCAAGTATTCCGTACACCTTTATAACCACCTTAGCTACCTGGCCTGCTTCCTCAGGGATCTGTGGACATGCACTCCAAGGTCTATTTGTTCCTCTACACTTCTCAGTGTCCTATCATTTAATGTGTATTCCCTTTCCTTGTTAGACTTCCCCAAATGCATTGCCTCACACTTTTCCGGATTAAATTCCAATTGCCACTGCTCTGCCCACCTGACCAGTGCATTGATATCTTCCTGCAGTCCGCAGCTTTCTTTTTCATTACCAACCACACAGCCTATTTTAGTGTCATCTGCAAAGTTCTTAATCATACCTCCAATATTTAAGTCCAAGTCATTGATATATACCACAAAAAGCAAGGGACCCAGTACTGAGCCTTGCAGAACCCCACAGGAAACATCCTTCCAGTCACAAAAACACCCATCAATCATTACCCTTTGCTTCTTGCCTCTGAGCCAATTTTGGATCCAACTTACCACTTTGCCCTGGATTCCATGGGCTTTTACTTTCATGACCAGACTGCCATGTGGGACTTTATCAAAAGCTTTGCCAAAATCCATATACACTACATCGTACGCACTGCCCTCATCGACCCTCCTGGTTACCTTGTCGAAAAATTCAATCAAGATTGTCAGACATGACCTTCCCTTCACAAATCCGTGCTGACTGTCCTTGATTAATCCATGCCTTTCTAAATGAAGACTTATCCTGTCCTTCAGGATTTTTTCCAATAATTTTCCCACCACTGAGGTTAAGTTGACTGGCCTGTAATTACTTGGTCTATCTCTTTCTCCCTTCTTAAAGTCCTCCAGTCCTCTGGCACCACAACTGAAACCAGAGAGGACTGCAAAATAATGATCAAAGCCTCTGCTATTTCTTCTTTTGCTTCGCTTAACAGCCTGGGATACATTTCATCCGGGCCTGAGGACTTATCCACTTTCAAAGCTGCTAAACCCCTTAATACCTCCTCTCTCACTGTGTTTATTTCATCTAATATTTCACATTCCTCCTCTTCGATAACAGTGTCTGCATCGCCCTTCTCTTTTGTGAAAACAGACGCAAAGTATTCGTTAAGAACCATACCCACATACCCACAGATTATGTGGGAACTTGACAGGGTCGATGCAGAGAGGATGTTTCCCCTCATTGGGGAATCTAGAACCAGGGGGCATAGTTTCAGAATAAGGGGTCGCCCATTTAAAAAGGAAATGAGGAGGATTTTCTTCTCTCAGCGGGTTGTGAATCTTTGGAATTCTCTACCTCAGAGCTATGGAGGCTGGATCATTGAATGTATTTAAGATGGCGATAGACATTTAGACAGATTTTTGAAAGAGAAGGGATCAAGGGTTATGGGGAGCGGGCGGGGACGTGGAGCTGAGTCCATGATCAGATCAGCCATGATCTTATTGAATGGCAGAGCAGGCTCGAGGGGCCAAATGGCTACTCCTGCTCCTATTTCTTATGTTCTTATGGGAAAGTCTAGGTGCAGCTATGTGCCTCTGTGCAGTGCTTGTCAGTGTTTGCAGCACCTCAATGCTGTAGAACACTGACAGCAGAAAAGTCAAAGTAAATTTGTACATGGTCCCTTTAAAGAAACCGGGTGATGACGCGTCATCAAATTACATCACCAGACCCGCTTCCTCTAATTGGCTGGGAAATGCGCTGGGCAGGCCTAACAAGCCCGATTATGGGAAATTCATTCTACACAGTGGGCTGCAGCCAGCAGCGGTGTTGGACTCATTACAAATGTCACTCACCACGGACCCGCTGAGGTTAGTAAAATCCCAGCCTATGTTTCCTTGGTTAAAATAGTGGACAGGTAAATATCATATGAACACTTAAAATATTCATACACTAATATTGTAACTTCCAGGCTACCATATTTCTTTACATTTTAGATTTATTAATACACTATATGTCAGCGCATCTTGACCACCCAAATATATTAATTCAGCGCTGAACAGTGAGAGACCAGTTTACACGCAGTTTCATGTGCCTGTCATTTCAGAGGCAACCAAATCAGTTTTATGGGCAATGCTGGCAGTAAAAGACAATTTGTCATCGTTAGCAAATCAATTGTGCATGTAAACAAGGCTCAGCCTTTACGCCTACTTTCTTCCATCACTACGATAAAGCATTTGTATTTTTTTTTTGCAATGACACATTACCTGGGCAACCAACTAATAGTTCAATATAGATTTGTACTGGGAGTAAAAATAAACTGATGATACTTATTTAATTTAATCTTGTAGCTTGTCAGACGGAGACAAAATTTATCATGAAGTTCACATTGAGTGACCAGCAATTTATACAATTTGCTGCACACATGGCAGATAAACCTTAAAATTGAAATAATCTATTTTATTCAAGCATAAATCTGACGAGACAGTTATTGGACTAATTCTTTTTGCCATTAATGTCATTCTTGTCAGATGAGAGTCTCCATATAGAGAAAACTTTTGGTTTCATTTGTTGGAGTTGTAAAGTTCAGATGATCAATCTAGATGTTGACATGGCCAATTGACATTATAGTTTTCCCACCAATGTACATATTTTGTTCAATATTTTACAGAGTAATATCTGATACATTACAGAAGTAAAATGAAATTAATAAAGAGGAGAATGTTCAGGTGGCTATAACTGTAGCCTAAAGATAAGAAAAAGAAGGAATGAGAACAAAGGTCTGTGTAAAAAAAGAGATAAAGATAACATACATACCCAGGGAACAGAAAAGGTTATAGGAAGTAATAATAAAATACCCGATAAAAATAAACCAGGAATAATGAAAAATAAGAGCAAATTAAATTGCCTGTATAGCAATGTACAGGGCATCAGCAACAAAATGGGGAAATTGGAGGAAATGATTTTATGTGAGGAAATAGATGTAATAAGGATAATGCAAACATGGCTGCAGATAAGACTGGATTGGCACTTAAATACTGCAGGCTATAATGTATTGTAACAAAAGTGAGAGAGGGATGATATATGAGCTATAGGCTTTTGCGTGCTCGGTATCCACATTAGGGATACAACTTTAAGAAGTTAGATAAAATTTCAGAATGACCAAGTCAAGGTGGTTTGGCTTTAAGAAGTCATTGTTCTTAATTGCCTTTAATCAGGAGCGACTTGTAGTCTAAAAGGATAAAAGGGAGAGAAATAGCTCAGTTGCGGATAGGAGTTTAGAGAAGGGAGAAAGTGATAGACCGAGTAATTACATGCCTGTCAGCCTAACCTCAGTGGTGGGAAAATTATTGGAAAAAATCCTGAAAGACAGGATAAATCTACATTTGGAAAAGCAAGGATTAATTATAGACAGTCAGCACAGATTTGTTAAGGGAAGATCGTGTTTGACTAAATTGATTGAATTTTTTGAGGAGGTAACCAGGAGGATCAATGAGGATAGTATGTACGATGTAGTGTATATGGACTTTAGCAAAGCTTTTGAAAAGGTCCCACATGGCAGACCAGTCATCAAAGTTAAAGCCCATGGGATCCAGGGCAAAGTGGCGAGTTGGATCCAAAATTGGCTTAGAGGCAGGAAGCAAAGCACTTGATGGATGTTTTTGTGACTGGAAGGATGTTTTCAGTGGGGTTCCTTCAGTACTGGGTCCCTTGCTTTTTGTGGTATATGTAAGGGAGTAGAGTATTGTAAGGGGATAAAGATGTCACCAAAGTGGAAGTAGACAGACAGACAGATGGTCACTAAAATGGATACTGGAGGTAGTGAATTGATTTGACACATAAAATGGTCCAGATTAAAGGGTTTATCAGTATTAGGAAGTTCCTCCACCTCATGGTAGGGATTGTAATATAAGAACATAAGAACATAATAAATAGGAACAGGAGTAGGTCACACGGCCTCTTGTGCCTGCTCCACCATTCAATAAGATCATGGCTGGTCTGATCATGGACTCAGCTCCACTTCCCCGCCCACTCCCCATAACCCCTTATCCCATTATCATTTAAGAAACTGTCTATATCTGTCTTAAATTTATTGAATGTCCCAGCTTCTACAGCTCTCTGAGGCAGCGAATTCCACAGATTTACAACCCTCTGAGAGAAGAAATTTCTCCTCATCTCAGTATTAAACGGGTGGCCCCGTATTCTAAGATCATGCCCTCTAGTTCTAGTCTCCCCCATCAGTGGAAACATCCTCTCTGCATCCATCTTGTCAAGCTCCCTCATAACCTTATACGTTTTGATAAGAGCACCTCTCATTCTTCTCAATTCCAATGAGTAGAGGCCCAACCTACTCAACCTTTCCTCATAAGTCAACCCCCTCATCTCCGGAATCAACTGAGTGAATCTTCTCTGAATTGCCTCCAAAGCAAGTATATCCTTTCGTGAATATGGAAACCAAAACTGCACGCAGTATTCCAGGTGTGGCCTCACTAATACTTTGTATAACTGTAGCAAGACTTCCCTGCTTTTATACTCCATCCCCTTTGCAATAAAGGCCAAGATTCCATTGGCCTTCCTGATCACTTGTTGTATGTGCATACTATCCTTTTGTGTCTCATGCACAAGTACCCCCAGGTCCTGCTTTGCAATCTTCCTCCATTTAAATAATAATTTGCTCTTTGATTTTTTTCTCACACTTTCCAACATTATACTCCATCTGCAAAATTGTTGCCCACTCACTTAGCCTGTCTATGACCTTTTGAGATTTTTTGTGACCCCCTCACACATTGCTTTTCCTCCCATCTTTGTATCGTCAGCAAACTTGGCTATATCGTCTATTGACAGATTGTATGTAAAACTCGCTTATGTATGGAAAGCAACAAAGCTTGCTAAGCAGCAAAGCTTGATGGTAAATGAACCATCAATTGTATTAACCTTTAGTAGAGACTGATAGAACATGGAAACTTACATATTCAGTACAGAACAATTTCAGCCAAGGACAGTAGTGAGTCAGCAGTCTAGAAACATAGATTATAGCAGCAGTAGCATCCATGAGAATGATAAAGTTTTGACTGGAGTTCTCTTTAGAAAGGTATAAGAACTCAGGTGTTTGGGAACAAGATAGCAAACCCAGGGAAACAAGGTTAATCAGCACGTCATAAGGGGTAAGCCATTTAGGACCGAGATGAGGAGAAACTTCTTCACCCAGAGAGTGGTGAACCTGTGGAATTCTCTACCACAGAAAGTTGTCAAGGTCAATTCACTAAATATATTCAAAAAGGAGTTAGGTGTAGTCCTTACTACTAGGGGGATCAAGGGGTATGGCGAGAAAGCAGGAATGGGGTACAGAAGTTGCATGTTCAGCCATGAACTCATTGAATGGCGGTGCAGGCTCGAAGGGCCGAATGGCCAACTCCTGCACCTATTTTCTATGTTTCTATATTTCTATGAGGAGCTGAGGCAAAGTTGACATCACTGAACAACACATTCCAGAAGGGTGACATGTGAATGGGGATGGACAGGTTGGGAAATCATTCAGCAGCCAGTCTGATAAGGGTCTATGAATCAATGAAGCTCCCTGATAGGCTGCAGGACAATAGAAGTTTTGTAGGAGGGTCGCACTCCTCGAAAATCTGTATAAATGTTCTTCTAGAAACCTTCGTATTTCAAAGGTTCATTCGTGAACTCTTCCCCTGCATGCTTGAATAAAGACCTGTAGAACCGACGTTTTGTCTGAGTGATTCCGTGATCGCATTAACGGGTGTGTGTCAATTCCTTATATCAAGGAATTCACCTTGAAGAAGAGCAGTCTTCTTTTTACCCCAACAGTATACATCAATGATCTAGATTTGAATATATGGAGTATGATTAAGAAGTTTGCAGATGACATTAAAATTGGCTGTGTGGTTAATAATGAAGAGGAAAGTCATGGGGCGAGATTTTACACTTTTGTGCTTATCGGCCAAAAATGGGCGTTATTTCCGGTGTGGGCGGTAAAAATGGGTTTTCAGATCGTCGGCTTCTCGCCCATTCTCAAAGCACCTAGTCTCCATTTTTGAAATTGGGCGTTACCGTGAGCGATATAAAATGGGTGGCAGCGTTAAAATTCGCTGACCTAAAGTGTCGCCGTCCTTAGCAATGGCATGGCAACGCTCGATTCCCGCGATTCAGGAGGTCAAGGGTCATCATGTGCAGAAGAGGAGACAGAGAGAGAGGGAGCTGAGAGGGACTGAAAGCATGTGTGGCTGGTGTGTGCTTGTTTGGCTGTTGTGGAAGGCACGAGGGAAATTCACCAGCAGCAAAAAGCCGATGAAGCACCAAGAATATAGTTGGCACCGAGTTTTTGTCCAACAAATAATATATAACATGGAAGCGATGGTGGAGGCCTTGGAGCTGGTAGCAAGGAACACTGGTGGCAGAGAGCTCCCAGTGATCCTGGAGCGCAGCACTGCACCTCAAGATGCCACACCCCCATTGCCCACCACACATGAGAGTCAGGAGCAACATCTTGCTTCTGGCTCGGAGCACATTCCTACCTCGGGACCGTCCTCTCCTTCATCCGTCTAAGCAGGGGTTCTGCCGTCATCCTCCCCAATAAAGCAGCGCCTGAGGAGCTCCTCGGCCAGGCGGCTTGGAGGCAGGAGGGGAAGGGGTAGAGGTGGGGATGAGAAGTGGGGGGGGGCGAACAGTTGGTTTTTACAGAAATACTGATGATTTCAGACAACTGTTCGGTTTAAATGTTTTTTATTTAACTAAACCTTGTTGCGCATTGGCTCAGATAGCCGCACCATTACATGCTGGTGATTCCTTGACATCAAAGGGTAGAATTACACTTAACTTCAATCAACTTAAACTTTAACTGTCACCAAGGTGATGCCCACCATTGATGTATGATCTGCACACCCAGCAGTGTGTCAGGCTTGTAAATAACACCTACGTTCTTTCAGGCAAAGTGATCATTGATGAGCTCCTGACGTAAGGCTCTTGCAGCTATCAAGCCGCCATGGGCCCTTTCATGCGATCTACAGGGGTGGTGGGGGCATGGCTTCAGCATCAGCCTGATTGTCTGGACCGATGTCAACGTCCGCCTCTTCATCCTCCCCTTCCTCTCTCTGGTGAGGTGGACTGTCAGACTCATCAGGCAATTCTTGACCCCTCTTGATAGCCAAGTTGTGCAGCATGGAGCACACCACCATGAATTGAGCTACCTGCTCAGGGTGTTATTGGAGCTCGCCTCCTGAGTGGTCCAGGCATCTAAAGCGTTGCTTAAGCACTCCAATGGTTTTCTCCACGATATTGCGAGTTGTTCTGTGGCTCTCATTGTATCGCCTCTCGGCTTCGGTATGGGTGTCACGCAGGGGGGTCATCAGCCAAGTGGTGAGGCCATATCCTTTGTCACCAAGCATCCAGCATTGACCTTGTGGCTGATTGTTAAACAAGTCAGATACAATGCTCTCACGCAGGATGTGAGCATCATGGATGCTGCCCGGAAATTTATCATTCACTGCCAGTATAATTTTCTGGTGGTTGACAATGAGTTGGACATTCAGGGAGTGGAATCCCTTGCGGTTCCTGAAAACCTCAACGTCCTGAAAAGGTGCCCACATCGCGATGTGCGTATAGACTATTGCTCCCTGCACCTTGGGGAAGTTTGCAATTCTGGAGAACCCTAGAGCCCTCTCACTCTGTGCTTCCCTGGTCATAGGGAAGCTGATCAAGTCCCTCCTATGTGTGTTCAGGGATTCAGTGACCTGTCTAATGCAGCAATCTGTGGCATGCTGAGACAGACCGCAAATGTCGGCAGCTGAGACTTGAAAAGAACCCGACGCATAGAATAAAAGTGCCGCGGTGACTTTGACCTCGACGGACAGTGCAATACTGATGGTGCTGGCAGGCTGCAGATCTCCCCCTTATAAGCTGGCATACCTCAGTGATAACCGTTTTGTGGAAGCGCAGTCTCCGAAGGCAGGTGGTGTCAGGCAAGTTGAGGTAAGACCGTTTGTCCCTGTACTTGCGGGGTATGTAAGGTCTAGTCCTCCTCATTAGTCTGGCACGTCTTACATTGGGCACATAATGCTGTGGAGTGTACCTTCGGCCATCTCGAGTCTGCAGCATGTAATTGGTCATCAAGATAGGGTGAGAATGGACAGGCCCTGTTGTGTATGGAGAAAGAGTCAGACTGAATACTGTGAGCTCAAAGTAAAGTGTGACCGTAGTCTTTTATTGCCTCTCCAGAGTGCCTCTCCAACCTGTGAAGCCTTCTTAAATATCTGTACTCCCAAGGGATTATGGGATCCCTCGGGACTCCGGGGAATGAGCCTCCTGGTGGCTGTATAGAGTAAATACAAGTCCACATATATAACAGGCCCCATTATATTAGCTCTCTGTTTTCCACCGATTGGTCACAAACAATGAATGTCCCGACGAAGACACCTATTAAATTCCAATCGGTCACAGTATGGTCAAGATGTTTGTACAGATGTTCACATCAACTCCAACTCCAGAGTACATCCGAACTCCCCCGAGGTTGAAGCAGAGCAGCCTTTTAAAGGATGCGACTTGTGATGTAGAACATGGCGTCCATAAGGCTGTGATTAGTTCTGGTTAGTTCCACTTTTTCCGGGCGTTTTTTTGGCTGAGTGATATTGTGGGCGATATGTGTGCGAGGTGGTGAAAGTGACGCTGGGCGACTCAAGGCCGCTAGTTTCGGCAAATATGATCTTTACGAGAAAAAAAAGTGGGTGGGCGGTATTATTGAATCCTGCCGTTAATTCCGGGTGGAACGTAACGCTGGGTGATATTATGTGCATTGATTTCGCCCATTCTGATGATTCCGCCCCAAAAAAGTGGGCGGGCGGTATTATTTTTTCCTGCCGTTATGCACATGGGGAAATTAACGCTCGCCGATAAGTTTCTGAAAAATGCCCGTCAGTTTCCATTTTGTGGCTAAATGGGCGCTATATGGACGTTATACATCATTTCAGCGGTAAAATGGACGTTAAATGGGCGTTAAGCATGCAAAAAAAGTGGAAAATCTAGTCCATGGACTGCAGGAGGATATCAATCTACTGGTCAGGAGGGCTACTAAGGAAAGGGTATACACATTATGCGCTAGGCCACTTAAAAGTGTAGCTAAACAAAGGGACGTTGGAGTGCTTGTCCACAGATCCCTGAAAGTAGCAGGCCAGGTGGATAAGGTGGTTAAGAAGGCATACGGAATGCTTGCCTTTATTATCCGAGCCATAGACTACAAGAGCAGGAAGGTTATGCTTAAATTGTATAATACCCTGGTTCAGCCACAGCTGGAGTACTGCGTGCAGTTCTGGTCACCATATTATTAGGAAGGACATGATTGCACTAGAGAGGGTGAAGAGGAGATTAACTAGGATGCTGCCTGGAATGGAGAATCTTAGCTATGAGGACAGGTTGGATAAACTGAATTTGTTCTCATTGGAGCAGAGGGGGCTGAGAGGAGACTTCATTGAGGTGTACAAAATTTTTAGGGGCCTGGAATTACTGGATAGCAAGTGCCTGTTTCCCTTGGTGGAGGGGTAAATTATGAGGGGGAATAGTTTTAAGGTGGTTGGTGGAAGGTTCAGAGGGAATTTGAGGGGAGGCTTATTCATGCAGAGCGTTGTGGGGATCTGGAACTCACTGCCTGGAAGAGTGGTGGATGCAGAAACCCTCGTCACATTTAAAAGGTGCTTGGATAGGCACTTGAAATGCCGTCACCTGCAGGGTTACGGACCCAGAGCTAGTAAGTGGGATTAGACTGGATAACCTCTTGTTGGCTAGTGCAGATACGATGGGAAGTACTGCAGCGAAACGAATACGGCGAGGGTGATCTCCTGGACTAGCTTCGATTGCCTGGATGGGTCGGAGAGGAATTTTCCCAGATTTTTTCCCCAATTGGCCTGTTTTTTGCCTCTCCCAGGAGATCACTTGGCTCCGATTGGGGTGGAGTTTAGAATGTTTCGGTGCAAGGGGTGTCACAGTTGTGTGGGACGGATTGGTTGGGCTGGGTGCTCTTTACCTTTCCGCCATTGTTCATGGGTTTATAGGTAATCTTCAGGGTGCTGACCGAGGGCCATGTGGCTCTTTGTCGGCCGGCATGGAAACGATGGGCTGAAATGGCCTCCTTCTGAGCTGTAGATTTCTATGCTTCTATGGGATAGACTTTCCACTTTGTTCACTAGGGCCCAAAAAATGGGCGATGTTCCACCCTTAGCGATATTGCAGACTTCATGATCGCTGGACCATCGGCCATATTTTGGAGCGCGACTTTTGGTTCGGCGATAGCCCAGCGATGGTGAAGGCAAAAGCTTCCCTAGCAACGGCCTTCTGTGCATGCGGCAATTATTTTTTGGTGGCCATGTTTTCCCGCGTTTCGGGAGGTCAGGGGTCATCCACACGTGCACAGAAGGGGGAGAGAGATCGAGAGAGGAGAGAGAGAGAGATAGAGAGAGAGGAGGAAGGCAGAGACAGAGCGGTGAGTGTTGTGTATGGAGAAAGAGTCAGACTGAACACTGTGAGCTCAAAGTAAAGTGTGACCGTCTTTTATTGCAGGTCTCCAGAGTGCCTCTCCAACCTGTGCAGCCTCCTTAAATACCTGTGCTCCCAAGGGATTATGGGATCACTTGGAACTCCAGGGGATGAGCCCTCTGGTGCCTGTACAGAGTAAATACAAGTATACATATATAACAACACTTTCCCCCAAAGTCAATAGTGTAACTATTTACAATGTGAGTCGATCTGGGGCCCTTCTTGCCCTGGTTGATCGTCTCGGTGTGAAAGCTGGTGTTGTTGAATCATTTGTTGGGCCTTCGCTGGGCTGCTGTGCACCTATCTTGCTGGGCTGCCTGGTGTGTTGGGTCCTGCTGGGCTGCTGTGGATGATGGGTTCTGCTTCGTGGTCAACCGTGGTGCCGGTTGCCACTGGTGTGTATGTTGGGGGATCAAAAAAGGTAGGGTCCAAGGTGGGTGGCTCAGGATAGTCCGTGAATCTGAGTTTGATTTGGTCCAAGTGTTTCCGGTGAATGAGTCCATTTGAAAGTTTGACCCAAAACACCCTGCTCCCCTCTTTGGCCACGACAGTGCCGGGGAGCCACTTGGGACCTTGTCCACAATTTAATACAAATACAGGATCATTGACTTCAATCTCGCGTGACACATTTGCGCTATCATGGTATGCACTTTGTTGAAGCCGCCTGCCCTCTACCTGTTCATGTAAATCAGGGTGAAGTAACGAGAGCCTTGTCTTAAGTGCTCTTTTCATGAGCAGTTCAGCAGGTGGGATCCCAGTGAGTGAGTGTGGTCTCGTGCGATAGCTAAACAGGACTCAGGATAGGTGAGTCTGCAGTGAGCCTTCAGTTACCTTCTTCAAGCCTTGCTTGATGGTTTGTACTGCTCTCTCTGCCTGACCATTGGATGCTGGTTTAAATGGGGCAGATGTGAAATGTTTGATCCCGTTACGGGTCATGAATTCTTTGAACTCAGCACTGGTAAAACATGGCCCGTTGTCGCTCACCAGGACATCAGGTAGGCCCTGTGTGGCAAACATGGCCCGCAGGCTTTCAGTAGTGGCAGCGGACGTGCTAGCTGACATTATCTCACATTCAATCCACTTGGAGTATGCGTCTACAACCACAAAGAACATTTTACCCAGGAACGAGCCTGCATAGTCGACGTGTACCCTAGACCACGGTTTGGAGGACCAAGACCATAAACTTAGCGGCGCCTCCCTGAGTACATTGCTTAACTGCTAGCATGTATTACATCTGTGAACGCAGGACTCTAAGTCCGCATCGATACCGGGCCACCACACGTGGGATCTGGCTATCGCTTTCATCATTCCGATGCCTGGGTGGGCACTGTGGAGGTCATTAATGAAGGTGTCTCTGCCCATCTTGGGGACCACTACTCGATTGCCCCACAGAAGGAAGTCTGCCTGGATAGACTTTTCATCTTTGCGCCGCTGCAATGGCTTTATCCCTTCCTGCATTTCCACTGGGACACTGGACCAGCTCCCGTGAAGCACATAGCTTTTGACTAGAGATAATAAGGGGTCCTGGCTTGTCCAGGTTTTGATCTGCTGGGCAGTGACGGGTGATTGCTCACTCTCAAATGCTTCCATAACCATGGCTAGATCTGTGGGCTGCACTATTTCCACCCCCGTGGTGGGCAATGGCAGCCTACGAGAGCATCAGCGCAGTTTTCTGTGCCTGGCCTGTGGCAGATGGTGTAGTTGTATACGGACAACGTGGGCGCCCATCTCTGGATGCGATGGTATTTATCTCTTTACTCTTGGAGAACAGGGATATAAATGGCTTATGGTCAGTTTCCAATTCGAATTTTAGCCCAAACAGGTATTGATGCATTTCCTTTACCCCATAGACACACGCTAACGCTTCTTTCTCAATCATGCTGTAGGCTCTCTCAGCCTGAGACAGACTCCTGGATGCATAAACAACCGGTTGCAGTTTCCCAAAATCATTAGTTTGGTGCAATACACACCCGACGCCATATGACGACACATCACATGCTAGTATCAAACGCTTACATGGATCATACAACACAAGCAATTTGTTTGAGCATAACAATTTTCTTGCTTTTACAAAGGTATTTTCTTGGCTTTTGCCCCAAACCCATTTGCCCCCTTTTCATAGTAAAACATGCAGTGGTTCTAACAGTGTGCTGAGACCCGGTAAGAAGTTACCAAAGTAGTTCAGGAGTCCCAGAAATGACCGCAGCTCCGTCACGTTCTGTGGCCTCGGTGCGTTCTCGATTGCCTCCGTCTTCGCGTTGGTGGGCCTGATGCCTCTGCCGCAGTCCTTCTTCCCAGGAACTCCATTGTAGGTGCCAGGAAAATGCACATCGAGCATTTTAACCTGAGCCTCACGCGGTTGAGCCGAATAAGAACCTCCTCCAGGTTCTGGAGATGCTCAACTGTGTTTCGGCCCATGGCCAAGATGTCGCCTGGAAGACTATAGTGTGCGGGACCGACTTCAGTTAGCTTTCCATGTTTCTCTGGAATATCGCCTCCACCGATCGGATTCCAAACGGGCATCTGTTATAAACAAAAAGACCTTTGTGCGTGCTGATGCAGGTGAGGGCCTTCGATGATTCTTCCAGTTCCTGCGTCATGCAGGCTGAAGTCAGATCCAGCTTCGTGAACGTTTTTTCTCCCGCCAGCGTTGCAAAGAGGTCGTTGGCCTTTCATAGTGGGTATTGGTCCTGCAGGGAGAAACGATTGATAGTTACTTTGTAATCGCCACAGATTCTGACGGTGCCGTCTCCCTTGAGGACTGGGACGATAGGACTGGCCCACTCGTTGAACTCGATCGGGGAAATGATGCCCTCTCTTTGCAGCGGGTCTAGCTCGATCTCTACCCTTTATCTCATCATGTACTGCTCTTGCCTTGTGATGGATGGGTCACGCCCCTGGAATTAGGAGGATCTGCAATTTTGCTCCTTGGAATTTCCCAATCTCTGGTTCGAACAGCGAAGGAAATTTGTTTAAGACCTGGGCACACGAAGTGTTGTCAACGGGCGATAATGCTCGGACGTCGTCCCAGTTCCAGCGTATCTTTCCCAGCCAGCTCCTGCCGAGCAGTGTGAGACCATCGCCTGGTACGACCCAGAATGGTAGCTTGTGCACCACTCCATCGTAGGAGACCTTTACGGTAGCACTGCCGATTACAGGAATCAGTTCTTTTGTGTAAGTTCTTAGTTTCGTGTGAACTGGAGTTAAGACTGGCCTTGAGGCCTTGTTGCACCACAACCTTTCAAAAGTCTTTTTGCCCACGGTGGACTGGCTCGTGCCCATGTCCCGTCCATTGATACCGGGAGCCCTTTTAGTTCAACATTCAGCATTATCGGGGGACAATTCGGGGTGAATGTGTGCACCCCATGTACCTCTGCCTCCTCGATTTGAGGCTCTGGTTCATCGTGATCCTCCGTGGATCTGTCCTCCTCTGCAACATGGTGGTTTGCAGGTTTAACAGGCTTAGCAGCTCGCCTGCACACTTGTTGGAGGTGTCCCATTGTTCCACAGCCCTTGCAAACATACTCTTTGAATCGGCATGAATGGAAACGATGATCACCCCAGCAGCGCCAACAAGGTGTTAATAGCCTTGCATTCATCACCCTTGATGGTGGACTCTGAGACATCTCCGGACATGTAGCTGCAGGTATGTGTGACCTGCCCTGTACGATAAGATTCAAAAACATCATCACTTTGTTCACAGTACTTGTAGCAGCACTTGTGCTGAGAGATTTGCTTTGTTTTGTCACTGGTGGTAATGAATACCTGGGCTATCGCTATGGCCTTACTCGAGGTTAGGATCTCTACAGTCAAAAGCTTGCGAAGTATGGTTTCGTGGCCAATGCCAAGTACGAAAAAGTCTCTGAGCATGTGCTCCAAATGTCCTTCAAATTCGCAATGTCCTGCAAGGTATCTTAGCTCGGCGACATAACTCTCCACTTCCTGGTCTTCAGACCTTTTGTAGGTGTAGAACCGGTACGTCACCATGAGAACGCTTTCCTTCAAGTTCAAATGCTCTCGGACCAGTGTGCACAAATCGTCGTATGATTTCTCTGTGGATTTCGCTGGAGGGAGCAAATTCTTCATGAGGCCATACGTTGGTGCTCCACAGACGGTGAGGAGGACCACCCTTCGTTCGGCAGCATTCTCTTCCCTGTATAGCTCGTCGGCCCCGAAGTATTGGTCGAGTCGCTCCGCAAAAGTTTCCCAATCATCTCCCTCTGAGAATTTCTCCAGGATGCCCACTGTTCTCTGCATCTTTGGGTTTGCTATCTGCATCTCATCGTCAGTTGTTGTGTATGGAGAAAGAGTCAACTGAACACTGTGAGCTCAAAGTAAAGTGTGACCGTAGTCTTTTATTGCAGGTCTCCAGAGTCCTCGCCAACCTGTGAAACCTCCTTAAATACCTGTGCTCCCAAGGGATTATGGAATCCCTTGGGACTCCAGGGATTGAGCCTTCTGGTGGCTGAACAGAGTAACTACAAGTATACATATCTAACAATGAGAGAAAAGAGAGAGAGAGAGAAAGAAAGAGAAATATGTCTGACAGCGATGTAAGTGGGAGAGATGTGGAGAGGGGAAGGAAGAGGGCCAAATCCTTCTCCGAGGAGGCCAACGAGGCCCACGTGGTGGAGGTGCACTCCCGGTGGGCCCAATTGATCGGCGGGGGGCGTACCGCAGGTTATGAGGCAAGATAACCAATGTCATCTCGTCTGTGTCCTACGAGCCCAGGGACTCTGACCAGTGCCACAAATGCTGGAAGAGCCCCATTGCTTCATCAAGAGTAGGTACGACTTTATATTTTAATGATATACATTCTAAGTATAATAATCATTATAATGGTAATTCTCCTGGATTGAATGTAAGCTTGTTACTCTAACTTAGATAACAATATGTCATCCCCGCTAAGATCTGGACAGGGCCATGAATCTGTGCCCATTTTAAGTCTCTCTGGCTGTTGTCATTTACACAGGGACCCAGCATAGACTGTGGGAGAGCTGCCTTTGCTCACTGCCTTGCCTGGGACAATTTTGGACATTAGATACTGTTATTGCCGACTTCAATGTAGATTGTATTCGAGAGACATGTATGTGGCAAGCGTTATCCTCTAAACACACTGATCTCCAAGGGTATTCAATATTCAGGAAAGATAGACAGAAAGGAAAAGGAGGTGGAGTAGCTGGTTAAAGAAGAGATTAACGCAATAGTAAGGAAGGACATTAGCGTGGATGAGGTGGAATCTGTATGTGTAGAGCTGCGGAACACCAATGGGCAGAATACGCTAGTGGGAGTTGAGAACAGTCCACCAAACAATCATAGTAAGGTTGGGGATGGCATCAAACAGAAAATTAAGGATGCGTGCAATTAAGGTACAGCAGTTATCATGGGTGACTTTAATCTACATGTAAATTGGGCTAACCAAACTGGTAGCAATACAGTGGAGGAGGATTTCCTGGAATGTATAAGGGATGGTTTTCTAGACCAATATGTCGAGGAACCAACTGGAGAGCTGGCCATGCGAGACTGGGTGTTGTGTAATGAGAGAGGATTAATTAGCAATCTTGTTGTGCGAAGCCCCTTGGGGAAGAGTGACCATAATATGGTAGAATTCTTCATTAAGATGGAGAGTGACACAGTTAATACAGAGACTAGAGTCCTGAACTTAAAGAAAGATAACTTCGACGGTATGAGATATGAATTGGCTAGGATAGACTGGCGAATGATACTTAAAGGGTTGACGATGGATAGGCAATGGCAAACATTTAAAGATTACATGATGATCTTCAACAATTGTACATCCCTATCTGGCATAAAAATAAAACAGGGAAGGTGGCTCAACCATGGCTTACAAGGGAAATTAGGGATACTGTTAAATCCAAGGAAAACATAGAAACATAGAAAATAGGTGCAGGAGGAGGCCATTCGGCCCTTCGAGACTGCACCATCATTCAATGAGTTCATGACTGAAAATGCAACTTCAGTACCCCATTCCTGCTTTCTCGCCTTGGCCCCCGAGTAGTAAGGACTACATCTAATTCCTTTTTGAATATATTTAGTGAATTGGCCTCAACAACTTTCTGATGCATATAAATTGGCCAAAAAAAGCAGCAAATCTGAGGACTGGGAGAAATTTAGAATTCAGCAGAGGAGGAGAAAGGGTTTAATTAGGAGGGGGAAAATAGAATATGAGAGTAAGCTTGCAGGGAACATAAAAACTGACTGCAAAAGCTTCTACAGATATGTTTAGAAAAAAAGATTAGTAAAGACAAATGTAGGACCCTTACAGTCAGAATCAGGTGAAGTGATAATGGGGAACAAAGAAATGACAAACCAATTGAACAAATACTTTGGTTGTGTCTTCACTAAGGAAGACGCAAATAACTTTCCGGAAATACTAAGGGAACAAGGGACTAGCGAGAAGGAGGAACTAAAAGAAATCCTTATTAGTCAGCAAATTGTATTTGGGAAATTGATGGGATTGAAGGCCGATAAATCCACAGGGCCTGATAGTCTGCATCCCAGAGTACTTAAGGAAGTGGCCCAAAAAATAGTGGATGCATTGGTAGTCATTTTCCAACATTTTATAGATTCTGGATCAGTTCCTATGGACTGGAGGGTAGCTAATGTAACACCACTTTTTAAAAAAGGAGGGAGAGAGAAAACAGGGAATTATAGACTGGTCAGCCTGATATCGGTGGTGGGGAAAATGTTGGAATCAATTATTAAAGATTTAATAGCAGCGCGTTTGGAAAGCAATGACAGCATTGGTCCAAGTCAGCATGGATTTGTGAAAGGGAAATCATGCTTGACAAATCTTCTAGAATTTTTTGAGGATGTAACTGGTAGAGTGGACAAGGCGGAGCCAGTGGACATGGTGTATTTGGACTTTCAAAAGGCTTTTGACAATGTCCCACAGAAGAGATTAGTGTGCACAATTAAAGCACATGGTATTGGGAGTAATGCACTGACGTGGATAGAGAACTGGTTGGCAGATAGGAAGCAGAGAGTAGGAATAAACGGGTACTTTTCAGAATTGCAGGCAGTGACAAGTGGGGTACTGCATGGTTCAGTGCGAGGACACCAGCTATTTACAATGTACATCAATGATTTAGACAAAAGAATTGAATGTAATATCTCCAAGTTTGCAGATGACACTAAGCTGGGTGGCAGTGTGAGCTGTGAGGAGGATGCTAAGAGGCTGCAGGGTGATTTGAACAGATTAGGTGAGTGGGCAAACGCATGGCAGGTGCGGTATAATGTGGATAAATGTGACGTTACCCACTTTGCTGGTCAAAACAGGAGGGCTGAT
The DNA here is from genome assembly GCF_044704955.1 of Pristiophorus japonicus. NCBI lineage: Eukaryota > Metazoa > Chordata > Chondrichthyes > Pristiophoridae > Pristiophorus > Pristiophorus japonicus. The sequence goes on along the minus strand of NC_091988.1, from coordinate 17,057,594 downwards.
TATTATCTGAATGGTGACAGATTGCTAAAGGGGGAGATGCAACAAGACCTGGGTCTCATGGTACATTAGTCATTGAAGGTTGGCATGCAGGTGCAGCAGGCGGTGAAGAAGGCAAATGGCTTAGAAACATAGAAACATAGAAAATAGGTGCAGGAGTAGGTCATTCGGCCTTTCGAGCCTGCAACAGCATTCAATAAGATCATGGCTGATCATTCACCTCAGTACCCCTTTCCTGCTTTCTCTCCATACCCCTTGATCCATTTAGCCGTAAGGGCCATATCGAACTCCCTCTTGAATATATCCAATGAACTGGCATCAACAACTCTCTGCGGTAGTGAATTCCATAGGTTAACAATTCTCTGAGTGAAGAAGTTTCTCCTCATCTCAGTCCTAAGTGGCTTACCCCTTATCCTTAGTCTATGTCCCCTGGTTCTGGACTTCCCCAACATTGGGAACATTCTTCCTGCATCTAACTTGTCCAGTCCCGTCAGAATTTTATATGTTTCTATGAGATCCCCTGTCATTCTGCTAAACTCCAGTGAATACAGACCCAGTCGATCCAATCTCTCCTCATATGTCAATCCTGCCATCCCGGGAATCAGTCTGGTGAATCTTCGCTGCACTCCCTCAATAGCAAGAAAGTCCTTCCTCAGATTAGGAGACCAAAACTGAACACAATATTCCAGATGAGGCCTCACTAAGGCCCTGTACAACTGAGGTAAACATAGAAACATAGAAAATAGGTGCAGGAGCAGGCCATTCAGCCCTTCTAGCCTGCACCACCATTCAATGAGTTCATGGCTGAACATGAAACTTCAGTACCCCCTTCCTGCTTTCACGCCATACCCCTTGATCCCCCGAGTAGTAAGGACTTCATCTAACTCCCTTTTGAATATATTTAGTGAATTGGCCTCAACTACTTTATGTGGCAGAGAATTCCACAGGTTCACCACTCTCTGGGTGAAGAAGTTTCTCCTCATCTCGGTCCTAAATGGCTTACCCCTTATCCTTAGACTGTGACCCCTGGTTCTGGACTTCCCCAACATTGGGAACATTCTTCCTGCATCCAACCTGTCCAAACCCGTCAGAATTTTAAACGTTTCTATGAGGTCCCCTCTCACTCTTCTGAACTCCAGTGAATACAAGCCCAGTTGATCCAGTCTTTCTTGATAGGTCAGTCCCACCATCCCGGGAATCAGTCTGGTGAATCTTCGCTGCACTCCCTCAATAGCAAGAATGTCCTTCCTCAAGTTAGGAGACCAAAACTGTACACAATACTCCAGGTGTGGCCTCACCAAGGCCCTGTACAACTGTAGCAACACCTCCCTGCCCCTGTACTCAAATCACCTCGCTATGAAGGCCAACATGCCATTTGCTTTCTTAACCGCCTGCTGTACCTGCATGCCAACCTTCAATGACTGATGTACCATGACACCCAGGTCTCGTTGCACCTTCCCTTTTCCTAATCTGTCACCATTCAGATAATAGTCTGTCTCTCTGTTTTTACCACCAAAGTGGATAACCTCACATTTATCCACATTATACTTCATCTGCCATGCATTTGCCCACTCACCTAACCTATCCAAGTCACTCTGCAGCCTCATAGCATCCTCCTCGCAGCTCACACTGCCACCCAACTTAGTGTCATCCGCAAATTTGGAGATACTACATTTAATCCCCTCGTCTAAATCATTAATGTACAATGTAAACAGCTGGGGCCCCAGCACAGAACCTTGCGGTACCCCACTAGTCACTGCCTGCCATTCTGAAAAGTACCCATTTACTCCTACTCTTTGCTTCCTGTCTGACAACCAGTTCTCAATCCACGTCAGCACACTACCCCCAATACCACGTGCTTTAATTTTGCACAGCAATCTCTTTTGTGGGACTTTGTCAAAAGCCTTTTGAAAGTCCAAATACACCACATCCACTGGTTCTCCCTTGTCCACTCTACCAGTTACATCCTCAAAGAATTCTTGAAGATTTGTCAAGCACGATTTCCCTTTCATAAATCCATGCTGACTTGGACTGATCCCATCACTGCTTTCCAAATGCATTGCTATTTCATCTTTAATAATTGATTCCAACATTTTCCCTACGACTGATGTCAGGCTAACTGGTCTTTAATTACCCGTTTTCTCTCTCCCTCCTTTCTTAAAAAGTTACATTAGCTACCCTCCAGTCCATAGGAACTGATCCAGATTCGATAGACTGTTGGAAAATGATCACCAAAGCATCCACTATTTCTAGGTCTACTTCCTTAAGTAATCTGGGATGCAGACTATCAGGCCCCAGGGATTTATTGGCCTTCAATCCCATCAATTTCCCTAATACAATTTCCCACCTAATAAGGATTTCCTTCAGTTCTTCCTTCTCACTAGACCCTCAGTCACCTAGTATTACCGGATGGTTATTTGTGTCTTCCTTTGTGAAGACAGGACCAAAGTATTTGTTTAACTGGTCCGCCATTTCTTTGTGCCCCATTATAAATTCACCTGAAACTGACTGCAAGGGACCTACTTTTGTTTCCACTAATCTTTTTCTCTTCACCCATCTATGGAAGCTTTTGCAGTCAGTTTTTATGTTCCGAGCAAGCTTCCTCTCAGACTCTATTTTCCCCCTCCGAATTAAATCCCCTTGTCCTCCTCTGCTGTATTATAAAATTCTCCCAATCCTCAGATTTGCTGCTTTTTCTGGCCAATTTATATGCCACTTCCTTGGATTTAACACTATCCTTAATTTCCCTTGTTAGTCACGGTTCAGCCACCTTCCCCGTTTTATTTTTACTCCAGACAGGGATGTACAATTGTTGAAGTTCATCCATATGATCTTTAAATGTTTGCCATTGCCTATCCACCGTCAACCCTTTAAGTATCATTTGCCAGTCTATTCTTGCCAATTCACGTCTCATACCATCGAAGTTACCTTTCCTTAAGTTCAGGATCCTAGTCTCTGAATTAACTGTGTCACTTTCCATCTTAATAAAGAATTCTACCATATTATGGTCACTCTTCCCCAAGGGGCCTCGCACAACAAGATTGCTAATTAGTCCTTTCTCATTGCACATCACCCAGTCTAGGATGACCAGCCCTCCAGTTGCTTCCTCGACATATTGGTCTAGAAAACCATCCCTAATACACTCCAGGAAATCCTCTTCTACCGCATTGCTACCAGTTTGGTTAGCCCAATCAATGTGCAGATTAAAGTCACCCATGATAACTGCTGTACCTTTATTGCACGCATCCCTAATTTCTTGTTGGATGCTGTCCCCAACCTCACTACTACTGTTTCGTGGTCTGTACACAACCTGTTGGCCTTCATAGAGAGAGGATTCGAGTATAGTAGCAGGGTGGTCTTACTACAGTTGTACACGGCCTTGGTTAAGCCACACCTTGAATATTTGTGTAAAGATTTGGTCATAAGGGTGCAGTGCTGCTAAGTGCTGGTTGCTGATCCAGGAGGGGACCTGTGCCTGTCTCTGATCCTCGAGGTTACTCCGTCCCTCTCCCAGCAACCAGGCCCCATAGAGCACGCACACCTCATTCTGGGCGGCTTGATCGGAGGCGTTTCTATCCTCCCGAATCAAAGCGTTTACAGCCCTGGCCTGTGCCTCCAATTGAGAAATAATCTCCTTTCAGTGAACCATCATTGCCACCTCTTCGTGGAGCGCGGATCCCACTATGGTATTCCCGTCCCCCAGGATTTTGTGCAGCTAGTTCTTCAACCCATTCATCTGGAGGGCCAGCTGCATATTATCCAAACTGTTTATGGCAGACGCCCCAGTGTTAAACCCCTGAAAATGTCATTTAAAGTCCCTCGCCTCTGCCTGCCCGGTTCAGCCCTATCCCACTGTTTATACAGTTCTGCCACACTGACATCCCCGAAGTCCAGTTCGTAGAGCTTCCGGAACATCTCCCGCAGCAGAGCCTGGTATAACAGCTCTGTTTTCCAGGGACACCACATAGGTAGGCGGACTTCTGTCAGATTTAGCACCACTGATGCCACCGCGTAGTGTACCCCCTGATAAAGTAGTTTCCCGGTGGGGACCAACACTAAACCATTCCCCGGCCCCCTGGTTGTTGTCGGGCACCCGTGTGGGACGGTGGGCTTGGCCGTGGGCGGGGGCTTCCTTTCCTGAACTACTAGTTCAGTGGCGTTTACTGGTACCCGGGGATTGGGGGTCACACACACCTCCCCGCTGTGATCCCATTCAATCCCATCCCCGACATCCTGCCACCACCTATAGAAAGCAATGGAGGCCCCCGCTGAACACACGCGAGTGGATCCCCACATACACAAATAAATCCCTTGGTCGTACGCCCACCATTTCTCGCAGCACACCGTGACCCCGCCAGATGACCCCGTGATGGTTCGGTAGGTATCATTATCCAGATGTTCCCAGTCAGAGTGTCGGTCTCCCACGTCCCTCTTGAGCTTTCTGAGCCACCACCACCGTCCCAGAGGTATGTCCCCTTGGCAAGTTAGACATACCTTCCTGCCTTCTGTCACTCCCACTCTGGAAGTGGCCACAGTGATCTCCGGGCAGGGGATGGAGGTCTCTCCGTAGGTAAAGTCCTTATGGTTGGAGTACTTGGTGGAGTTCGATCCCAACCACCCAGGCCATCTCCCCTCGTGGGAGTAGGTGACCCGGCCATCCGCCGCCGGAGTCCCTTCTCCTATGGTCACTGTCGGCGCTCTGCCCCCGGAGCATCCGAAAACCAGGGAGTCCTCGGTGTCCCCTCGGTGCCTGGTGCAGATCCTTAGCGATACTAGCATCACCAACGTCCAGTAGGGAGGTGTTGACATCTGAAAGGCAAGAAGAACATGGCCTTGCCTTGAGAGACCTCTCCAGGCTCGGCCCGCGTAACATGTTCCAAACACAAAAATGCTGGACCCAACAGTCACTGCCTTACCTAAACACATATACTCACAACACAAAGTAACAAAACAGGAAGGGAAAATATATACACCGCCACCCGTCCTCGGGTGGCCAGGCTATATCCTGTCACTGTACAGGCGTCGTCGACCACTCGACTGACCGTACCCTGGGGACCAGGATGCCCTCCGCTGAGGGGCTCGTATAGTCCCCCTTAATAGGTCTGGTGTTGCCCTCCAAGGCCTTCCCGAGCCCCGGATAATCGGTGGGAGACCCTTGCTGGTGCAACAGAGCACCCTTCCTGTTGTCTTTCGCCTTCTTGGTCTGGGGCGGGGAGCTAATTAAACAGGGGACCACGGCGCCCTGGGCTGTGGCACTCTGTCACTCCTTCTTACAGTCGGTGCAGAGTCCCACGTTATGGGCTGCAATGCTATCCTCCACCTCTTGGGCTAACCCCAGCTGATCCACCATGGGAGGTTCAGTTTCCCTTTGGACCTTGCTAGTGGTAGAGCCTTTCTCCCCACTTCTGTTAGTGGGCTGGGAACCCCTACCCAGTGGTGGGATAGCCTTACTGGAGCAGTGAACCATCTCCGGCTGTAGAGCTTCAGGGCCCGCTGCCTCCTCCGGAGCCTCCACATCCACCGGGGCCTGTTCTTCCTCCAGTACCTGGTTCCCTTCCCTTGCTCGTCCCCTCTGTTTGTTACCTCTTTTGTGGTCAAACAACTTACATTGGTTAATGTGATACCACTTCACCCGGCGAGGCAATTAAATCGCATGGAGCATAGAGCTAGCCTTGTCGACTATGCTGTATGGTCCCATATACAGTGGTTCTCACCAGCACCTGGTCGCCCACCTCCCAATCATGGTGACTGCGGGGTTCCAGCAGCAGCCGATTGGCACGATGCTGTTTACCCATGTTGTTGGCCGCCTGCCAGTGTATCTGTTGAAGCTGGTCGAACAGATTCCTGACGAAGTGGTCCCGGTTCACCTCTCGAAGCTGCCCTTCGGTGAGGACCAGCGCCAACACATGCACTGGGGTTCTCATGATCCGGCTCGTCATCAGCTCATGGGGTGAGTACCCTGTGCTCTTTGACTGACTGGCCCAGATTTCCATGAGGACCAACGTAAGACCTCCACCCACTGGATGGTGAGTCTCCCATCTCCTTGCGCAGCCTTTTCTTTAGGGTCTGGTTCAGGCGTTCTACGGGGCCTGAGGATTGAGGGTTGCAGGCGACATGCCATTTGGCTCTTATCCCCAGCGCCTTTAGGGTGGCCTGCATCACCTGGCCAGTGAAGTGGCTTCCCCGGTCGGACTCCACGATTTGAGGTAGACCCCATCGAGAGAACACCTCCCTCACCAGGATTTTTGCAGTCCCCACCGCGGTAGCTGTTTGGCAAGGGAAGGCTTCCACCCACTTGGAAAACACATCCACCAGGACGAGGCAGTATTTATAACCTCCCTGGGCGGCCGGTAGGGGTCCGGTGTAGTCGATCTGGATCGACTGCCATGGTCCCTCTACCCGCCTGACGTGTCCCATAGACACCTTCCTTTTCTGGGGACCCGGATTGCTTGCAGCGCAAACCAGACACCCCACATAGAAGTCGCGGACGTCTTCCCAGAGGCCTGGCCACCACCCTGCCTTTTCTACCCCTTGCCAGGTAGACTCTGGCCCGGGGTGTCCTGCACCTGGACCCTCATGGGCCAGCTGAAGGAATTCCCTCCGGTGTTGTGGCGGCACTATCTATTTGTCCCCTTTAAACAGCATGCCTTCCCGCACAGCAATATCTGCAGCATGGTATGGGCCCTCAGCCTTTTCCCCCTTTTTGACAGCAGCCAAGGCAGCCTTCAGGACCGGATCCTGCATCTGGACTACTTTAAGGTCTGGGGCCACCGCCACCCCTATGCTCCCTTGTGTCCCTGGCTTGCTTCTTGCTGCTGCTATCTTGCCTGCCTCGTATGGGTCCCATAGGCGACCTGTACGAGCACCTTCCTTTGCCAGCAGGTCTGCCTGCTGGTTACCTTCCCCCCATGGCTCAGTTTTGGAGTGGGCCTTCACCTTATGAATATACATATCCCCAGTTTCTCCCACTGCAGCCACGATCTTTTCGAGCAGGGGTTTGGTCACAAGGGGCTTCCCATCTGCAGAGGTGTACCCCCGGCGTGACCAAATCGCCAGATACTCTGTACATGAATTGCAAGTGAACATGCTGTCCGAGCAAATCGTGTATGGGGTAGGGAATTCCTCGGGGTGTGTGACCACATACATCACCGCTGAGAGTTCCGCCTGCTGGGCGCTCAGGGTGCATGGGAGTTTAAGAGCCAAGGCAATTACTGCCTTGGGATCCCAAACTCCACAGCCCATGAGTCTTGTACCTGCGGACACTGAACTGAAGCCATCAACGTAGATCTCGCGGCCTGTGGGGTGTATCCCTGCCTGAAATCCAAAGTTGATGTCCCATACCCCCTCCACAGAGCATCTATGCGGCTGCCCTGGATAGATTAGATTTGCTGCGAGCCTGGGCTCGCAGAGGCCCTTGACTTTTAATGCCATTTGGGAGAGGAAGAGGGTCCAGCGAGTGATCCTAGCACTGCTCACTGTCCCGTCCTTAATCCTCCCATCCAACAGCATCTGCGTCGGGGTATGATGGGTGAGGAGTGTAATGGGGGATATTCCGGTAAAGATCTGAGCTCTCTTTACTGCCCAGTGAGTGTCAAGCAAGTGCCTCTCACAATTGGAGTATCCCTTTTCTACCTCCGTGAGGACCCTGGAGGAGTACACCACTGGTCTCAGCTGACCGTTTCGCCCCTGGAGCAATACTGCACTTAAGCTGTCGCCACTGGCTGCCACCTCCAGGAAGAATTCCTCCCCCCCATCAATTGCCCCTACGGCTGGTGCTACCTGCAGGTCTCTCTTCAGACGGACAAATGCTGCCTCACAGCCCTCGTCCCACTCCCACTCGACTTGTGTAGGAGTCTGAGCAGAGGGGCAGCAGTGGCTGCACAGTCTTCACTGAAGTCCCTACAGTAGCCAGTGATTCCCAGGAAAGACCTTACCCCGACACATCCCTAGGGACAGGGAGTTCCTGCACTGCCTTTCTTCTAGCCTCATCAATGGCCCTTTCTCCTGTCCTTATCTTCAGGCCCAGGAATTTTACTTCGCCTGGACCTATTTGGGCTTTCTTGGGGTTACTTTAAAACACCCTTCCTTCAGTAAGACCAGCAGCTCGGCCAGCAGTGGACTGTGTTCCTCACTGCTGTCTGTGAACAACAACAGGTCGTCCACATACTGGACCAGCTGGTGTGGTTGGCTGAAGCTTTTTAAGCAGTTCGCCATGCATTGGTGAAAAATGCTGGGACTGTTATGAAAGCCCTGTGGGGGGCAGCTCCATGTATACTGCTGTTCCCGGAAGGTGAAAGCAAACTTGTACTGGTCTTCCCTCCGTACAGGGATAGACCAGAACTCGTTGGATATGTCCAACACTGTGAACGTGGTTGCGGATGCAGGGATTTCCCCGATCAGATCCACAACCGCCGCTACTGTGGGGGCACAAGCTGGGATGTTTTTATTGAGCACCCTGTAATCCACAGTAGCCCTCCAAGAATTGTCCGGTTTCCTAAGCGGGGAGTTGACATGGGTGGCTATGGGTCTCAAAACACCCTGCTTGACAAGCGAGCTTAAAGCTGTCTCCAAGTCTGCTTCTGCCTCTCGGGGAAAGCCATACTGTTTTTGCGGGTGGGACATGGGATCCCCATCTATTCTAACCTCCACTCCTGTGACTCTCCCACAATCGTCTTTATGGATGGCAAATGCTGCAAGATTTGCTTGCACATAGGCCCGGTACTCGGCCGGGGTGTTACCGACCAAAACCTCCAGGTCATAACCCCCTTTTGGCTTCACTGTACACAGAGTCCCTTTTCCCTGTTTCTTATCAATAACCATGACTACTCCCTCTGCTCCCGTGTCCACTGTGCCCCATAGACAGTGATTCCTCAAGTCTACTAGGATCTGGCGAGCGATGATGAAATCGGCCCCCAAGATCCCTTTTCCCACCTGCTCCCAGTTCATCAGGACGCACTTCCATTGTGTTTGAAGTGCTCCTAAACGAACTGTGAGCAGGACTGAAAAAAACCCAGCCTTCTCATTTCCTGTGAACACAACTAGTTGATATGGCACCCCATTTGATAGAGGTGAGGTTGCAGGGTCCTCCGAATGGACTATCGTGCTGGTAGCACCAGTGTCCAAAAGGTATACCCAGTACACCCTCAACCTTCATCTTGACCCAGGGTCGTCCCCAGGGGTCGTATTCTAGTGGGCACAGGTATGCAGGCTGTGTCTGGGCTAGTCACGGCCTCTGTACTGGCAGGGTTGCTGGTGCTTCCCTGCCTGTTGCCGTGGCTACCTTCCCAGTCCCCTCCAGCACTGTCCTCACTGCAGCTACTATCTGGTCAAGGGATGGTGAGGAGCTCCCTCCACTTCCCCCATTCTGGGCTGCTCCTGAAGGACTTCTCCCCCCATATCTCTTCACTAGGCTCCTGCAATCCCTATTAAAATGCCCAGCTTTCCCGCACCCGTAGCACACCTTATCCCTCCTTATCAGACGAGCGGCCACCCTCCTAGTGCCATTCCCTTTTTGGAATCGAGTTGGGTTTTACTTTATTTACCTGACCTTTGCAGGTTTTCTCCTCCTCCCCTCCTCCATTCCGTTGGACCAGTGCCAGTTGCCTGACCACTGCTTCCTCAATGAGATTGGGGTTCCAGGAATCGAACCACAGTTCTGCCCTGGCCTTGAGCCGGGGCAAGCAGTTTGCCACCAGCATCCTCAGCCAGCGGCCGGTCTGCACTGCGGAAAGATTCGCCCAGTCGAGGAGCTCCCCACAGGCTGCGTGGTATACCACCCGCCACCTGTCCGCAAACGCCTGTGGGGTTTTCCCTACAAGCTGCCTTGTCCTTTCGACCCGTTCGAAAGGACTGCCATCATCAAAGCCCAGAGCCTCAAGGACGGCCCTCTGGACCTCAGCAAATGTGCGCTGCCCCATCCGGCATTCTGCCGGGAGGGCCTGGTACAATTTGCTGTCCAGAGAGAAGAGCAGCAGCTTGGCTGTCTCTTCCTCGTCGCACCCATTAATATCCCCTGCCTGCACCAGCTCCATGAAGTGGATAGACGGGTCCCCGGTGCGAGTGAGTTTGGCCAAATGGACCACCATGGCCCTGAGTGATTGAACTCCATGGGGAATAATAAAGTCGCTCTCCAGCGCTCCCCGACCTTGGCCACCTCCCTGTGGAGGACCGTACTTGCGCTGCCTGACCGGGCACATCCGCCCTGGTTCAGGATCTTTCTGCGCTGGTCCCTCTACCTCCGGCTGTCCCACCATACCCGGTGCAGCAGACAGTGCCTGGTCGCCTGATCCAGCCTTTAACTGACCCTCGGCTGGAGCCTCACATCCCTGCTGCCGAGCGGGACACATTGGTCCTACCCCCAGCCCTGGCTATGCTACTACCTGCGTGCCCCGCTCCTCCTAGTACCCCACCGGACAAACCACCGGTGCCTCAGGAGGTGGTCGGGCGTCCCTTTCCTTTGGATTCTCCTCTACCCCCCAATACTCTTCTTTGTCCCCTGTGGACCCTCCAGGTCCTATCAGGGCGATCATCCCCTTTGCCTGGGATAGAAAGTGGGTGAGAGTTTTAATCCTCTCCTGGCAGGGACCGTGATCTACCTTTTGAAGCTCACTGCTACTGACCACCTTATAAGCTGCCTGCAAGTCTTTTAATTTATTCTCCAGTTCCCTAATTTTCTGGGCGTACCGAGAGTTCCGTTCCCGGAGGGACCCCTCACTACTCTTGGCCTCAGTGACCTGACACTGAAGATAGTCCCGGCTATTTCGGAATGTCTCCTCCAACTGCCTCTTCCTTTGCTGCTCCTCAGCTAATTCGGCCAGCAGGCTCCCCCAACCGCAGCCCGGATAGCAGAGAGCTCCTCTGATTTCTGAAGACTCTGTTCCAAGTCCTTCACCCGCTGGTCAAGCTTTCGGACTTGGCGAGTGAGGCAGGTAAGCCAGATGGCCTTTTCCACCCTGCGGTTGTGGTCCTTCCCTGCTGTCCACTGAGCAGCAGCATCTACTGGGCGCTCTGTCCATGTGCGGATTTACACCCAAGGTTTGGTGAGGTTCACCTTGCCAAAAATGTCTGAGGAAATTCTCTCCTCCATTTTAGTTTCATCCCTTATCATCTTATCTGTTATATTAACATCTCCTGTTTGCTTGTGTCCTGCCGCGGTCACCATGTTCTGTAAGGGGTTCTGGGGAGTGTTGTGCCTTGGGTGTCTCTCTCTGGCCTTCTGCCCTCACAGCTTATGTCTGGCCTGTGAGGTACCCTGAGTGCTGCAAGAGCACTCCTGGAGAGACTGTGTCCACAGCTTATGCAGGGGGTTTTGAGACTTGTGCGTCCCCACAGCTTATGACTAGCCTGTGAGGCACTTGTGAGTGTCAAATACTCCTAACCCCTTTCTTCTCTAGCCTGTGGCACAGAGTTGAGCGTTTCTGAGGTACTCCTGACTTCCCTTACACTGTTCTGACCCAAGGCTCACGATCAGGAGATGTAATACAACAGAACTGAGACGAGGCGCTACCAAGAGGACCTTTAAGCTTCCAATTTATTTGACAAGGTGTATCTCAACAAACAGCAATACACCAACAAAACAATCCCCCTAAATCCCACTAAACGGACACAACGAAAATTTTTACACAAGTTTAACAGCAGTGCAATGTCCAACCTCGCACCTTCCTGACCTAACTGAGTTGGGAGTTCTGGGGACCAGAGATTACACTCACCACAGCCTTTACAGTCTTTCCAGGTCAAAACGCGGTTTCGGGGTTCTCTTTTTGCTATCTTCAGGATCTTGAAGTTACTTTTTCGGTTGTAATTTTCTTGGAAACTTGGTTGTTGTTGCGTCTTGTTGTTGCTGTGGATCTACCTGAGACCTGCTCTCAGGGGAAGATCATTGTAGAAAAAGCAAAGGTTCAGTCTGCAGTAGGGAAAGGAGGCTGAACTGATGCCGTCTCGGGATGGTGGTTTGCTTCTCTTGTCTTCGGTGTCTTCAGACCCTGGTCTTCCTTCTGTGTCGAAAGGCTGACGCTTGCTGGAACACGAGAACGGAACAACTTGTCGGGGAAGAAACCCCTTCCTATATCCAGTTATCCAGCCAGAATTTCGTGCTGAAATAAATCCTTCCCATTGGTGGGCTTGTGATTTTTGAAAATCACAAAAATCACAAAAATCAGGCCATCCCTGATGTTAACCTAATCAAGGGTTGAGTAGGTGTTAATTGGGTTGGCAGGGTGTGGGCCTCCTGTAGCCATTGTGTAGGCCCTCAGTTTGTTTTGGGTTCCCTAGTTTTCTTAAGGCCTGCATAATATCCCTCCATAGTGTAAACATGGGGGAGACAACAGCCCGGTATTGTGAAAGGGAAATCATGCTTGACAAATCTTCTGGAATTTTTTGAGGATGTTTCCAGTAGAGTGGACAAGTGGGAACCAGTTGATGTGGTGTATTTGGATTTTCAGAAGGCTTTCGACAAGGTCCCACACAAGAGATTAATGTGCAAAGTTAAAGCACATGGGATTGGGGTAGTGTGCTGACGTGGATTGAGAACTGGTTGACAGACAGGACAGGTAGGAGTAAATGGGTACTTTTCGGAATGGCAGGCAGTGACTAGTGGGGTACCGCAAGATTTTGTGCTGGGGCCCCAGCTGTTTACACTGTACATTAATGATTTAGACGAGGGGATTAAATGTAGTATCTCCAAATTTGCGGATGACACTAAGTTGGGTGGCAGTGTGAGCTGCGAGGAGGATGCTATGAGGCTGCAGAGTGACTTGGATAGGTTAGGTGAGTGGGAAAATGCATGGCAGATGAAGTATAATGTGGATAAATGTGAGGTTATCCACTTTGGTTGTAAAAACAGAGAGACAGACTATTATCTGAATGGTGACAGATTAGGAAAAGGGGAGGTGCAACGAGACCTGGGTGTCATGGTACATCAGTCATTGAAGGTTGGCATGCAGGTACAGCAGACGGTTAAGAAGGCAAATGGCATGTTGGCCTTCATAGCGAGGGGATTTGAGTACAGGGGCAGGGAAGTGTTACTACAGTTGTACAGGGCCTTGGTGAGGCCACACCTGGAGTATTGTGTACAATTTTGGTCTCCTAACTTGAGGAAGGACATTCTTGCTATTGAGGGAGTGCAGCGAAGGTTCACCAGACTGATTCCCGGGATGGAGGGACTGACATATCAAGAAAGGCTGGAACAACTGGGCTTGTATTCACTGGAGTTCAGAAGAATGAGAGGGGACCTCATAGAAACGTTTAAAATTCTGATGGGTTCAGACAGGTTAGATGCAGGAAGAATGTTCCCAATGTTGGGGAAGTCCAGAACCAGGGGTCACAGTCTAAGGATAAGGGGTAAGCTATTTAGGACCGAGATGAGGAGAAACTTCTTCACCCAGAGAGTGTTGAATCTGTGGAATTCTCTACCACAGAAAGTTGTTGAGGCCAATTCACTAAATATATTCAAAAAGGAGTTAGATGTAGTCCTTACTACTCGGGGGATCAAGGGGTATGGCGAGAAAGCAGGAATGGGGTACTGAAGTTGCATGTTCAGCCATGAACTCATTGAATGGCGGTGTCGGCTCGAAGGGCCGAATGGCCTACTCCTGCACCTATTTTCTATGTTTCTATGTTTCTATGAGTCAGTCCCAAGTTTTCGAGCAGGGGCACTCCCATTGGCTTTGAGTCCCTTGCTTCGGGCTGACTCTGTCCCACCATTGGCCCTCCGGTGTCCTCCCCCATCCAATCACTGCCCTGCCAAGGCCACGCCATCTCGGTTTCAATCCACATCTGGTTCTGGGTTCCCTGTTCCTTCCAGGACACTGGCCTGCTGTTTTATTGCAGCACAGACAGATCCTACAGCTCTTTTCCATCTGGGTAAAATGAAGGGTTTTCGTCCTCCCGTACACAGGTGAAGTAGATATGACAGAAATGATCTGTCAATGGTGGGAGCAGTAATGAGGTCAGATTGGATGGAGAATTGCGTACAGACTTGCAGCATTCTGAATCTGTAGTGGAATTGCAGTTTAGAGAAGCTAGTGGTTAAGGAAACATTTCTCAATCTGCTGGGCGCTTTATCTTGACATTTGAAGCTGTAAACTCATCAGCTGATTCAATGGCCACTGACCTTCCGCTTCAGATTCACAGACGAGGTCTAGGCACAGTAGGAAACCAGTGCGTGGCCTGTTAAATTCAAAAAGCTGGGAAAAACCATTGAGAAGTGGTCAGATACAAGCCACTAATGGTTTTAATTGTCTCCCCCATCAGTGCGTGTCAGGTCTGCTCAGTGCGGACAGACCCAACATTTGGTAAATGCATATGGCGGCGGGTTGACTGCGGGGTCCTGACCCACTGTGGAAAAAAACACTTTCCCACCCGCTCTGCCAACAATCATGCCCGCTGACCCCCTTGCAAAATCCAGTCCATGGTGTTAGTAATGGGATTTTAGCACGCTGAGAAAGGCCAAGGCCCATCATCATGGAGGAAATGCTGCGTGCATTCATGCAGGTCACATTGGCACAACAGGAGCAGACTAACAAGATTCTGCATCTCCAACAAGAAACTCACGCTGGTGAAAGCGGAATGAACTGAGGCCGGGATCCAGAATTTGATGCAGAGAATGGTGTCGGGAGGATGCAGGGTGACAAATCTGCAGCCAACTGGCCTAGCTTGGTCCTGCAAAAGACTCCGGACGACGATGTGGAGGCGAATCCTCTGGCCTTCGAACAATTGAGAAAAGTGGCCAAAAGTAGGCAGAGTTTGTGGTACTTTTTTGATCGTCATCATCATCATAGGCAGTCCCTTGGAATCAAGGAAGACTTGCTTCCACTCTTAAAATGAGTCCTTAGGTGGCTGAACGGGTAGGAGATGCTGAAAAGGCATACTTTGATTTGGAACTGGTGATTACCACAAGCTGAAGGAAGAAATCCTGGCCCGTACTGGAGTAACCCCATGGTGAGAGCTCGAGGTGTGGGAGCTTCTAAGATCGCAGATGTACAACCCGAGACACCTGGCACAACGATGGCTGCAGCCCAAGACAAATCACCCAGCAAAGATTATGGAGCTGGTTGTCATGGACAGGTTCCGCCAAGCTCAAACGCCCCCAGCTCCTGCCCGAACGTTTGGAGATGGGTTGAAGCAGCAGAGCTGGCAGACACCCAGGAGTTGGTGGCAGTAGCAAAGCGACATCTGATGATGGAGGAACTGGCTTGCGATTGAGGAGATGTCATCTCCAGGACCCTAAGACACCCCCCCAGCCCGAAGAAACGCGGCGATCCTGGTAAAACTGTTTGGGAGAAGATGTGTTCTAAGTGCAGCTAGAAGCTGTGAACGGACATTGTAACCCCTTTGATACAAAGTTTAAAAATGTGTTAAGTTTTTATCGTTGTACTGGGTTGAGGTATATTGCAAGGTGATGATCTAACATTGAGAACCTATTGACTGCGGTCTGGGAAACCAGAACCCAGCCTCTGGGAAGGATTGTCTGATTGGCATCGTGCAAACTGTGAGCCATGTGGAGGTCACCTTTTTAAAACCCATAAAGTTAAACGTTAAAGAGGTCACTGTGCTGACTGATTCCGGTAGTGCCATGACCTTGGCAGCCGCCAATCCAGTCTGACCTTCCCAGTTACTTCCAAAATAGAGATAGAATAACTATTGGTTCCAAAATCCTTTCGACGACTCGTGTTAGATCTGGCCAATAAACACATGTTGAGCAGACATCTCTAGATAGAAAAAAAGCAATGCAAATAAGCTGTAGTCAAGAAGGATATTTAGTGATCAAGTGGGCATTGGAGACACGAAAGTACTATTTATTAGGGAGAACATTCCACCTGGTAACAGATCATGCCCCTTTAAGTGGATGCAGCGAATAAGGAAAAGAATGCCCGGGTTACACATGGGAATGTGGATGCCCGCTCCCGAATGTCATGCCTTATGACAGAAATCGTTCAAGCCCCTGGCTCTTTGCTGGTGGGGGCTATGTAACCAAATGATAGCGGGATGACATGTAAACTATAGGCTTTTGAGAGCTCTGTATCCGTGATAGGGATACAACTTTAAGACTTTGGGCTAGACTTTCCCGAGAGCCTCTCAACGCCCGAATGCCCGCCCAGAAAAAACACTAACGTTTGGTAAGTAATGCTGGCAAAAATTTCCACTTTTACATTAAAACTAATCGCCTGGCGAGAAAATGGGTCCTGCACCATTATTCTCGGCAGTTTTCTCAGCAGTTAAGGGGAAACTAAGTAAAACGGGTGGTTTTAGAAAAATTTAGTCTGAGG
Source organism: Pristiophorus japonicus (assembly GCF_044704955.1). Lineage (NCBI taxonomy): Eukaryota > Metazoa > Chordata > Chondrichthyes > Pristiophoridae > Pristiophorus > Pristiophorus japonicus. Next base: position 17,041,332 of record NC_091988.1, on the reverse strand, counting down.
CTGCGGTTGGGAAGGGGGAAAACTTTAAAAAAAAATTTCACAAAAAAAAATAAAAGGTTAAAAAAAAATTCCCAAGTCACTTTTACACCTAATCGCCATTTAAAATAATTTATAAAAAGAAACTTTAACTTACCTTTCTTTGCAGAGTACTCACCTACTGCCCTGTTTAAGCAGCTTTTACAGGGCGGTTCCCTTGGCGATCCGGACGGGCTTCCATTGAGACAAAACTTACACCCTGGCGATTTTCTCGGCGGTTTGATCCCGGCGGGCGTTTTCAGATTTGGGCGATAACATTGAAAAACAAAAGGGGAAACTTTCGCCAAGCGGAAAAACAGCTGTACCGCCGGGAAAATCGCCGAGAGCCCGCCGAAAATGAAAGGAAAGTTTAGCCCATTATATAAAATGTCAGAATGACCAAAGCGAGGTGGTATAGCTTTAAGAAATTGTTGACCTTAATTGTCTTTAATCAGGGATGACTACCTCCAAATGAATTGACAGGATGAGGGAGTGAAAGTGAAAAATGGGGATAGAGTTTTCAATATGTAAATGACTCCTTTCTGCCCAATATGCAAGAAACCCAACAAGAGAGGCAACAATGCTAACCTAGTAATGGGAAATGAACCGGAGCAGATGAGATAAGAGAAGTAAGTGATCTAGTGAGTAGTGATCACAATACAATAAGGTTTAAGATAAAGATTGAGAGAGATGTATATATAGTACAAAATCCAAAGTAATAGATTGGAAAAAAGCTAACTATGAGGGAATTCGGATGGAGCTAAGGTAGGTAAACTGGATAAAGAGATCGCACAACTATTGACAATATTTAAAGGAAAAAGTTCAGGAGAAATATATTCCACTAAAGTAAGAACAAACTAGCCAAGAATGAGGTGTAATGGATAAATACAGAGGTGGGCTTAAGATTGAATCTAAAGAAGACGTGCTCAAAGCACACACACAATAAAGGAAAGGATGGTTTAGGAAAGATGTTAATTATCTATTTAAAATCACAAGGTGATACTGAAATGGCAGGGATACTGCAAAGATATTTTGCCTCAGTATTCACCGATGAGGCTAACAAAGAAGAAATGACAACAGTAGAAGAAATGAAGAAGGCTACATAAATTGCTAAAAGTAGGAACACAAGTTGATAAGGCCATAAGGAGTGCTAAAGAAACCAAAAACTTTAATCCTATGAGATTAAAACAATACTAAACCTATGTATAGATGAACACACAACTAGGGAAAGTTACACCACTGGCCTATTACTTTCCTTTAAAATTCTAGTTACTTGGTTCAGCTAAAATAGTGTCCGTTTAATATGAATGTGGAAGTTCAAACACCATTAACTTCTTATTTAGATTATTTTAGGTCACTTTCATGTGTAGGTCCTGGCTCTCCATATCTTTGAGAGTGTATATCCTAGCCTTGAGATCTAGGTAAGCTATTAGTAATGCACCTGAGATAACGAACAGCATGCCCTGTTGCTAATTATTTTTGAGCTACTGGAATTTATCCTAACCAGCGGATCACTCCAGTCTTTGAAAGTGATAGAGCATCAGGGCTCGTTTCAAGTGTAAGGTAATAATTACATTTATTGAACAATGAAGAAGCAAATAATTTATCGGTGATATAATAGTTATATATTTAGAGTAGAAAGTCCATTATCTAACTTCTTGAATGGAAAGAAAAATAATAATAGTCAATCTAATGCTAAGCTGTTCCTTTATAAATAACTTTCATGTCAGGTTTTGAAATTGAATTCAATAAACCTGACAATTTGTGGGCTGGCACCAGAAAAAAAGATTGTCATAAAATCAAAAATTATAAATCTGCTGGGCTGCTATGGATGATGGGTTCTGCTTCGTGTCAAGCGTGGTGCCGGTTGTCACAGGTGTGTATGTTGGGGAATTAAAAAAGGTAGGGTCCAAGGTGGGTTGCTCAGGATAGTCCATGAATCTGAGTTTGATTTGGTCCAAGTGTTTCCGGTGAATGAGTCCATTTGAAAGTTTGACCCGAAGCACCCTGCTCCCCTCTTTTGCCACAATAGTGCCGCGAAGCCACTTGGGACCTTGTCCATAATTTAATACAAATACAGGATCATTGATTTCAATCTCGCGTGGCACATTTGCGCTGTCATGGTATGCACTTTGTTGAAGCCGTCTGCTCTCTAACTGTTCATGTAAATCAGGGTGAAGTAACGAGAGCCTTGTCTTAAGTGTTCTTTTCATGAGCAGTTCAGCAGGTGGGATCCCAGTGAATGAGTGGGGTCTTGCGCGGTAGCTAAGCAGGACTCGGGATAGGCAAGTCTGCAGTGAGCCTTCAGTTACCCTCTTCAAGCTTTGCTTGATGGTTTGCACTGCTCTCTCTGCCTGACCATTGGATGCTGGTTTAAACGGGACAGATGTGACATGTTTGATCCTGTTACGGGTCATGAATTCTTTGAACTCAGCACTGGTAAAACAAGGCCCGTTGTCACTCACCAGGACTTCGGGTAGGCCGTGTGTGGCAAACATGGCCCGCAGGCTTTCAGTGGTGGCAGCAGATGTGCTAGCCGACATTATCTCACATTCAATCCACTTGGAGTACGTGTCTACAACCACAAGGAATATTTTACCCAGGAACGGGCCTGCATAGTCGACGTGTACCCTGGACCACGGTTTGGAAGGTCAAGACCATAAACTTAACGGCGCCTCCCTGGATACATTGCTTAATTGCGAGCATGTATTACATCTGTGAACGCAGGACTCTATAAGTCCGCATCGATACCGGGCCACCACACGTGGGATCTGGCTATCGCCTTCATCACTACGATGCCTGGGTGGGTACTGTGGAGGTCATTGAAGAAGGTGTCTCTGCCCTTCTTGGGGACCACTACTCTATTGAACCACAGAAGGCAGTCTGCCTGTATAGACATTTCATCTTTGTGCCACTGGAACAGCTTTTTCTCTTCCTGGATTTCCACTGGGACATTGGACCAGCTCCCGTGAAGCACACAGCTTTTGACGAGAGATAATAAGGGGTCCTGGCTTGTCCAGGTTTTGATCTACCGGGCAGTGACAGGTGATTGCTTACTCTCAAATGCTTCCATAACCATGGCTAGATCTGCGGGCTGCGCCATTTCCACCCCTGTGGTGGGCAATGGCAGCCTACTGAGAGCATCGGCACAGTTTTCTCTGCCTGGCCTGTGGCGGATGGCGTAGTTGTATGCGGACAACGTGAGCGCCCATCTCTGGCTGTGGGCCGATGTGATGGTATTTATCCCTTTACTCTCGGAGAACAGGGATATAAGTGGCTTATGGTCAGTTTCCAATTCGAATTTTAGCCCAAACAGGTATTGATGCATTTTCTTTAACCCATAGACACACGCTAACGCTTCTTTCTCAATCATGCTGTAGGCGCTCTCGGCCTTAGACAGACTCCTGGATGCAGAAGCAACCGGTTGCAGTTTCCCGAAATCATTAACTTGTTGCAATACACACCCGACACCATATGACGACGCATCACATGCTAGTACCAAATGCTTACATGGATCATACAACACGAGCAATTTGTTTGAGCATAACAATTTTCTCGCTTTTACAAAGGCATTTCCTTGGCTTTTGCCCCAAACCCATTCGGCCCCTTTTCGTAGCAAGATATGTCGTGGTTCCAGCAGTGTGCTGAGACCCAGTAAGAAGTTGCCAAAGTAGTTCAAGAGTCCAGGAAACGACCGCAGCTCCGTCACGTTCTGTGGCCTCAGTGCGTTCTTGATTGTTTCCGTCTTCACATTGGTGGGCCTGATGCCATCCGCCGCAATCCTCCTTCCCAGAAACTCCGCTTCAAGCGCCAGGAAAACGCATTTCGAGCATTTTAACCTGAGCCCCATGCGGTTGAGTGGACTAAGAACCTCCTCCAGGTTCTGTAGATGCTCGACTGTGTTCTGACCTGTGACCAGATGTCGTCCTGGAAGACCACGGTGTGTGGGACTGACTTCAGTAAGCTTTCCATGTTTCTCTGGAATATCGCCGCCGCTGATCGGATTCCAAACGGGCATTTGTTATGAACAAAAAGACCTTTGTGCGTGTTGATGCAGGTGAGGGCCTTCGATGATTCCTGCGTTCCTGCGTCATGTAGGCTAAAGTCAGATCCAGCTTCGTGAACGTCTTTCCTCCCGCCAGCGTTGCAAAGAGGTCATCGGCCTTTGGTAGTGGGTATTGGTCCTGCAGGGAGAAACGATTGATAGTTACTTTGTAATCACCATAGATTCTGACAGTGCCATCTCCCTTGAGGACTGGCCCACTCGTTGAACTCGATTGGTGAAATGATGCCCTCTCTTTGTAGCCGGTCTAGCTCGATCATGTACGGTACTGCTCTTGCCTTGTGATGGATGGGTCGTGCCCCTGGAATTAAGTGGATCTGCACTTTTGCTCCTTGGAATTTCCCGATGCCTGGTTCAAATAGCGAAGGAAATTTGTTTAAGACCTGGGCACACGAAGTATCGTCAGCGGGCAATAGCGCTCGGACGTCGTCCCAGTTCCAGCTTATCTTTCCCAGCCAGCTTCTGCTGAGCAGCGTGGGACCATCGCCCAGTACCACCCAGAGTGTTAGCTTGTGCACCGCTCCATTGGAGTAGACCTTTACAGTAGCACTGCCGATTACAGGAATCAGTTCTTTTGTGTAAGTTCTTAGTTTCGTGCGAACTGAAGTTAAGACTGGCCTTGAGGCCTTGTTGCACCACAACCTTTCAAAAGTCTTTTTGCCCATGATGGACTGGCTCACGCCCGTGTCCAACTCCATTGACACCAGGAGTCCATTTAGTTCAACATTCAGCATTATTGAGGGACAATTCTTGGTGAATGCGTGCACCCCATGTACTTCTGCCTCCTCGATCTGAGGCTCTGGTTTGTCATGATCCTCTGTGGATCTGTCCTCCTCTGCAACATGGTGGTTTGCAGGTTTAACAGGCTTTGCAGCTCGCCTGCACATTTGTTGGAGGTGCCCCATTGTTCCACAGCCCTTGCAAATGTATCATTTGAATCGGCATGAATGGAAACGATGATCACCCCAGCAGTGCCAACAAGGTGTTAATGGCCTTGCATTCATCACTCTTGATGGTGGACTCTGAGACATCTGCGGACGTGTAGCTGCAGGTATGTGTAACCTGCCCTGTACATTACGATTCGAAAACAATATCACTTTGTTCATAGTACTTGTAGCAGCACTTGTGTGCTGAGAGATTTGCTTCGTATTGTCACTGGTGGCAATGAACGCCTGGGCTATCGCTATGGCCTTACTCGAGGTTGGGGTCTCTACAGTCAAAAGCTTGTGAAGTATGGTTTCATGGCCAATGCCAAGTACGAAAAAGTCTCTGAGCATGTGCTCCAAATGTCCTTCAAATTCGCAATGTCCTGCAAGACGTCTTAGCTCGGTGACATAATTCTCCACTTCCTGGCCTTCAGACCTTTTGTAGGTGTAGAACCGGTACGCGCCATCAGAACGCTTTCATTTGGGTTCAAATGCTCTCGGACCAGTGTGCGCAAATCGTCGTACGATTTCTCCGTGGATTTCGCTGGAGTGAGCAGATTCTTCATGAAGCCATACGTTGGTGCCCCACAGACGGTGAGGAGGATCGCCCTTCGTTTGGCAGCGCTCTCTTCCTCATCTAGCTCATTGGCCACGAAGTATTGGTCGAGTCGCTCCACAAAAGTTTCCCAATCCTCTCCCTCCGAGAATTTCTCCAGAATGACAACTGTTCTCTGCATCTTTGGGTTCACTATCTGTATCTCGTCGCCAGTTGTTGTGTATGGAGAAAGAATCAGACTGAACACTGTGAGCTCAAGGTAAAGTGTGACCTTAGTCTTTTATTGCAGGTCTCCAGAGTCCTCGCCAACCTGTGAAACCTCTTTAAATACCTGTGCTCCCAAGGGATTATGGGATCCCTTGGGACTCCAGGGGATGAGCCGTCTCGTGGCTGTACAGAGTAAATACAAGTATACATATATAACAGGCCGAATCGCCTGTTTTTGTGCTGTATATTCTATGTAATTCTATGTATACTTTCTCTCTCTCCTCACTGTCTTTGAATTTAAAATCCTTCAGTCATTTTTTCCAGTTGAAATCGGCTTTGAGACAGCTATGATTAACATTGCTGAGAAGCGGTATTAATCATGGCACTTAAAATAGCTTGATACCACCACATAATAGGTCAATAAAATACTCACTGTGGCACTGAGTACACCACTCCGCTTTATATACGTGCCCAAAGAGCAATGTTGTGCCATGATGCTTGCTATTAATATTAAGATAAAATGCTTTTCCAAAAATATACCCCACCTACAGCAGCATCGTGTTAACCTGGCATAGCACTGCCAACTGGTGCAAGGAAAAAGATGTAATATAGAATCAAATTTAGCCCATCATCTGTTGCTTATGAGAAGAATTTTCCCCTTTCTTTTAGTTGAATTCTCAAAAACTACATTCACACATATTTTATGAAGCCATTGTACATTTTTACTGTACAGTGCTTGTGGAGTGGTGCACTGCTACATTAAGGTTTCTTGATAAGACTGCACTTGAGCAGTATCAGTCAAGGGGCTGAGGCACTTGGTTTGGTCTTATTTCCTGGGATTAGTTAGATCTGGAGACAGGGATGTTGGTGGCAGGGGAATGAGGGGATTGGGAAAAGCCCTGCATACTAGTGGTTATGTCAGTTGGAAATTGAAGGCACAATTACTTGGCAAATGGGATCCAAGTAATTGTAGCCTGGCTCCTAACTTCCCAACTATCTTCAGATGAGGCACTGGGGATGAATAGCTGTGATCTCACGCTGATGGGATCCTGATCCCACCGGAGTTTCTGGGATCACGTAATTTGCACACCATAGATGAGCTCTTGTACCTGTATGACCACATGTTGGATGCTGTTGGGGTAAAAAGACTTCTCTTCAAAGTGGACTCTCTGATATAAGGAATCGACACCCGCCCGTAAGCGACCGCGGAATCACTCAGACGAAACCTCGGTTCAACCGGTTTTTATTCAAACGTGCAGGGGAAGGGTTCACAGATGAACCTTCTAAGAACAAAAGTTTTACATCTACAGTTATACAGTTTCAGAGGTGTGCGACCCTCCTATAATACCACCGATCGTTCTACTGCTATCAGCGAAGTTACATTGATTTGTTGACCCTTATCAGACTGGCTGAGTGGTTCCTCTAACCTTTCCATCTTCCATCACCTGTCAGTCTTATGGAATGTGTGGTTCAGTGATGTCAACTTTGCCTCAGTTCCTCATGATGAGTTGATTAACCTTGTTTCCTAGGGTTCTTGTTCCCAAACATCCCTTCAGATGTTGCTACAATCTAGACTATTGACTCTCCACTGTCCTTGATGGATGTTATTCTGTACTGAACGTAAGTTTCCCTCAGTCTGTATTAAGGTTAACACAATGGATGGTTCATTAACCATCAAGCTTTGCTGCTGCCCCTTCTTAAAACCCATTGTAAGCAAGTGTATAAGTATGCTTTATATACATAAGCAAGTTTTACATACAATCTGTCAATTTACAATGCATTACAATCCCTACCATAAGATAGAGGAACCCCCGATTCCTCAGAACCTCCTAATACTGATAAGCCCTATAATCGGGACCTATGTCAGATCAATTCACTACCTTCAATAGCCACTTTAATGACCATCTATCTGTCTGTCTACTTCCACTTTAGTGATATCTTTATCCCCTTAAGATGCCTACTAGAGGGAGGATGTAGTATAATCTCATACTTCCAGCAGTTTAGCATGGACTCTGAATATTAGCACACAATTTTCATATGGATTTTATCATGGATTTTGTACGTATTGTGGCAAGGATTTTACTGGTAGGGGGTGAAATTCTTTTCCATTTGATTTATTCAGTGCCAGCATGAAGCACTGCCAGGTCACAAAGAGCAGGCTACTTGCTGAGTAAGATTCTTTCTCCTGTGCTCCAACAACATGCATTAACCCCAACCTGTTTTATTTTCCACGTTTTATTTTCCACATTTTATTATGGCCTTTCTCAATGAGATTGCCAACTTAGTGCCAATTTGTGGAAGCAGTTTTGTTGTTATGAAGAATTGTGTCCACTGAAAGCTGGGCTTTGATTGCTCAAGCTAATTTGATATAAGACTCTTGGGCCTAGAAATAGGGGAGTTTAATCGCCACCTGTTACCACCAAATTTGGGTGAAAAAATAGCAGCCACTGCTCTTCCGCCAGTGCTGCTGATATCAGCGATTGCTAAAATCATGGAGATGATGCTGAATGGGACATCAGTAAGTGTACAATGCTCACTTGATGCCAGATTTGAGAGTTTGGAGTTCACCACTCAACTTACCAGCATGCCAAGCAGGGACTGGGTGTAACATAGCCAAGTTTGCTGTTGATACAAAGATGGGAGAAAAAGCAATGTGTGAGCAGGACACAAAAAAATCTGCAAAAAGACATAGACAGGCTAAGTGAGTGGGGAAAAAAAAAATTAGCAGATGAGTATAATGTTGGAAAGTGTGAGGTCATGCACTTGGGCAGAAAAAAAATCTAAGAGCAGGTTATTATTTAAATGGAGAAAGATTGCAAAGTGCCACAGTACAGCGGGACCTGGGGGTACTTGTACATGAAACACAAGAAAAGTATGCAGGTGCAGCAAGTGATCAGGAAAGCCAATGGTATCTTGGCCTTTATTGCAAAGCGGATGGAGTACAAGGACAGGGAAGTCTTGCTACAGCCAAACAAGGTTTTGGTGAGGCCACACCTGGAATACTGCGTGCAGTTTTGGTTTCCATATTTACTTGCTTTGGAGGCAGTTCAGAGAAGGTGCACTAGGTTGATTCCGGGGATGAGAGGGTTGACTTTGAGGAAAGGTTGAGCTTCTACTCATTGGAATTCAGAAGCATGAGAGGTGATCTTATTGAAACGTATAAGATTAAGAGGGGGCTTGACAAGGTGGATGCAGAGAGGATGTTTCCAGTGATGGGGAGACTAGAATGAGAGGGCATGATCTTAGAATAAGGGGCTGCCCATTTAAAACAAAGATGGAGAAATTTCTGCAGAGGGTTGTAAATCTGTGGAATTTGCTGCCTCAGCTGTGGAAGTTGGGACATTGAATAAATTTAAGACAGAAATAGACAGTTTCTTAAACGCTAAGGGGATAAGGGATTATGGGGAGCCTGCGCGGAAGTGGAGCGGATCCCATGATCAGATCAGCCATGATCTTATTGAATGGCGGAGCAGGCTCGAGGGATCGTATGGCCTACTTCTGTTCCTACTTCTTATGTGATGAGCTGAGCAAATGTTGAGAAGCAGGAAGGAGGCTCAAGCAGGTACTTAAAGGAATCATCAGCAACTACTTTGTACCGAACACATTGCTGCAATTTGACTATCTGTGCAAACCTCTGCAACTCCAGCAGCTTCTTTCAAGGTTCTCAGGTAACAGAGTTTTGTTCAAGTGGAGAATGCCTTCATTATTATTTGAAGGATTTTGCTCGTAGCTCTTGCTCAGTCATGGGGGCTCTACTGGCAGTCCCCGTTGGTAGCATCTTCAGGAGAGGGAGCAGAGGCAGCAAAGAAGATGGGATGATGCATACAGAGGGAAGAGGAGAGCAAGGAGGGCTCTCAACAGGAGGCCTTCACCTCAGCTCTACCAATAGCACATCTCTTATATCCACTTAAGGGGAGGAGAAGCATATTAGGAGAGTACACTTTGCCAAGGAGGAGGTCAGAGCTCTGCCACCTCCTGCAACCAGACTTGCAGCCCGAGAGCAGGGTGAACACAGCTCTCCCAATGGCAGTCAATGTCACTGTGGCCCTCAATTTCTTCAGAAACAGCTCCTTCCACTCTGGAGCAGGAGACATAGCTAAAATCTCACAATTCGCCACCCATCACTGCATCTGGAAGGTCACTGGCTCTCTACACTCGGAGAAGGGACTATTTTAATCTTCTGAGCAGAGAAACAGGACAAGCACATGTGGATTTGCCAGGATAGCAGGCTTCCACATATTGCCGGGTGCCACTGATTGCATCCACGTGGCTTTGTGGGGGTCATAACAATCTGAAATCCTACATAACTGCAAAGACTACCACTCAGCGTGCCGTTGGTGTGCAACCATGCTCAGCACTTGCTGGCCAATGTGCAATGGTCAATGCCCGCTATCCTGCATCAGTCCGGTGTGCCAGCAATCTTCCAGTCACCACAACGAACTCGAGGGTGGTTGCTCGGAGACGAGGGCTATCCGCTTTGCACCCGACTCCTGATTCCCCACTGCAACCAACACTTGAGCCCAGCACTCAAATGAGAGCCATGCTTCCACCAGGAAAATCGTGTAGAGTATTGGACTACTGAAACAACGATTCTGCGGACTTGACTGCTCGGGAGAAGCCCTCCTGTACATGCTAGGGTGGGCATCTTGGTGGTCTGCTGCATGCTTCACAACTTGGCCATTATGAGGGCACAGCCCTTTCCAGTCAGGATTGTGGGACCACCTCAGGAGGTTGACGAGGGAGAGGAGGAGGAGCAGGAAGTGGACGAGGAGGGAGAGAGGGAGGCAGGAAGCCAATCCCCCTTTTGGATGGGCTCTCCGAGAAAGCCTCATCAGACTCTGATTCCAATGAATAAACCGCAGATTCCCATCAGACCATCCCTTATCATGGAATATCATCATCATCATAGGCAGTCCCTTGGAATCGAGGAAGACTTACTTCCACTCTTAACATGAGTTCTTAGGTGGCTGAACAGTCCAATACGAGAACCACAGTCCCAGTCATGGGTGGGACAGATTGTCATTGAGGGCAAGAGAGGCTGGGACAGGTTTGCCGTATGCTCTTTCCGCTGCCTGTGCTTGGTTTCTGCAAGCTCGCGGCGATGAGACTCGAGGTGCTCAGTGCCTTCCTGGATGCACTTCCTCCACTTAAGGCAATCTTGGGCCAGGAACTCCCAGGTGTCAGTGGGGATGTTGCACTTGATCAGGGAGACTTTGAGGGTGTCCTTGTAACGTTTCCTCTGCCCACCTATGGCTTTTTTGCCGTGAAGGAGTTCCGAGTAGAATACTTGCTTTGGGAGTCTCATGTCTGGCATGAAGACAATGTGGCCCGCCCAGCAGAGCTGATCGAGTGTGGTCAGTGCTTCAGTGCTGGTCCTCCTGGGCACAAATCTGAAATGAGAGCCACCACAAAAGATTCCAGACAAAAATAATGAATTTATCCAATATTAATTCACACACATTTACACTTACAATAGGAACTAATTAATCACTCTTGTGCATTCCCTCAGTGCCTGTTGTTCAGGTGCCCTTTCCTGTCCTAATGCTGCTGTGAAGTGCTCCACCAATTGCTGCAGCATGGCCGGTGGAAGGCTGTTGAGTTTCCATGGGAGAGACTTCAGATGACCTTGCAGGTCGCCATTGAGTAGCTCTGGCCCAGCTGTAGACTGCACAACCTCGGCATGGGCGGCAACAGTCTGGCTGACAGACAACGGCAAGGGCAATGGCAGTGGTGGGAACAGGGTCCTGCACCACTGACCCACTGCCACTCCCACAGGGCAGCACCTCAGCAATCTGTTAGAGCACCCTGCAAGTCACGCTCAACAGTGGTAAATCCAGCCACGAAGGCAGCAAGCAGAGATTGCACGAGAGCCGTCTGAGCTTGCATGGTGGCATCAAGTTGAGACTGCGAGAGTGGTCTGTGCATCCACCTGTGCTGCAATGTCACCCATCACACACACCATATGTCCGAGTCTCTTTGGGAGTCTTCCATCATTTCTCACCTGGAAATTCTGGGTTCCGAGCTCTGCTTAGAACCCCGTGCAATGTTGGAGGTGGGCCTCTCCATGCTTCTTGACATTGCTAAGAGGCTCTGTGGCAGGCTTCCCATTGCACCAAGCAAGTCAGTGTGCATGCCCATCACTCATTCTGAAAGCCATCCCATAGAGGTCCTCATCCGAGTCTCGTACAGCAGGAGCTGTGCGTGAACTCGCCCCCCCCCCCCAGGAGCTAGCCCCCGAGCTACTTATTCCCTGCTGTGGAGCCTCACCTTGTGCAGATCCCGATTCTCCACGAGACTCAAAGCACCCGCAGTGCCAGTTTGTGAGCTGGTGTCTGTGAGTGACAGATGCAGTGATATTGTCTTTTTCTTCTCCCCTCGTTGCTCTTGTGCTACATCTCAGGGACAGGCTGTTCAGGTGCTTGTTGTTGAGTATCTGAAAGCAGAAAGGCACGAGAGTTGGCTTGTGATGAGGGGTGGGAAGGCAGAAGTGCATGCATACATCACCAGCAACTTGAAAGTGAGAAAAGTTTGTGGGATAAGGGAGAAGTGGGACATGAAAAGAAGGATTGGGAATGAACATACCATTGTTGTCCAGCAGCCACTCCTCCAGCTGGCTGAGGTCGTGGATGTCAGCTTTCCCGCTGCCTATCTGCCGCTGCTCCCTCTCATTAAGCCAACCTTGGCCTGCAAGAGAAAAAGTAGTGAGTGAGTGTGGTGCTGTGTTTGGGTGAGGTGCCTAGCTGTCAGTGTGTGCAAGGTGTGAGATGTGGGTATGAGTGTTGCAGCAGTGGCATGGTTGTGAGGGTGAAGTGAAGCTCTGATTGTAAGGCGTGAGTGGTGATAGGTCGAGATTGTTGGTAGGCAAGTGCTGGAGGTGTGGTGCATTGAGCAGTGTGTGTGAGGCTTGTGGTGCAGATCGTGGGATATCGTATTTGGTAAAGCCTTCACTCACCTTAACCTGTCGTGCGAGGTCATTAAACCTTTTTTCAGCACTGGATAGTCGACCTTAGCACCACAGTGCTGGCTGTGACATGGGCAGCTATCTCCTGCCAGAGTCTTCATGAGGTGTGTGGCGAGGGCTTCCTGCCAGTATGTGGGAAGAGGACAGCCCGTCTCCTCTCCACAGCCATGACCAGTGCCTCAAGAACCACATTGGAAATTCTGCGGGCTCTCTCCCTTTGATGACGTCCCGCCATGGCTTTGCAGTACCTCCTTCTTGCAGCTACAGTTCTGAATGGCTTGACAATGAGGTGCTGCAGCATCAATATACCTCCCCTTTAAGTACTGAATAAAACCTGTGGCAAACATGACTGGGAATTCGACTGGACCTGATATTGGTTCACCTGTTGCGTGTTAAGCCAATAGGCAGCAGTTTTAGCGCTGAAATTAAGACTATAATCAGGTTAATGAGGACTGAGCACAAATTTTGTGTGCTATATAGATCATTTTGATGTGGCACAGCTTAGCATTGTTGGATCTTAACACTGCCTGCTTCGTGGATACATCCAATTTCTAAGCTTTAGCGCAAGAAGAGACTTTAATTTTGTTAGTCCAACCTGGATATGAACCCAGCTCGTTAAGGTGCAAGTGCACCATGTCGTCTGCTCTGCCTGCCCTCATTTTGATTAGCTCTCCTTTTAAAAACCAAGGGGCTGAAATTGCCCCTTTCCAAGGCCTGTTACCACCACAAATCAGTGGCCACGCTGCGGAGTGGAGTGGCTGCCGACTTTTTGTGGAATGACCGCTGCTAGCCCAATTGCCCTCCCAAGTTTTCCCGGTGGTGCCCTGATCCTCCCCTTACCGCTCTGCTGCTGCCGCTCCATCTTAAGCGTGTCATCACCGTGCGCACCACCGATCTATACCCGCAACGGCGAGATTCCCCTTGGAAAATCTTCGTGAAGGGGAGAGCCATGGTGATGCGGGGTTGTGATGATGTCATCGCGGCGGTGGCTCCGCTCCGTCCCCAACTTCCAACCCTCAGTTGCTGTCACCGCCGCGTCTTTGCCCCTCACATGTAGTCACCACCCCCATTAAGACCGACCTCCGGATCAAAACAAAGAAAACCAAAGAGCCGAATGTCGCTCAAGAGGCGACCTGAACTTTAGCTGCGGTAAAAACCATCGAAACGGGGAGGGAGCGCCCTGTTTCGTGCGGGGGGCAATTTCCACCCCCAAGTGTTACAAAAAATATGATTAATCTTGTCAATTTATAATAGTGTGTCCCTTGTACTCAAGGATGACTGTGCCAACAATGAAGGGAGCCAAGGTTTATGGTAGATGGGCGCATTGATAGTTATGCAGGCCAATATGTGATCGATATTGTCAACAAGCCTCACATATACCACTTGCCTGGAGGTTCTCTTGTTGACCTTTCTGACATTGCCAATCCGTCTGACTCTTGTGTCCTGCCTCCGCACAAATCCTTTCACTCCTCTCACTTCAGCACACTGTTGCCAACTGTCGGAAGCCAAGGTTTCCCAAGAGTTAATGACCATGTTGCACTGTTTCAAAAAGATACCTATTTTTGTTTCGCTACTGGTATCATCAGGGTACTGAGCTACAAGGAGTCACCAAGTCTGACAGCGTGAAAGAGCTGAAACCATCATCAGATAGTCATTAACCCAGTTATATGTCTTTTAGACTGCGCAAGTTAATTGCCTTCCTTCCTTATTCTTGGGCTCAATAACTTCTTCCGGCCAGTTGACTCAAAGTATGCTACTGTTCATATTAAGAGGATTATATGAATAAAGGTAATGAACTTCTTGGATAGAAACATAGAAACATAGAAAATAGGTGTGGGAGTAGGCCATTCGGCCCTTCTAGCCTGCACCGCCATTCAATGAGTTCATGGCTGAACATGCAACTTCAGTACCCCATTCCTGCTTTCTCACCATACCCCTTGATCCCCCTAGTAGTAAGGACTACATCTAACTCCTTTTTGAATATATTTAGTGAATTGGCCTCAACAACTTTCTGTGGTAGAGAATTCCACAGATTCACCACTCTCTGGGTGAAGATGTTTCTCCTCATCTCGGTCCTAAATGGCTTACCCCTTATCCTTAGACTGTGACCCCTGGTTCTGGACTTCCCCAACATTGGGAACATTCTTCCTGCATCTAACCTGTCTAACCCCGTCAGAATTTTAAACGTTTCTATGAGATCACCTCTCATTCTTCTGAACTCCAGTGAATACAAGCCCAGTTGATCCAATCTTTCTTGATATGTCAGTCCCACCATCCCGGGAATCAGTCTGGTGAACCTTCGCTGCACTCCCTCAACAGCAAGAATGTCCTTCCTCAAGTTAGGAGACCAAAATTGTACACAATACTCCAGGTGTGGCCTCACCAAGGCCCTGTACAACTGTAGTAACACTTCCCTGCCCCTGTACTCAAATCCCCTCGCTATGAAGGCCAACATGCCATTTGCTTTCTTAACCGTCTGTTGTACCTGCATGCCAACCTTCAATGACTGATGGAGAAGGTGGCTCATTAGGTTGAAGATCAGGGCTAATGCAATGAATTATTTGAAAGAATATTAAAAGTAAATTTGACAGTTTTCAGTGTTTAATCAAGCTTTTGTATATGACTTAACTTAAACTGTGTGGGTAGCAAGTGCAATATTCTCATTTTCACTGGTTTCAAATTAATTGCCGTACGAAGTCAATTAGGCTCCCAATTTTCTTAGATTAGCTGACGAGTAAGAATAACTTGATCAATGGTTACTTTAAAATGTTACTTAATGACAGTCTTTACTCACAGTTCTGTTCATTATACTATCTGTAATCTGCAACATCCAATTAACAGGCAGCATTAATAGTAGGTTGTATTAATGTTTATTGTTTCAAATAGAATCCCTGTACAGTATGAAAATGAATTACGCTGCATTAATGTAATTCATTTCAAAACATTATTTTGATAAATATGGACTTTAAAATACATGTACAGCTTAGTATACGTAGTCCTGTTTAAGCAGTTCAGTTCTTACAGTGTGTCATGTATGTACTTTTGGGATTACTAGCTACTAGATGGCGTCACTGTTGGAGGACATTGGGCTGTATGCACGTGTGTGCAGCCTAAGTGTAAAAGGCCAGCCATTTTGAATATTAGTTACTTTTGGGCCTTAATAAAGCAGAGTCAAAGTCTTGGAGTTAAACAGTACACAGTCTAACAGTTATCGCATACACAACACAATGACACTTGGTAATGGTCTCCGGCAATCAGATCACAGGGCAGGCTGCAGGTTGTTGCTTGTGGGTGGGGGGGGGGGGGGGGGCGATGTTTGGCTGTAATCGAGGGAAGTGTATAGAGAGAGGCCATCGGGAGTTGGAGAAAGGGAAGTCAGCGATCGTGGCGGAGGCTAGAAGGAGGCCACAATTGGCAGAATGGAGACTGAAGGCACTCCTGCTCCTCCTGGCCCACAAGGAGTGCGATAAAAAGCACTTACCTTCTAGAGCCAGAAGCTCCCGCCTTCATTTCGCTGACGGGTTTCCCGAGCCCTGGGAAACACAAAACGCCAACCGTTAAATTTAAATTAGGTTCACAATTGCACTGTGTGAGCCTGATTTAAATATATCAATAAAGGCAAATCACTCACACGGCACGTTACCCATCACCATAAAAATGTGGCACATGTATGCACCCGGTTGGGGATGCGTTCCCCATTTTTTAGGGTTTAACTTTCCCTCCCTCACCTCTTACCACCCACCTTGTGGGGAACTAATATCAAGGCCATTGGGATCAACTTTAAGCCCCTTGCTGAGCGGGAATAGTGTACAGGATAGAATAAATCAACTGAGTCCATTTACTTACAAGCAGCCGGGAGCTTGATTTAAATCGTAAAGTCTCGGCACGATGATGTAATTGGCACCGCGATATGATTTTAACGAAGCCTCGTGGGTGGGGGCTGGCACGGTGTCACACCTGACAGAGAAGCCCTAAGGGATGCAGGAGAGTGGCCAGAATACGACAAGTTTAAGTAACATTTTTAATCCTTGAGTTGATTCCTTGGAGGATGGGAGAAGCAGAAGTGCTCTTCTGGGCTCAGCAAGGCGTCATTAGGCCTCCCTTGCCCCAACCCTCCCCACACCGGCATCATTTTGGAACCCCCTCCCCACCCCCATCCAGCACTTAGTTTATGCAGAGGACTGTTTATTGGATACCCAGCAGCTGCTGGCTATCGCGCCAATTCCCATTTCCTCTCGTTGGCTTTGACGTCATTCTAGTCAGCTTTGGGCGGGAGACCAATTTCATTGATTAAAATGAGGCCCAGCCATTAAAATCCATCAAGCTTTATAATCTAGGTTTCCAGAATAGCAACCCTACCACTTTCCAATTATAGCTTTAATATCTACCTGTCTTGATAGGACTTCACTTTAACACTACGGGCTAGAAATTCAATTGAGTAGCACCGCTTGTTAGCGCCCGGGGCAGGGGTGCCAACAGCGCATTAATGCCTTATCGACCGTACGCATCAAGTTTATTGCCCGGCCGCGAACTTCAGTTTTAGCGTCTGTGCTAATGCTTAGCGCCTGGCCCTGTAGCGCCACTGAAATGGTGGCGTCAATGAGTTAGTGCCCCGGAAGCAAAATTCAGTTCGTTCGCTGGACCTACCGCCTGGAGCTAATCACGCTACAAAAAGCTGGCATTCAGATCTCTGAAACCTCTCGTGGCGCGCTACTCCACGGGATCTGCAGAATTCAAACGCATTGGTAGACCTGCGCCGGAACTTGGTTATCGCTCTGAAGTTAGCGCCCTGCTATTGCCCTAAGAGAAGTGTGCACCGCTGGTTTTAGCGCTCCACTTCCCACTTGGGACGCTAAAACTGAATATTGCGATCGCCGGTGCTAATTATCGGCAGATGCTAAACTTACTGACCAAGCGATGTTAGCGCCTCAAAATAGCCCCTTCTCATCTTATCACTGCACTGGAGGATCAGCTTAGGTTATGGGGTCGAAATTCAGTATTGTCCCGTTTGGGAGTGATAGCCGAGGCAATGCAGGATTTCCTTCGCCCAGCACAGAAGTCCCATCCCGGCAGCGAAATTGGGGCTGGGGTGGTAAGTGCACAAAATTGGGGCCGAGGTGATAAGTGCGTGAGTGTTGCAGCACTACGCGGCCTCCCCACATAGCGCTAATGCGAGCACAGGGCCCTTCTCTTGCATTAAATTGTGACGAAAGTTAAAAACTTATTTAATTTGCTTTAATTGCTGGTTTTCTCATTTTAACTTAATTTATAATTGTATATATTATTTAATTTTGTTGAATTATAATTAATCATTTATACTGATTTTATTATTGTATACTCCTTATTGTATTATTTACAATGTAATTTGAATTTCTTTTTAGTTTTTTCGCCTGTGTCTATCTGCATGCGCATTTTGGCTGCCGCTTCAGACTTGAGCCTTTTACCTCTTTTATACTTCCTTCTCCCGCTTTTCTCCCTCCCTTGTCAATATCTAACGTGCTGCAAGACTGTTGTGAAGCGCCTTGGGGCGTTAAAGGCGCTATAAAATAAAAGTTATTATTATTATTTTATTATTATTAAAGGGGAGGGCGCACTGCGAGCACTACAGTGGGGTGAGGGGCCCGCTCTATGCCACTGGAGAGCGGGGTGCTGTGGCTGCAGCCCGGCACAGAAGCAGAGCGCTGGGCTGCACCATCATGGCACGGCCACCGCAAAATAAAGAACGGAAGACCGGACCGGTAATTCAGTCATGAGAAAGAGCTGGAGCTGCGCACCACCCCTTTAATATTCGCCCCGCGAGCAGAGTGCAGCCCGGTTCCCAATCCGTGATGCTGGCGCTGACATCGCCCACGGTGGCCTCACGGAGCGCTGCTCAATTTCTGCTCGGGGGCTGAATTGGGCCACTGCGGGGCGAAAACAGGTTGCAGCTCACAGCGACGATGTCTGGCGCAGTGGCCTGGGGCACTGTCCGCCGGAGCGGGGTGCTGCCGGTTATGCGTCTCTGCAAACGCCCATGCAATTTCACGGCCCATTAGCGCCGCGGGAGGCGCTAACGGCAGGCGCACAGGAACCCAATATAACCCCCTATATGTCCAAGTGCTCATGTGGGGCTAGAACCAACAGCCATTGGACACAGTAGTGAAGTGCTGTCAGCTCAGCCAAGCTGACTTACAAGTGAAGTGCAGTGCAAACCCAGCATTTGAGTCACTAAGCCACAGGCTGAGTATATAAAATGTACATGTAGCGTTGCAACTGTAGAAGTGGATGTACAATACTTCCTGTATGAAAGTTATTTATCAGCAAAGTCTGGGGTTAGGTACCCAGAAAACACAGAGGGGTAGAAATTGCCTCCCCCCGTGTGAAACGGGGCGCATGCACCCCAGTTCGATATTTTTTACCGCAGCTGCGGTTCAGGTCGACTCTTTCGGGAAATACTGCTCGTTTTTGTTTCATAGAAATATAGAAACATAGAAAATAGGTGCAGGAGTAGGCCATTCGGCCCTTCGAGTATGCACCACCATTCAATAAGATCATGGCTGATCATTCCCTCAGTACCTCTTTCCTGCTTTCTCTCCATACCTCTTGATCCCCTTTGCCGTAAAGGCCATATCGAACTCCCTCTTGAATATATTCAATGAACTGACATCAACAACTCTCTGCGGCAGGGAATTCCACAGGTTAACAACTCTCTGAGTGAAGAAGTTTCTCCTCATCTCAGTCCGAAATGGCCTACCCCTTATCCTAAGTCTGTGTCCCCTGGTTCTGGACTTCCCCAACATCGTGAACATTCTACCCGCATCTAACCGGTCCCGTCCCGTCAGAATCTTATATGTGTCTATGAGATCCCCTCTCATCCTTCTAAACTCCAAAGTATAAAGGCCCAGTTGATCCAGTCTCTCCTCATATGTCAGTCCTGCCATCCCAGGAATCAGTCTGCTGAACCTTCGCTGCACTCCCTCAATAGCAAGAACGTCCTTCCTCAGATTAGGAGACCAAAACTGTACACAAT
Organism: Pristiophorus japonicus; assembly: GCF_044704955.1. Classification (NCBI taxonomy): domain Eukaryota; kingdom Metazoa; phylum Chordata; class Chondrichthyes; family Pristiophoridae; genus Pristiophorus; species Pristiophorus japonicus. The sequence continues at coordinate 17,021,595 of NC_091988.1, read as the reverse complement.
ATTCCAGGTGAAGCGTCACCAAGGCCCTGTACAACTGCTTTAAGACCTCCCTGCTCCTACACTCAAATCCCCTAGCTATGAAGGCCAACATACCATTTGCCTTCTTCACCGCCTGCTGTACCCGTATGCTAACTTTCAATGACTGATGTACCATGACACCCAGGTCTCACTGCACCTCCCCTTTTCCTAATCTGTCGCCATTCAGAAATATCCGTGGCGCGACATCGGAGGTGTAATTCACCTCTGCGGGGCGATAGAGGGACGGAAGTGTGGCGCTGATGATGTCAGAGCGTCCCTCCCTTTCTTCTAAAGGGGAGGGCCACTGCGAACTCTGCAGCCGCTTTCCTAGCTCCCACTGGGCTACCAGGGAGCGGTTAGGTTGGGCCAATGGCCCAGCACCCAAGAGGGAGTGCTGGGCTGCATGCTGGTGACCCGGGCGAATCAGCGTCCGCCATTGTCGGGCCGACTGCAATGCCGGCGGTCAAAAAAAATGGTGTCCGTGGCGCAAGGCTCTCCTCTTTAAGGGTGGCTGGGGCGCCCCAGCCAAGACAGCTTCTCGACCCATGAAGCTGTCGTTGGCATCACCACACGACAATCTCAAGTCCTGTGGGGCAATTACCCCTGGAGGGCGCAAAGATGTCAGCGCAGGGCGGTAAGGAGTTGGCATGCACGCCGATTATATCATCACCATGTGCACCCCTGACCGTGGTGAAACGTCATCATCATCATAGGCAGTCCCTCGAAACGGCAAAAAAGCATAAGTTCACAATGAAGGACCTAAAATTCCAGATCCCGAACTGCATCTTGAAGGGTGGAAGATGCCTGTGCGTGGATTTTTTTAACGTGTGGTGGCCGTTGCACACCAGCCACCACACGGGCTTGACAGAGCTGGGTCTTGGTCCAGTGGCAAGGATTACCCAAGCCGACTGGAGACATGCTCTGCTGCACGGACCTAGTGCGCACACATATCGCAGTGTGGGCTGGGCCCGTGCTGTCCCTGGGCCCCGAACTCACGTTTCTCCTGGGCCTCGATCACATCCCTCCGCAGTTTCTCACCGCCCCTGCTGTATCTACCCATGCTCCAATTACCGACTGGATCTTGATGACGTCACTCTTCACTGCCGTCACAGCTCGTGCTTCTCCCTAAAGTGGCCTCCACGCTGCTCCCAGGCCGCTGCTCGCCGCTCCGTTTATGGCCCCGACCTGCTGCTGGTGTTCTCACGCAGATCGGGGCCTTCACACTGTGAAAAGTAAGGGCAGCACACAAACCCTTTTCCCCCACGGCATCTCGGGGGGCAATTCCAGGTGGGTCGCTTCCACCGCCTGCTCCCGGGCAATAATTCATTAACGTTCTGTTAGAGGCACTAATGGAGCTTTTAGAAAGGGACAATTTTGCCCCCTCAGCCTCTAGTTATAAAGCCTAACATTCCATTTTCCTTTTTGATGACTTTTTGTACCTAACAATTTAAAATTTAAAGATCTGTATACACGGACTCCTAAATCTCTTTGGACCTCCATTGTTCTAAGCTTTTCACAATTTAAATAATTTTTGCTCCAAAATAGATGACCTCCCACTTACCTGCGTTGCAATCCATCAGCCACAGTTCCGCCTACTCACTGAATCTATCAATATCTCTTGGTAATTTTATGCTCCTGACTACCACCAACCTTTGTGTCATCGATGAACTTGGGTTATATGGCTCTCTATTGTGTTATCTAAGTCATTAATAAGTATATAGTGAATAGCTGAGGCCCTTGCACATGTCCTTGTAGGACACTACTAGTCACTTCCTTCCAATTCAAATACATACCCACTATCCTACTCTCTGTCTTCTACCGCCTAACCACCTCCTAACCAGCTCAATAACTTGGCTTTAGTTCCATGAGCTTTAATTTTAGCTAAGTGTCTTATGTGGAACCTTATCAAATGCTTTCTGGAAGTCACAATAAACGATGTCCATAGGCATTCCCCAGACTACTGCTTTAGTTATTTCCTCCAAAAATTCAATTAGGTTTGTAAGACACGACCTACCCTTTGCAAATCCATGTTGGTTCTCTCTAATCAGCTCAAATTCTTCGAAGTACTCAAGTCATTCTGTCAATTATAGATTCGAATAGCTTACCCACAATCGATGTTAGATTAACATCAGTAATTTCCTGATTTCTCTCGCCTTTCTTCAATAATGAAGTTATATTTGCAATTTACTAATCGAAAGGATCAATTCCTGAATCGAGAGCTTTGGAAGATTATGGCCAAAGCATCTGCAATTTTCTCACCTTCTTCCTTTAAATAATATACTTATTTCTTGACTGCACCACTTGTAATGTATTTGCTTCATGGGTTCTTTGCTTTAGAATTCATCGCTACACGTTAGCTGTAAGGATTAGCTGGTTTATTTATCAGTGAAACTGAAACTGAAACAGTTCCTACATCAGGCTCACAACAGCCCACCTCATCATTGAGAGCCTGAGCTCAAATAACTGGGGTTTTATTGCATCTTATGAACACCACGTGACTGGCTAAGCCACTCACAAGTGCAACAGCTCCACAACTATTTTTGTGAACCTATAAATCAAGTACCCCCTTATTAAAGGGGCACTAAAATTAAACAAATGTACTTTTAACAACAATGGTTCAAATTAAAATTTGGTTGCCGGGGGTGATGATGCATTTCAGTCCCTCTGGCGCCCATTTCTCGCGGAAGGCCGCGAGCGTACCAGTGGACTCCGTGTACTCCATCTCCAGGGACACCCTGGCTTGGATGTAACCGCGGAAGAGAGGTAGGCAGTCGGGCTGAATGATCCCCTCGACCGCCCGCTGCCTGGACCGGTTAAAAGCCACCCTGGCCATGCCCAGGAGCAGTCTTGTGAGGAGGCCTTCCAACCTGCCCTCTCCCCTCTGCACAGGGTGCCCAAAGATCAGGAGCGTGGGACTGAAAGTGCAACCGGAATTTGAGGAGCAGCCCCTTTAAATAATGGAAGAGCGACTGCAACCTCGCACATTCCACATATATATGGAACAGGGACTCCTCTAGACCGCAGAAATTGCAGGTGGCCTGGGAGTCCGTGAACCCACTTAGAAACATATTGCATGGGACTGCCCCATGCAACACCCTCCAGGCCAAGTCCCCAATAAATAAAGGGAGGACTCCCACGTAGAGAGCACTCCACTGGGGACACCTGCCTCCTCTTGACGGTAGGATGGTGCGGCATGGCGTGTCCGGACGGCAGACAAGGATGGCCAAGTGGAGTGTGTGCAAGAACAGCCCATATAGGAATCCCCTCCGCGCCGAACTGAAAGGTACAGAGGAGATTTCCCGGAAGAGGCTCAGTTGTGAGGCATCAGCACCTGAGGGAGGTTTCGGGGCTTGGCGCTGATGAGGAATTCCGTCTAGACAGGGGTCAGTTCGGACGGGATCTCCCCATGTGCTTGAGCCTCCTTGACACACCTCAGTCAGGGCTCAGTGCCATTATTAGTGACTCGTGGCATTGGCTGCGCTCCGGACGTTGGCCCAGGATAGGCGTCATGCCAGCACTTCTGGCGCCATCCAGCCCGCTCCTCCACCATCCAGTACGTCCCTGACCCTGGTCACCTTAAGAACATAAGAACATAAGAAATAGGAGCAGGTGTAGGCTATTTGGCCCCTTGAGCCTGCTCCGCCATTCAATAAGATCATGGCTGATCTGATCCTGGACTCTACTCCACTTCCCCGCCTGCTCCCCACAACCCTGCACTCCCTTATCATTCAAAAATCTGTCTATCACCACCATGAATATATTCAAAGACCCAGCCTTGCCAAACACAGCCCTCTCGTCTACTTGCCAACTAAAACCGTGGTCGTAGAGGTACGGATTCCTGAGCAGCGGCTCCTGAAGGACAGCTGCCCACTCCAGACGGGAAAACTGCGCTTGGTGGCGACTCTGTTCCAAACCCGCCTGGGAAAAGTTCCTGGTAAAAGACAGGCAGCCCCGCATTGAGACCCGAATGTCTCCCAAGTTCATAAGCAGGAGCTGCGTGTCATAATTGAGGCTTTATTGCTGGTGGCAAGAGCTCCACAACTCTTTTGGGGACAAAAATAAACATTAAATCAAGTGCCCCCCCGATCTGGGGGACACTCCAAACATTTTTCAAGGCCCTTTTTTGTGGGGTTTTTTGTGTTTTTCTTTGTATTTTTTTGTCATTTTTTGGAGGAGTTTTTTGGGCACTAAAATCATAATTTTTACAAGTGCCCCCTATAAAAGGGGAGGGGGACACTAAAACCGGCATTTAAAACAAATTAAACTTTAAAATATATAAAATCAAATTAAAATTTGGTTGCCGGGGGTAATAATGCACTCCAGTCCCTCTGGCGCCCACCTTTCGCGAAAGGCCGCGAGCGTACCGGTGGACACCGCGTGCTCCATCTCTAGGGACACACTGGCCCGGATGTAGGCGCGGAAGAGAGGCAGGCAGTCGGGCTGAATGACCCCCTCGACCGCCCGCTGCCTGGACCGGCTGATGGCACCCTTGGCCGTGCCCAGGAGCAGTCCTACGAGGAGGCCCTCGGACCTACCCGCTCCTCTCCACACAAGGTGCCCAAAGATCAGGAGTGTGGGACTGAAGTGCAGCCAGAAATTGAGGAGCAGCCCCTTTAAATAATGAAACAGGGCTGCAACCTCGTGCATTCGATAAAAACATGGAACACGGACTCTTCCAGACCGCAGAAATTGCAGGCGGCCTGGGAGCCCGTGAACCGGCTTAAAAATTTATTGCACGGGACTGCTCTGTGCAACACCCTCCAGGCCAAGTCCCCTATAAATAGTGGGAGGACTCCCGCGTAGAGTGCCCTCCATCGGGGACCCCCGCCTCCTCCGGACGGCAAGATGGTACGCCATGGCGTGTCCGGATGGTAGACGAGGATGGCAAGGTTGAGGGTGTGCAGGAACAGCCCGTACGGGAAACCCCTCTGCGCAGAACTGAAAGGCACGGAGGGGATTTCCCCGAGGCGGCTCAAGTTGTGAGGCTCCGGCTCCCGAGGGAGGTTTCGGGGTTTGGCGCCGATGAGGAATTCCATCCGAATGGGGGTCAGTTTGGAAGGGATCTCCCCACGTGCTTGAGCCTCCTCGACACACCTAACGGAGTCAGGGCCCAGCGCTGTTTTTAGCGACTCGATGGCATCGGCCGCGCGGCGGACGTCAGCTGAATTTAGGCGCCGTGTCAACGCGTCTGGCGCCATCCAGTCCGCTCCTCCGCCATCAAGCAGGTCCCTGACCCTGGTCAGCTTGCCAGTCACAGCCCTCTCGTCCGCCTGCCACCTAAAACCTCGGTCGTAGAGGTACGGATTCCTGAGCAGCGGCTCCTGAAGGGCAGCTGCCCACTCCATCGGGAAAACAGCGCTTGGTGGCGACTCTGTTCCAAATCCGCCTGGGAAAAGTTCCTGGTAAAAGACAAGCAGCCCTGCATCGAGGCCCGAATGTCTCCCAAGTTCATAAGCAGGAGCTGTGTGTCATAATTGAGGCTTTATTGCTGGTGGCAAGAACTCCACAAACCTGGGAGAATGCTCACAGGTGCATACATTACACCACAAAACTTTTCTGATCACAAAGTGAACTACTAAATAGACACCGCCTCACCCACCCTTTCAAAATATAATCCAAGCAAATGTAAAAAAAACAATAAGCTTTGTTCTTTTCACTGCAGATCTATTTTTGTTTGTATTTTACTTATCATTTCAAGTTAATTCGAAGACAACAAATAACACATGTGCAGTGTGCGCTGGGAATCTTGCTGAATCACCAACAAGCAAATGGAGGAATTATAAACGTGTTCAAAATAAGGTAAAATAATATATTATATAAAATAATTGTTCGATTAACTGCTGTAGTGTTTCACAGTCTTCATCACAAGATGCTTGCCTTCATCACTTTCAAAAGGCTTTTGACAAGGGCCACACAAGAGATTATTGCGCAAAATTAAGGCACATGGTATTGGGGGTAATGTATTGACATGGATAGGGAACTAGTTGGCAGACAGGAAGCAAAGAGTGGGAATAAATGGGTCCTTTTCAGAATGGCAGAGTGACTAGTGGGGTACTGCAAGGTTCAGTGCTGGGACCCCAGCTATTTACAATATATATTAATGAGTTAGACAAAGGAATTGAATGTAATATCTCCAAGTTTGCAGATGACACTAAGCTGGGTGGCAGTGTGACCTGTGAGGAGGATGCTAGGAGGCTGCAGGATGACTTGAACAGGTTAGGTGAGTGAGCAAATGCATGGCAGATGCAGGTTAATGTGGATAAATGTGAGGTTATCTACTTTGGTGGCAAAAACAGGAAGGCAGATTATTATCTGAATGGTGACTGTGGTGTATGTAGGCACCTTTAGTAATGACTCCACGAGGCAGGGTATGATACTTAAACTGTGTAGACCTGTAGTCCTTTATTTGCAGCTCCTGAGTGAGGACAACAAGCTGTGTGTTCCTTTATATACTGGGTTACCTGCCGTGTGCAGGTAACCCTTAGGTCTCCAGCAGCAGGTGTACAGGCAAGGTGTGTACAGTGTAAGGGTACATTCAGTGTTGCATAACAGTGTTACAGACATCACACAGTAAACAGGTGAGCATACATAACAACACTTCCCCGCTAAGCATTTTTCATATCCTTATTGTCATGACCAGGGGAGGTGATCAGTGGTGGGCTATGGGAGGTTGTGGTGAGGGTTGTGTGGTTGCCAGGTGTGACCCCTGTGCTTGAGGCGGGCCTCGTATGTTTCCTCTCCCTCACACACAGACCATGTGGGTGTCACTGTTGTGGGATCCCTCAGTGGGGGTAGCCACGGCAGCAGTGGGTGGTGTGTATACACTGTGATGTGGGTAGTTGTGGGCAGGGCCACAAGACTGGGTGGGCTCCTTGTCCACTGTTGTTGTGGGGTGGTGGGCAGGGCCACAAGACTGGGTGGGCTCCTTGTCCACCAATTGGAATGAGGGTCAGGTCATCCCAGGGTTTGCCAGGGAAGCTGGAGGGTATTGGCCTCATGCTGCTGGTGTTTGCCCTGGTGGCCAGTGGTTGGAGGGCTGATTTGGTGCAGATTGCCATTGGTGGTGGCTGGGCTGCCCATTGACCACTGTCCCTGTAGTGGGTCTGCTCCCACTGACTGTGTATGTGTCCTGCAAGGGGCATCACATTCGTTCCAAAGGTCCAGGCTACATGGTCAGGTAGCCTGCTGGACCTGGGGGTCTCCCACAGGGGGATTCCATTGGCATCAGCATGGTTCCTGTCGGACCCAATGTCCTTTGGCAGTGTCCTACCGGTATACATGACACCTTGGCTCTGATCACACAAAGTTGAGCCTGCATTATACATTCGAGCATTTGCATCACTTTTGGGTGTTCTGGTTTCAACAGACATGGTTACATTTGGCATTTCACATTCTTTATCATTATTGTTAAGCATAATAAACTTGTTCTTAACCTTACTGACACCTGCATTCATCTCATTAGTCACATTAGTTAAACCAGCATCACAATTCATGGTTACATTGCATACATTTTCATACTTGCACCTTTTAGAAACAGAGAAACATAGAAACATAGAAAATAGATGCAGGAGTAGGCCATTCGCCTTCAAGCCTGCACCATCATTCAATGAGTTCATGGCTGAATATGCAACTTCAGTACCCCATTCCTGCTTTCTCGCCATACCCCTTGATCCCCCGAGTAGTAAGGACTACATACAACTCCTTTTTGAATATATTTAGTGAATTGGCCTCAACAACTTTCTGTGGTGGAGAATTCCACAGGTTCACCACTCTCTGGGTGAAGAAGTTTCTCCTCATCTCTGTCCTAAATGGCTTACCCCTTATCCTTAGGCTATGACCCCTGGTTCTGGACTTCCCCAACATTGGGAACATTCTTCCTGCATCTAACCTGTCTAAACCCGTCAGAATTTTAAATGTTTCTATGAGATCCCCTCTCATTCTTCTGAACTCCAGTGAATACAAGCCCAGTTGACCCAGTCTTTCTTGATATGTCAGTCCCGCCATCCCGGGAATCAGTCTGGTGAACCTTCGCTGCACTCCCTCAATAGCAAGAATGTCCTTCCTCAAGTTAGGAGACCAAGACTGTACACAATACTCCAGGTGTGGCCTCACCAAGGCCCTGTACAACTGTAGTAACACCTCCCTGTCCCTGTACTCAAATCCTCTCGCTATGAAGACCAACATGCCATTTGCTTTCTTAACCGCCTGCTGTACCTGCATGCCAACCTTCAATGACTGATGTACCATGACACCCAGGTCTCGTTGCACCTCCCCTTTTCCTAATCTGTCACCATTCAGATTGTCATGCATCTTACATTATTATATATAACTGTATCCTAACATGCTATACATGACTGTAATAAGATATGACCTGTAACCACCAGCATACCTTACCACCAGGGGTGCACTTGCAAGAGACAGGTATATAAGGACAGGTCTCAGGCAAGTGCAGCATTCCAGAGCTGTGAAATAAAGGTGCAGGTCCAGAGTGACCTTGACTTCACTACATGCCTCGTGTGAATCTATACTGAGGGGACAGGACTTTACACACCAAAGTGGATAACCTCACATTTATCCACATTATACTTCATCTGCCATGCATTTGCCCATTCACCTAACCTATCCAAGTCACTCTGCAGCCTCATAGCATCCTCCTCACAGCTCACACTGCCACCCAACTTAGTGTCAGCCGCAAATTTGGAGATACTACATTTAATCCCCTTGTCCAAATCATTAATGTACAATGTAAACAGCTGGGGCCCCAGCACAGAACCTTGCGGTACCCCACTAGTCACTGCCTGCCATTCTGAAAAGTACCCATTTACTCCTACTCTTTGCTTCCTGTCTGCCAACCAGTTCTCAATCCACGTCAGCACACTACCCCCAATCCCATGTGCTTTAACTTTGCACATTAATCTCTTGTGTGGGACCTTGTCAAAAGCCTTCTGAAAGTCCAAATACACCACATCAACTGGTTCTCCCTTGTCCATTCTACTGGAAACATCCTCAAAAAATTCCAGAAGATTTGTCAAGCATGATTTCCCTTTCACAAATCCATGCTGACTTGGACCTATCATGTCACCTCTTTCCAAATGCGCTGCTATGACATCCTTAATAATTGATTCCATTATTTTACCCATTACCGATGTCAGGCTGACCGGTCTATAATTCCCTGTTTTCTCTCTCCCTCCTTTTTTAAAAAGTGGGGTTACATTGGCTACTCTCCACTCCATAGGAACTGATCCAGCGTCTATGGAATGTTGGAAAATGACTGTCAATGCATCCGCTATTTCCAAGGCCACCTCCTTAAGTACTCTGGGATGCAGACCATCAGGCCCATGGGATTTATTGGCCTTCAATCCCATCAATTTCCCCAACACAATTTCCCGACAAATAAGGATTTACCTCAGTTCCTCCTTCTTACTAGACTCTCTGACCCCATTTATATCCGGAAGGTTGTTTGTGTTCTCCTTAGTGAATACCGAACCAAAGTACTTGTTCAATTGGTCTGCCATTTCTTTGTTCCCTGTTATGACTTCCCCTGATTCTGACTGCAGGGGACCGACATTTGTCTTTACAAACCTTTTTCTCTTTACATACCTATAGAAGCTTTTGCAGTCTGTTTTAATGTTCTCTGCAAGCTTCCTCTCGTACTCTATTTTCCCTGCCCTAATCAAACCCTTTATCCTCCTCTGCTGAGTTCTAAATTTCTCCCAATCCTCGGGTTCGTTGCTATTTCTGGCCAATTTGTATGCCACTTCCTTGGCTTTAATACTATCCCTGATTTCCCTTGAGAGCCACGGTTGAGCCACCTTCCCATTTTGATTTTTACGCTAGACAGGGATGTACAATTGTTGTAGTTCATCCATGCGGTCTCTAAATGTCTGCCATTGCCCATCCACTGTCAACTCCTTAAGTATCATTCGCCAATCTAACCTAGCCAATTCACGCCTCATACCTTCAAAGTTACCCTTCTTTAAGTTCTGTACCATGGTCTCGGAATTAACTGTTTCATAGAAACTAGGACCCCGTCGACGAGAACAGTGCACCACATTGATACTTCTAAGGACAGAAACGCTGCCCCGAGTCCCGCAACCCTGAATCCGCCACATTGGGCAAACCGGCTAGCCCTGTGCTGGCGCTGTGGAGGAAACCACAGGGCCAGTTTAGCTTTAAAGTCCGTGTACTCAAATAGTTGAAACTTTCCCTTTAATTTCTTTTGGTTACCGGTCTCCTTTAAGGGAGTCTTCAAATCCGATTGGCCGCTCGATGTCACATGATGCTCCTCCATGTTCACTCGTGGCATGGCGGAGGCCATTTTGATTACAGGTACTGCTGCTTGTGGTGCTGCAGCCATTTTCTGGTCTTGTTGCAGGTAGGCTGTGGTGATCTTTTCTTCCACAGGTTCGATCCTGGATGTTGGGAATCCATTTCTTTCATCGATGTTCACCTCTTGGAATGCTGCCCTGGCCCGGAAAGTGGAGTTTGGATCCTCGGTCTCGGAGATTTTGCCAGGGTACTGTGAGCAGTCGAGCTGGACAGTGGAACCTCCGGATGCTGCAATGGATCCATGTTCGAGGTCGATTGCGTGAGCCCGGAGGCTTGGGAGCAGCTTCGCTTGGACAGGCTGTGGTTGTGGTCGATTGGCGGGATTCATCCAAAGTTCTTCAAAGGTCGCTTGGCTCATCACAGACTGGCTCGCCCCTGTGTCGCTCTCCATAGAAACTAGGACCCCGTCGACATCTACTTTCATCGCCCACGGAGAACTTTCGGTGGAGCAGGAATGAGTTCCATACACTTCTTCCAGGGATTGAGCAACTTCACTTTCCGCTGTGTCGGAGCCCCGGTGATCAGAGACGTGATGAGTAAAGCTTTCTCTGCACATCCTTTGAAGATGCCTTTTCTCTTTGCATGCATAATCTTTGTAGCGGCACTGGTGGGCCCTGTGGTTTCCTCCACAGTGCCAGCACAGGGCTAGCCGGTTTGCCCAATGTGGTGGACTCAGGGTTGCGGGACTCGGGGCAGCGTTTCTGCCCTTGGAAGTATCAATGCGATGCACTGCTCTCGTCCATTTAGAGTCCCTTAGTGCTTCATTTAGGTGGTCGCCAAAGTCGCACGGTGCAGCCAGTCTCCTTAAGTGTTCCAATCTTTTACAAAAGCGTCCCAATCTTCCCCATCGGTAAATTGCTGAAAGTTGCTGAGATTCGATATGCTGAGCGTGTGGTTCGTGACCTCATATTCCCATCGCCAGTTGTGGAGTATGTAGAAACCTTTAGTAATGACTCCACGAGGCAGGGTATGATACTTAAACTGTGTAGACCTGCAGTCCTTTATTTGCAGCTCCTGAGTGAGGACAACAAGCTGTGTGTTTCCTTAGGTCTCCAGCAGCAGCACCCTCTGGTGTACAGGCAAGGTGTGTACAGTGTAAGGGTACATTCAGTGTTGCATAACAGTGTTACAGACATCACACAGTAAACAGACATGCATACACAACAGTGACAGATTAGTAAAAGGGGAGGTGCAACGAGACCTGGGAGTCATGGTACATCAGTCATTGAAAGTAGGCATGCTGGTACAACAGGCAGTAACGAAAGCAAATTGCATGTTGGCCTTCATAGCGAGAGGATTTGAGTATAGAAACATAGAAACATAGAAAATAGGTGCAGGAGTAGGCCATCCGGCCCTTCGAGCCTGCACCACCATTCAATAAGATCATGGCTGATCATTCCTTCAGTACCCCTTTCCTACTTTCTCTCCATACCCCTTGATCCCTTTAGCCGTAAGGGCCATAACTAACTCCCTCTTGAATATATCCAATGAACTGGCATCAACAACTCTCTGTGGCAGGGAATTCCACAGGTTAACAACTCTCTGAGTGAAGAAGTTTCTCCTCATCTCAGTCCTATAGGAGCAGGGAGGTCTTACTGCAGTTGTACAGGGCCTTGGTGAGGCCACACCTTGAGTATTGTGTGCAGTTTTGTTCTCCTAATCTGAGGAAGGACATTCTTGCTGTTGAGGGAGTGCAGCAAAGGTTCATCAGACTGATTCCCGGGATGGCAGGACTGACATATGAAGAAAGACTGGATCGACTAGGCTTATATTCACTGGAATTTAGAAGAATGAGAGAGGATCTCAAAGAAGCATATAAAATTCTGACGAGATTGGACAGGTTAGATGCAGGAAGAATGTTCCCGATGTTGGGGAAGTCCAGAACTAGGGGTCACAGGCTAAGGATAAGGAGTAAGCCGTCTAGGACCGAGATGGAGAGAAACTTTTTCACCCAGAGAGTTGTGACCCTATGGAATTTTCTACCACAGAAAGTTGTTGGGTCCAGTTCGTTGGATATATTCAAAAGGGAGTTAGATGTGGCCCTTACGGCTAAGGGGATCAGCGAGTATGGAGAGAAGGCAGGAGTGGGGTACTGAAGTTGCATGATCAGCCATGATCATATGGAATGGTAGTGCAGGCTCGACAGCCCGAATGGCCTGCTCCTGCAACTATTTTCTATGTTTTCAATGTTTCTATCACCTTAACCTTGTATTATTTGCCTGATGACAGAATCTGATATATTTATTTGGTTCCCGCAAGGGAGGCAGTCCATCTGGGTTCACAGACATGAGACTTATAGTATTGAAGATGAGTACTGCAGTTATCAGATCTGTAACAGTAGTGTTCATGAGACTGAAACCTGTTTCTCCTTCAGCTCTATTGCAGGGGAGCATTTGGATATACATTCTGAGAGGTTTCAAATCACCAACTCACTCTTTGCATTCCACACAAAATCTCTCACCCCACTGATGGTTTGCTGTGCATTCAACCAAGTGTTGACACTTCCTTCTCATATAATGGATGCACGGGAAGGATAGTTATTTTCTGAGGTTCAGGACCTGGAGATCTAATAAGACCTCAGTGAGAGCATTGCTAGAATTAGATAGTTATTCCTCTATTGATGATGGTATTCTGAAGGATCTACTAGTGTAAAACATTCATTTGTTCCCTAATTTACATGGAAGCTACAGAACTTAACTCCCTATAGCCCTTGGCTTCAAAGCCTCCTCAAATTTCTAGGTTAACAGTAAATTGTTCTCGGCAAATAGCAAGATTATTTTAACATTAAAGGAGCAGGTGTATTCATTTTTTATATTTCAACTTACATATCCCTATCTCTCCTACATACAAATGAAAGAATGAAAAAAGGTTATTCACAGCTCACCTTGCATATTGTTTCTTTGAAGCCACTTTTACACCAGTGTTATGTAGTTCAGATCCTGGGAGAACAGTGTCTGTGAGTTGGGTCTTTTATTCGGCAGCAGACTCATAGACCCACAAAAAGTGAGTCTACAGATTTGCCATTGAAATAAGGGGTTTAGATTTAGTTATGTAAATGCTGGAAGCTGAATCACAGACGGTGTCCTAAAACTGATCTAAACAGTGGTAGCATTAAAATAGCTTTATATCCATCTGCAAAACCCACACAGACCAGTTTAATCATCCCTCTGGCCTTGCTGAAATTTTCAAATCCTTCGTTCTACTACATTGCATTCAAAGTCTTTATAGCAACAAACATGTGCATAAAACAACAACTAATCCTTTTCAGACCATTGGCTACACCATTGGGAGGTAGCTTTGCAAAGGCAACCAGGTCTGAAATACTCATGTTACATACAAATTAACCACAATAAAGGAAATGTGGCTCAGCCTAAGCACAACAAGAGCACAGATCGAACCACCCACTACCCCTTTGGCAACAACAGGAATCAAACACATCAAGCACGTTTACTTTCCCCAAACATACTTCAAGCTGACACTAACTAGAATGCAGGAGTGGTTGAATGTACATAGACAGTATCTTTGTAAGGTTGTGCAGAAGGTACATAAATTTACCAACGCACAGAAAAAACTCACGATCACAGTAGACCAGAGAGTTAAGATACATTTTGAACTCAAAGGATAATGTATTGGACAGATTAGCCTAATTCACATAGCAATGATTGTTCCCTTCTAATGATGCAAACATAGATACAAATTCCTAGCAAGGAAGTATTCTCACAGTAGGTCACAATTTTACTGAAGTAAAACACTGTGGTGATTTCAAGTTAGTATTGATCACTCCCTGGTCACAAAATAGATGGGGAAAGCCATTTGGACCATTTTAGTTCACTCACTTAGGAATACCGATAGTCCTGCGGCATCTAATTTATTCTTAAATTCCAGTTTTGTGTCCCTACTACTCTACCCAGAAGTCTATTCCCAGTTTTAATCACTCCTTTGCATGAAAAATTACCTCGTGGCATCAGTCCTAAATGTGCCTTTCACCGGTTTGGAGTTGTGCTTCCTTCTTCTACTATCCTAGCTTACCTTGAAAGACTGCTTCAGATTTGCCTTTTCTAAGTTATTTAGAATCTTGTATACTTCTATGAAGTCCATACTCAGTAGCCTCATTTCAAGATTGAAGACCCAAGTTTCTGTAGTCTTTCCTCACCACATTATACACCACATTATGTTAGATATCAGCCACTTGGCTTTTCTCGACACCACCTCTAGGACTTGTAGTGTCCTTACACCTTACTATAGAATCACACGAAGCATGAACTTCAGACAAGGTCACTATGTGACCTGAACCTTTATTCCCAGGACTAAGAAGTGCTGACCCTGCATGGAACCTCCCTTTATATATCTGGATGACCAGGTGAGAAGTGTCTCCCACAAGTTCACCCCGTGTGGTCAAGGTGTGCATTACTTAGGTGTATACAGTGTACATGTTGTTACACAAAGGTTACAGTTATGTGAAGATTACAAACATGACACCACCCCCCACCCCCCCCACTGTCTTTGGGTCAAAGATTGAGTCTTTCAGGCGGTCGACACTCTCTCGTGGAACGCCGCAGTTGGGGCTCTGGTGGTTGGGCCTTGGCATGCGTCTCTGTCGCTTGAGGTGATTCCGGCCTGTCCAGGCTGGCCACAGGGACTGTGCATGCTGATGAATGTCCTTGTTGCTCGTTCACTGGCAGTGGTGTGGAAGACATCTCATGATCTTCCTCAGGTTCCTCAGTGTTTATGCTGAATCTTTTCTTTATTTGGTCCAGATGTTTGTGGCATATCTGCCCATTGTTAAGTCTGATCACTATGACTCTATTCCCCTCTTTGCCAATTACAGTACCCTCAAGCCACTTGGGTCCCAAAGCATGATTGAGAATTAATATAGGGTCATCAATTTCTATGCATCTCCCCACTGAGTTGCAATCATGGCACTCGGTTTGGGACTGGCGCTTGCCCTCAACAACGTCTGACAGGTCTGGATGAATGAGGGACAGCCGCATTTTAAGCATGCGTTTCATGAGTAGCTCTGCGGGCGGGACTCCCGTGAGCGAATGCGGGCAGGACCTATAGGCCAGCAGGAGGCGCAATAGGCGGTACTGAAGGGAGGGTCCTTGAATCCGGAGCATGCCCTGTTTTATGATTTGAACCGGACGTTCCGCCTGGCCATTGGAAGCCGGCTTGAACGGTGTTGTCCTGACATGCTTGATACAATTACCCGACATAAACTCCTGGAATTCATAGCTGGTGAAACACGGACCATTATCGCTAACGAGGATGTCCGGCAAGCCATGGGTCGCAAAGACCGTACACAGACTTTCCACGGTGGTGGATGTCGTGCACTAATTCAATATGATGCACTCGATCCGTTTCGAGTATGCATCGACAACAATCAGAAACATTTTTCCCATGAACGGGCCCGTGTAGTCTGCGTGAATACGTGACCATGGTCTGGTGGGCCAGGGCCACGGGCTGAGTGGGGCCTCCCTGGGAGCATTTCCCAGCTGAGCACACGTCGTGCATCTGCGAACCCAGTATTCCAGGTCTGAGTCAATTCCTGGCCACCATACATGTGACCGGGCAATGACCTTCATTAACACGATGCCTGGGTGCTCGCTGTGGAGTTCCCTGATGAATTCTTCCCTTCCTTTCTGGGGCATGACTACCTGGCTGCCCCATAGTAGGCAGTCGGCTTGGATGGAGAGCTCGTCCATCCGTCTGTGAAACGGTCTGACCTCCTCGGGGCACGCTCCATGTGTGGGTGCCCAATCCCCAGTCAGGACACATTTCTTTATCAGGGATAGGAGGGGATCTCTGTTGGTCCAGATTTTGATCTGGCAGGCTGTGATGGGGGAGTCTGTGGTGTCGAAAGCCTCAACGGCCATGACTATCTCCGCGTTTTGTTCCGAAGCCCCTTCGGTGGTCGCCAATGGGAGCCTGCTGAGCGCGTCAGCGCAATTTTCGGTGCCTGGCCGGTGCCGTATGGTGTAGTCATACGCAGCCAGCGTGAGGGCCCATCGCTGTATGTGAGCTGACGCAATGGCATTGACAGCCTTGCTGTTGGCCAACAGGGATGTTAACGGTTTGTGGTCTGTTTCTAACTCGAACCTTCTGCTGAAAAGGTACTGGTGCATCTTTTTCACCCCGTAGACACATGCGAGTGCTTCCTTTTCAACCATCCCATATCCCCGTTCTGCCTGGGAGAACAACCTGGAGGCATAAGCCACAGGTTAGAGTTGGTCCTCATCATTACTCTGCTGCAACAGGCACCCAACCCCATAGGATGATGCATCACACATTAAAACCAGTTTCTTACAGGGGTTGTACAAGGTCAACAGCTTGTTAGAACAAAGGAGATTCCACACCCGATTGAAAGTCCGTTCTTGACAGTCCCCCCAAAACCATTCACAACCCTTACGCAGGAGCACGTGCAGCGGCTCCAACAATGTGCTTAAGTTTGGCAGAAAGTTCCCGAAGTAGTTCAATAGTGCCAGAAATGAACGCAACTCCGATGTGTTGCCTGGCCTGGGCGCACGACGGATCGCCTCCATTTTGGATTCGGTGGGCCGGATCCCGTCTGCAGCAACCCTCCTGCCCAAAAACTCGACCTCTGGGGCCAAAAACACACACTTGGACTTCTTTAGTCGCAAGCCTACCAGGTCCAATCGGCGTAGCACTTCCTCCAGGTTGTGGAGGTGTTCCTCGGTGTCTCGACCCGTGATTAGGATGTCATCTTGGAATACGATCGTTCCAGGGATGGATTGAAGCAAGCTTTCCATGTTCCTCTGGAAGATAGCGGCCGCTGAACGAATGCCAAACGGACACCTGTTGTAAACAAATAGCCCCTTGTGCGTAGTGATGGTGGTCAGAAGCTTGGATTCTTCAGCCAGTTCCTGAGTCATGTAGGCTGAAGTGAGGTCCAGCTTGGTGAACAGCTTTCCGCCTGCCAGCGTGGCAAAAAGATCCTCCACTCTCAGAAGCAGGTATTGATCCTGTAGTGACACTCGGTTGATGGTGGCCTTGTAGTCACCACAAATCCTGACCGAGCCATCCGCTTTAAGGACAGGAACGATGGGGCTTGCCCAGTCACTGAATTCAACAGGCGGAATTATGCCCTCTCTTAGTAGCCTGTCCAACTCACTCTCAATTCTCTCACGCATCACATACGGCACGGCTCTGGCTTTGTGGTGCACTGGTCTGGCGTCCGGGGTGATGCGTATTACTACTTTGGTGCCCTTAAAGGTCCCGACACCTGGTTGAAAAAGTGGCTCGAATTTCTGTAGGACCTGTGAGCATGAACTTTGCTCCACAGATGAAATGGCGTGCACATCCCCCCATTTCCAGTTCATCTCGGCTAGCCAGCTCCTCCCCAAGAGCGCGGGACCATTCCCCGGGACAATCCAGAGTGGCAGCCGGTTCTCCGATCCATTGTGTGTGCCCACCAAGTTTGCACTGCCTAGTACTGGGATGATCTCTCTGATGTATGTCCGTAGCTGTGTGTCAATGCGTTCCAGTTTGGGCCTGTTAACTTTGAGTGGCCATAGTTTTTTAAATTGTTGGGCACTCATAAGTGACTGGCTGGCTACTGTGTCCAGCTCCATGTGTACCGGGATGCCATTTAATAGAACTTTCATCATCATAGGTGGTGTTTTGATATACGAGCTGTGGACGTCTGCCACATGAACCCACTGGACTTCAGCGTCCATAGCTTTGTCCCAAGCATCAACCTGCCTTTCAGACCCCCGTCTGGTTCCTCTGCATCATAAACTAGCCTCGCTACGGGCTTTCTGCACATTCTGGCCATATGTCCACTGAAGTTACAGTTTCTACAGATAAATTGTTTAAACCTACAGGTTTTCACAGCATGTCTCCAACCGCACCTCCAGCATGAGCTGAGATTGTTGTGAACAAAGGAACTGTTAACAGGCATTCCTCTCTGATTGTCTCTTTGATTACTCCTGAGCACTCTGTTGCTGAGTGTCAATGGTCCCATCCCGGAACGCATTGTCCCTTGTGATGGCGTGAATTGCCGATCCCCCTGCCATTGTCTCTGTTGCTGGCCCATCCTAGAGCCTGTTGCTACCTGGGCAGTGTCGAATTGCCCTTGCCTGCCTGCGGTGTTCTGAGTCTTGTTTCCATCGCCACGTTGGAACCAGGGCTGCGCGCGTAAATTATCTTGGTCTCCTCTTTCCCTGCCATGAAGGTCTGAGCTATCAGCGTTGCCCTTTCCAAAGTCAAGTCCTTAGTCTCAATAAGCTGCCTGACAATCCCGGCATGACCAATGCCCTCAATGAAGAAATCCCTTAACATCTCCCCCCTGCAGGCATCTGCGAACTTACAGAGGCTGGCCAAACGCCGAAGGTCCGCAACAAAGTCCGATATGCTTTGTCCCTCCCGACGCCGGTGTGTATAGAACCGGTGCCGGGCCATGTGTATACTGCTCGCCGGTTTGAGGTGCTCACCAATCAGAGTGCTGAGCTCTTCAAAGGACTTGTCCGCCGGCTTCTCGGGTGCGAGCAGGTATTTCATCAGCGCATACTTCTTGGATCCACAGCTGGTCAGTAGATGCGCCCTCCGCTTGCCAGCCACTTCCTCTCCCAGCCAGTCCTTCTGCTGGAGCCTCTCAACAAAATCATCCCAGTCCTCACCAACACAGTACCGTTCCTCTGTGCTACCAGTGGCCATCCTCGTGGGTCGTTGATTCCCGTTTCTCGTCGCCAAATGTAGTGTCCTTACACCTTACTATAGAATCACACGAGGCATGAACTGCAGACAAGGTCACTACGTGACCTGAACCTTTATTCCCAGGACCAAAAAGTGCTGACCTTGCATGGGACCTCTCTTTATATACCTGGATGACCAGGTGAGGAGTGTCTCCCACAAGTTCACCCCCTGTGGTCAAGGTGTGGATTACTCAGGTGTATACAGTGTACAGTGTTGTTACATAAAGGTTACAGTTATGTGGCGGTTACAAACATGACAGGACTTAAATGCTTCCCTTGGGTCTTAGGGCTCAATTTTCCCCAAAGCTTTTTTTTTGCTGTACTTGAAGCATTACGTCCGTTTTTTTGGGGCCCAAGTACGCCAAAAAATATGTTCTAAGTTTCCCCGTTGGATTTCTTCATTTTGGCATGGCCTAACCTATCCTTTAGTTTTGGGGGTGGTACCTTGATCTGCGCCAAAAAGATCGGGCTGTCATGGTAACCAGAGATACAATGCGAGCTGAGGCTGCCAACACATTAAAACACATTGCATCAATTTAAAAACACATTAAAATATATTGCAACAACTTACCTCCAATTATTAAAGCCGGTCCCGCTCCCCGCCCCTAGCCTTGGCCGAGTCGTCTCCTGGTGCGCTCCCCCGCTTCTAGCCCTGGCCGAGTGGTTTCCCGGTCTGCTCTCTTGCCCCTAGCCCTGGCCGAATAGCTTGTCAGTGTGCTCTTCCACCCCTAGCGCAGGCCAAAGGGCTGTCCAGGCCGCTACCCCACTCCTAGCCCAGGCTGAGTGGCCTCCCGGTCCGCTCCCCCGCCCCCATCCCAGTTCGAATGGCCTCCTCCCTCCCAGTCCCCACACCTAACTACTCCCTAATGGCTTCACCCCATGCCCTCTTCCCCCCCCCCGACTCCTTGTCCTCCCCCCCCCCCCACCCTGACATCCCCTCTCCCTCCCCCCACTTCTCTCTCCCCCTCTCTCTTATCTTTCCTGCTGCTGCTGTCCGGGCATCTGCTGCACTTACTTGCGCCGATTTCCTTATCTGCACCGATTTCTTTAACTCTCCGTAAGGTTTCTCTGCAGAGGCCACATACGCCGGCCTACGCAGAACTGGAGTAACTCTGAGCTGGTCAAACTTGCCTAAATGGCCAGAATTGGTGCGGGTGGCAGGTTACACCCTCTTTGGCTGAAAAAAAAACGTACCTAAGAAAATCGTAACTGAGTTACGCTGGTGCAAATTGATTGGGGAAACTGTGGTTTTTTAACTTAGGCCAAAAAAAGCAGCCTGCTCCAAAAAACGGTGCAAATCACTGGGGAAAATTGAGCCCTTAGTAACTAAAAATAAACATAATGCTCAAGTCGGAGCATTGTACACTTTCATACTCTACTTATGCAGCAACATAGTTCAACATTCTGTTTGCGTTGTTGATTAATGCTCCACAGTGACTGAACATGTAAGTGTCAAATCTATCAACACTATAAAATCCCTATCTCTATAATCTCCTCCAGCCCCCCAATCCCCTAACCCCCTCCTCACCGCCCCGAGATATCTGCGCTCCTCTAATTTTGGCTTCTTGAGCATTCCTGATCTTAATTGTTCAACCATTGGCAGCCGTGTCTTCAGCTGCCGAGTCCCGAAGCTCTGAACTTCCCTCCCTCCACCTCTCACCCTCTCTACCACACTTTCCTACTTTATGCTCCTTAAAACCTACCACTTTGATCAAGCTTCTGGTCAGCTGGCCTAATTTCTCCTTATGTGGCTTGGTGCCAAATTTTGTTTTGTAACACTTCTGTGAAGCGCCTTTGGATGTTTTACTATGTTAAAGGTGCTATCAAAATACAAGTTGTTGAGATTGAAATCTCTATCAACTTTATCCTTAGACATTTCAACACCATTCATGTCCCCCAGTATTTCACCCCATATGTCCCGTATTTCACCTCATATGTCCCCCAGTATTTTAAAATTATCGGTACTGAATTTTATCCTACTTTTTATAGGTCCTTGGCATGCAGCTTTAATTATGACATTTGTGTCATTTTACGTTCAGATTTTCAAGTATTTTACCAACTAATGAGATAAACGTGTGGTGAACTTTACACCAACAGATTTATCTTGACAGCTGTGTTAGATCTCTTAATTTCCAATGAAATACGAACTCCGGTTGTAGTTTTAATGTAACTTTATTCTGGCAGCAGCAACAAACTTCTGGCTTCAAGCCAGGCCTTTGTCCTTCTGAGACCACATGGCCAAAATGGCTGCACTTATAACTGGTTCAATTTACAGAAAAGAACTCGCCTTCTTTGACCTTATTGGCTCAATTGATAGTCTGTTAACCTTTTAATTGGCTCGCTACCCAAGGTCCTAAAATGTCCAGTTGATTGATGACTTAATGCAATGTGGTCTGTGTTTTTTCAAAACTGCAGCCGGACTGCAGAGCTTGAATTCTCTATCAATCCCCCCTTTGATTCTTTCACAAACTGAATCATAAAACATCAGCTATCACTGTTTAAACATTCTACAAAATAATTTCATACATGTTAATAGAGTTTCCTTCTAAAATTTGTTGATGTGTTTCGCCACATGTCCGGACTAGTAACTTCCACACAAATTTACACCAACCCGAGTTCCATCGTGGCCACAATGGAAGTCTGGTTTTAGTAGGTTAATTAACCTTATTCCAATTTAATCCAAATCAATATCTTAATTCAACCAGTAAACAACCTTCCCTTAAGCATAACATACTCCTGTGCCATGTACAGACGGTCTGCTGGGACCTGCAAGGTGTCTCACATGCGGAACAGCAGCTACAGCCGCCTGGTTGCAACAACATTTAATCAACATAAAAGAACAATATAAAAGTAAAATAATTACAACATATAGAATTAAACCTTCCACCAATGAAGTTCCCATTGAACCTAGGCATTCAGTGGCTCCGCTCCACAAAGTGAATGATGGGGGTTGCTTAAGTTTTTCTACCTCCTTTGGATATGCTCCACTAAGTGGGTAATTTCTTCGGAGTTATCGAGGATATATGTGCAACACTCAGTTCCGAGTAGGGCGCAAGTACGTCCCTTTTCAGAATTCCGGGAGCAGTTACTATAATTCCCTTGCTACCCTACTATTTCCCTTTGGTGCAGAGGGTCGGCTAGTAAGAAGTAGGCCTATGCCTAGAATACCTACAATCAGTAATACAGTAAATTTATGCATTTTGGCAAAAAGTAATTGTCCTTATTAGATTTCAGCTTCAGTTACGGGTGCTCGTTTAACGTGTGAAGCGTGGATCCAGGCTTTCTTTCCTTGGACTTTAACAGCTGCCTGGGTGGTCAATAACACTTGATAAGGTCCCTCCCACTTGGCACCCAAAGGTTCTTTATGCAACTTTTTCACATACACCCAGACTCCCGGGATGATGTCGTATCCTCCTTCGGGTGGATTACCCCAAGCTGCCGATACCTGTCGGGAAACAGAACTAATAGCATTGGTTAAGTTCTGACAGTATGATAACAAAGTGTCACTCATTAAGTGAACATCAGCTTTCCTTAAATCGATAGTTCCTGACAGTGACATGGGTCTTCCTGTTATAATTTCAAATAGGCTTAGACTGTAGTTCTGTTCGGGGTTGCCCTAATACTACATAGCACTATTGTAGTGCCTGGGGCCATGGTTCCTTCTTGGTGATATTTGGCAAGCTGTTGTTTCAAAGTTCGATTCATTCATTCTACTTGTCCTGATGATTGTGGATGATAAGGACAGTGTAAATCCCATGTAATGTTCAGTAACCTACAGCCTTCTTGGCAGACAGCACCTGTGAAGTGTGTTCCCTGATCTGAGTCAATGCTACTCGGGACTCCCCATCGGGGAATGTAATCCTTACACAAGACCTTTGCAGTGTGATTGGCTGTGGCTCTTTTAGTTGGGACAGCTTCTACCCATCTAGAGAATCTGTCGACCATGACAAGAATGTTACTGTATCCTTGGCATGAAGGAAGAGATAATCAACCTGCAGATGCTGGAATGGTCCGACAGGGGCAGGGGGCCTCAGTTGGGGCATTACCGTGATGGGTCCAGAATTATTTTTCTGACAGACCACACAGCGGTCTGTTACCAGCTGGGCATGTTTTTTAAATCCCCGACC
Source organism: Pristiophorus japonicus (assembly GCF_044704955.1). Classification (NCBI taxonomy): domain Eukaryota; kingdom Metazoa; phylum Chordata; class Chondrichthyes; family Pristiophoridae; genus Pristiophorus; species Pristiophorus japonicus. Next base: position 16,998,410 of record NC_091988.1, on the reverse strand, counting down.
CCACCAGCTTTTCTTGAACCGTGCCATCATCTGTTGAGAGGCCAAGTGTCCCCACGAGTGGATCTGTTGGGCTAAAAAAGGCATAAGTGCTTGTGGCGCGACTGGCTTGTCGGTAACTCTTTGTCTCCAGACACCATCTTCACATAGCTTAATTCCTGCCTCAATCCATGTCCATTTTTCCTCTCGGGAGCACTCGCCTTGCATTGTTTGAAGGTCTCATGTCAGAGTCCTGAGTGCTTTCAATCTGCACAACTGTGTTGGTTCTTCTGGGGGAACGCCCTGTGAGGCGGCATCTTTAGCTGCCTGGTCGGCTAGGGCATTTACCTGTGCTTCTGTGGTATTTTCCTTGGTATGGGCCTTACACTTCAGGATGGACACTTCCTGAGGTAATTGTATGGCCTCTAGTAAGTCTCAGACTTCTTTTCCATTTCGGATAGGTGTACCAGTAGCAGTGAGGAATCCCCTTTTCCGCCATAACAGACCAAAGTCGTGAGCGACTCCAAAAGCATAACGCGAATCTGTGTAGACATTAGCTGTCTGTCCTTCTGCTATTCGACATGCTTCTGACAGGGCCCGTAACTCGGCCTGTTGTGCTGACATTCCTGAGGGTAAACATCCTTTTGCCACTACCTTATATAAGGTTGTAACTGCCCATCCTGCTTTTCTGGTACCATTGTCAACAAAGGAGGAACCATCTGTAAACAGGATGAGGTCTGGGTTGTGCAGAGGCTCCTCTGCTGCTAAGGCTGCCTCTTCTGTTTCTTTTTAAATCTCCACGCAGTCATGCTCTTCACATTCTCCCCCCTCTTGCTCCCTCGATTCTGACATCGGGAGCATAGTTGTGGCATTAACCGGGCTGGCCCGGACGATATGGAATTTAGGAGCTTCCAAAACTGCTGTCCAGCGGGTCCATCTAGCTGCCGTCACCTGAGACATTCTATTCATAGACAGCAAAGTGTATACGGTGTGGGGACACTTGACAATCAGCTTTTGGTCGAGGACTGGACCCGCAGTGATCATTACCGCTCGACATGTAGCTTCCATGGCCTTTAGGCAACTTCCCCATCCGAGGGCTACCGCATCCAGTTTTGCCGAATAATAGCCAATAGGTCTTTGCCGATCCCCATGTTCTTGTGTCAGTATAGCTGTCATGTATCCTTCTTTCTCATGGACAAACAGGGTAAATGGCTTACCACTGTCGGGGATTCCCGGAGCCGGTGCCGAACACAAAGCCTTTTTCAAACTCGGGAAGGCCTCTTGCTATTCCTTAGTGAGGGTGATGGCTTCTTTAGAGGCACATTTCCCCTTTAAGATATCATTCAATGGCTGAGCAAGCTGTGAAGGAGTCAATCCAATTTCTGTTAAAGTTACACAATCCCAAAAAAGACCTTAGTTCCTGAATATAGTGGTGGGTTTTTTAGCAGCCCGAATGGCTGCAGTTCTATCCTGGGTAAGTTCTCTCTTTCCTTGTGAAATCTTTTGTCCCAGGTATACAACCTCTTCTTGGGATATTTGTGCTTTGTCAATGCTGGCTTTATGTCCTTTCAGCCAACGGTGGTCCAGCAAAGCTCGTAAATCTTGTTCATGCTGTTCTTCCATGTTTGAAGCTAGCAGGATATCGTCTACATATTGGATGACTGTGGATGACAGGGGAGGTAATTCTCGCAAATGGCTTTGTAAAGCCATGTGGAATACCGTAGGGCTGTTGTGGAAACCCTGCGGTAACCGGGTTCAAGTATACTGTTGTCCTTGGACAGTGAAAGCAAACCACTGTCGAACCTCCGGTACCAGAGGCACCGACCAAATTCCGTTGGCCATATCTATAACCGAGAAATATTTATGTTCCGGTTTGAGGGCATTAAGAATGGTGGAGGGATCTGCGACCAAAGGAGCATTTTGATTAATACACTGGTTAGCTTTCCTGTAATCGACAGACAAACGCCAAGTCTCATTAGATTTCTGTAGCGGCCACACGGGGCTATTGGAGGAGCTATGCGTTTTAATAAGCACCCCTTGTTTCTCCAATTGCTAAATAATCGGTAAGATTCCCGCAATGGCAGTTGGACTGATGGGATACTGTTTAGTGCATGGAGGCTTGGTCCTGGTAAATGATGCAGGCTCCATTTGGAGTAGGTCACAATCGTTCTTATCTTTAGCCCATATCGGGTGTTCCTTCAATTCTTCTTTCTTCAAAGTTCCAATTGACCATGTCACCCGACCGTCCTCAAAATGCAACGATGAATCTATTTGGATTAGAACGTCCATTCCCAAAAGGAATTGATCTACTGGGCCTATCCAGACCAGCGTGGTTAGTTCATGTGGACCCAGCCCTATAAGTACCAGTGTTGTCCTTTTAATTTCCATTTTATGGCCCCCAACTCCATTGGCTGTACATGTCCTACCATCCAATGACAAAAAGTCTCCATATTGTAGGGGTAAGCATGTTAATTCCATCCCTGTGTCCAAAAGATAGTCCACATCCTTATCGCCCACCCTCACAGTTATATATAGCCCATCTTCCCTCTGTTGTATTAATGCGAGGAGGGGGGCCAGGGTGGGCTCTAATCGTTTTTTGCTATCCCAAGTAACTCCTTCTGTTGTTGTATTGTCAGTCGCTTAAATGCTTCTATGAGGTCATTATCTTGTGACAAGCCTGGTTTGTTGGCTGAATTGTATCCCTGGCTGCGTCCTCTTCCCAGCCGCGACCTTGCTGTTTTGCTCTGCACGTCTTGGCCCAGTGACCTTCTTTCCCACAATAATGACATTTTCCGGGTAATTTTTCTAATAACTGTTTATATCGGAATCCTGGGATTTCCATCCCACAGTCTGTACAGCTCGTACTTTAGCTCCCATATCTCGATCAAATTGGTTACATCGATCCACCAATGCTGCAAAGGTAGTTCCTCTACCTTCCCAGTCCGGTAACACTTAAGCATTTTGGACAGTTCTGGCTTTAGACCTGCCACGAAAGCTGCTTTCAGGGGTCCAAACACTTGTTCATCCATTTCCTCATCCGTATTATTCATACCCGAATGTTCTAGCCACGTGCATCTAAACTGCTCGTCATACTCCAGGACTTCCTCTGTTCCTTTCTGTTGGCAGGCTGCAATTTTTCCCCAGTATGTCTTAGCTGGACTGAAGGCTTGCAGCCAGTATTTAATCACCTCCCATCCTGCATCTAATTCTTGCTCATCCTGCCCCAAAGCTTCTTCTACCTTGTCGTGCAATTTTCTTCCCTGTGTTTTTGGCACCATTATGGTCAAAATTTGCACTCCGTCCCAGGGATGAAGTTGATATATATTTCTTAAGTGGTCCAATTGGTCCCACGTTTTTACTCCCCCTTTCTTTTCATTGGGCAATTCCTTGGACCATTTAGCAATTTTCTCTGGGTCTGCCGGATCATGAACTAAATATTCTGCATACACCCTTTTCTTCTTTTTTTGGTTCCGCCCTCATCCGCAGTCTCTTCTGATTTGACTACAACTCGTCTTTTTTGAAACGGGGCAAAGTGCACCCCTAATTCTTCATCCTCCGACCCTGTATCGTCGGAGGATTCAGAATCCGTATCTATTCCTCGGTCGTGTCTTCGGGTTTGCGCTTTTAATTTATCCAAACATGGGTACCCTGGGAATTGACAGATGCATTTTCATTTTCCGATTACTGTCTCTTGACCTAATGATTTTTTCCATTCTTTAATATCACCTTTAAGATCTTTAACTTCCGCTTCCGACTTTTCAAGTTCAAATCTTTTCTGTCGCAGCTGTGCACAAACAGCTTGCAATTGGTCCTTTGTACTGGTCAGTTCTCGATCATGTTGGGAACGCATTATAATTTCATTCTGCTTTCGGATCTGTCCCATAATGGCTAGGGACCATCTAGTTCGCTCTTTATTTTTCATACGGGTCGTTTTTCCCCAGACCCTTTTAATCTCGTCCAAGGACCATTGTCCTTTGGAGGTTCCGTACTTTTGTTCAATCTTAATACAGGTTTTAGATAAGTTGAATTGTTGCTCTATGTATTCTTTCAACTGTTTGAAGATTTCATCTATCGAAACCTCAGGTGGTGCCCGCCCGCCTTTAACAGTTGTAGGCAATTCTTTGCTCTTATCTCCTGCTGTCATAATACTGATTTCTTTACTGGGGTCTCGAGTCGTAGGCTTTCCAGCCGATCAGTGGGTCGGTGATTAATTAGCTAACACACCGCCGAAGTTAGACGTCTATGGGACCTCGAGCCGACTACCAACCGGATGGTTCGCAAACCGGAGGCTTTCGGAATCGTGTAGAAGGAGAGGCGAATTTAGACTTTTGACCGAGGACTTTTATAAAGAGGAGTCCTTACCTCAGTATGTAGGTCCGATGTCCAAAATTCAGTTTCTTTCCTCAGCGATCCTGTTCGTAGGACGCCAAAATTGTTAGATCTCTTAATTTCCAATGAAATACGAACTCCGATTGTAGTTTTAATGTAACTTTATTCCGGCAGCAGCAACAAGCTTCTGGCTTTAAGCCAGGCCTTTGTCCTTCTGAGACCACATGGTCAAAATTGTACTTATACCTGGTTCAATTTACAGAACAGAACTCGCCTTCTTTGACCTTATTGGCTCAATTGATAGTCTATTAATCTTTTAATTGGTCCTAAAATGTCAAGTTGATTGATGACTTAATGCAATGTGGTCTGTGTTTTTTCAAAACTGCAGCCGGGCTGCAGAGCTTGAATTCTCTATCAGCTGATAAACAGCTGAGACCATCATTATGTGAACAAACCCCATAACCCATCCTTTTGGATCATGAGCTGTGACACTGCCATGTCCTGACCAAACACACGCTCGCCCGAGTATAATACCAGCTTCCTTGTCAGTCAGGAGGTGGTAAATAATGAAATGCATGAAAACCCACTCTTTCAATGAATGTATATTAAGAATACGTATTTGTTAAAAGTTCTGTACAATTGTCAATTCATTTTATCCTTTCCTTAATATAGAACTCTTTTTAAAACTGTATTGCCTGAGTTCAGGAAATGGTGTTAGGGAAATTGATGGGATTGAAAGCGGATAAATCCCCAGGGCCTGATAGTCTGCATCCCAGAGTACTTAAGGAAGTGACCCTAGAAATAGTAGATGCATTTGTAGTCATTTTCCAACATTCCATGGACTCTGGATCAGTTCCTATGGATTGGAGCGTAGCTAATGTAACCCCACTTTTTAAAAAAGGAGGGAGAGAGAAAACAGGGAATTATAGACGTGTTAGCCTGACATCAGTACTGGGGAAAATGCTAGAATCAATTATTAAAGATGTAATAGCAACGCATTTGGAAAGCAGTGACAGGATCGGTCCAAGTCAGCATGGATTTATGAAAGGGAAATCATGCTTGTCAAATTTTCTAGAATTTTTTGAGGATGTAACTCGTAGAGTGGACAAGGGAGAACAAGTAGATGTGGTGTATTTGGACTTTCAAAAGGCTTTTGACAAGGTCCCACACAAGTGATTGGTGTGCAAAATTAAGGCACATGGGATTGGGGTTAATGTATTGACGTGGATAGAGAACTAGTTGGCAGACAGGAAGCAAAGAATGGGAATTAACGGGTCCTTTTCAGAATGGCAGGCAGTAACTAGTGGGGTATCGCAAGGTTAGTGCTGGGACCCCAGCTAGTTACAAGATACATTAATGATTTAGATGAAGGATTTGAATGTAATATCTGCAAGTTTGCATATGACACTAAGCTGGGTGGCAATTTGAGCTGTGAGGAGGATGCTAAGAGGCTGCAGGGTGACTTGGACAGGTTAGGTGAGTGGGCAAATGCATGGCAGATGCAGTATAATGTGGATAAATGTGAGGTTATCCACTTTGGTGGCAAAAACAGGAAGGCAGATTATTATCTGAATGGTGACAGATTAGTAAAAGGGGAGGTGCAACGGGATCTGGGTGTCATGGTACATCAGTCATTGAAAGTTGGCATACAGGTACAGTTGGTGGTGAAGAAGGCAAATGGCATGTTGGCCTTCATAGCGAGAGGATTTGAGTATAGGAGCAGGGAGGTCTTACTGCAGTTGTACAGGGTCTTGGTGAGGCCACACCTTGAATATTGTGTACAGTTTTGGTCTCGTGATCTGAGGAAGGACATTCTTACTATTGAGGGAATGCAGCGAAGGTTCACCAGACTGATTCCCGGGATGGCAGGACTAACATATAAAGAAAGACTGGATCGACTAGGCTTATATTCACTGGAATTTAGAAGAATGAGAGGGGAGTTCATAGAAACATATAAAATTCTGATGGGATTGGACAGGTTAGATGCAGGAAGAATGTTCCCAATGTTGGGGGAAGTCCAGAACCAGGGATCACAGTCTAAGGATAAGGGGTAAGCCATCTAGGACCGAGATGAGGAGAAACTTTTTCACCCAGAGAGTTGTGAACCTGTGGAATTCTCTATCACAGAAAGTTGTTGAGTTCAGTTCATTGGATATATTCAAAAGGGAGTTAGATGTGACCCTTACGGCTAAAGGGATCAAGGGGTATGGAGAGAAGGCAGGAGTGGGGCACTGAAGTTGCATGATCAGCCATGAGCATACGGAATGGTGATGGAGGCTCAAATGGCCGAATAGCCTACTCCTGCACCTATTTTCTATGTTTCTATGTTTCTATGTAATACATGAGAGAAGTGTTGGGGCCATTGGAAAAAAAATGAAAATATAAACTAAATGACATATTATTCCTGGGAGTTCCTGGTTGACCTTGTAAGGGGTCTACCCTCTACTTGGCCCTTACAAGGCCAGTGTTGCAAAGAAGTTGTTCATGGGGACGGGGTGGGAGGAGTGGGGGACTCCCTACGACATGCTCTGCTATCCCAACATCAGTGGAACCCTTTATAAGGTTGTAGGATGTTATGCCCATTTAAATTAGGTTCATCGGCCTCCAGAAGGGCACAGGTGGTTCCAACTAAAGAGGTCCAAGTCAAGGAAGTAGCCTGGATCTCCCTTCTCCCAAAAAATAAAGGTAATTAAAAATGTTTACTATTACCCCTCCTTGTAAGGGGGTAGAAGGCAGCAGAAAAATATTTGCCTTTGTGGAGACCTAGGTATTCTTTATCAGAGATGACAGCCAGGCATCATGGCGCTGGTGTGTGCTCAAGATATCCCATAATGGAGTGGGCATGCACTGTCGAATGAAAATTAGGTGCCCCTCTCTCCCCCCCACCCTCCCCCCCCCCGCCTCCCCCTTTGCCCTACATACTTTGGCGAGGGTCAGCACTGGAGAGCACCAACAGGCATGACTTTGGCATAACTTATGAGGAAAGGTTGAGTAGGTTGGGCCTCTAATCATTGGAATTCAGAAGAATGGGAGGTGATCTTATCGAAACGTATAAGATTATGAGGGGGCTTGACAGGGTGGATGCAGAGAGGATGTTTCCACTTATAGGGGAGACTAGAACTAGGGGGCATAATCTTAGAATAAGGGTCCGCCCATTTAAAACTGAGATAAGGAATTTCTTCTCTCAGAGGGTTGTCAATTTGTGGAATTCGTTGCCTCGGAGAGCTGTGGAAGCTGGGACATTGAATAAATTTGAGACCGAGATAGACAGTTTCTGAACCGATAAGGAAATAAGGGGTTATGGGGAACGGGCAGGGAAGTGGACCCGAGTCCATGATCGGATCAGCCATGATCGTATTAAATGGCGGAGCAGGCTCGAGGGGGCCGTATGGCCTACTCCTGTTCCTATTTCTTATGTTCTCATGTATGACAACCAGGATTGTGGTCTGAGGATTTTTGGGATCATTGAGTCTTCTGATAGGCATAGAGCACTTTTAACTTCAAAGTTAGCTATTTTGATACCACTCATGAAGTAGCTATATCTACGATTTTTCTGTTCTTTTTTTCTTCATTTTCCTCGACCCTCCCTATCTCTGTAATCTTTTTCAGCTTCACAACCCCACAAGAAGTCTGCGCTCCTCAAATTCTCCCATCCGTGATTATAACTGCTCAACCATCGGTGGCCATGCCTGCAGCTACCTGGACCCTGAGCTCTGGAACTCCCTTCCTGAACCTCTGCGCCTCTCTACCTCTCTTTCCTCCTTTAAGACGCTCCTTAAAATCTATCTCTTTGACCAAGCTTTGGTCATCTGCTGTAATTTATTCTTATGTGGCTTGATGGCAAATTTATTTGTTTTGCCTTATAACACTGCTGTGAAGTGCCTTGGAGTGTTTTACTACATTAAAGGTGCTATATAAATAAATGTTGTTGTTGTTGTTCTTAAATTCAATATTTTACATTTCCCTGTACGAAATCTAACCTGCCACCATTCTACCCACTTACATGTTTTATGTAACTAATTTCCTACTGACTTCTCCGATTCACCTTGCGCCATCCCCAGTTTGGAATAATCCCACCACATGTGTCATCCACACTTATCACGGGAGTCCACATGTATCATACAAATAACGATAAGCATTTGGCAGTACCAAGGGAGTCAATTACAAAGGCACCATTTATAACATGTTAAGTGCATTGACTATTTTGGGCAGTTCAATAAGTTCTTTGCACGTTGTCATCGTATTTGTGTATAAATCTCTCATTTTGTGGTTCATTCTGTGTCTGTTTTGAGTCCACAGTCTCTCTAACAATCACGCATTGTGAACTAGAATCCCACTCATGGCTCAGTTATCTGAAGAGATTGAAGAAATCATGTCTCTCCTGCATTTCCTGGATTTTACCAGCTCCCGATTATTCAGTCAGTAATTTGCAAACATTGGAAACCCCGGACAAACCATCTGTTGATCTCTTTCCACATTAATTTTATTATAAATAACAGCATGGACAGAATTGTAATTCAGTCAGCGGTTTCTTCCTTCTCTGTTCCCGTTCTCTTGGAGTCTCTAAAAGATGTTCAACATTTTTAGCGAGCTAATCACTTTAACACCAATGAGCCTGCTATAAACGGTGGGGACTGTATCTGCAAATTTGACTAGTTTGCATTGAGTTTCTGAATCTAATTATTAATATACATTAGTATAGTTCCCAAAAGTGATCTTTGGAATGCTCCAGTTGGCAATTTTCCAAATTCCAACATTGCTCTGCTAACAAATATTCACTGCCAATTTCTTATCCATTCTGGATTTTATTCTGAATCCCTGCTGCTTTAAGCAGTTGCCCGGTAACTTAGACGCTTTGACAGTGACATTGCTGCCCTAAGCGAGACCCGGCGGGCAGGGGAAGGCCAGCTCAAGGAACATGGTGGAGGTTATACCTTTTTCTGGAAAGGAAAACCAGAGGAAGAACTCCACCTTCACGGAGTCGGCTTCGCTGTCAAAAATGAACTGGTCGGCCGCCTCAAAGACTCCCCCTGTGGGGTTAATGAATGCCTCATGACCCTTCGCCTTATCCTATCCTGGAACCAATGCGCCACAGTCATCAGTGCGTATGCCCGCACACTCGATGCAACGGATGAGGCTAAAAAGGGTTTTTATTCCAACCTCGAGACATCCCTGTCCCGCGTCCCCACAGGTGACAAATTGATCCTCCTCGGAGATTTTAATGCCAGGGTCGGCAAAACACAACACTTTGGGGAGGCATGATTGGCAGAGAGGGGGTAGGGAAATCCAACTCCAATGGCACCTTACTCCTGATAAAATGTCTAGAACACGAACTCCTCATCATCAACACCCTGTTCCACCAGAGGGACAAATAAAAGGCATTGTGGCAACACCCCCGTTCCAAACACTGGCACCTGCTGGACTATGTCATTGTCCAAGCCAAGGATCGCAAGGATGTGCGCATCACCCGGGCCATGACAGGAGCTGATGACTGCTGGATGGATCATCGCCTAATCCGATCCGTCATCAATATTAACATAGCCCCAAAGCAGAGAGGACAGCAGAAGCAGTGCCACAAAAAAGTTAATACCGGGGCACTTAAAGACCCAGCTAAGAGAGCCCTATGCAGCCAGCACCTCACAGACATTCTGGCGTGCCTTGATGACCCTGAGATGCTCAATGCCTGGTCTGCATTTGCTCTGCCCTCCACACCTCTATAACCAGATAACCAGTGCCTGTGAAGAGACACTTGGTCACTCAACCAGAAAACATCAGGACTGGTTTGATGAAGACGATCTGGAGATCCAAGAACTAATAGATCGTAAGTGCAGAGCATTTCTGAGCCTCAAGCAACAACCCAACTCGGGAGCTGCAAAGCAACATGACAGATAGCACAAGGCTGAGGTCCAACAAAAAACCCGGGACCTAAAGAACAAGTGGTGGATGGAGAAAGCACAGGAGATACAACAACTGGCCGACAGCCACGACATGCGAGGATTCTCCATTGCAGTCAAGACCACCTACGGTCCAAACTCCCAAGGCCCCACCCCACTCCTGGCCAAGAATGGGGAAACACTCTTCGAGGACACCGAGGCAGTCAGGGCCCGCTGGAAGGAGCACTTTGAAGATCTCCTCAATCGAGACTCTGCCTTTGACTTGAATGTTCTTAACTCCATCCCGCAGCATCCAACCTGCCACCACCTCAGTGAAACTCCAACCTTGCACGAGGTAGGCAAAGCCATAAAACAGCTCAAGAATGACAAGGCTACGGGTGTGGATGGAATTCCTGCTGAGGCGCTAAAATATGGCGGAGAGGCGCTGTTGGCGCAGATACGTGACCTCATCGCTCTCATTTGGAGGGAGGAAAGCATGCCGGAAGAACTCAGAGATGCAGTGATCATGTCCATTTTTAAAAAGGGGAACAAATCCGACTGCCGTAACTACAGGGGAATCTCCCTGCTATCAACCACTGGGAAGGTTGTCGCTAGAATTCTTCTCAACCTGTTGTCGAGGAGCTCCTCCCAGAGTCGCAGTGCGGATTTCGTCCCCCACGGGGAACAATGGACATGATCTTTGCAGCACGACAACTGCAGGTAAAATGCAAGGAGCAGCGCCAGCCCTGAAACATGGCCTTTTTCGATCTCACAAAGGCCTTTGACACTATCGACCATGAGGGTTTATGGAGCATCCTCCTTCGTTTTGGATGCCCCTGAAAGTTTGTCAACATCCTTCGCCTGCTCCATGAAGGCATACAGGCCGTGATCCTTACCAGTGGATCCATTAGAGACCCATTTCACGTAGACCGGAATCAAACAGGGCTGTGTCATCGCTCCAACCCTCTTTTCAATCTTCCTCACTGCCATGCTCCACCTCACTGTCGACAAGCTCCCCGCTAGAGTGGAACTAAACTATGGAACCAGTGGGAAGCTGTTTAACTTACGCCGCTTCCAGGCCAGGTCCAAGATCACCCAAACCTCTGTCGTTGAACTGCAGTACGCAGACGACGCCTGCGTCTGCGCACATTCTGAGGTTGAACTCCAGGATAGAAACATAGAAACATAGAAACATAGAAAATAGGTGCAGGAGCAGGCCATTCAGCCCTTCTAGCCTGCACCGCCATTCAATGAGTTCATGGCTGAACATGAAACTTCAGTACTCCATTCCTGCTTTCTCGCCATACCCCTTGATCCCCTGAGTAGTAAGGACTTCATCTAACTCCCTTTTGAATATATTTAGTGAATTGGCCCCAACCACTTTGTGTGGCAGAGAATTCCACAGGTTCACCACTCTCTGGGTGAAGAAGTCTCTCCTCATCTCGGTCCTAAATGGCTTACCCCTTATTCTTAGACTGTGACCCCTGGTTCTGGACTTCCCCAACATTGGGAACATTCTTCCTGCATCTAACCTGTCCAAACCCGTCAGGATTTTAAACGTTTCTATGAGGTCCCCTCTCATTCTTCTGAACTCCAGTGAATACAAGCCCAGTTGATCCAGTCTTTCTTGATAGGTCAGTCCCACCATCCCGGGAATCAGTCTGGTGAATCTTCGCTGCACTCCCTCAATAGCAAGAATGTCCTTCCTCAAGTTAGGAGACCAAAATTGTACACAATACTCCAGGTGTGGCCTCACCAAGGCCCTGTACAACTGTAGCAACACGTCCCTGCCCCTGTACTCAAATCCCCTCGCTATGAAGGCCAACATGCCATTTGCTTTCTTAACCGCCTGCTGTACCTGCATGCCAACCTTCAATGACTGATGTACCATGACACCCAGGTCTCGTTGCACCTTCCCTTTTCCTAATCTGTCACCATTCAGATAATAGTCTGTCTCTCTGTTTTTACCACCAAAGTGGATAACCTCACATTTATCCACATTATACTTCATCTGCAATGCATTTGCCCACTCACCTAACCTATCCAAGTCACTCTGCAGCCTCATAGCATCCTCCTCGCAGCTCACACTGCCACCCAACTTAGTGTTATCCGCAAATTTGGAGATACTACATTTAATCCCCTCGTCTAAATCATTAATGTACAATGTAAACAGCTGGGGCCCCAGCACAGAACCTTGCGGTACCCCACTAGTCACTGTCTGCCATTCTGAAAAGTACCCATTTACTCCTACTCTTTGCTTCCTGTCTGCCAACCAGTTCTCAATCCACATCAGCACACTACCCCCAATCCCATGTGCTTTAACTTTGCACATTAATCTCTTGTGTGGGACCTTGTCGAAAGCCTTCTGAAAGTCCAAATATACCACATCAACTGGTTCTCCTTTGTCCACTTTACTGGAAACATCCTCAAAAAATTCCAGAAGATTTGTCAAACATGATTTCCCCTTCACAAATCCATGCTGACTTGGACCTATCATGTCACCATTTTCCAAATGCGCTGCTATGACATCCTTAATAATTGATTCCATCATTTTACCCACGACTGAGGTCAGGCTGACCGGTCTATAATTCCCTGTTTTCTCTCTCCCTCCTTTTTTAAAAAGTGGGGTTACATTGGCTACCCTCCACTCCATAGGAACTGATCCAGAGTCAATGGAATGTTGGAAAATGACTGTCAATGCATCCGCTATTTCCAAGGCCACCTCCTTAAGTACTCTGGGATGCAGTCCATCAGGCCCTGGGGATTTATCGGCCTTCAATCCCATCAATTTCCCCAACACAATTTCCCGACTAATAAAGATTTCCCTCAGTTCCTCCTCCCTACTAGACCCTCTGACCCCTTTTATATCCGGAAGGTTGTTTGTGTCCTCCTTAGTGAATACTGAACCAAAGTACTTGTTCCATTGGTCTGCCATTTCTTTGTTCCCCGTTATGACTTCCCCTGATTCTGACTGCAGGGGACCTACGTTTGTCTTTACTAACCTTTTTCTCTTTACATATCTATAGAAACTTTTGCAATCTGCCTTAATGTTCCCTGCAAGCTTCTTCTCGTACTCCATTTTCCCTGCCCTAATCAAACCCTTTGTCCTCCTCTGCTGAGTTCTAAATTTCTCCCAGTCCCCAGGTTCACTGCTATTTCTGGCCAATTTGTATGCCACTTCCTTGGCTTTAATACTATCCCTGATTTCCCTAGATAGCCACGGTTGAGCCACCTTCCCTTTTTTATTTTTACGCCAGACAGGAATGTACAATTGTTGTAGTTCATCCATGCGGTCTCTAAATGTCTGCCATTGCCCATCCACAGTCAACCCCTTAAGTATCATTTGCCAATCTATCCTAGCCAAATCACGCCTCATACCTTCAAAGTTACCCTTCTTTAAGTTCTGGACCATGGTCTCTGAATTAACTCATTCTCCATCCTAATGCAAAATTCCACCATATTATGGTCACTCTTCCCCAAGGGGCCTCGCACAATGAGATTGCTCATTAGTCCTCTCTCATCACACAACACCCAGTCTAAGATGGCCTCATATTGGTCGAAAAAACCATCCCTTATGCACTCCAGGAAATCCTCCTCCACCGTATTGCTTCCAGTTTGGCTAGCCCAATCTATGTGCATATTAAAGTCACCCATTATAACTGCTGCACCTTTATTGCATGCACCCCTAATTTCCTGTTTCATGCCCTCCCCAACATCACTACTACTGTTTGGAGGTCTGTACACAACTCCCACTAACATTTTTTGCCCTTTGGTGTTCTGCAGCTCTATCCATATAGATTCCACATCATCCAAACTAATGTCTTTCCTAACTATTGCATTAATCTCCTCTTTAACCAGCAATGCTACCACACCTCCTTTTCCTTTTATTCTATCCTTCCTGAATGTTGAATACCCCTGGATGTTGAGTTCCCAGCCCTGATTATCCTGGAGCCACGTCTCCGTAATCCCAATCACATCATATTTGTTAACATCTATTTGCACAGTTAATTCATCCACCTTATTGCGGATACTCCTTGCATTAAGACACAAAGCCTTCAGGCTTGTTTTTTTAACACCCTTTGTCCTTTTAGAATTCTGCCGCACAGTGGCCCTTCCTGTTCCCCGCCACGGGCCTCTCCGCCCCCCGCCCCGAGCCTCTCCGCCCCCCACCCCCCCCCATCTCCCCTCCGTCTCCTGCCTCTGCCTCCCTTTTGTCTCCCTCTGTCTCCCTGCATTGGTTCCCATCCCCTGCCATATTAGTTTAACTCCTCCCCAACAGCACTAGCAAACACTCCCCCAAGGACATTGGTTCCGGTCCTGCCCAGGTGCAGACCGTCCGGTTTGTACTGGTCCCACCTCCCCCAGAACCGGTTCCAATGCCCCAGGAATTTGAATCCCTCCCTGCTGCACCACTGCTCAAGCCACGTATTCATCTGCGCTATCCTGCGATTCCTACTCTGACTAGCACGTGGCACTGGTAGCAATCCCGAGATTACTACTTTTGAGGTCCTACTTTTTAATTTAGCTCCTAGCTCCTTAAATTCATTTTGTAGGACCTCATCCCTTTTTTTACCTATGTCGTTGGTACCAATGTGCACCACGACAACTGGCTGTTCTCCCTCCCATTTCAGAATGTCCTGCACCCGCTCCGAGACATCCTTGACCCTTGCACCAGGGAGGCAACATACCATCCTGGAGTCTCGGTTGCGGCCGCAGAAACGCCTATCTATTCCCATCACAATTGAATCCCCTATCACTATCGCGCTCCCACTCTTTTTCTTGCCCTCCTGTGCAGCAGCGCCTGCCGCGGTGCCATGAACTTGTCTGCTGCTGCCCTCCCCCGATGAGTCATCCCCCCCAACAGTACTCAAAACGGTGTATCTGTTTTGCAGGGGGATGACCACAGGGGACCCCTGCACTACCTTCCTTGCACTGCTCTTCCTGCTGGTCTTCCATTCCCTATCTGGCTGTCTATAGTCGATGTATTCACCGAGGCATATGAAAGCATGGCCCTTACACTTAACATCCTTAAGACAAATGCCCTCCACCAGCCTACCCTCACCGGACAGCACTGCCCCCCTGTCATCAAGATTCACGGCGCGGCCCTCAAAAACGTGGACCCATACCTCGGGAGCCTCTTGTCAACAAAGGCAGACATTGATGCGGAGATTCAACATTGCCTCCAGTGCGCCAGTGCAGCCTTCGGCCGCCTGGGGAAAAGAGTGTTCAAAGACCAGGCCCTCAAACCTACCACCAAGCTCATGGTCTACAGGGCTGTAGTAATTCCCACCCTCCTGTATGGATCAGAGGCATGGACGATGTACAGAAGACACCTCAAGTCACTGGAGATATATCACCAACGATGTCTCCACAAGATCCTGCAAATCCCCTGGGAGGACAGACGCACCAACATCAGTGTCCTCGCCCAGACTAGCATCCCCAGCATTAAAGCACTAACCACACTCGATCAGCTTCGCTGGGCAAGCCATTTAGTTCGCATGCCAGACATGAGACTCCTCAAGCAATTGCTCTACGCGGAGCTCCTTCATGGCAACCGAGCCAAAGGTGGGCAGCGGAAACTTTACAAGGACACCCTCAAAGCGTCCCTGGTGAAGTGCAATATCACCACTGACACCTGGGAAACCCTGGCCCAAGACCGCCCTAGGTGGAGAAAGTGCATCCGGGAGGGCGCTGAACTCCTTGAATCTCAACGCTGCAAGCGTGAAGAGGTCTGGCGCAGGCAGCGGAAGGAGCGTGCGCCAAATCAGTCCCACTGCCCCCCGCTTGGGCAATGGATGTTTTAAAGATGGAAATAAACAAACCTTGAATCTAGCAACATGAAGATAGAAACCACTGGAATGTGTGAATAAGAACAAATTGGCCTATTTTTGAATGTGTTTTATTTAACAGAAACATCAACAGCAAGTAAAAGTATTTTTCCACTGATGTCTGTCGGGCTCTCGTGTTGGACTGTTCAGCCATCAAAGAACTCACTTTAATCGTGGAAGCAAGTCTTTCTCGACTCCGAGGGACGGCCTATGATGATGATGATGAAGCAACAGGCTTTTGTATGGAATTTTGTCAAAGTCTCTTTGGAAGTTTAAATAACCAATAAATGCTCTCCACAGTCCCCTTGGGTTATCAGTTCTTTAGATAATTCAAGGGGGTTGATCAGGCAGGATCTTACCTTCTGAATGCTTGTTGGCTGATATTGACAAGATTATTCTAATTGCAGATAATCCTCAAGTTTGTTTCAAATAATGGTTCACCTTATTTTACCTGGTATTGACGTGAGACTGATTAGTCTGGAATTTTCTAGGTTTTGATATGTCCTTACTATACAGTATAAATGCACACGAGGCTCATACTTGAGAGAAGGTCACTCTGTGACAGTTACCTTCATTACCAAGACCTCCCGTGATGAAGGTGGGTGGAGCTTCCCCTTTTAGAATGAAAGTCCAGGTTAGGAGTGTCTCCCACAAGTTCGCCCCCTTGTGGTCAATGTTCTCAAGGTGTGCAACTTACGTCAGCTTATACATGGGTTACAATGCTGGTTGAATACATGACATCACCTCCCCCGCCAAAGTCTTATTGGGATCACAGGTTAAGTCTCTCTGGTGATTTACGCTCCCTTGCAGAGCGCCTGAGTTGGGGCTCCGGTTGTTGGGTGCTGGCCTGAGTGTCTGCTGTTTGCGGTGCCTCAGGCCTGTCCAGACTGCCCACAGTGACTGGGCTCTCCTCCACTTGGTTCCGGTGTTCGGTCACCTGTGGTGGAGTAAACTCTACGTCGTGTTCTTCCTCTGCTTCTTCTATGGGGTTGCTGAACCTCCTTTTAGTTTGATCCATGTGTTTGCGGAAGATTTGTCCATTGGTAAGTTCAACTACCAAATTCCTATTCCCCTCTTATCAATCACAGTGCCTGCGAGCCATTTGGGCCCTGCAGCGTAATTAAGGACAAAAACAGGGTCATTGACATCAATACGTCGCGCCTTTGCATTCCTGTCATAGTAGTCACATTGTGACTGACGCCTGCTCTCAACAATTTCTTTCATAGTAGGGTATATAAGAGATAACCTGGCTTTTAGCGTCTTTTCATTAGCAGCTCTGCGGGTGGAACCCCTGTGAGCGAGTGTGGTCGGGATCTATTGGCCAACTGGAGGCGTGATAAGCGGCTTTGTAGGGAACCCCCTTGGATTCTGAGCATCCCCTGTTTGATTATCTGCACTGCTCGTTCCGCCTGGCCGTTTGAGGGCGGCTTGAATGGTGGCGTTTTGACATGGTTGATTCCATTGCCTGCCATGAAGTCCTGAAATTCAGTGCTTATGAAGCACGGGCCATTGTCGCTGACCAAGACATCCGGTAGACCATGGGCGGCGAAGATTGCCCGTAGACTTTCTACCGTGGCAGAGGATGTGCTTGAATTTAAAATGGCACACTCAATCCATTTGGAGTAGGCGTCTACTACAACCAAAAACATTTTTCCATAAAAGGACCTACGTAGTCCACATGGATATGTGACCATGGCTTGGCAGGCCAGGACCAGGGGCTAACGGGGGCTTCCCTGGGTGCGCTGCCCAGCTGAGCACACGTGTTGCACCTGCGAACACAAAGTTCCAGGTCTGCATCTATCCCTGGCCACCAAACGTGTGACCTGGCAATTGCCTTCATCATGACAATGCCTGGGTGCTCATTGTGAAGTTCTCTGATAAACACCTCTCTGCCCATCTGGGGTACGACTACTCGGTTTCCCCACAGTAGGCAATCAGCCTGAATCGAGAGTTCATCCTTGCGCATATGAAACGGTTTAAATTCCTCTGGGCATGCCCCATACGTGGCTACCCAGTCCCCATTCAGGACACATTTCTTAACTAAAGACAGTAGCGGGTCTTTATTTGTCCAGACTTTAATCTGACGGGTTGTCACAGGTGAGCCTTCGCTTTCGAAAGCTCCAACGGCCATGACCATCTCAGCATCATGTTCAGCTGCCCCCTCAGTGGTGGCTAGTGGGAGCCTGCGGAGTGCATCGGCACAGTTTTCGGTGCCCGGTCTGTGCCGAATTGTGTAGTCATAGGCGGCTAATGTGTGTGCCCACCTCTGTATGCGGGCTGATGCATTCGCATTTATGGCTTTGTTGTCGGCCAAAAGGGACGTTAGGGGTTTGTGATCTGTCTCCAGCTCAAATTTCCTGCCAAACAGATACTGGTGCATTTTTTTTACTGCATATACACATGCTAGCGCTTCCTTTTCCACCATCCCGTAGTCTGTTTCTGCCTGGGACAGACTTCTGGAGGCATAAGCTACCAGCTGTAACTGACCATTGGCATTCACATGCTGCAACACACACCCGACCACATAGGACGATGCATCGCATGTTAAAACAAGTTTCTTACATGGGTCATACAAAGTTAACAGTTTGTTGGAGCATAACAAATTGCGTGCTCTAACAAAAACCCTTTCCTGGCTGTCCCCCCAGACCCAATCGCGACCTTTGCAAAGGAGCACGTGTAGCGGCTCTAACAGCATGCTCAATTTGGGAAGAAAGTTACCAAAATAATTCAGGAGCCCCAGGAACGAATGCAGCTCCGTCGTGTTACAGGGTCTGGGTGCTCTCTGGATCGCTTCCGTTTTGGACGCAGTAGGCCTGATCCTGTCTGCTGCTACCCTCCTCCCCAAGAATTTTACCTCTGGAGCTAAGAAGACGCACTTCGCCTTTTTCAGCCCTACCCGGTCCACTCTGCGTAGCACCTCCTCCAGGTTGAGAAGGTGTTCTTCAGTATCGCGACCCGTGATGAGGATGACTTCTTGAAAAACCACTGTCCTTGGAATCGACTTGAGGAGGCTTTCCATATTTTGCTGAAAGATCGCGGCGGCCGAACGAATCCCGAACGGACATCTGTTATGCTCAAACAACCCCTTGTGTGTTGTGATGGTGGTCAGCTTCTTCGACTCACTCGCCAGCTCCTGGGTCATGTAAGCTGAGGTCAGGTCCAATTTTGAAAAAAGTTTGCCACTGGATAGCGTCGCAAAGAAGTCCTCCGCTCTCGGTAGCGGGTACTGGTCTTGGAGTGACACCCAATTGATGGTGGCCTTGTAATCGCCACATATCCTGACCGACCCATCCGCCTTGAGCACCGGCACGATTGGACTCGCCCAGTCACTGAGTTCGACTGGCGAGATGATGCCTTCCCTCAGCAGGTGCTCCAATTCACATTCTATATTTTTCCACATCACATACGGCACCGCTCTGGCCTTGTGGTGTACTGACCTGGCGTCCGGGTTTATGTGAATCACTACCTTGGCCCCCATGAAAGTGCTGATGCCGGGTTGAAATAATGAGTCTAATTTGTCCAGGACTTGTGAGCATGATACTCGTTCCACAGAAGAAATTGCATTGACATCGCCCCATTTCCAGTTCATGACAGCAAGCCAACTTCCTCCCCAGTAGTGCGGGACCGTCCCCCAGGACAATCCAAAGTGGCAACCTGTTCTCCGAATCTTTGTGGGTCATGACTACCGTGGCGCTGCCTAGCACCGGAATGATCTCCTTTGTATATGTCCGTAGCTGTGCGTCAATCGGCTATAAATTTGGCCTCCTGGCCTTGGACACCCACAACCTTTCAAACTGTTTGATACTCATCAGGGACTGGCTGGCCTCTGTGTCTAGCTCCATTAATACTGGGATGCCATTGAGGAGCACTTTCATCATTATCGGTGGCGTCCTGGTATATGAACTGTATATGTGCTCCACATGAACTCGCTGAACTACAGCTTCCAGCGATTTCCCCCAGTATTCATTTGGCCTCGTAGGGTTTATATCGGGCCCGTCCTCCTCATACATCAACCTAGCTGCAGGCTTCCTGCACATACACGCCAAGTGACCGCTGATGTTGCAGTTTCTGCCCGTGTATTGCTGATACCTGCAAGCTCTGGCTGGGTATTTGCCTCCACACCTCCAGCATGAGCTGGAGGCCCCATTGTTGGAAACAAAAGGTCCATTACCAGTCGATCGTCTCTGACTGTCTCTGCAACTGTCCTTAAGCGCACCATTAACAGGTGTTGATGGCCCCATTACTGGCCGCATTGTCCATTGCGATGGCATGAATCGCTGTTCAGCTAGCCATTCTCTCTGTTGAATTCCCCCTTTGGGTTCGACTACATGCTGGGGCATGTCCGATTGCCCTTGTCTGCATAGAGAACTGCGTACCGTGTTAACAATGTTGACTCCCTGGTCGTTTGCCGCATTTGAGCCAAGATTTTTGTCATACATCATTCTGGTCTCTTCCTCCCCTGAGATAATTGTCTGGGCTATCAGAGCCGCCACTTTCAAGGTCAAGTCTTTGGTCTCAATCAGTTTCCTGAAAACCCCAGCGTGCCCGATGCCCTCAATAAAAAAGTCTCGCATCATCTCCGCTCTGCATGCATCTGGGAACTTACATAGGCTCGCCAGTCGCCGGAGATCTGCCACGAAGTCTGGAACGCTTTGTCCTTCTCGCCGCCGGTGCGTGTAAAACCGGTGTCTTGCCATGTGCATGCTGCTTGCCGGTTTAAGGTGTTCCCCGATCAACTTACTGAGCTCTTCGAACGTCTTGTCCGCCGGCTTCTCTGGCGCTAGCAGGTCCTTCATCAGGGAGTACGTCCTGGATCCACAAACCGTCAGGAGATGAGCCCTGTGTTTGTCGGCCGAATCCTGTCCCAACCATTTCTTCGTGACAAAACTTTGCTGTAGTCTCTCAATAAAGTCGTCCCAATCATCACCAACACAGTACCTCTCATCTGTGCTGCTAGTGGCCATGCTTGCATGGTTTAAATCCCAGTTTCTCGTCGCCAATGATATGTCCTTACTCTACAGTATAAATGCACATGAGGCCCATACTTGAGAGAAGGTCACTCTGTGACCAGTTACCTTTATTACCAAGACCTCGCATGATGAAGGTGGGTGGAGCTTCCCCTTTTATACCTGAAAGTCCAGGTTAGTAGTGTCTCCCACAAGTTCACCCCCTTGTGGTCAATGTTCTCAAGGTGTACAACTTAGGTCAGCTTATACACGGGTTACAATGATAGTTGAATACATGACAGGTTTGTTTGTCAATCTACTGGATAAATATATAATAGAATAGTCTGCTTCATGTTTTACAGTGAAAAGGCACCACAGTCCTATTTTAAAGTTAATGCATTCTGAAAACTTACAAAACCTGTCGAAATAACATGGAAAGTGGAGTTGTGGTTCAGACTGTCGGTGTGTTTAGCTGCAACTGATTCACTCATCACTTGTCAACCAACCCATTTCAGCTCATCGATTGTCTTTGTAAGGAGCTTATTTCTTCCTTACTTTACCTGAAAGTGAAATAGTTTGAGTGAAACTATAGACTCAGTGGTTCTGGTCCTTCGTAACATGATCCATAAGACTAATTAGATAGCTATTGTCTTTTGTTTCAAATCAACTGAAGCTCAAGATAATGACAAGTTCTGAAAAGGCAATGGATGTTTTAAAGATGGAAGTAAACAAACCTGGAATCTAGCAACAGGAAGATAGAAACCACTGGAATGTGTGAATAAGACCAAATTGGCCTATTTTTGAATGTGTTTTATTTAACAGAAACATCAACAGCAAGTAAAAGTATATTTCCACTAATGTCTCTTTGGTTGGGTCAGAATTTAATAATCCATGGCAGCTCAGTTGAATTGCTCAATATTTTTCATTTTTTCAATGTCAGCAGTGCGCATTACCTGATACCATATTTGTTTTTAATTGCATGGCTCCACTCCTCCTGGACATGGCTGGAATCCAGTGTGTCGTAGGGAAGGAGGAAGGGGAACAGGGTTTTAGCTTTGTGGTAAAATGGCGAATAAACCTACTTTGTTACAATCTAGCTTCTACTTGCCAGTTGAACACTTGTTCTGCCTTCTTCTTAACACAAGTATTAGCGTAAACACCAGCAGAATATTGGTGGGTGGTGCTTGAAATGTTTTGAACTATCATGAGCATTGGGAAATGTGCCCGTTAACTAGTGGGCAGATTTAATGCAGGAAGAAGCTTGACAATGTCTGTTGGAAACAAAATCCAAACCGAGGTGATTACAAAATAACAACACAGTCTTAATGTATTCACAAGCAACTGTAATTATTTAGGATTGCTGTTTTTAAGTTATCATATTATCTCTCCCCTCTTTAAGATTGCCTTGTACTTCCCCAGTCTGAGTGGGAGAGAAGCTTACACGTTGCTGCCAATGATACACATGGTCAGCTGCTTGGCAGTACATAACAGCAGCAAGCAGTAACTAACCCTTTGTTTAGCCCTCTCTCTGGGAGTCTGCTGAACTCCTTCGCTTTGATATCATTGGTTCAAACTGACTGTGTGGAGACTACAGACTCAGGTCTGCATCTTATTGCTTGATGCTGCAGTACAATGGAGCATAAATATGCTGTTTTTAAAAATAATTTTCACTGTAATTTGAGCTACAGTCAGACAGGGATGTTTGGTATGCCAACATGTTCTTGTATTAACTCAATACCAGAGCTACTAGCCAGTACAGATTTGTTAGTGGAAGCAATAGGACAGTAAGGCTGGATTGACAGCTCACTCTGGG
The DNA here is from genome assembly GCF_044704955.1 of Pristiophorus japonicus. Classification (NCBI taxonomy): domain Eukaryota; kingdom Metazoa; phylum Chordata; class Chondrichthyes; family Pristiophoridae; genus Pristiophorus; species Pristiophorus japonicus. Next base: position 16,975,645 of record NC_091988.1, on the reverse strand, counting down.
AATTCAAATCAGTGTAAGGCAGTCTCTTGGGAGTGGTTTTACACTTCAGGGCTTTAGTGCACTTGACAGTCTTCTGTGTTGTACTGGTTGATTTACTTTGATCTCCATTCAAAACGACTTTACACGAGTGCAAAGGTGATGGTACAAATGTAGTCTGAGTTATGGTAAACATAATGATTTAGTTACCACAGAAATCCAAGGACAATCTGTCGTATTTGCTCTATCAGTGCTGCTTTGAGAACATTTTTACAATAAACAAAATAAGAAGAAACATGCCTGCTGTTTACAATAGGCTTCTTCCGAGTTAAATATATTAATAAGTACTTTGATAATGTCACTTTATTTATGTGTAAAGTTAATGAGCTTTTTCCTCAAGTCCAATCGCGAGATAATGGACCAGGATGTTATGGGGCCCACGACGACGTACGCACAGCGTTTCCACAGCACGAAAATCCAGAACTTGCGATCTGTCAAGATTCTGCTTGACGACCGATTGTACACATCCACAGAAAATGGACATTCGCTGGTGCAGAGTTGGAGTATTTGCCCAACTACTGCCCAGCGAATGCGCAAGAAACTCTTATGCCTGGTAAAAGCAGGTGTAAGGCCTTCTTTTACCAGCGTAAGGGTTTAAATAAATATTAAAATATATATTTTTTAATGATTTAAACATTCAAAAACCTTTAAAATTAGTATAGGTTATCTTTGGCTCCTTTAAAAATGTTTACATTTATTTTTCAAAAAATTGCATTTTTGTTTTAAATGTTTAATTACATTGTATTTTAATTAAGTTTGAATATGTGATGATTTATTTTTATTTAAGCGCTGTGAAAGTGCTTTTAGGGGATTACTATTATGCTCATGGGAAATCCGTATGTAAATGGAATCCCCTTAAGCATAGTAGGATTCCCCTTTGTTATTGGTTGGGCTGACCCACGTGATCCCGGGAACGCTTGTGAACCACATGCGTCCCTGGGATACATGGGTCTTTACGCAGACATATGCCTGCAGGCCCAGGAACGCGAGAGTCCAAAGGTTCGGAGGTACCAGGTAGGTGCGTACATTTCTCGCAGTTCGGAGGCGTTTGCCCATGGCAAGCCTCCAACCGCAATTTCCACCCCATGTTAGAATGGATTTTTGTGCTTGATTACATTTTCGTAATTAATTAGGTGATTGTGAGCCTATGAATGAGTAGAGATTTATTTTAGTTTTATAAGGAAACTTGAAAATATCTGCATCTATATCGTCATAACTCATATCACGTACTGTAATGGATTCTCAGAAACAAAATGCATGAGTCTAGATTTTCCGCTTGAGTTACTCCAGTAGCTCGGGCAGACAGAGGTATACCCTTGGGAGCCACTTCACTAGTTCGCTGACCTCATCTCTGGAGATCTTCCCTCCACAGCCACCAACCTCACAGTTCCATAACCCACACAGCCCACTTCTACCTCCTTCCCAAGATCCACAAACAGGACAGCCCCGGTAGACCCTTCATTTCAGCCTGTTCTTGGCCCACGGAACTGATTTCTTCCTATCTCGATTCTGGTTTTTCTCCCCCTTGTCCACTCTCTTCCCACCTACCTCGCGACTCCTCCGATGTCCTCCGCCACTTTAACAGTTTCCAGTTTCCCGGCTCCAAATGTTTCCTTTTCACCATGGATGTACAATCCCTCTGCACTTCCATCCCCCACCAGGATGGCCTGAGGGTGCTCCGCTTCTTCCTCGAGCAGAGGCCCAACCAGTCCCCATCCATCCCCACCCTCCTGCGCCTGGCTGAACTTGTTCTCACATTGAACAACTTCTCCTTTAACTCCACTCACTTCCTCCAAATTAAAGGTGTTGCTATGGGAACCCACATGGGTCCTAGCTATGCCTGCCTTTTCGTGGGATATGTAGAACATTCTTTGTTCCAGTCCTACTCGGGTCCACTCCCTCACCTCTTTTTCCGGTACATTGATGAACGTATCAGTGCCGTTTCCTGCTCTTGCCCTGAACTTGACAATTGTATTCACTTTGCATCCAATTTCCACCCTTACCTTCCTTTCACCTTCACATGGTCCATCTCCAACTCTTCCCTTACCTTCCTCGACTTCACTGTCACCATTTCTGGGGATAGACTATTGACAAACATTCACTATAAGCCCACCGACTCCCACAGCTACCTGGACCACACTTCCTCCCACCCCGCATCCTGTAAGGACTCCATTCCATTCTCCCAGTTTCTCCGTCTCCGTCGCATCTGCTCTAACGACACCACCTTCCACACTAGTTCCTCTGACATGTCTTCCTTTTTCCTCAACTGAGGATTCCCCTCCGCCGTGGTTAACATGGCTCTCGACCGTGTCCATTCTATTTCCCGCACCTCTGCCCTCACCCCTTCCCCTCCCTCTCAGAACCAGGATAGGGTTCTCCTTGTCATCGACCCGAAACATTAACTTTGTTTCTCTCCACAGATGCTGTCTGACCCACTGAGATGCCAGCACTTTCTGTTTTTATATCACTAGTTTGCTGCTTGCCCCTGCCATTTCAGGGATTTTTGTCGGAAGTGCCTTGGGGTATACAATTGGTTTGCCCAAAAATAACCAGGCATATTGCAATGATGTGCAAACATTGGAATAATGTTGTTGGACTTTTTAAAAAATATTTTATTCGTTGCCAATCTTTCCAATTCTTTGTCAGATCAACTTGTCAGATCATAAATGCCAAAGGTCACCTTGCGCCCAAACAAAGATCATTCTGCGCCAATGATTTTGCTCTTAGCCAAAAGGCCTAGAGCCAAAGCTGCACCGTTCCTGGAAGTACTGCAATACCAGGTTCGTGCATGGAGTTGGATGGGGCGTCCCCCACCCATCTCCATGGAGGTGGACGGGGCGCGTCCCCCACCCATCTCCATGGAGGTGGACGGGGCAAGCCCCCCACCCACCTCCTATTTCCAAAAAGCATAGGAGAACCACCTTCCTGATCCATGGTTACTCCCCTGTCAAGTCAGTTACGCATGATCTTAGCCAAAAGGCCGAGAAGCGATGAATGTTGTTGGACTTACTTTATGTCATTTGTTCTGGGAGCAAGGAACAACTGTTCATCCATTACATTCAGCATGGCTATGGGTGACATCGGGACCCTTTAAAATTGAAATGGCTCAAAAGCCGATGCAATCAGAGTGATCGGTTGCCGAGGTTAAGATTAAGTTTTTTATAAAAGTCAAATTTGTTTTGCCACATTGCCTTCGCAGTTGCATCACACGAGGTCACGGCAAACCTCCGAGCCCAGCAAGCCCATTTACAAAATGCAAATGACTCTGAGGCCAGCAAGTCAGCAGGAGTCAGGAGCACATCCATGCAGCAGGTGGTACTTGCACGGAGCATTGGTCAGGAAATTGTAGGCCTGTCGTGCCTGATCTCCCATTTGGAAAACAGCCATTGCGGGACCATAATTTCCTGACCAACATTCCCTGTGATCACCGGTCCTCACTGGGAGGACTTCAGTTAGGAATCAGCCCTTACATTTTCGCTAGCATTCAAACCCAGTGTTACATTTTTGCATTTTTGATATTTTTCTTGGGTTCAGTGTATCAAACCATTCCCACAGGCAAGCCGAGTCTGTCCTTACCTACCCAATACTTGGGTAATTTGGATAAACTCAGGAATTGAACAGATAACCTGCGTTATTGGGCCCGATATTGGTGGCTTAACCGCCCACTGCCGCCGACTGCCGCCGAGTTTTGCCTCCGGTTTCCTCTCTCTCTCCCAGTTTCCACTTGGGCTGCAGCGGGTCGGGGAGGGAGTACTGCCAGGAACTGCCCGCTGACATCCTCTGGCGGTTAAGTAGTGCAAGTGGCCTCTCGTCCGCCGAGATGCCAGATTGGTGCGGGCGGGTGTCGGTGGGAGTCGGCGCCAGCAGGGGGAAGGACCACTGCGTGGAGGCAGCTCGAACCCCGACGGTAGGTATGAAGAACGGGGAAAAAAAGGTTAGTGAACATATTTAAAGTTTTATTTTCATAGCGACTTATTTGGATGGGGGTCCCCTGAAGGTGTTCCGTTGTTTTCTTTTCCTAATGCTTTTTATTTTCAGCTCTTCCACCCTCCCTGGGCCTGACTCCATCCTCGATGGCACTTGGGCGGCAAGAGTCTTTGCTGCCGAGATTGAGAGCTCCCACCCACTTCCGCCCAGATTGATGGTGTAAGTCGTTATTATGCCGCCAGTCGATACCGCCATTTCTTTTAGAGGAATCTCCCTGGCAAAGTACTGCCCGGTCGCTCGCCGGCCATCGGTGGTACTTTCGGCGGCACTTGGGCGGGCCTTGGCCTTCATCAATTTCGGGCCCATTTTATTTTGGCTTATTCGTTCCAACACATGCTCCCTGACTTCAGAGGTTGGTAGATCAAACACTTTACTAGACCCATGGCTTAAGCTATAAACTGCCACACATAATTATGAATCAATTAATTGACAAGTGAACAGAAGTAATGATGCTGTATATTTACAGTAATAACAGACTAAACTATTCTTAGATGATTGAAAAATAATTAATAGTCTTTTCTGCTGCAGTAAAACGCAGTGTCATCTAAATCAAACACAAGTGGCTCTATTTTCTTTGCCAATTTTTGGTGCCCAGGAAGATGTACGGCTGATTTTTTTGTGCCCGATTGCGCCGCAAGAAAAATTTAATTTTGGGGCTGTGGTACCCGAAGTTAAATGAATTAACTGCGCAGGCAGCTATTAACGAATATGATATAATTGGGATTACAGAGACAGGGCTCCAGGGTGACCAGGGCTGGGAACTCAACATACAGGGGTAGTCAACATTCAGGAAGGATAGACAGAAAGGAAAAGGAGGTGGGGTAGCGTTGATGGTTAAAGAGGAAATTAACGCAATAGTAAGGAAGGACATTAGCTTGGATGATGTGGAATCAGTATGGGTAGAACTGCGGAATACCAAAGGGCAGGAAACGCGAGTGGGAGTTGTGTACAGACCACCAACAGTAGCAGTGAGGTTGGGGACAGCATCAGACAAGAAATTAGGGATGCGTGCAATAAAGGTACAACAGTTACCATGGGCGACTTTTATCGACATATAGATTGGGTGAACCAAACTGGTAGCAATACGATGGAGGAGGATTTCCTGGAGTGTATTAGGGATGGTTTTCTAGACCAATATGCCGAGGAACAACTAGAGGGCTGGCCATCCTAGACTGGGTGATGTGTAATGAGAAAGGACTAATTAGCAATCTTGTTGTGTGAGGCCCCTTGGGGAAGAGTGACCATAATATGGTAGAATTCTTTATTAAGATGGAGAGTGACACAGTTAATTCAGAGACTAGGGTCCTGAACTTAAGGAAAGGTAACCTCGATGGTATGAGACGTGAATTGGCTAGAATAGACTGGCGAGTGATACTTAAAGGGTTGACGGTGGATAGGCAATGGCAAACATTTAAAGATCACATGGATGGACTTCAACAATTGTACATCCTGTCTGGAGTAAAAACAAAACTGGGAAGGTGGCTCAACTGTGGCTAACAAGGGAAATTAGGGATAGTGTTAAATCCAAGGAGGAGGCACATAAATTGGCCAGAAAAAGCAGCAAACCTGAGACTGGGAGAAATTTAGAATTCAGCAGAGGAGGACAAAGGGTTTAATTAGGAGGGGGGAAATAGAATATGAGAGGAAGCTTGCTGGGAACATAAAAACTGACTGCAAAAGCTTCTATAGATATGTGAAGAGAAAAAGATTACTGAAGACAAACATAGGTCCCTTGCAGTCAGAATCAGGTGAATTTATAATGGGGAACAAAGAAATGGCAGACCAATTGAACAAATACTTTGGTTCTGTCTTCACGAAGGAAGACACATATAACTGTTAAGTCCTGACTCTAATGTACTGACTTACACGAGACACATGCTGAAGTCAAGGTCACTCAGGACCTGCACCTTTAATTCCAGCTCTCCAGTGCTGCACTTGCCTGAGACCTCCCTTTATATACCACAGTGGGACAGGTATGGAGTGTCTCCTGCAAGTGCACCCCTGGTGGTAAGGTATGCTTATTGTTACAGGTCATATCCAGTTACAGTCATGTATAGCATGGCAAGATACAGTTATAATCAGTAATGTGAGATACATGACATCACCCTCCCCCAAGGTCTTATTGCCTTTATAGATTCAGTCTCTCAGGTGGTCTGCGATCTCGCGTGGAGCACCTTAGTTGTGGTTCAGTTGTTTGCCTTGGTGCCTGTTTTTCATTCGATGTGATTGCTGGTATCTCGCCTGGGCTGTCCGTTTCGTTCGGTGTGATTGCTGGTATCTCGCCTGGGCTGTCTGTTGAGATTGCCCTTTCCTCAGATTGTTCCACCTGTCTGTCCACCAGGTGTGGTGTGAGTTCCACATTGTAGTCTGCCTCTGGTTCTTCAGTGTTATCAGTGAATCTACGTTTTACTTGGTCTACATGCCACCGGCAGGTTTGGCCATTGTCCATTTGTACAACCAGTAGCCTGTTTCCCTCTTTGTCTGTTACTGTCCCTACAAGCCATTTGGGACCCCGGCCATAGTTTAGCACAAACACTTTGTCCCCTATCTCATTCCACCTCCCCCTCGCATTTCAGTCATGGTCCTCAGTTAGCTTTTGACGCTTAGACTCAACAATTTCATGCATGTCTGGGAGGATTAATGAGAGCCTGGTCGTTAAGGTTTGTTTTATCCATAGCTGCGCGGGGGGGAACCCCAGTCAACGAATGCGGACGAGATCTGTATGCCAGCAGCAGTCGCGATAGGCGGCTCTGCAGCGTGGGACCTTGGATTCTGAGCATGCCTTGTTTAATGATCTGCACTGCTCACTCCGCCTGGCCATTGGAGGCCGGCTTGAAAGGTGCCGTCTTAACGTGATTTATACCGTGGTCAATTATAAAATTGTGAAATTCTGCACTGGTGAAGCACGGACCATTATCACTGATGTCAGGAATGCCGTGCATTGCAAACATGGTTCTAAGGCTCTCCACAGTGGTGGAGGTGGTGCTCGAGTTTAAAATGGTGCACTCGATCCATTTTGAAAATGCATCAACGACTACGAGGAACATTTTGCCCATGAATGGGCCCGCATAGTCTACATGCACCCATGACCACGGTTTGGTGGGCCAGGGCCAGGGGCTTAGGGGGGCCTCCCTGGGGGCATTACTGAGTTGGGAACAAATGGTGCACTGACGGACGCAGAGCTCCAAGTCCGCGTCAATGCCAGACCACCAGACATGAGATCTGGCTATGGCCTTCATAAGGGCGATCCTCAGGTGCTCGCGATGGAGCTCCCGGACAAACGCCTCCCTGCCTCGTAAGTGCATAACTACTCGGCTGCCCCACATCAGGCAGTCTGCCTGTAGTGAGGGTTCATGCATGCGCCTATGGAAGGGTTTGACCTCCTCGGGGCAGGCATTGCGAGCCTCTGCCCAGTCACCGGTTAAAACGCATCTTTTAACTAGAGATAACGTGGGGTCGCTGGTCGTCCAGACTCTGATTTGGCGAGCCGTTATGGGCGAATCTGTGGATTCAAAGGCATTGATTGCCATGACCATCTCACAGTCCTGTTCATCAGACCCTTCTGTGGTTGCCAGGAGTAGCCTGCTAAGCACGTCGGCACAGTTGTCTGTGCCTGGTCTGTGCCTTATCGTGTAGTCGTAAGCCGCCAGCATGAGTGCCCACCACTGAATGTGCGCCGAAGCGTTGGCGTTGATTGCCTTGCAATCGGATAGTAGGGATGTGAGGGATTTGTGGTCGGTTTCTAATGCAAACTTAGCCCCGAAAAGGTATTGGTGCATCTTTTTGACACCGTACACGCACGCGAGCGCCTCCTTCTCAACCATACCGTACCCGCGCTCCGCCCGCGAAAGTGACCTGGAGGCATAAGTAACGGGCTGCAATTTACCCGCACCATTGGCGTGCTGTAAAATGCACCCGACCCCGTACGCTGACGCATCACATGTAAGGACTAACTTTCTACCTGGGTCAAAAAAGGCTAAACACTCTCGGAACATAGAAGGTTGCGTGCCTTATTGAAGGCGTGTTCTTGGGCGTCCCCCCAAAACCAATCACACCCCTTTCTGAGTAGCACGTGGAGAGGCTTCAGCAGCATGCTCAAGTTCTGCATAAAGTTCCCAAAGTAATTGAGTAGCCCGAGAAAGGCGCGCAGTTCCGAGACATTCCGGGGCCTGGGTGCCAGGCGAATTGCTTCGGTTTTGGATTCGGTTGGGCAGATTCCATCAGCGGCAATTCTTCTGCCCAAAAATTCAACCTCAGGTGCGAGAAACAGACACTTGGATTTCTTAACTCTTAGACCTACCCGATCCAATTGACTTAGTACTTCCTCAAGATTGCGGAGTTGAGAGTCGGTGTCCCTGCTCGTGATGAGTATGTCATCTTGAAACACAACTGTCCCCAGGATGGACTTGAGCAGACTTTCCATGTTGCGCTGGAATATAGCAGCTGCCAACCTGATGTCGAATAGGCATCGATTGTACACAAAAAGGCCTCGATGTGTGTTGATGGTGATGAGTAGCTTAGATTCTTCGGTCAGTTCTTGCGTCATATACGCAGATGTGAGGTCAAGTTTCGAGCAAAGTTTTCCTCCAGCCAACGTGGCAAATAGGTCCTCCACTCTGGGCAGCGGGTATTGGTTCTGTCGGGAGACTCTGTTTATGGTAGGCTTGTAATCCCCACAGATTCTCATGGATCCATCAGGCTTCATGACGGGGACGATGGGACTTGCCCAATCGCTGAATTCCATGGGAGAAATTATGCCTTCCCGCAGAAGCCGGTCCAGTTCATTTTCAATCTTTTCCTTCATCACATAAGGCACAGCTCTAGTCTTGTGATGGACCGATCTGGCATTCTGTGTGATGTAGAGTCTAACTTTAGCCCCTTTGAAGGTGCCCACACCTGGCTGAAAGAGACGTTCAAAACAGCTTAGAACTGTTGAGCAGGAGGTCCGTTCCTCTGATGACATGGCGTGAACTGAAGGAAATCCTTATTAGTCAGGAAATTATGTTAGGGAAATTAATGGGATTGAAGGCCGATAAATCCACAGGGCCTGATAGTCTGCATCCTAGAGTACTTAAGGAAGTGGCCCTAGAAATAGTGGATGCAATGCTGATCATTTTCCAACAGTCTATCGACTCAGGATCAGTTCCTATGGACTGGAGGGTAGCTAATGTAACACCACTTTTTAAAAAAGGAGGGAGAGAGAAAACAGGGAATTATAGACCGGTTAGCCTAACATCAGTAGTGGGGAAAATGTTGGAATCAATTATTAAGGATGAAATAGCAGCGCATTTGAAAAGCAGTGACAGGATCGGTCCAAGTCAGCATGGATTTATGAAAGGGAAATCATGTTTGACAAATCTTCTGGAATTTTTTGAGGATGTAACTAGTAGAGTGGACAAGGGAGAACCAGTGGATGTGGTGTATTTGGACTTTCAAAAGGTTTTTGACAAGGTCCCACACAAGAGATTAGTGTGTAAAATTAAAGCACATGGTATTGGGGGTAATGTATTGACGTGGATAGAGAACTGGTTGGCAGACAGGAAGCAGAGAGTAGGGATAAATGGGTCCTTTTCAGAATGGCAGACAGTGACTAGTGGGGTGCCGCAGGGCTCAGTGCTGGGAACCCAGCTGTTTGCAATATATATTAATGTTTTAGATGAATGAATTGAGTGTAATATCTCCAAGTTTGCAGACGACACAAAGCTGGGTGGCGGTGTGAGCTGTGAGGAGGATGCTAAGAGGCTGCAGGGTGGCTTGGACAGGTTAGGTGAGGGGGCAAATGCATGGCAGATGCTGTATAATGTAGATAAATGTGAGGTTATCCACTTTGATGCCAAAAACATGAAGGCAGGATATTATCTGAATGGCGGCAGATTAGGAAAAGGGGAGGTGCAACGAGACCTGGGAGTCATAGTACATCAGTGATTGAAAGTTGGCAAGCAGGTACAGCAGGCGGTGAAGAAGACAAATGGGGTGGTGGCCTTCATAGCTAGGTGCTTTGAGTATAGGAGCAGGGCGGTCTTAATACAGTTGTACAGGGCCTTGGTGAGGCCTCACCTGGAATATTGTGTTCAGTTTTAGTCTCCTAATGTGAGGAAGGACGTTCTTGCTATTGAGGGAGTGCAGCGAAGGTTCACCAGACTGATTCCCGGGATGGTGGGACTGACGTATGAGGAGAGGCTGGATCAACTGGGCCTGTATTCACTGGAGTTTAGAAGAATGAGAGGGGATCTCAGAGAAACATATAAAATTCTGATGGGACGGGACTGGTTAGATGCAGGAAGAATGTTCCCGATGTTGGGGAAGTCCAGAACCAGGGGTCACAGTCTAAGGATAAGGGGTAAGCCATTTAGGAGCAAGATGAGGAGAAACTTCTTCACTCAGAGAGTTGTTAACCTCTGGAAATCTCTACTGCAGAGAGTTGCTGATGCCAGTTCGTTAGATATATTCAAGAGGGAGTTAGATATGGCCCTGACAGATAAAGGCATCAAGGGGTATGGAGAGAAAGCAGGAAAAGGATACTAAGGTGAATGATCAGCCAAGATCTTATTGAATGGCGGTGCAGGCTCGAAGGGCCGAATGGCATACTCCTGCAGCTATTTTCTATGTTTCTATGTTTCTAAATCTGGGGGTGGAGCTTCAAGTGTGCGCCAAAAAGTCTCTGAGCAACGCCGGGAAAAGAAAAACTTTTTCCACGTGACACATGTGTTCGCGCATCCACAGTGAAACTTCCTGGTCCGGATCAAGAGCTTGTGAGAATACATTGGGATTGGAACTGGATCTGGACTTTTCAATTTTAGATTCAAAAGATGGATCCAAGGGAAGGGGAAGGAGAAGGAGATGGGGAAGGGGAAGGGGGAAGGGCCAAGAGATTTCTAACAGAAGAAATTGAGCCGCTGGTGGACATCACTGAGAGGAAAGGAAGAATGGGACAAAAGAAACTGAAACCCTCTCTACTTGCAAAACTTTGGGACCAAGTTGCAGAAGAGCTTAATGCAGTGGCCATGACCCCAAGAAGTGGCACGCAGATCAAAAAGAAGTGGCAGGACCTTGGGCAAGCAGTTACTGTAAGTAATATTTTTATTTATGCTCTGCAATTACATTTGTAAATGTGACTAATATGTGTGTATGCGTGGCCACCACAGCAGAAGGACCCTTTCTTAAAATGTTCTATTTTCATCTTCGCAGAGGAAGGTGTCACAGATCAAGCGAGAAAGATCAAAAACTGGAGGAGGTGTGCCAAGTAGGCTGCAACTAACAGTCGTGGAACAGAGAGTCGCTGATATGATTAAATCTCGCAAGAGGCGATCAACCACCAATGTGGACGCTGGGCCCAGGTTACCGAGAGAGGGTAAGCCCAGCAAATTGCACAGTCTGGATTGGCATTGTGGCCTTTGAAAAGAGCCTGCGCTGTGTGACCCGCGTACTCATGTCACCCTGCCCCCTCTGCCCCCTCCCCTGCTGCTAACCAAACATCTGCTCTGTTATGTTTTGCAGATGTTGAGCATCAGGAAGAGACAGAAGCTGAAGCAGAGGAACAGGAAGCCGTCAGTCCAGATATTCTTCTTCAACTTCAGGATGAGGATGAGTTGGACAATGAAGGGCGGCAGGAAGCCCCCAATAATGAGATAGTCACATTGCAATTGGAGCCACTGAACCCCTTGAGGGTGCCAAGCCTTTTGCTGAGCGATACAACCGACATGACATTTCGTGTTGTACAGTCTGAGGCTGCGGGTCCCAGTGGGTTGCAGTAAGCCACACCTGGGAGACGGCCGAGGAGGGTGGGAAGGAGAGCTCAACCTGAAATACAGGATGCAGTGGACACAGGACAGATCATGGGAATAAGTAGAGAGAGCATTGAGATAACAAGATCGCTCCTGGACACCATGGGTGGGGTGAGGGTAGAATTAGCAACACTGTCAGTAGAAGTAGCAACACTGTCTGGAGGAATGGGAGCAGTGTCGGGACAGATGAGGGAGGGGATGTCGGAGATTAGGGAGGGAATGTCAGAGATTAGGGAGGGAATGTCGGAGGCAGCTGACGTAGTGTTGGGACAGATGAGGGAGGGGATGTCAGAGATTAGGGAGGGAATGTCGGAGATTAGGGAGGGAATGTCGGAGGCAGCTGACGCAGTGTCGGGACAGATGAGGGAGGGGATGTCGGAGAGAGTTGCTGCAATAAGTGGACACACCCGGGCTGTCATTGCCCAACAGCAATTGGCAGCATCAACTGCTGACACTCACTTTCCAATCCCCAGACCAACCTCGGGTAGTGTGCCGCGGGTTGATCCACAGGCTGAAGAAGAGTCCGACGGTGAACCTGGGCCTTCCACAATGCAGTCTGCTCGGTCTGTCCCTGTCCAAACCCACCAACAACAAATGCGCCTCCGCACAGAAAGCAGAAAAACCCTGGGGTCGGGGGTGAGGAAGCAGAAGTCTGAGACAACGGGCACGGGTAGGGGCAGAGGCAACAATAGGGGCAAGAGGGTGCACAGCACTAAGGTCTTTGATTAAGGGGGAGGAGAGATGGCTGCAGCTAGAGTTTGTTTGTTTGTTTGTTGCTGCTACTTGTTGTTTTTTCATTGAAAAGTTTACAGTTTGATACCACTTTGTTTATTAAAGTTAGGTAAAACTGTACAAATGTTTAATAAACCTAATTAATTTTTAAATTCAAGCAGAATCCTGCATATTTTTTTTTGAATTAAAGCAACATTAACAAGCACATTACGTACATTATTATGCACATTATTATTTCACACCAACAGGTGCAAAGAGTCAACACTGTCGGGCCGTTTAGCCTTCAGGCAGCAAAGTGATCACAGATTATCTGCTGATGCAAGTCTCTAGCTATAGAAACATAGAAAATAGGTGCAGGAGCAGGCCATTCGGCCCTTCGGGCCTGCACCACCGTTCAATATAATCATGGCTGATCATGCAACTTTGCATGAGGCTGCCTCCTCCTCCTCCATCACCCTGCGGGTTGAGGTGGTGGCATGGGTTCATCCACCTCCTCCTGCTGCTGTTGCTCCTCCTCCTCCTCTTCGTCCTCATTGTCAGCCTTCTCATCCTACTCTTCCTAATGTGTCAGGGCAACCCAAGGCAAAAAGCAGAAAGGGCCACATTACAGCAAGATTCAAAAGGGGCAAAGTGTGTTAAAAAGACAAGCCTGAAGGCTCTGTGCCTCAATGCGAGGAGTATTCGGAATAAGGTGGATGAATTAACTGCGCAGATAGCAGTTAACGGATACGATTGTGATTGGCATCACAGAGACATGGCTCCAGGGTGACCAAGGCTGGGAACTCAACATCCAAGGGTATTCAGCATTTCGGAAGTATAGACAGAAAGGAAAAGGAGGCGGGGTGGCGTTGCTGGTTAAAGAGGAAATCAATGCAATTGGAAGGAAAGACATTAGCCTGGATGATGTGGAATCGGTATGGGTGGAGCTGCGGAATTCCAAAGGGCAGAAAACGCTAGTGGGAGTTGTGTATAGACTACCAAATAGTAGTAATGAGGTTGGGGACAGCATCAAACAATAAATAAGGGATGTGTGCAATAAAGGTACAAAAGTAATCATGGGCGACTTTAATCTACATATAGATTGGGCTAACCTAAATTGGTAGCAACGCAGTGAAGGAGGATTTCCTGGAGTGTATTAGCGATGGTTTTCTAGACCAATATGTCGAGGAACCAGCCAGGGAGCTGGCCATCCTCGAGAAGGGACTAATTAGCAATCTTGTTGTGCGAGGCCCTTTGGGGAAAAGTGACCATAATATGGTAGAATTCCTTATTAAGATGGAGAGTAACAAAGTTAATTCGGAAACTAGGGTTCTGAACTTAAGGAAAGGTAACTTCGACGGTATGACGTGTGAATTGGCTAGAATAGACTGGCAGAGGATACTTAAAGGGTTGACGGTGGATAAGCAATGGCAAACATTTAAAGATCACAAGGATGATCAGCAATTGTACATCCCTGTCTGGAGTAAAAATAAAACGGGGAAGGTGGCTCAACCATGGCTAACAAGGGAAATTAAGGATAGTGTTAAAACCAAGGAAGAGGCATATAAATTGGCTAGAAAAAGCAACAAACCCGAGGACTGGGAGAAATTTAGAATTCAACAGGGGAGGACTAAGGGTTTAATTAAGAGGGGGAAAATAGAGTGCGAGAGGAAGCTTGCAGGGAACATAAAAACTGACTGCAAAAGCTTCTATAAATATGTGAAGAGAAAAAGATTAGTGAAGACAAACGTAGGTCCCTTGCAGTCGGATTCAGGTGAATTTATAATGAGGAACAAAGAAATGGCAGACCAATTGAACCAAAACTTCGGTTCTGTCTTCACAAAGGAAGATACAAATAACCTTCCGAATGTACTAGGGGACAGTGGGTCCAGCGAGAATGAGGAACTGAAAGATATCCTTATGAGGTGGGAAATTGTGTTAGGGAAATTGATGGGATTAAAGGCCGATAAATCCCCGGGTCCTGATAGTTTGCATCCCAGAGTACTTAAGGAAGTGGCCCTAGAAATAGTGGATGCATTGGTGATCATTTTCCAACAATCTATCGACTCTGGATCAGTTCCTATGGACTGGAGGGTAGCTAATGTAACGCCACTTTTTAAAAAAGGAGGGAGAGAGAAAGCGGGTAATTATAGATCAGTTAGCCTGACATCAGTAGTGGGGAAAATGTTGGAATCAGTCATTAAGGATGAAATAGCAGCCCATTTGGAAAGCAGTTAGAGGATCGGACCGAGTCAGCATGGATTTATGAAAGGGAAATCATGCTTGACGAATCTTCTGGAATTTTTTTGAGGATGTAACGAGTAGAGTGGACAAGGGAGAACCAGTGGATGTGGTGTATTTGGACTTTCAAAAGGCTTTTGACAAGGTTCCGCACAAGAGATTGGTGTACAAAATCAAAGCGCATGGTATTGGGGGTAATGTACTGACATGGAGAGAGAACTGGTTGGCAGACAGGAAGCAGAGAGTCGGGATAAATGGGTCCTTTTCAGAATGGCAGGCAGTTACTAGTGGGGTGCCGCAGGGCTCAGTGCTGGGACCTCAGCTCTTTACAATATACATTAATGATTTGGATGAAGGAATTGAGTGTAATATCTCCAAGTTTGCAGATGACACTAAACTGGATGGTGGTGTGAGCTGTGAGGAGGGCGCTCAGAGGCTGCAGGGTGACTTGGACAGATTAGGTGAGTGGGAAAATACATGGCAGATGCAGTATAATGTGGATAAATGTGAGGTTATCCATTTTGGGGGCAAAAACACGAAGGCAGAATATTATCTGAATGGCGGCAGACTAGAAAAAGGGGAGGTGCAACGAGACCTGGGTGTCATGGTTCATCAGTCACTGAAAGTGGGCACGCAGGTACAGCAGGCGGTAAAGAAGGCAAATGGTATGTTGGCCTTCATAGCTAGGGATTTGAATATAGGAGCAGGGAGGTCTTACTGCAGTTGTACAGGGCCTTAGTGAGGCCTCACCTGGAATATTGTGTTCAGTTTTGGTCTCCTCGTCTGAGGAAGGACATTCTTGCTGTTGAGGGAGTACAACAAAGGTTCACCAGACTGATTCCAGGGATGGCTGGCTGTCATATGAGGAAAGACTGGGTCAACTGGGTCTTTATTCACTGGCGTTTATAAGGATGAGAGAGGATCTCATAGAAACATTTAAGATTCTGACGGGACTGGTCAGGTTAGATGCGGGAAGAATGTTCTCGATGTTGAGGAAATCCAGAACCAGGGGACATAGTCTTAGGATAAGGGGTAGGCCATTTAGGACTGAGATGAGGAGAAACCTCTTCACTCAGAGAGTTGTTGACCTGTGGAATTCCTTACCGCAGAGAGTTGTTGATGCCAGTTCATTGGATATATTCAAGAGGGAGTTAGAGATGGCCCTTACGGTTAAGGGGATCAAGGGGTATGGAGAGAAAGTAGGAAAGGGGTACTGAAGGAATGATCAGCCATGATCTTATTGAATGGCAGTGCAGGCTCGAAGGGCCGAATGGCCTACTCCTGCACCTATTTTCTATGTGTCCTCCCTTCCACTTTCTTCCCTCAGGAGGATCTTCAATGTCCATGGCCTGGCCTCTCATGATGGCCAAGTTCTGCAGCAGGCAGCACACTACAGTAAACTGACTGACGTGGTAAGGGGCATAATGCAGGTAGCCTCCAGAATGGTCCAGGCATTGGAAACACTGCTTAAGTATGCCAATTGTCCTCTCTATGATGCTCCGTGTCATTATGTGTGACATGTTGTACTGACACTCTGGCTCAGTGCGGGGATTACGTAGGGGGGGTCATAAGCCAGGTGGCGAGCCCATACCCTTTGTCCCCGAGCAACCAGCTGTGCCCTTCTGGCAGCTCCTGAAACATCGCAGTTATAACGCTCTCACATAGAATGAAAGTATCATGGATGCTCCCTGTATATTTGGCATCCACTGCCATGATCCAATGCATATCGTCGCAGACGAGCTGGACATTTGGGAATGTAACCTTTTCCTGTTGCAATAAACCTCAGAATCATCCAAAGGTGCTCTGAAGGCGATTTGGATACAGTCAATCGCACCCTGTACCTTTGGGAAGCCAGCAATTCTGGAGAACCCCATAGCCCTGTCGTGCATCGCCTGAGTGATCAATGGGAAATTGATGAACTGGTCTCCTTTGGCATACAGTGCAGCAGTCACCTGTCGAATGTGTGCCGTGCTGCGAGATGCAGCACATGTCCCCAGTTGCTGCTTGAAATGAGCCAGAAGCATAGAAGGCAAGTGCTGCAGTGACCTTTACTTCCACAAGTAGGGCAGTCCTCCTGCTACTTCTTGGCTGTTTGTCTGCCCTGATTAGCTGGCAGATCTCAGTGATTACCTCCTTTCTAAAATGCAGCCTGTGAATGCAGTCTGCCTCACTCAGGCGTAGGTATGAACGCCTGTCCCCATTAATCCCCAAGCGATCTGGTTTCTGTGCTGTCAATGTCATATTATCCGTCGCCTCTGCATGGCATGCATGTAAACTGTCATGCATGTATGCTTGGGGTTACTAGCCACCAGGTGGCGCCACTGTCGGAGGTCATTGGGCTGTACGCAAGTTTGTGCGACCCAGGTATAAAAGGCAAGCCATCATGTAATGTCATCACTTTGGGCCCTAATCAAGCAGAGCCAGGTTACAGTATTCAGTCTATTGAGTTATTACATAAGTAACATTTGGCGACGAGGTAACTTAAGAACCTTTGCATGCAAAATTGAGCACAATTGGAATTCTGGAGAGATTCGTGGAGGGAGAGGACTGGGCAGATTTTGTAGCTTGCCTGGACCAGTACTTCGTGGCCAACAAAATGGAGGAATCCACTGGCACAGGCGGTCATCCTCACGGTTTGCGGACCGAAAATCTATGAACTCATAAAGAATCTTCTCTCGCCTGCAAGTCCAATGAACAAGGACTATGAGGAATTGTGTGCTCTGGTCTGTGACCATATCAAACCAGAAGAAGGCATCATCATCTCACGATATCGATTTTACAAGCACGTTCGTTCTGAGGGCCAGGATGTGTCGGAATTTGTTGCCGACTTAAGACATCTAGCTGGACCATGTAAGTTCAATAACGCATTGGGAGACATGCTGCGGGACTTCTTTGTAATCGGCATCAACCTCGAGGTAATCCTGCGTAAACTACTGGTGGCGGAGATGCCGGATTTGAGCAAGGCCATCACGATTGCCCAGGCATGCTTGACGACGGACAAAAACTTAAAGCAGATATCATCGAAAAATTGGAACTCGGCAAGTGCTGTAAACAAGATTGTATCGTCGTGTGGCAGAGCTGCATATGGCAGGGCCTATTCGACTGTGTATGCCCAAAATCCGCCAACGGGAATGAATCCAATTTCACCGTGTTGGCGTTGTGGGGGCAATCATCGGCCTCATCAGTGTCGGTTTAAACTGTACATTTGTAAAGGCTGTTCGAAACTGGGGCATCTCCAGCGTATGTGTCCGCAACTGAGCAAGTAACACACCACTTGGAAGGTAATGACCAGTATAGTGCGCAATCCAAAATACCAGAGGAGGAAGTGTATGGACTGTATTTGTTCCTAACAAAGAGTCAACCGATAATGATTAATGTGAAACTTAACGGTGTGTCGGTACCGATGGAATTGGACACGGGTGCGAGTCAATCAATAATGAGCCAGAGGACATTTCACAAGCTGTGGAATACTAAGCCTGTGAGGCCTAAGCTGAGTCCAGTCAATGGCAAGTTGCGTACATATATTAATGAACTCATAATGGAGATTGGCAGTGCAGTAGTCAAGGTGTCGTATGATGGTGCGGTTCATGATTTACCATTATGGGTTGTTCCAGGCAATGGTCCAACGCTGTTCGGCAGGAATTGGCTAGAAAAAATCAAATGGAATTGGAACGATATCAAAGCATTGTCGGAGGAGGATGATACTCCATGTGCTCAAGTGCTGAGCAAGTTCCCCTCGCTGTTTGAACAAGGCATCGGCAATTTCATGGGAGCCAAGGTGCAGATCCACGTGGACTCAGATGCAAGACCCGTCCATCATAAAGCTCGGGCGGTTCAGTACATGATGAGGGAGAAGGTCGAAATCAAACAGGACAGACTCCAGCGTGAAGGGGTCATACCACCGGTCGAATTTAACGAATGGGCCAGTCCCATTGTTCTTGTGTTGAAGAGTGATGGCAATGTCAGGATTTGTGGCGTCTACAAGGTTACGATCAACCGAGTTTCGAAACAGGATCAATACCCGTTACTGAAGGCTGATGACCAGTTTGCAACGCTAGCCGGGGGGGGAAGTCGTTCACTAAACTGGATCTGACGTCGGCCTACATGACACAGGAGCTGGTCAAGACGTCAAAGAACCTTACGTGCATCAACATTCATAAAGGATTGTTTATCTACAACAGGTGTCCTTTTGGAATTCGCTCAGCTGCAGCCATATTTCAGAGGAACATGGAGAGTCTACTGAAATCCGTCCCTAGAACCGTCGTGTTCCAAGATGACATCCTAGTCACAGGGCGTGACACCGCCGAACATCTGAATAACTTGGAAGAGGTTCTACATCGTCTGGACAAAGTGGTACTCAGACTGAAACGTTCGAAGTGCATCTTCATGGCACCGTAAGTCGAATTCCTGGGGAGGAAAATTGCTGCTGATGGTATCAGGCCTACGGACTCAAAAACCAAGGCCATCAAAAATGCACCCAAGCCTCAGAATGTGATGGAGCTGCGTTCGTTTCTTGGTCACCTCAACTACTTCGGTAATTTCCTACCTAGATTGAGCACTTCATTAGAGCCACTGCACATGCTGCTCAGAAAAGGCGACAACTAGGTTTGGGGTGTGTCCCAAGATAGAGCCTTCAAGAAAGCTACAAATCTGCTTTGCTCTAACAAGTTGCTGGTACATTATGAACCGTGCAAGCGTCTCGTATTGTCCGGGTTTTTGCCCAGGTATGGCAGCCAGTGCGCCCCCTCCATCCTGGAATTGCCCCCGGAGCTCCACGCAGGCTGATCCCGTTCTACCCGGCGATGGATATCGCGAAAGTGGGCCAACATCCGCTCATGGGTCAAAAGTTAAAGGGGAGGTCACCAGTGCCCTTGGCGGTTTTACTGACTCTCCAGTTGGCTACAATACTTGTCGCCGAGCATGGTCCAGGATGCCATCATGCAGTCTGGCACTCCATTTTGGCTGTCCTGGTGGCCTGGTGGAGGTCATCATGGCCTTGCAGAGTGTGCAGGAGCCCTCCACTTTAAACTGCAGATCGCGCCCCATTAGCATCACTGGACCCGCCCCTACAGGAAGTGGAGCGCGCCAATTCCGCGGCCAGGGTGGGACTTTTGCGTGGGCACAGGAAATATCACCTCAAGCAGGTTAATGCCCTTAATTGGGGCACAGGGCAATTTCACCACCCTTATTCCTAATCCACTAATATTTAATAAATAAATACAGGAGTGAACTGCTGTGAAACATTTATCAGGCTGCACAACTTTACTACTCAGTGGAAGAAACTGTTGCACATTATGTCCAACACATGGAAAACACAATGGGCAGGACTTTCCTCCATAGTCCTGCCAGTTTTCCACAGTTAAGAGACGAGAAATTAGGGATGCATGCAATAAAGGTACAGCAGTTATCATGGGTGACTTTAATCTACATATTGATTGGGCTAAGTAAACTAGTAGCAATGCGGTGGAGGAGGATTTCCTGGAGTGTATTAAGGATGGTTTTCTAGACCAATATGTCGAGGAACCAACTAGAGGGCTGGCCATCCTAGACTGGGTGATGTGTAATGAGAAAGGACTAATTAGCAATCTTGTTGTGCGAGCCCCTTGGGGAAGAGTGACCATAACATGGTCGAATTCTTTATTAAGATGGAGAGTGACACAGTTAATTCAGAAACTAGGGTCCTGAACTTAAGGAAAGGTAACTTTGATGGTTTGAGGCATGAATTGGCGAGAATAGACTGGCAAAAGATACTTAAAGGGTTGACGGTGGATAGGCAATGGCAAACATTTAAAGATCACATGGATGAACTTCAGCAATTGTATATCCCTGTCTGGAGTAAAAATAAAAGGGGAAGCTGGCTCAACCGTGGCTAACAAGGGAAATTAAGGATAGTGTTAAATCCAAGGAAGAGACATTCAAATTGGCCAGAAAAAGCAGCAAGCCTGAGGACTGCTAGAATTCAGCAGAGGAGGACAAAGGGTTTAATTAAGAGGGGGAAAATAGAGTCCGAGAAGAAGTTTGCCGGGAACATAAAAACTGACTGCAAAAGCTTCTTTAGATATGTGAAGAGAAAGAGATTAGTGAAGACAAATGTAGGTCCCTTGCACTCGGATTCAGGTGAATTTATGATGGCGAACAAAGAAATGGCAGACCAACTGAACAAATACTTGGGTTCTGTCTTCATGAAGGAAGACACAAATAACCTTCCAGGAGTACTAGGGGAAGGAGGAACTGAAGAATATCCTTATTCCGCGGGAAATTGTGTTTGGGAAATTGATGGGATTGAAGGCCGATAAATCCCCGGGGCCTGATAGTCTGCATCCCAGAGTACTTAAGGAAGTGGCCCAGAAATAGTGGATGCATTGGTAATCATTTTCCAACAGTCTATCGACTCTGGATCAGTTCCTATGGACTGGAGGGTAGCTAATGTAACACCACTTTTTAAAAAGGGAGGGAGAGAGAAAACGGGTAATTATAGACCGGTTAGCCTGACATCAGTAGTGGGGAAAATGTTGGAATCAATTATTAAGGATGAAATAGCAGCGCATTTGGAAAGCAGTGACAGGATCAGTCCAAGTCAGCATGGATTTCTGAAAGGGAAATCATGCTTGACAAATCTTCTGGACTATTTTGAGGATGTAACTAGCAGAGTGGAAAAGGGAGAACCAGTAGATGTGGTGTATTTGGACTTTCAAAAGGCTTTTGACAATGTCCCACACAAGAGATTAGTGTGCAAAATCAAAGCATATGGTATTGGGGGTAATATACTGACGTGGATAGAGAACTGGTTGGCAGACAGGAAGCAGAGAGTCGGGATAAACGGGTCCTTTTCAGAATGGCAGGCAGTGACTAGTGGAGTGCCACAGGGCCCTGTGCTGGGACCCCAGCTCTTTACAATATATATCAATGATTTAGATGAGTAATTGAGTGTAATATCTCCAAGTTTGCAGATGACACTAAACTGGGTGGCGGTGTGAGCTGTGAGGGGGACGCTAAGAGGCTGCAGGGTGACTTGGACAGATTAGGTGAGTAGGCAAATGCAAGGCAGATGCAGTATAATGTGGATAAATGTGAGGTTGTCCACTTTGGGGGCAAAAACGCGAAGACAGAATATTATCTGAATGGCGGCAGATTAGGAAAAGGGGAGGTGCAACGAGACCCGGGTGTCAAGGTTCATCAGTCATTGAAAGTTGGCATACAGGTACAGCAGGCGGTGAAGAAGGCAAATGGTATGTTGGCCTTCATAGCTAGGGGATTTGAGTATAGGAGCAGGGTGGTCTTATTGCAGTTGTACAGAGCCTTGGTGAGGCCTCACCTGGAGTATTGTGTGCAATTTTGGTCTCCTAATGTGAGGAAGGACGTTCTTGCTATTGAGGGAGTGCAACGAAGGTTCACCAGACTGATTGCGGGGATGGCTAGACTGACATATGAGGAGAGACTGGATCAACTGGGCCTTTATACACTGGAGTTTAGAAACATATAAGATTCTGACGGGACAGGACAGGTTAGATGCGGGTAGAATGTTCCCGATGTTGGGGAAGTCCAGAATCAGGGAACACAGTCTTAGGATAAAGCATAGGCCATTTAGGACTGAGATGAGGAAAAACTTCTTCACTCAGAGAGTTGTTAACCTGTAGGTTTCCCTGCCACAGCGAGTTGTTGATGCGAGTTCATTGGATATATTCAAGAGGGAGTTAGATATGGCCCTTACTGTTAAGGGGATTAAGGGGTATGGAGAGAAAGCTGATAAGGGGTACTGAGGGAATAATCAGCCATGATCTTATTGAATGGTGGTGCAGGCTCGAAGGGCCGAATGGCCTACTCCTGCACCTATTTTCCATGTTTCTATGTTTCTATGTTTCTATGAGATATGATTGGAAATTTGGTGGAGATCTGTTTACTGCCTATTTGCGTGGCTGTACAGATCCTTCAGTACCACTTCCAGTGATAATGTTGAGTGATGTCATACATCATTATCACCTTGATAACAATGGATGCTAAAACAAGGAGTTAATAGGAGAGATGCAACATCGGCAACAACTTAAAGACGCAAGGCGTGGTCACCAATCTATTAAGGCACAACGAAGTGGAAAATTTGCATCTGTAGATTTTATGCTTCATTGGACCCAGGAATATTATGGCCCAGAACTTGCGGTCGGAGGCTTCTTGTGGGCGGATGCCTCCGACCAACATTTTTTAACAAAAGTATCTGGTGGTCCCGGAGGAACCTAGACTTGTGGACCGAGCCCTCCGTTCGCAGTCCAGCGTCTGGGCTCACATATTCCAGGAGCATATGTGCAGCCTGGGATCACGTGGCCTGGACCAACCAAATAAAATGCAGTATCCCCATTCACAGTAATTCCGTTTGTGCGTAGATCACCATTTCTATGAATGGGGATACCCCTCAAAACACATAAACAGTTTAAATAAATACGAAAAATACTTCACATACTTAAAATGAATTGAAATTGAATTTAATTAAATGTTTTATACAATCATTTATATTTTTGAAATTTTTTAATATGTTTTAATAGGGGTAAAAATAATCATTCCTTAATGGACAGGGCTTTAATATAAAGATGATTGATAAAATGTTATTTTTCTAACTTTTAAAACTCTTACGCTGGTAAAAGCAGGCCATGCGCCTGCTTTTACCAGGCGTAAGGGTTTGAAGGATATTTGCTAGGCAGAAGTTGGGCAAATAGCCCAAATCTCTGCCCGCGAATGTCCTTCTCCTGGGAATGTGTTGGAACTGTCAAAATAAATTTCTCTTAAATTTTGACAGTCAGCATCCCGAGCCGAGAACCAGCCCTTGCGGGGCCTCTTCAGCCGAGTGCGCACATCGTAGGCACACGGAGAGGTGTCTTCCAAGCTCTCTGTCTTTTAAGCCGCAGCAGCGTCCCACTCCTGCAGCAAAAGTAATTTCCCTTGCCTCCGAGGAAACTTCGCTGGAGTCAGTATTGGGTCATTGAGCCAGTCACAAAGCAAATACCTCCACATTACAGCATGGACTGGGTTGAGGAGGAGAATCCCAGCTAAATTGCTTATAGTCCTATTTTCATCACAGTGACAGCCTGCTTTACAAAAAAGCCAAGAACAGCTGGCATTTTGTAATAATGATGTAAACTTATGATAAGTTCAGATTTTCAACAAACACATGTGGACCTGAGCGGGAGTGGCGACAGCATTAAGAGCTGAGAGGAGAAGGCCCAGAGCATAGACGGACCTGAGCGGGAGCAGTGTCAGCGGGAGCAGCAGCGATTACAGAGAGTTAATAGGTGAAGGCCCAGGACACAGGTGGACCTGAGCAGAAGCTAAGGCAGCGGGCGCGGCGGTTAAAGCGAGCTGAACAGTGAGTTAAAAAAACAGAAAACAAGGAATTATCTCACAAGACAGCAGATAGGTGACTGGTTGGTGAGTATTATTGCTCTTTTTCTCTCTCGGTTAGGTAAGTGGATTGAATTCAGAACTGGGAGAGTATTAACTATTAAAATTATTATTGAATTAATAACTTAAACTAAATTAACTGATTATATTTACTTTTAATTTGTAGTTTTAATCATTTGAATAAATACTGTAACTAATTATATAAATAAAACAGGGTAATAGAGATGGCAGTGCAGATGGTATGTCATAACTGCAGTCTGTGGGAGTTGGTGGAGACCAATGAGATCCCGAGTAACCACATCTATGCTTGAGGAACTTGGCTCATAGTTGTTGAGCTGGAGTCTGAGCTGCAGACATTGCGATGCACCAGGGAGGGGGTAAGTTACCTGGACACTTTGTTCCAGGATGCAATCACACTCCTTAGGTTAAGCAGTACTTTAGAGTTCATCAATTGTCAGGGACAGGAGGGTGTGACTGTGAGTCAGGAAGGTATGGGGACCCAGTATATAGTGATGGAGGAGCCTCAGTCCTTGACCTTGCCCAACAGGTATGAGGCACTTACTGCCTGTATAGATGAGAACAAGGACTGCAGAGAGGATATGCAAATTAACCATGGCACCGTGGTACAGGAGGCTGTTGAAGTGGGGGGTGTAAAAAGGAATATGGGAGAAGGATAATCAGGGGGATAGATACTGTTCTCTGCAGCCATGACAGGGAGTTCTAGAGGTTGTGTTGCCTGCCTGGTGCCAGGGTTAAGGATATATCCTCGCAGCTGGAGAGAACTTGGCATGGGAGTGGAAGAATCCAGTTGCCATGGTCCACGTAGGAACCAACGACATAGGTAGAACCAGGAATGAGGTTCTCCTGAGGGAGTTTGAGGAGCTAGGATAACAACTTAAGAACATAAGAAACAGGAGCAGGAATATATGATTCGGCTCCTCGAGCCTCCTCTGACATTCAATAAGATCATGGCTGATTTTCTACCTCAACTCCACTTTCCTGCACTATCCCCATATCCCTTGATTCCCTTAATGTCCAAAAATCCACCGATCTCTGTCTTGAATATACTCACGACTAGCCTA
Organism: Pristiophorus japonicus; assembly: GCF_044704955.1. NCBI lineage: Eukaryota > Metazoa > Chordata > Chondrichthyes > Pristiophoridae > Pristiophorus > Pristiophorus japonicus. Next base: position 16,950,417 of record NC_091988.1, on the reverse strand, counting down.
CACAGCCCTCTGGGGTAGAGAATTCCAAAGATTCACCACTCTCAGAGTGAAGAAATTTCTCAACTCAGTCCTAAATGGCCAACCCTTTATTCTGAAACTGTGACCCCCTGGTTCTAGACTCCACAAACAGAGGAAACATCTTCCTTGTAAGAATTTTGTAAGGTTTAATGAGATCACCTATCATTCTTCTAAACTCTGGAGAATATAGGCCTAGTCTTCTCAATCTCTCCTTATAGACAATCCCCCGATCCCAGGAATCAGATGATGAACCTTCTTTGCACTCCATCTATTGCAAGTATATCCTTCCTTAGGTCAGGAGACCAAAACTGTGCACAAAACTCCAGGTGCAGTCTCACCAGTGCCCTATATAATTGCAGCAAGATATTTTTACTCTTTTCCTCAAATACACTTGTAGTAAAGGCCAACATACCATTTGCTTTCTTAATTGCTTGCTGTACTGCATGTTAACTTTCAGTGATTTGTGTACAACGACACGCAAGTCCCTCTGAACACCAACATTTCCCAATCTCTCACCATTTAAAAAATACTCTATTTTTCTATTTTTCCTACCAAACTGGATAGCTTCACAGTTCTCCAAATATGAAGAATTTCTCCAGAAGAATCCAAATTAAAAAGTAGGACGTCAAAAGTAATAATCTCTGGATAAAAAATTGTCATAGGGACAATCAAAGTAGAGGTTTAAATACGTGGCTCAAAGTGTGGTGTGGGAGGAAGGGGTTTCAGTTCATGGGGCACTGGCACCAGTATTGGGGAAGGAGGGGGCTGTTCCGCTGGGACGAGCTCCAATTAAACTGGGATGGGGCCTGTGTCCTGGGAAATAGAGTAACTAGGGCAGTAGACAGGGCTTTACACTAATGAACGGGGGCCCAGGCGGGGGGGTAGGGGGCGGCGGGAGGATTCAAGAAAGAGTAAATTTAAAAGCAGGAAGAAAAATGTCAAGACACTAGAGCAGAGCAGAGTTTTAGGTAAAAATAAGCAGGAAGGGACAGTGAAAGTAAAAAAAGGTAATAAGGCATCAGTGACTAAGGTGACATCAGGGGAAAATATAAATAAGCCAAAGCTAAAGGCTCAATGTCTGAATGCACAAAGCATTTGCAGCAAAATAGATGAATGAATGGCGAATATATAAATGAATAGGTTTGATCCAATAGCCATTAAGGAGACATGGTTGCAAAGTGGCCAAAGTTGGGAACTAAATATTCCAGGATACTTAACTTTTAGAAGAGATCGGTAAAATGGAAAAGGAGGGGTATCCCTGAGAAAAAGGATGGGATGAAGACAATCGAGAGAAAGGATCTGAGCTCTGAAAATCAAGAAGTAGAATCAGTTTGGGTGGAGCTGAGAAACAGCAAGGGGCAGAAAACATTGGTGGGAGATGTTTATAGGGCCCCAAAAAGTAGTTGTAATGTAGGGCAGAGGATAAATTAGGAAATTAGAGGTGAATGTAACAAGGGTAATACAGTAATCATGGGGGACTTTAATCTACATCTACACTAAAAAGATTATTGAAGACTAATGTAGGTCCCTTACAGTCAGAATCAGGTGAATTCATAATGGGAACAAGGAACAATTGAACAAATACTTTGGTTCTGTTTTCACAAAGGAAGACACAAATAACCTCCCAATAATAGGGGACCGAGGGTCTAGCGAGAAGGAGGAACTGAAGGAAATCCTTATTAGTCAGGAAATCGTGTTCAGGAAATTGCTGGGTTTGAAGACCGATAAATCCCCAGTGCCTGATAGTCTGCATCCCAGAGTACTTAAGGAGGTGGCCCTAGAAATAGTAGATGCATTGGTGATCATTTTCCAACATTCTATAGACTCTGGATCAGTTCCTATGGATTGGAGGGTAGCTAATGAAACACCACTTTTTAAAAAAGGAGGGAGAGAGAAAACAGGGAATTATAAACTGGTTACCGTAACATCGGTAGTGGGGAAAATGTTGGAATCAATTATTAAAGATGTAATAGCAGCGCATTTGGAAAGCAGTGTCAGGATCAGTCCAAGTCAGCATGGATTTATGAAAGGGAAATCATGCTTGACAAATCTTCTAGAATTTTTTGAGGATGTAACTAACAAAGTGGACAAGGGAGAACCAGTCGATGTGGTGTATTTGGACTTTCAAAAGGTTTTTGACAAGGTCCCACACAAGAGATTAGTGTGCAAAATTAAAGCACATGGTATTGGGGGTAATGTATTGATGTGGATTGAGAACTGGTTGGCAGACAGGAAGCAAAGAGTAGGGATAAACGGGTTCTTTTCAGAATGGATTGCAGTGACTAGTGGTGTACCGCAAGGTTCAGTGCCAGGACCCCAGTTATTTACAATATATATTAATGATTTAGACAAAGAAATTGAATGTAATATCTCCAAGTTTGCAGATGAGACTAAGCTGGGTGGCAGTGTGAGCTGTGAGGAGGATGCTTAGAGGCTGCAGGATGACTTGGACAGGTTAGGTGAGTGTGCAAATACATGGCAGATGCAGTATAATGTAGATAAATGTGAGGTTATCCACTTTGGTGGCAAAAACTGGAAGGCAGAATATTATATGAATGGTTACAGATTAGTAAAAGGGAAGGTACAACGAGACCTGGGTGTCATGGTACATCAGTCATTGAAAGTAGGCATGCAGGTACAGCGGGCGGTGAAGATGGCAAATGGCATGTTGGCCTTCATAGCGAGAGGATTTGAGTATAGGAGCAGTGAGGTCTTACTGCAGTTGTACAGGGCCTTGCTGAGGCCACACCTTGAATATTGTGTACAGTTTTGGTCTCCTAATCTGAGGAAGGACATTCTTGCTATTGAGGGAGTGCAGCGAAGATTCACCAGACTAATTCCCGGGATGGCAGGACTGACATCTGAAGAAAGACTGAATTGACTAGGCTGATAGTCCAGAACCAGGGGTCACAATCGAAGGATAAGGGGTAAGCCATTTAGGACCGAGATGAGGAAAAATGTCTTTACTTAGAGAATTGTGAACCTGCGGAATTCTCTACCACAGAAAGTTGTTGAGACCAGTTCGTTAGATATATTCAAAAGCGAGTTAGATGTGGCCCTTACGGCTAAAGGGATCAAGGGGTATGGAGAGAAAGCAGGAATGGGGTACTGAAGTTGCATGATCAGCCATGATCATATTGAATGCGGGTGCAGGCTCGAAGGGCCGAATGGCCTACTCCTGCACCTATTTTCTATGTTTCTATGTTTCTATGTCCGTTGTGCCCCCTAGGGGATGAAATCCGTACTGTGACTCCGGGAGGAGCTCCTCGGCCACAGGGAGAAGTCGGTTGAGGAGGACTTGAGCAACAACTTTCCCAGTGGCTGATAGCAGGGAGATTCCCCCCTGTAATTGCCACAGTTGGACTTGTCCCCTTTTTTAAAGATGGTCACAATCACTGCATCTCTGAGATCTCCCGGCATGCTCTTCTCCCTCCAGATAAGAGAGATGAGGTCATGTATCCGCGACAACAGTGCCTCTCCGCCATACTTTAGTGCCTTAGCAGGGATTCCATCCGCTCCCGTAGCCTTGTTGTTCTTGAGCTGTCTTATGGCTTTGCCTACCTCGTGCAGTGTTGGGGTTTCACTGAGTTGGTGGCGGGTCGCATGCTGCGGGATGGAGTCGAGAACCCTTGCGTCAAAGGCAGAGTCTCGGCTGACGAGATCTTTGAAGTGCTCCTTCCAGCGGGCCCTGACTGCCTCGGTGACCTTGATGAGTGTTTCCCCATTCTTGGCCAGCAGTGGGTTGGCCTTGACTGCGATGAAGAATCCTCGCACATCATGGCTGTTGGCCAGTTGTTGTATCTCCTGTGCTTTCTCCATCTACCACCTGTTCTTTAGGTCCCGGGTTTTCTGATGGACCTCAGCCTTGAGCCACTTGTAATGTTGTTTTGCTGCTCCCAAGTTGGGTTGTTGCTTGAGGCTCAGAAATACTCTGTGCTTGCGATCTATTAGTTCTTGGATCTCCTGATCATTCTCATTGTTATATATTTAAACTTGTATTTATTCTGTACAGCCACAAGAGGGCTCATCCCCTGGAGTCCCAAAGGATCCCATAATCTCTTGGGAGCACAGGTATTTAAGGAGGCCTCACAGGTTGGAGAGGCAATCTGGAGACCTGCAATAAAAGACTAAGGTCACACTTTACTTTGAGCTCACAGTGTTCAGGCTGACTCTTTCTCCATACACAACAACTGGCGATGAGATACCGATAGCGAACCCAAAGATGCAGAGAACAGTGGGCTTCCTGGAGAAATTCTCAGCGGGAGATGATTGGGAAACTTTTGTGGAGCGACTCGACCAATACTTCATGGCCAACGAGCTAGAATGCTGCCAAACGAAGGGCGATCCTCCTCACCGTCGGTGGGGCACCAACGTACGGCCTCATGAAGAATCTGCTCACTCCAGCGAAACCCACGGAGAAATCATGTCATGATTTGTGCACACTGGTCCGAGAGCACTTGAACACGAAGGAAAGCATTCTGATGGCGAGGTACCGGTTCTACACCTACAAAAGGTCTGAAAGCCAGGAAGTGGCGAGTTATGTCGCCGAGTTAAGACGCCTTGCAGGACATTGCGAATTTGAAGGACATTCGGAGCACATGCTCAGAGATCTTTTTCGTACTTGGCATTGGCCACGAAACCATACTTCGCAAACTTTTGACTGTAGAGACCCCAACCTTGAGTAAGGCCAGAGCGAATAGCCCAGGCGTTCACTGTCACCAGTGACAATACAAAGCAAATCTCTCAGCACACAAGTGCTGCTACAAGTACTGTGAACAAAGTGATGTTGTTTTCGAATTGCAACGTACAGGGCAGGTCACACATACCTGCAGCTGCACATCCGCAGATGTCTCAGAGTCCACCATCAAGGGTGATGAATGCAAAGCCATTAACACCTTGTTGGCGCTGCGGGGTGATCATCATTTCCATTCATGCCGATGTAAAGGGTATGTTTGCAAGGGCTGTGGAACAATGGGACACCTCCAACGTATGTGCAGGCGAGCTGCTAATCCTGTTCAACCTGAAAACCACCATGTTGCAGAGGAGGACTGATCCACAGAGGATCACAACGAACCAGAGCCTCAGACCGAAGAGGCAGAAGTACACGGGGTGCACACATTCACCACGAATTGTCCCCCGATAATGCTGAATATTGAACTAAATGGACTCCTGGTGTCAATGGAATTGGATACGGCCGCGAGCCAGTCTTTCATCGGCAAAAAGACTTTCGAAAGACTGTGGTGCAACAAGGCCTCAAGGTTAGTCTTAACTCGAATTCGTACGAAACTAAGAACTTACACGAAAGAACTGATTCCCCTAATTGGCAGTGCTACCGTAAAGGTCTACGATGGAACGGTGCACAAGCTACCACTCTGGGTGGTACCGGATGATGGTCCCATGCTGCTCGACAGGAACTGGCTAGGAAAGATAGGCTGGAACTGGGACGACGTCCGAGCGCTATCGCCAACTGACGACACTTGGTGTGCCCAGGTCTTAAACAAGTTCCCTTCGATGTTCGAACCAGACATTGGGAAATTCCAAGGAGCAAAAGTGAAGATCCACCTAATTCCGGGGGCGCGATCCATCCATCACAAAGCGAGAGCAGTACCGTACATGATAAGAGAAAGGGTACAGATCGAGCTAGACCAGCTGCAACGAGAGGGCATCATTTCACCGATCGAGTTCAACTAGTGATCCAGCCCGATAGTTCGTGTCCTCAAGGGAGACAGCACCATCAGAATCTGTGGCGATTACAAAGTAACTATCAATCGTTTCTCCCTGCAGGACCAATACCCACTACCAAAGGCCGACGACCTCTTTGCAACGCTGGCGGGAGGAAAGATGTTCACGAAGCTAGATCTGACTTCAGCCTACATGACGCAGGAATTGGAGGAATCATCGAAGGGCCTCACCTGCATCAACACGCACACAGGTCTCTTTATTTGTAACAGATGCCCATTTGCAATTCGATCGGTGGTGGTGATATTCCAGAGAAACATGGAAAGCTTACTGAAGTCAGTCCGGCACACTGTGGTCTTCCAGCATGACATCTTGATCACAGGTCGAAACACAGCCGAGCATTTGCAGAATCTGGAGGAGGTTCTTAGTCGACTCAACCGCGTAGGGCTCAGGTTAAAACACTCGAAGTGCGTTTTCTTGGCACCTGAAGTGGAGTTCTTGGAAAGGAGGATTGCGGCGGACGGCATCAGGCTCACCAATGCAAAGACAGAAGTAATTGAGAACGCACCGAGGCCACAGAACGTGACAGAGCTGCGGTCGTTTCCTGGACTCCTGAACTACTTTGGTAACTTCTTACCTTCACACTGTTAGAACCACTGCATGTCTTACTACAAAAAGGGGACGAATGGGTTTGGGGCAAAAGCCAAGAAAATGCCTTTGTAAAAGCGAGAAAATTGTTATGCTCAAACAAATTGCTTGTGTTGTATGATCCATGTAAGCGTTTGGTACTAGCATGTGATGCGTCGTCATATGGCGTCATATGCAACAAGCTAATGATTTCAGGAAACTTCAACCGGTTGCTTATGCATCCAGGAGTCTGTCTAAGGCTGAGAGAGCCTACAGCATGATTGAGAAAGAATCGTTAGCGTGTGTCTATGGGGTAAAGAAAATGCATCAATACCTGTTTGGGATAAAATTCAAATTGGAAACTGACCATAAGCCACTTATATCTCTGTTTTCAGAGAGTAAAAGTGTAGTGTCCCTGCACCTTGCTACTGAATCACACGAGGCATGTACTGCAGACACGGTCACTGCGTAGCCCTTTGTTTATTCCCAGGACCAAGAAGTGATGACCCTGTGTGGGACCTCCCTTTAAATACCTGAGTGCTCAGGTGAGGATTGTCTCCCACAAGTTCACCCCCTGTGGTCAAGGTGTGCATTTCCAGGACATATATACAGTGTAGAGTGTAGTTACATGATGGTTGCAGTTGTATGAAGGTTGCATACATGACATCACCTCCCCCATCACGTCTTTTTGTTTCAAAGGTTAAGTCTTTCAGGTGGTCGACGCTCTCTCGTGGAGCGCCACAGTTGGGGCTCTGGTGGCTGAGCCTTGGCATGCATCTCTGTCACCTGAGGTGATTCCGGCCTGTCCGGGCTGGCCGCAGGGACTGTGCATGTTGGTGAATGTCCTTGTTGCTCGCCAACTGGCAGTGTGTGGGTAACATCTCATGCTCTTCCTCAGGTTCCTCAGTGTCTATGCTGAACCTTTTCTTTACTTGGTCCAAGTGTTTTCGGCATATCTGCCCATTATTGAGTCTGACCACTGTGACCCTATTCCCCTCTTTGCCATTTACAGTGCCCTCAAGCCAACTTGGGTCCCAAAGCATGGTTAAGAACAAATACCGGGTCATCAGTTTCTATACACCTCCCCCTTGCGTTTCGATCATGGCACTCGGTTTGGGACTGGCGCTTGCCCTCAACAATGTCTGCCAGGGCTGGATGAATGAGGGACAACCGCGTTTTAAGCGTGCGTTTTGTGAGTAGTTCCGCTGGCGGGACTCCCGTGAGCGAATACGGGCGGGACCTGTAGGCCAGCAGGATGCGCGATAGGCGGTGCTGAAGGCAGGGTCCTTGGATACGGAACATGCCCTGTTTTATGACTTGGACCGCAAGTTCTGCCCAGCCATTGGAAGCCGGCTTGAACGGTGCTGTCCGGACGTGTTTGATGCCATTACCCGACATAAGCTCCTGGAATTCATGGCTGGTGAATCACTGGCCATTGTCGCTGACCAGAATGTCCAGCAAGCTGTGGGTCGCTAAAACTGTGCGCAGACTCTCCACTGTGATGGATGACGTGCACGAGTTTAATATGATGCACTCGATCCATTTCGAGTATGCATCAACAACGATCAGGAACATTTTTCCCATGAACGGGCCCACGTAGTCTACGTGAACGTGTGACCATGGCCTGGTGGGCCAGGGCCACGGACTGAGGGGGGCCTCACTAGGGGCATTGCCCAGTTGGGCACACGTCGTGCACCTGCGAATCCAGTGTTCCAGGTCTGAGTCAATTCCCGGCCACCATACATGTGACCGGGCAATGGCCTTCATTAGCACGATGCCAGGGTGCTCGCTGTGGAGTTCCCTGATGAATGCTTCCCTTGCTTTCTGGGGCATGGCTACCCGGCTGCCCCATAGCAGGCAGTCGGCTTGGATGGAGAGCTCATCCATCCGTCTGTGAAACGGTCTGACCTCCTCAGGGCACGCCCCGTGTGCAGGCGCCCAATCCCCAGTCAGAACACATTTCTTTATCATGGACAGGAGGAGGTCCCTGTTGGTCCAGATTTTGATCTGGCGGGCTGTGATGGGGGGTTCAACGGCCATGACCATCTCAGTGCTTTGCTCCGACGCCCCCTCAGTGGTGGCCAGTGGGAGCCTGCTGAGCGCGTCAGCGCAATTCTCAGTGCCTGGCCGGTGACGTATGGTGTAGTCATACGCAGCCAGTGGGAGAGCCCATTGCTGTATGCGAGCTGACGCATTGGCGTTGACAGCCTTGCTGTCGGACAACAGGAATGTTAACGGCTTGTGATCCGTTACTAGCTCGAACCGCCTACTGAAAAGGTACTAGTGCATCGTTTTCATACCGTAAGCACAAGTGAGTGCTTCCTTTTCGACCATGCCGTATCCACGCTCTGCCTGGAAGAGTGACCTGGAGGCATAAGCCACCGGTTGGAGTCGGTCATCATCATTACTCTGCTGCAATACGCACCCAACCCCGTAGGATGATGCATCACGTGTTAAAACCAGTTTTTTACAGGGATCGTACAAAGTCAACAGCTTGTTAGCACAAAGGAGGTTCCGCGCTCTATTGAAAGCCCGTTCTTGACCGTCCCCTCAAAACCATTCACAACCTTTATGCAAGAGCACGTGTAACGGCTCCAACTATGTGCTTAAGTTCGGCAGAAAGTTCCCGAAATAGTTCAAAAGTCCCAGGAATGATCGCAACTCTGATGTGTTGCCGGGCCTGGGCGCCCGGCGGATCGCCTCCGTTTTAGCTTCGGTGGGCCTAATTCCGTCTGTGGCAACCCTCCTGCCCAAAAACTCGACCTCTGGGGCCAAAAACACACACTTGGGCTTTTTCAACCGCAAGCCTACCTGGTCCAGTCGGCGTAGCACCTCCTCCAGGCTCCTCAGTGTCTCGACCTGTTATTAAGATGTCGTCTTGGAATACGATCGTTCCAGGAATGGATTTAAGCAAGCTTTCCATGTTCCTCTGAAAGATAGCGGCCGCCGAACGAATGGCAAACGGACACCTGTTGTAGATAAATAGCCCCTTGTGCGTCGTGATGGTGGTCAGAAGCTTGGATTCTTCAGCCAGTTCCTGGATCATGTAGGCCGAAGTGAGGTCCAACTTGGTGAACAGCTGGCCACCTGCCAGCATGGCAAAAAGGTCCTCCGCTCTCGGAAGTGGGTATTGGTCCTGTATTGTCACTCGGTTGATGGTGGCCTTGTAGTCACCACAAACCCTGTCCGAGCCATCTGCTTTGAGAACAGGAACGATGGGGCTTGCCCAGTCACTGAATTCAACTGCCGAGATTATGCCCTCTCTGAGCAGCCTGTCCAATTCACTTTCAATTTTCTCATGCATCATATACGGCACCGCTCTGCTTTGTGGTGCACTGGTCTGGTGTCCGGGGTGGTGCGTATCACTACTTTGGTGCCCTTGAAAGTCCCGACACCTGGTTGAAACAGTGCCTGAATTTCTGTAGAACCTGTGAGCATGAGCTTCACTCCACAGATGAAATGGCGTGCATGTCCCCCCATTTCCAGTTCATCTCGGCTAGCCAGCTCCCCAAAAGTGCGGGGCCATTTCCCGGGACAATCCAGAGTGGCAGCCGGTTCTCTGACCCATTATGTGTTACCACCAAGTTTGCTCTGCCTAGCACTGGGATGATCTCTTTGGTGTACGCCTGCAGCTGCATGTCAATGCGTTCCAGTTTTGGCCTGCTAGCTCTGTGTGGCCATAGTCTCTCAAATTGTTGGGCACTCAAAAGGGATTGGCTGGCTCCTGTGTCCAGCTCCATGCGCACCGGGATGCCATTTAAGAAAACTTTCATCATCATGGGTGGCATTTTGGTATATGAGCTGTGGACGTCAGCCACATGAACCTGCTGAACTTCAGCATCCATGGATTTGCCCCAAGTATCATCCTGCATTGCGGACCCCTCGTCTGGTTCCTCTGTCTCATAGATTAGCCTCGCTACAGCCTTCCTGCACATTCTGGCCAAGTGTCCACTGATGTTGCAATTCCAACAGATAAATTGCTGGAAGCTGCAGCTTTTCGCAATATGTCTACCCCTACACCTCCAGCATGAGCTGAGATTGTTGTTAACAAAAGGACTGCTACCAGGCATTCCTCTCTGATTGTCCCTTTGGTTGTTTCTAAGTGCTCTGATGGTGAGTGTCAATGGTCCCATCACAGGACGCATTGTTCCTCGAGATAGCGTGAATTGCCGATCCCCTTTCCATTGTCCCTGTTGCGGGCCCACCCTAGCGTCTGTTGCTGCCTGGCCAGTTTCAAAATGCCCTTGCCTGCCTGCGGGGTCCTGAGCCGCGTTCACGATGTTAACTCCCTGGTCCATCGCCACGTTGGAACCAGGGCTGTGCGTGTAAATTTGCTTGGTCTCCTCTTCCCCTGCCATGAAGGTCTGAGCTATCAACCCCGTCCCTTCTAAAGTCAAGTCCTCGGTCTCTATGAGCTTCCTGAAAATCCTGGCATGACTAATGCCCTCAAAGAAGAAATCCCTTAACATCTCCCCTCTGCAGGCATCTGTGAACTTACAGACTGGCCAAGTGCCGCAGGTCCGCAACAAAGTCCGAGATATTTTGTCCCTCCTGACGCCGGTGTGTGTAGAACCGGTGCCGGGCCATGTGTACGCTCCTCGCCGGTTTGAGATGCTCACTGATTAGCTGGCTGAGCTCTTCGAAGGACTTGTCCGCCGGCTTCTCGGGTGCGAGCAGGTCTTTCATCAGCGCATACATCTTTGGTCCGCAGCTGGTCAGTAGATGCGCCCTCCGCTTGTCAGCCGCTGCCGCTCCCAGCCAGTCCTTCATGACGAAACACAGAGGAACGTTACTGTGTGGGTGAGAACTGGGATGACTTCGTTGAGAGACTCCAGCATTTGAGAGTGAGCAATCACCCGTCACCGCCCAGCAGATCAAAACCTGGATGAGCCAGAACCCGTTATTATCCTTAGTCAAAAGCTGTGTGCTTCACGGGGGCTGGTCCAGTGTCCCAGTGGGAATGCAGGAAAAGATAAAGCCGTTCCAGCGGCGCAAAGATGAAATGTCTATACAGGCAGACTGCCTTCTGTGGAGCAATAGTGTAGTGGTTCCCAAGAAGTGCAGAGACACCTTCATCAATGACCTCCACAGAACCCACCCAGGCATCGTAATGATGAAAGCAATAGCCAGATCCCACGTGTGGTGGCCCGGTATCGATGCGGACTTAGAGTCCTGCGTTCACAGATGTAATGCATGCTAGCAGTTAAGCAATGTACCCAGGGAGGAGCCGCTAAGTTTATGGTCTTGGCCCTCCAAACCGTGGTCTAGGGTACACGTCAACTATGCAGGCCCGTTCTTGGGTAAAATATTCCTTGTGGTTGTAGATCTGTACCCCAAGTGGATTGAATGTGAGATAATGTCGGCTAGCACGTCCGCTGCCACTACTGAAAGTCTGAGGGCCATGTTTGCCACACACGACCTACCCAATGTCCTAACCCCTCTCTGCCAATCATGCCTCCCCAGAAGGCTGTGTCTTTGCCAACCCTGGCGTTGAAGTCTCCAAGGAGGATTAGTTTGTCACTCACGGTGACGTGGAACAGGGATGTTTTGAGGTTGGAATAAAAACCCTCTTTGGTCTCATCCGTTGCATCGAATGTTGGGGCATACACACTGATGACTGTGGTGCATTGGTTCCGGGATAGGGTGAGTTGAAGAGTCATGAGGCATTCGTTAACCCCGCAGGGGGAGTCTTTGAGGCGGTCGACCAGCTCATTTTTGATGGCGAAGCTGACTCCGTGAAGGCGGCGTTCTTTTCTGGTTTTCCTTTCCAGAAAAAGGTGTAACCTCCACCTTGATCCTTGAACTGGCCTTCCCCTGCCCGCCAGGTTTCGCTTAGGGTGGTGATGTTGATGTCAAAGCGCCTAAGTTCCTGAGTAATTCTGGTGGTGTGGCGTTCCGGCCTGTCACTGTTGGAGTTGTCCATGAGGGTCCTGACATTCCAGGTCCCAAACTTCATGTTAACAGAGTGGAAGATGCCAGTGCGTGAATTCTTGCACACCGGCCACCACACGGGCTTAGCTGAGTAAGGTCTTGGTCCAGTGGCAAGGGGGTCCAAAACGACTGGAGACCAGGCACAGCTGTCTGAGCCTAATTTTCTACTGCGAGATGTTGGCTGTAAGCTCGGCGCCGAGTAGCACCCTTGATGGTATGTGGTCCAAGGCTTGGTTGTGGGCAGCCATTAGGAAGGTCAGTTGTCCGCTGGAGTTCCGAGTGGGAGGTCAGCAAGGAGTGGGAGGGTGGAAGAGTTGTAGCCGTGATGCTCACCAGTAGAAGAGGCCAGGTCACTTATAACATTGGCTCAGAATTTGCAGTTGCAATGATGGTAAAAATGTTAGCGTTCGCTGTCATTACAACTGTGAAACCGACAGCGACTTCTGGTGTACGCACATACCCAGTTAAACGTGGAAATCCAGAAGTTGCTGCCAGTCATTCCTTGGTCCTCCACAGGGCGCATTGTTGAACTCCCCAGTGCCGGGAATTGATTGAAATCACTGAACTGACGAGAACGTAAGCTTTTACGCTGGAATATTACTCTTAAAAAACCCGGGAAAAGTTAAGCTTTGTTGAATGAAGTGTAACTGGGTTTTTAATGAGGTACTGACTCATAATTACTGCTGAACAACTGTTCTGGCCCCAAAAAATTAATTTTATATTTGTGGGTAGGCAGATTTTTTTCATTATCCCATGGTTTTATAATAATTTCTTTTTAAGTTTGTTCATATTTCAGCTTCTACCTTAAGCGATATCCCAATCTTTATTTTGCTCTCTATAAAATGATTAAAAAGTGATGGAAAATCAGTGCATCTTACTTTCTGGTTTGCTGACTGTGAGAATTCTTCAGTGTGACTGGCTGCTTAGCCAGCTTGATGATATCACTGTTGCTGGACTCTGGAGATCCCCTCGTTTGGCGCCAGATTCAAATTAACATCACGAGAGGTGAAATCGACACAACAGCGATCGCTAGATCTTTGTCAAGAGCTATCTTCGAGATCAACGGCAAGTGCTATCACTTCGCCGTTGACCGCAAAATCCCCACTGTACGATTGCGTGATTTTAAATATTTGACAGCAAACTGTTTGTGAAAAACAATCATGTAAAAGGAATGGTTTATAAATAACATTAGTTTCTGAAAAATATGCTGAGAAAATACTAAGTCAAGTGAAGGGAATGTAAGCTTCAACCATTAGCAAAATGGTGGCAAAAACACTCCAGGTGTTCATCAGGCTATCACTATTGAGAAAATGTAAGGAATGAGCCTTGCAAATGAGACAGCTGGAAAACCAACATAACTAAATGCTTCACAATAGGGATGACCTTAAACCAAAATCAGTGAGTGCCACTATTTAAGGGCTCAAATTTCCCCAGTGATTTGCGCCATTTTTTTTGAGCAGGCTGCTCTTTTTGACCTATGTTGAAAAACCACAGTTTCCCCAATCAATTTGCACCAGTGTAACTCAGTTGCGAGAGAGAGAGAGAGAGAGAGAGAGAGATAAAGGGGATGTTGCCAGCACCCCGCGCCACCATCTTGCTTTTTTTGCCGACTCTGGGGTCGGCTTCCCTAAGTGCTTTTTCACGTGATCCGGACCAGCATCGTGCAGCTTGGCACTCCGTTTCAGGTGCCAGGCTGCAGGCCCAGTACCACGCAGCCCTGGTGATAAAGTGGAGACCGTCAAAGGCCTTTCAGAGTGCACAGCGAAGGGGAAGGGCATTGAAGCTCGCTAATGTGTAGTGCTGCACTAAATGCCCCAGCATTACCCTGGGATCCCCCCCTAAAGGAAGTGAAGCGCGTAAGCCCAATTCAGCGGCCGGGGCAGGACTTCTGCGCAGGAAGTCCCCGCCCCACCAGGTTACCGCAACCAATCAGGGAGCAGGCCTCAGGTCTTTTATGTTATCTGCATACTTGTTACGACAGAAGGAGGCCCATTATATGAGGGAGAGACAGGCCACAGAGGGGTGACCACCCAATGCCTCTGATCCCCTATGGAAAGGAAACCATAAAACGACTGGCGAGGTCCACAGATAAGTGAGTCAGAGATAAAGTGGGAGGTCAGGAGCCAAATGTATGTTTGTCACAATATTCTGCTGCTCTTCCATTTCTTTCTCCAGTAACACACCAAACCTTCCTGCAAACAGCTTTATGTTACTTCTCTGTTTTAAAGTGATTGGGGAACTCTGTTTCACCACTGCTCATTCTAAATTCTTGGGGTCGAAAGTCGGTGCACCAGAAAGCTATGAGTTTTGGAGTGGTACTTACCGCTGGAACTCCTGGTACGGTAAGTTGATCCATTTTCAGGACTTTGACATTTTTTCAAAGTCCTACAGGAAATGGATCATAATGGGGCGGGCCTTGGATTCAAAGTCAGGCTGACTGGCTGAAAATGGGTCGCTCAGGCCTCCACCACTGTCAATCAGCGGTGGAGTAGTGGTGACGTTACAACACGTGTGCGTCACCACGCTCTCTCCCTTCCGTCAAAGGGCAGAGAATCTATCATTTTTTAAACTTTGGCCACTGGGCCACCAGGGAGGGATTCGGCTGCCCCTGGCATCCAAGAGGGGGGGTGCAAGATTGCCCGTTGGTGGCCCGGCTGAACCCGGGGCCAGTATTTTGCTGGCCGATCGACAAGTCGGCAGGCAAAAATGATTCCATTGCGGCCGCGGCAGTGGGCCCTCCCCTTTAAGGGCGGCCGCACTGCCGGGCCACACTCAGTGCAGAGATGGTGCACCAGCAAAAAAACCTGCTGGGGGCACCGCGCGGCGGGGGATCGAGGGATTCAGGTGAAAATTGATAGCTAAGTATTTTTATTGCTTTTTTATTATTTCCATTGGCAGTGCAACCACTCGGGCGGGATAGGGTCCAGGCCAAAAGATCCCTGACCTGAATTTAGGTCGGGTCGGCCTGTTGACCCCAAAGTGGCGGCCATTCGATTTTTCGGAATGGCCGTCGCAAACGGGCATCTTTGAGACCCTAAATTTCGGCCTCCTCATCTTCTCCTGTAAATCAAACACTGCACTTAGAAACCAAGATAAAGGAGGAATTTAACCAAGCTCTCTGTTTCAGACCTTCAAGCAAGCACTATATGATTCATGTAGTCATTTACTCTTTCTCTTCCATGCACCAGCCTAGAAACAAGCACCCAGAGGCTTTAGATAATTAACATAAGGGCATTGCACAAGGTGACACAATGAGCATAACTGAGTAGGAAGGGAACAGAAATAGAAATTAAGAGCCTGGCATTCTTCAGCAGTGCCAGGAGTCTTAAAAGTTCCTCTCAGGTGTCATGACTTGGCTTAAAAGTATATAGACCCTTTCTATGTTTCTAATCTCATGGGTACTGCTTTAATAATAAAAAGGATACATACACCTATGGTTGGAATCAGTGGAGTCTCCCATCATATGGAGGACCTATCTGGCCAATGAGAGGACTCCACGGCCAGTATGTGTGGCACCAGAGGGAGGACTTCAAAACACTATAGACCACCTGAAGCTTCTGGAAGCTGCAGGCAGGACTCCACCAGATGCCCCCAAAACAGGTGCCCATGTAGCAGAACAACGTCTTGAGTGGCAACCAAAACTGCTGTCACGGTGACCTTGGGCAAATGTTTTGAAAGATTCTTCTTGGTAGGACAAAGTTGGTGATTGCTTGGAGACAATCACGAGGCAGGACTTCATGGATCTCATTGATACCAATTAGGCTGCATCCCATTTATCAGTGACCTTGCAAAGCCAGTGCCCAGTATCAATAACCTGGCACGTGATGTTCATGCGATCCCGTTGTCTCTCATGATAGCAAGGCGCAAATATTCTCAGATTCCTACTCATGTGGTTGTAAAACATCAGGGTTAGGCTGACCAGGGCAAAGCACTGGAGATGCAGCCTGAAGTAGGACCTTCTGGGAAGGTAGACCTTAGGAGAGGAAGGCTCTACTGTCGCAAAAGATTAATGTAGACAGACAATAGCCAGCCAAAGCACACACTCCAGCATCTCAAGTAGTGCTTAGGAGAAGCACCAGATGTTGTATAAAATGAGAAGACTGGGAAAGAATCGATGCAAGCAGACTGTTTTCAGTAGTTGAGTTCAGGGTCAAGAATGAGGGACCATAACTACAAGATTAAATGTAACAGAATTAGAACAAAGGGCAGGAGAAACATCTTCACACAGAGAGTTGTGAGGATGTGGAATTCACTTCCAGAGTTAGTAGTTGAGGCAGAAACTATGTTAACATTCAAGATTAGATTGAATATGTGGATCAAGGAAAAGGGTTGAAGGGCCATGGGAACAAGGTGAGTAAATGTGATTAGAACTATTTTCCCATGTGAAAGCTAAACACAATATGTTCTGGTTGGGCCGAATGGCTTACTTCTGTGTATTTATGCTGATTTAGCAGTATAAATGTAGCTTAAGATCCAGGTTTATGATACTAAAAGTTGCACTTTTCACAACATTAAGGAAAGTACTCACTCCCTGATAATGTCACAAGATAAACTTCACCACCCATTCCTGTGACTTACTTTTTAAATTACTTTCAATATACTCCTAGGGCTGGATTTTCATTTTTTGAGATTTTGGGGTGGTAATGGTGTCGGGGCGGTACTGATACCGGTTGGAAAAAGTTTGCGTCCTCGTATGCAAAATTCGGCAAAAAATTAGGTTCCATGATTGAGGACGCAAAATCAGGAGTTACACAAGTGTTAGATCTCTTCATTTCCTATGAAATACGAACTCCGATTGTAATTTTAATTTCTTTATTTCTGGCAGAGAGCAACAACAAGCTTCTTGGCTTTAAGCCAGGTCTTTGTCCTTCTGAGACCACATGGTCAAAATGGCTGTACTGATACCTGGATCAATTTACAGAAAAGAACTCGCCTTCTTTGACCTTATTGGCTCAATTAATAGTCTTTTAATCTTTTAATTGGCTCGCTACCCAAGGGTCCTAAAATGTCAAGTTGATTGATGACTTAATGCAACATGCTGAACTGCATGTAGCATCTCTGACTTGTCTGAATTTTCACAGCCTGTCTAAATGCAGCCTGTTTGAATTCTCTATCAATCCCCCCTTTGATTCTTTCACAAACTGAATCATAAAACATCAGGTATCACTGGTTAAACATTCTACAAAATAATTTCATACATGTTAATAGAGTTTCCTTCAAAAATTTGTTGATGTGTTTCGCCACATGTCCGGACTAGTAGCTTCCACACAAATTTACACCAACCCGAGTTCCATCGTGGCCACAATGGAAGTCTGGTTTTAGTAGGTTAATTAACCTTATTCCAATTTAATCCAAATCAATATCTGAATTCAACCAGTAAACAACCTTCCCTTAAGCATAACATACCCCTGTGCCATGTACAGACGGTCTGCTGGGACCTGCAAGGTGTCTCACCTGCGGGACAGCAGCTACAGCCGCCTGGTCGCAACAACATTTAATCAACATAAACAAACAATATAAAAGTAAAACAATTACAACAAATAGAATTAAACCTTCCACCAATGAAGTTCCTATTGAACCTAGCCATTCAGTGGCTCCACTCCACAAAGTGAATGATGGGGGTTGCTTAAGTTTTTCTACCTCCTTTTGGATATGCTCCGCTAAGTGGATAATTTCTTCGGCGCTATCTGGGATATATGTGCAACACTCAGTTCCGAGTAGGGTGCAAGTACCTCCCTTTTCAGCCAGGATGTAATCAAGGGCCAGTCTATTCTGTAGGGCTACTGTGCAGATTGCTACCATTTCTGCATTGATTTTAACTAGGGCCTCTGAGGTATCATTGGCTACCCGTTCCACAACCAATGCCATGTTAATAGATTCCCTTGCCAGTCTGGCAGTCCCATACCTGGGGATCAGAATGGCAAAGAACCTCTCTGTTTCTGTGATAGCTCTCTTAGGACGGTGTAAATGTTCCGACAGTGACTTTATATGATACATATAAGGCACAATGTAGGCTAAATAGCAGGATCCCGTCCAATTCTGGGGCAGCCAAGGGTAGGCCTTGTGGCCACACACCCAATAGGTGCCATTATATGCAACGAAGGTTAGCTGTTTCTTTGTCAGCAACACTCCGGGGCCTGTCCAGGCTTTTCCATCTGTTTTATTCAGAATCCCCGTTACGTTAAAAATTCCCACATCGGCCCAGTTTGGACAGTTCCGTGGCTTGATTATATTATAATTCCGGGAGCAGTTACTATACCCCATATTTTAGCCTCCTTTGATGTTTCTAATCAGACAGACCGATTCCCCCGGTCTTCCTATTCCCGTTGTATTAGTGATAACAAAAAATGGGGGCGGTTTCGAATTATTGTAGCACGGTTGGTATCCCCCTTCAAAGGTAGTCAGATTGTAACCTGCTGACTTCCATTTACGTGCCCAGTTTTCCGTATCCTGAAACGCATTGCCTGTTTTGTTTTGATTAATTATCCACTCAGCCATTTCCGAGATATTCAAGGGAACTGGCCTCAAGGGAATCCCTCCCTTTGAGTGAATAGGAATATGCGCACACACCCAACAACTAGAAATGTTACCTTGTTTGGCATAAATTTATGACATATATAAAAAGGTATTTACATGTAATTCCCTTGCTACCCTACTATTTCCCTTTGGTGCAGAGGGTCATCTAGTAAGAAGTAGGCCTATGCCTAGAATACCTACAATCAATAATACAGTAAATTTATTCATTTTCGCAAAAAGTAATTGTCCTTATTAGATTTCAGCTTCAGTTACAGGTGCTCGTTTAATGTGTGAAGCGTGGATCCAGGCTTTCTTTCCTTGGACTTTAACAGCTGCCTGGGTGGTCAATAACACTTGATAAGGTCCCTCCCACTTGGCACCCAAAGGTTCTTTATGCAACTTTTTCACATACACCCAGACTCCCGGGATGATGTCGTGTCCTCCTTCGGGTGGATTACCCCAAGCTGCCGATACCTGTCGGGAAACAGAACTAATAGCATTGGTTAAGTTCTGACAGTATGATAACAAAGTGTCACTCATTAAGTGAACATCAGCTTTCTGTAAATCGATAGTTCCTGGCAGCGACATGGGTCTTCCTGTTATAATTTCAAAGGGCTTAGACCTGTAGTTCTGTTCGGGGTTGCCCTAATACTACACAGCACTATTGGTAGTGCCTGGGGCCATGGTGTTCCTTCTTGGTGATATTTGGCAAGCTGTTGTTTCAAAGTTCGATTCATTCGTTCTACTTGTCCTGATGATTGTGGATGATAAGGACAGTGTAAATCCCACGTAATGTTCAGTAACCTACAGACTTCTTGGCAGACAGCACCTGTGAAGTGTGTTCCCTGATCTGAGTCAATGCTACTCGGGACTCCCCATCGGGGAATGTAATCCTTACACAAGACCTTTGCAGTGTGATTGGCTGTGGCTCTTTTAGTTGGGACAGCTTCTACCCATCTAGAGAATCTGTCGACCATGACTAGAATGTTAGTGTATCCTTGGCATGAAGGAAGAGATAATCAACCTGCAGATGCTGGAATTTTCCGACAGGGGCAGGGTGCCTCAGTTGGGGCATTACCGTGATGGGTCCAGAATTATTTTTCTGGCAGACCACACAGCGGTCTGTTACCAGCTGGGCATGTTTTTTAAATCCCCGACCCCACCAGCTTTTCTGGAACCGTGCCGTCATCTGTTGTGAGGCCAAGTGTTCCCACGAGTGGATCTGTTGGGCTAAAAAAGGCATAAGCGCTTGTGACGCGACTGGCTTGTCGGTAACTCTTTGTCTCCAGACACCATCTTCACATAGCTTAATTCCTGCCTCAATCCATGTCCATTTTTCCTCTCGGGAGCACTCGCTTTGCATTGTTTGACGGTCTTGTGTCAGAGTCCTGAGTGCTTTTAATCTGCACATCTGTGTTGGTTCTTCTGGGGGAACATCCTATGAGGCGGCATCTTTAGCTGCCTGGTCGGCTAGGGCATTTCCCTGTGCTTCTGTGATATTTTCCTTGGTATGGGCCTTACACTTCAGGATGGACACTTCCTGAGGTAATTGTATGGCCTCCAGTAAGTCTCGGACTTCTTTTCCATTTCGGATCGGTATACCAGCAGCAGTGAGGAATCCTCTTTTCCGCCATAACAGACCAAAGTCGTGAGCGACTCCAAAAGCATAACGCGAATCTGTGTAGACATTAGCTGTCTGTCTTCTGCTATTCGACATGCTTCTGACAGGGCCCGTAACTCGGCCTGTTGTGCTGACGTTCCTGAGGGTAAACATCCTTTTGCCACAAACTCATATAAGGTTGTAACTGCCCATCCTGCTTTTCTGGTACCATTGTCAACAAAGGAGGAACCATCTGTAAACAAGATGAGGTCTGGGTTGTGCAGAGGCTCCTCTGCTGCTAAGGATGCTTCTTCTGTTTCTTTTAAAATCTCCACGCAGTCATGCTCTTCATTATCTCCCCCCTCTTGCTCCCTCGATTCTGACATCGGGAGCATAGTTGCGGGATTAACCGGGCTGGCCCGGACGATATGGAGATTAGGAGCTTCCAAAACTGCTGTCCAGCGGGTCCATCTTGCTGCCGTCACCTGAGACATTCTATTCATAGACAGCAAAGCGTGTACGGTGTGGGGACACTTGACAATCAGCTTTTGGTCGAGGACTAGATTCGCAGTGGTCATTACCGCTCGACATGTAGCTTCCATGGCCTTTAGGCAACTTCCCCATCCGAGGGCTACCACATCCAGTTTTGCCAAATAATAGCCAACAGGTCTTTGCCGATCCCCATGTTCTTGTGTCAGTATAGCTGTCATATATCCTTCTTTCTCATGGACAAACAGGGTAAATGGCTTACCACTGTCGGGGATTCCCAGAGCCGGTGCCGAACACAAAGCCTTTTTCAAACTCAGGAAGGCCTCTTGCTGTTCTTTAGTGAGGGTGATGGCTTCTTTTGAGGCACGTTTCCCCTTTAAAATATCATTCAGTGGCTGAGCAAGCTGTGTGAAGGAGTCAATCCAATTTCTGTTAAAGTTACACAATCCCAAAAAAGACCTTAGTTCCTGAATAGTGGTGGGTTTTTTAGCAGCCCGAATGGCTGCAGTTCTATCCTGGGTAAGTTCTCTCTTTCCTTGTGAAATCTTTTGTTCCAGGTATACAACCTCTTCTTGGGATATTTGTGCTTTGTCGATGCTGGCTTTATGTCCTTTCAGCCGAAGGTGGTCCAGCAAAGCTCGTAAATCTTGTTCATGCTGTTCCTCCGTGTTTGAAGCTAGCAAGATATCGTCTACATATTGGATGACTGTGGATGACAGGGAAGGTAATTCTCGCAAATGGCTTTGTAAAGCCATGTGGAATACTGTAGGGCTGTTGTGGAAACCCTGCGGTAACTAGGTCCAAGTATACTGTTGTCCTTGGACCGTGAAAGCAAACCACTGTCGAATCTCCGGTGCCAGAGGCACCGACCAAAATCCGTTGGCCATATCTATAACCGAGAAATATTTATGGTCCGGTTTGAGGGCATTAAAAATGGTGGAGGGATCTGCGACCAAAGGAGCTTTTTGATCAATACACTGGTTAGCTTTCCTATAAGCGACAGTCAAACACCAAGTCTCATTAGATTTCTCTAGCGGCCACACGGGGCTATTGGAGGAGCTATGCATTTTAATAAGCACCCCTTGTTTCTCCAATTGCTGAATAACCGGTAAGATTCCCGTGATGGCAGTTGAACTGATGGGATACTGTTTAGTGCATGGAGGCTTGATCCCGGTAAATGAGGCAGGCTCCATCTGGAGTAGGCCACAATCGTTCTTATCTTTAAGAACATAAGAACATAAGAATTAGGAACCGGAGTAGGCCATCTAGCCCCTCGAGCCTGCCCCGCCATTCAATAAGATCATGGCTGATCTGGTCGTGGACTCAGCTCCACTTACCCGCCCTCTCCCCGTAACCCTTAATTCCCTTATTGCTTAAAAATCTATCTATCTTTGACTTGAAAACATTCAATGAGCTAGCCTCAACTGCTTCCTTGGGCAGAGAATTCCACAGATTCACAACCCTCTGGGAGAAGAAATTCTTTCTCAACTCGGTTTTAAATTGGCTCCTCCGTATTTTGAGGCTGTGCCCCCCTAGTTCTAGTCTCCCCCACCAATGGAAACAACGTCTCTGCCTCTATCTTGTCTATCCCTTTCATGATTTTAAATGTTTCTATAAGATCACCCCTCATCCTTCTGAACTCCAAGGAGTAAAGACCCAGTCTACTCAATCTATCATCATAAGGTAACCCCCTCATTTCTCGAATCAGCCTAGTGAATCGTCTCTGTACCCCTTCCAAAGCTAGTATATCCTTCCTTAAGTAAAGTGACCAAAACTGCACGCAGTACTCCAGGTGCGGCCTTACCAATACCTTATACAGTTGCAGCAACACCTCCCTGCTTTTGTACTCCATCCCTTTCGCAATGAAGGCCAACATTCCATTTGCCTTCCTGATTACCTGCTGCACCTGCAAACTAACCTTTTGGGATTCATGCACAAGGACCCCCAGGTCCCTCTGCACCTCAGCATGTTGTAATTTCTCCCCATTTAAATAATATTCCCTTTTACTGTTTTTTTTCCCCAAGGTGGATGACCTCACACTTTCCGACATTGTATTCCATCTGCCAAACCTTAGCCCATTCGCTTAACGTATCCAAATCTCCTTGCAGCCTCTCTGAGTCCTCTACACAACCCGCTTTCCCACTAATCTTAGTGTCATTTGCAAATTTTGTTGCACTACACTCTGTCCCCTCCTCTAGGTCATCTATGTATATTGTAAACAGTTGTGGTCCCAGCACCGATCCCTGTGGCACACCACAAACCACTGCTTTTCAACCGGAAAAGGATCCATTTATCCCGACTCTCTGCTTTCTGTTCGCCAGCCAATTCTCTATCCATGCTAATACATTTCCTCTGACTCCGCGTACCTTTATCTTCTGCAGTAACCTTTTGTGTGGCACCTTATCGAATGCCTTTTGGAAATCTAAATACACCACATCCATCGGTACACCTCTATCCACCATGCTCGTTATATCCTCAAAGAATTCCAGTAAGTTAGTTATACATGATTTCCCTTTCATGAATCCATGCTGCGTCTGCTTGATTGCACTATTCCTATCCAGATGTCCCGCTATTTCTTCCTTAATGATAGTTTCAAGCATTTTCCCCACTACAGATGTTAAACAAACCGGCCTATAGTTACCTGCCTTTTGCCTGCCCCCTTTTTTAAACAGAGGCGTTACATTAGCTGCTCTCCAATCCGCTGGTACCTCCCCAGAGTCCAGAGAATTTTGGTAGATTATAACAAATGCATCTGCTATAACTTCCGCCATCTCTTTTAATACCCTGGGATGCATTTCATCAGGACCAGGGGACTTGTCTACCTTCAGTCCCATTAGTCTGTCCAGCACTACCTCCCTAGTGATAGTGACCATCTCAAGGTCCTCCCTTCCCACATTCCTATGACCAGCAATTTTTGGCATGGTTTTTGTGTCTTCCACTGTGAAGACAGAAGCAAAATAATTGTTTAAGGTCTCAGCCATTTCCACATTTCCCATTATTAAATCCCCCTTTTCATCTTCTAAGGGACCAACATTTACTTTAGTCACTCTTTTCCGTTTTATATATCTGTAAAAGCTTTTACTATCTGTTTTTATGTTTTGCACAAGTTTACCTTCGTAATCTATCTTCCCTTTCTTTATTGCTTTTTTAGTCATTCTTTGCCCATATCGGGTGTTCCTTCAATTCTTCTTTCTTCAAAGTTCTAATTGACCATGTCACCCGACCATCTGCAAAATGCAACGATGAATCTACTTGGATTAGAACGGCCATTCCCAAAAGGGTTGATTTACTGGGCCTATCCAGACCGGCGTGGTTAGTTCATGTGGACCCAGCCCTATAAGTACCGGTGCTGTCCTTTTAATTTCCATTTTATGGCCCCCAACTCCATAGGCTGTACATGCCCTACCATCCAACGGCAAAAAGTCTCCATATTGTAGGGGTAAGCATGTTAATTCCGTCCCTCTGTCTAAAAGACAGTCCACATCCTTATCGCCCACCCTCACAGTTATATATAGCCCATCTCCCCTTTGTTGTATTAGTGCGAGGAGGGGGGCCAGGGTGAGCTCTAACCGTTTTTTGCTATCCCAAGTAACTCCTTCTGTTGTTGTATTGTCAGTCGCTTAAATGCTTCTATGAGGTCGTTATCTTGTGACAAGCCTGGTTTGTTGGCTGAATTGTATCCCTGGCTGCATCCTCTTCCCCAGCCACGACCTTGCTGTTTTGCCCTGCACGTCTTGGCCCTTCTTTCCCACAATAATGACATTTTCCGGGTAATTTTCCGAATGACTGTTTATCGGAATCCTGGGATTTCCATCCCATAGCCTGTACAGCTCAGAATTTAGCTCCCATATCCCGATCTAATTGGTTACATCGATCCACCAATGCTGCAAAGGTAGTTCCTCTACCTTCCCAGTCCGGTAACACTACCTTAAGCATTTTGGACAGTTCTGGCTTTAAACCTGCCACGAAAGCTGCTTTCAGGGGTCCAAACACTTGTTCATCCATTTCCTCATCCGTATTATTCATACCCGAATGTTCTAGCCATGTGCATCTAAACCGCTCGTCATACTCCAGGACTTCCTCTGTTCCTTTCTGTTGGCAGGCTGCAATTTTTCCCCAGTCTGTCTTAGCTGGACTGAAGGCTTGCAGCCAGTGTTTAATTGCCTCCCATCCTGCGTTTAATTCTTGCTCATCCTGCCCCAAAGCTTCTTCTACCTTGTCGTGCAATTTTCTTCCCTGTGTTTTTCGCACCATTATGGTCAAAATTTGTACTCCGTCCCAGGGATGAAGTTGATATATATTTCTTAAGCGGTCCAATTGGTCCCACGTTTTTACTCCCCCTTTCTTTGGATTGGGCACCATTTAATGCCCCTCCGGGGCGCAAATAGAGCCGTAAACGAGGCAAAAATCCAGCCCTTAATATGATATTGTGAGATTAGATGGAAGTTAATATATAAAAAAGATTAAGTAAAGACATTGAAACTTAGAAAGATGTAATTCACAATATTTGTAATTATCTGCGGGATGCTCTTAGATTTTTGGCATCCAGCAGCATAGTTATAGTGCTCACCGAGTTATTTATTATATTTACATTTTGTTTTGCAAATGAACATTCATTGGCATTTACTCATTTTACCAATCAACATATTGATAACATTTTTTTACCCCCAAACAGTATATCATTTACTGAATATATTTACAGATGAATTATTTTCAGCAGTATCAATATTATTAAAAATGTTGCAGAGTTAGATCCCATCTGACCAGTACTGAACCTAGCCAAATTTCCAAGTCAGTTTGATTTTAATATTGTGGCAAACTGCAAGGGCAAATAGTACCTGGGGTGAGCAGTTGACTGATTAGAGGGCAAGATATTGTATGCTGCTACAGGCTATAAAGTTCTGCGAAAGCTTACAGGGCAGTCTGCTTTGTTAGTCCAACACATATAGAAACATAGAAAACAGGTGCAGGAGTAGTCCATTCGGCCCTTCGAGTCTCCACCACCATTCAATAATCATGGCTGATCATTCCCCTTTCCTGCTTTCTCTCCATACCCCTTGATCCTCTCTCATCCTTCTAAACTCGAGTGAATACAGGCCCAGTCGATCCAGTCTCTCCTCATATGTCAGTCCTGACATCCCGGGAATCAGTCTGACGAACCTTCGCTGCACTCCCTCAATAGCAAGAACGTCCTTCCTCAGATTAGGAGACCAAAACTGAACATAGTATTCCAGGGCCATATCTAACTCCCTCTTGAATATATCCACTGAACTGGCATCAACAACTCTCTGTGATAGGGAATTCCACAGGTTAACAACTCTCTGAGTGAAGAAGTTTCTCCTCATCTCAGTCCTAAATGGCTTACCTCTTATCCTTAGACTGTGTCCTCTGGTTCTGGACGTCCCCAACATTGGGAATATTCTTTCTGCATCTAACCTGTCCAGTCTCGTCAGCATTTTATATGTTTCTATGAGATCCCCTCTCATCCTTCTAAACTCCAATGAATACAGGCCCAGTCGATCCAGTCTCTCCTCATATGTCAGTCTTGCCATCCCGGGAATCAGTCTGGTGAACCTTCGCTGCACTCCCTCAATAGCAAGAATGTCCTTCCTCAGATTAGGAGACCAAAACTGAACACAATATTCCAGGTGAGGCCTCACCAAGGCTCTGTTCAACTGCAGTAAGACCACCCTGCTTTTATACTCAAATCCCCCAGCTATAAAGGCCAACATATAATTTGCCTTCTTCACCGCCTTCTGTACCTGCATGCCAACTTTCAATGACTGATGTACCATGACACCAGGTCTCGTTGCACCTCCCCTTTTCCTAATCTACCACCATTCAGATAATATTCTGCCTTCGTGTTTTACCCCCAAAGTGGATAACCTCACATTTATCCACATTATACTGCATCTGCCAGCATTTGCCCACTCACCTAACCTGTCCAAGTCACCCTGCAGCCTCTTAGCTCACACCGCCACACAGCTTAGTGTCATCTGCAAACTTGAAGATATTACACTCAATTCCTTCATCTAAATCATTGATGTATATTGTAAATAGCTGGGGTCCCAGCACTGAGCCCTGCGGCACTCCCCTAGTCACTGCCTGCCATTCTGAAAAGGACCCATTTATCTCGACTGTCTGCTTCCTGTCTGCCAACCAGTTCTCTATCCACGTCAGTACATTACCCCCAATACCATGTGCTTTAATTTTGTACACCAATCTCTTGTGTGAGACCTTGTCAAAAGCCTTCTGAAAGTCGAAATACACCACATCTACTGGTTCTCCCTTGCCCACTCTACTAGTGACATCCTCAAAAACTTCTAGAAGATTTGTCAATCATGATTTCCCCTTCATAAATCCATGCTGACTTGGACCTGTCACTGTTTTCCAAATGCGCTGCGATTTCATCTTTAATAATTGATTCCAACATTTTCCCACTGCTGATGTCAGGCTAACCGGTCTATAATTATCCGTTTTCTCTCTCCCTCCTTTTTTAAAAAGTGGTGTTACATTAGCTACCCTCCAGTCCTTAGGAACTGGTCCAGAGTCGATAGACGTTTGGAAAATGATCACCAATGCATCCACTATTTCTAGGGCCACTACCTTAAATACTCTGGGATGCAGACTATCAGGCCCCAGGGATTTATCGGCCTTCAATCTCATCAATTTCCCTAACACAATTTCCCACCTAATAAGGATTTCCTTCAGTTCCTCCTTCTCACTAGACCCTTGGTCCCCTAGTATTTCCGGAAGGTTATTTGTATCTTCCTTCGTGAAGACAGAACCAAAGTATTTGTTCAACTGGTCTGACATTTCTTCCTTCTCCATTATAAATTCACCTGACTCTGACGGCAAGGGACCTACGTTTGTCTTCACTAATCTTTTTCTCTTCACATATTTTTTATGTTCCGGCAAGCTTCCTCTCATACTCTATTTCCCCCCTCCTAATTAAACCTTTTGCCCTCCTCTGCTGAATTCTAAATTTCTCCCAGTCCTCAGGTTTGCTGCTTTTTCTGGCCAATTTATAAGCCTCTTCCTTGCATTTAACACTATCCTTAATTTCCCTTGTTAGCCACGGTTGAGCCACCTTCCTCATTTTATTTTTACTCCAGACAGGGATGTACAATTGTTGAAGTCCATCCATGTGATATTTAAATGTTTGCCATTGCCTATCTGCTGTCAACCCTTTAAGTATCATTCACCAGTCTATACTAGCCAATTCACGTCTCATACCATCGAAGTTACCTTTCTTTAAGTTCAGGACCCTAGTCTCTGAATTAACTGTGTCACTCTCCATCTTAATAAAGAATTCTACCATATTATGGTCACTCTTCCCCAAGGGGCCTCGCACAACAAGATTGTTAATTAGTCCTTTCTCATTACACATCAGCCAGTCTAGGATGGCCAGCCCTCCAGTTGGTTCCTCAACATATTGGTCTCGAAAACCATCCCTAATACACTCCAGGAAATCCTCCTCCACCGTATTGCTACCAGTTTGATTAGCCCAATCTATATGTAGATTAAAGTCGCCCATGATAACTGCTATACCTTTATTGCATGCATCCCTAATTTCTTGTTTGATTCTGTCCCCAACCTCACTACTACTGTTTGTTGGTCTGTACACAACTCCCACTAGCGTCTTGTGCCCTTTGGTATTCCGCAGCTCCACCCATACAGATTCCACATCATCCAAGCTAATGTCCCTCCTTACTATTGCATTAATTTCCTCTTTAACCAGCAACGCTACTCCACCTCCTTTTTCTTTCTGTCTATCCTTCCTGAATGTTGAATCCACCTGGAGCTTGATTTCCAAGCCTTGGTCACCCTGGAGCCATGTCTCCATGATGCCAATTATATCATATTCATTCATTGCTGCCTGTGCAGTTAATTCGTCCACCTTATTATGAATACCAAGGGAGAATCAGAGCATCTTGGTTTTGTGTCAAGTTAATGGAAATATTGATGGAGCAAATATGGAAGAAGAGGGACGATCTTCTTCTTGTAGCTGTGGTTCAGTGGATAGCACTCTCGCCTCTGAAGGTTGTGGGTTCAAGTCCTACTCCAGGGACTTGAGCACAAATATCTAGGTTGACACTCCAGTACAGTAATGAGGGAGTGCTGCACTGTCGGAGGTGCCATCTTTCTGATGAGAAGATAAACCGAGCCCTTGTCTGTTCTCTCAGGTGGATGTAAAAGATACCATGGCATTATTTTGAAGAAGAGTATAGGAATTATCCCCTATGTCTGGCCATTATTTATTCCTCAATCAACATAACAAAAACAGATTATCTGATCATTATCACATTGCTGTTTGTGGGAGCTTGCTGTGCGCAAGTTGCCTGCTGTGTTTCCTACATTACAACAGTAACTACACTCCACACGTACTTCATTGGCTGTAAAGTGCTTTTAGATGTCCGGTGGTCGTGAAAGGTGCTATATAATTGCAAGTCTTTCTTTCTTCTTTTCGATGGGCGCTTTGTGCCACAGCGAGTTGGGGAACAGGCTTGGCAGAAGGTCAGCAGCCATATCACAAATTACACAAATTAGGGTTGTATTCCCTAAAATTTAGAAGTTTAAGGGATGATCTGATCGAAGTATTCAGGATATTAAGGGGAACAGATAGAGTAGTTAGAGAGAAACTATTTCTGCTGGTTTGGGAATCTAGGACTAAGGGGCATAGTCTAAAAATTAGATTCAGATCTTTCAGGAGTGAAATTAGGAAACACTTCTACACACAAAAGGTGGTAAAGGTTTGGAACTCTCTTCCACGATTTGCAATTGATGCTAGATCAATGTTAATTTTAAATTGGAGATGGATAGCTTTTTGTTAACCAAAGGTATTAAGGAATATGAGCCAAAGGCAGACGTATGGAGTTAGATCACAGATCAGCCATGATCTCATCGAATGATGGAACAGGCTCGAGGAGCTGAATGGCCTACTCCTGTTCCTATGCCTGTAGCATTTACCCAAGGATGTGGTTGCAATAACAAAAATATATTCAATATGGTCATCAAGTGTGCCATGATAGCAAGCAGGAGATGGGGAAGCTGGAGGCCTGGTCCTGGCTGAGAATGTGTAACCAACTTTTCTGCATCCTTTTTGCAAGAAATTCATTGGATACTCCCCGGAGCCAGGTTGGTAGTTGGAGGTTAAAAGAGAGTTGGGAGGCAATCGCGTGTGGGGGTGGGGGGTGCAGGGGAGCCGGCAAGGGGTCACATAGAACCAGCAGCATGCCAGAATGTTTTTGTGGGGCTGAAGAGCTTTTGTAGGCGTTGGTGAGCAGGAACATTAAAATTGCACTGGGTCATATTTACCCCAATTTAGATATCTTAATAAGGCATCCATTTGAAACAGGGCTCTGGCTGCCTTTCAAGATGCCCCAACAAAATGGCGGTGGGTGGATCGTGAGCAGAAAAAGGGCAGTAAGTTCAAAGCCATGGTTTTCAGAGCGCTATCTTCTAGATCCGACTTGGCAAGGGCAGTGAGAATCTGCCCCCGTATATTGCCATCCCATGATCTTTCTGCAGAGCCCATTGCTGCAGAAGAGGGATAGTTTCCCAGTGTTACAGCTCGACGGCTGCTGAAACATGTCCCACTGAAGGCCTCAGCCGAGACCAAGGCCTCCAGCAGTTAAGCACTGGAGGTGAAACAGAGGGAGAGAAGATCATCTCCCTCCACAGGGGCACCACTGGGCTTGCTTCATGGGGTCCACCACCTCCTTCCACATTGCAGCAACTTTCTCTGTCTTCTTTAATTCATCCCAGTTTCTCCAGATAAGGACTGAGCCTGACTGAAAGTTCCCAAAGTATATCCTTTGACTCTGTGAGCAATGCCACAGAGGTCAACACAGGTCAACAGCCACTTGCATTCTAATTTTCTCAGAAACGGGATGAACTTATTGAATTAGATCAGAAATTGTATCTATCTTAGCTATTAGTTCCAAAACTTACTCTTCACAGATTATTGCGGAATTATTTTATCTTTTTGATTTGAAATGATTAGCAGGATTTATTAATCTGAACTGTGTTTTCAAAATCAATAAGAATAACATAATATTAGTGATTTTTAGCCATTCTACATTTTAAACGCAGAAACGAACAGCTTAATTACAATGTTGTGTTCTGAATAAATTGCTTCTGTTAAAATACAATGTTTTCGGTTGGCCTAACAAACCTTTTCTTTTCCAGATGTTGGATCACTGCTTTAATTAATCCTCTGGTCTCCTGATATGTATAATTTAATAGAGATGGCTTTTCCGATCTGTGCAATTTCTCTCTGCTTGTTTAAAATTTCATATGTTAGCATAAAAAACAGTTTACCGAGAATATTTTAACACAAGTATCACTTCAAAAGAAATGTTATGACTTTTGTTCCTCTCACTGCACACTGATGAATTATACTTTATGTTTCAAATTTCTTATTCAAATTGACATCAATAATTTTTTCCCTGCACAGATGTCTTTGCTCCCAGCAACACATTCAGTCCAACAAATCCGTGAGAGTAAGCAAGGCTGTGGTTCTTCCTTCACAGTTATCCAGTCAGCATCATTAACACAGCTTTACAGTGTTTCAACGGAGTACTGTGGCCTGGTGCATTACAGCACGTCAGAAAAGGCAGGCGCCTTTCTACAATCACATTGTGAAATATTTCAGACTTTGACATTCGATCCTGTCTAGCCAGTGTAAATCGTGCATCCTTAATGATTAAAATAAAGTCGTTTGTGTCAAAAAACTTGATACATTTGTGTTTTTATGACATTGAATGTAAAAGTCACTTCTCACCGTACTGTTGTTGGTCTGCATGTTTTTATTCAACTTAGGAGTGTTGCATTCTAATTCTTAGGAATATATCAATTGCAGGTACATTACATAATGAAGTGTAGGTTAATGGATATTTTTCACCGAATTACTGGGCTTTTGAAAGTTGAGTACTTTATTAACCATTCCCTGACCCCCAAGATTAGATTACAGCCAAACACACTTGCTGATATCTTATTTCTAACCGTGTAATAGTCAGTCTCCTGTAGCATTGCACATGGGGAGTCAAGGCTAAGCACAGTGTCTGGGTCATTCAGGTTCAAAGACAAATTAACCTAAATGAGGGAGGGAGTGGAGGAGAGGGGGATAGAGGGAGATGTAAGGGGACATGGATCAGGGAATTCAAGGGGGGGCAGGGCAGGGCATGAGAATGGGGTGGAGGAGAGAGAGTGAGAGCAACAGATGATAATGAAGATGTGCGTGGCACTAGGCGAGGGCCCATTTCTTCTTAGTGGGGGAGGGGGAGACACAGAGAGGGAGTGGGAGGTGGACTGGGAGAGGGAGCTAGGATGTTAGTAGCAGATTGCTATTCAGTGAGGTGGTGGGGGTTAATGGTGAGCATTTCTGTTCATTGGGGGGAAGTTATGGGGTATCTGCTCAGTTGGGGGGTTGTATACTGATTTCAGCTTGGTGGTGAGGTGTCCTCATTTCAAATCAGTAGGGGTAGGCGAGGGATTTAAATTCAGTAGATGGCTGTGATCTAATTGCAGATGAATTGGGAAAGGCACAGGGCTTTGTTTATTTCTTTCTGCTTGGTGGGTGGGAGGTTGATGATTGTATTTTTGTTCACTTGGGGGATGATTTTTGCACGTGCATGAGCTGTGGGGTGAGGGTTACCTTAATTACAACCAGTGGGGTGCGGAGTCCTGATTTTGGGTCATTGGGGGCTGGTTCCAAGATTTGCTCTGGAGGAGTGGGGGTTCAAGCCATTTTTTTTGCTCACTGCTGGGTGGGGCCATGACTCTGCTCAGTTGATGCAGCTGAACCCTACTCAGTGTATAGAAGAACAAAGATCAGTTGCGGTGCGGTGCGGTGCGGGGCGGCGCGGGTTGGCAAGGTCCATTATCTGCTCAGTTGTGGTGGGGAGTCTTGTCTTTTACATTGGTTTGGCCAACCTAGTCTTTCTGTTCCTTACCTTGGTTCGGTAAGATGACCCTTGAGATACCGCCTCACTTTGTGCACAGAGGCAGAAGGGCCGTCGATTTTCAGTCCCATGGGCCCAAGTTTCCCCAACTCCTTTTTCCGGCGTACTGACATGAGATGCGCCGACTTTGTGTGCTCAAAACGGCGTCAAAAAACTTACTGCGTATTCTGCCAGCTCTTCTGTGTCTCCCTGGTTCTGGTACGGCGTTTCTGTTTGAGTGGGGGGTGTGGGGGGGGGGGGGGGAACTACAGCCCTGCGCGAAAACAGTGCCGGCAGCTGTGCACATGTGCAGCGGAGTCGGCGCATATTCGCAGTCGCCCCTCGCCCTTCCAGCGCATCCCGATGCTTGCCGCCCCTATCCCGGGCCGAGTGGCTACACTTCAAAAGTACTGCATTAGCTGTGAAATGCTTTGGGACATCCTGAGCTTATCATTCAGTTTCTTTGAAATACAATTTTGTTCTCCGCTTTCTGCTGATCTAACACTTTGTCAAATCATGTCCATGGAGATGAGATATTACAGCTCTGCGCAATCTCTGATACACATACACAAAACGACTGATGGAGACAAAATATTCTATCAACACAGGCTTCTGTAAACAGAGTCCAGAACCAATTTAAAAAAACAGAGCAAGTTATATTTCCGCCCAAAAGGTTCGGGGTTGTCAATGAAGCAGGATTCATATGGAGGTGTTTCAGAGATTTACCATATTTCCTTTGTTTTCATGTCCGCAATCCCTCATCCCTCACATTATCTACTGGGACTATCTTCGGTGCAAACATCCCTCCCCCCCTTCAGTCATGCGTGCCTCCCGCACCTAGCCATGGCCGAGGGGCTTGCTGGTGTGGCGTGTCGTGCCTCGGAGATCTCTCCTGCTGCAGTGGGAAGGGTGTCTGTGGGCCAAGGAAGCCAGCGACTGATTGCCCTACACTATGTGAGACGCACAGATCTCTCCCAACTAGATCAATGAAAGCTTGATAAACCATGCGGCAACTGCTACTAAATCAAAAAAAAGCGTAGCCTCACAATAACTGACAGCAAGAATTGCTGAGGTATTGATGACCTATTACTCAACATGTAGCCCTGATCACAATCGGGACAGCAGTGTCTGCCCCAACAGTTGTTGCTGTTGTGACACCCCACCCCCGCCCCCACATCTGCCAGGATCTGCACACAGCCAACTGCAGGAAATGATTGATGGTTTATCGACTTCCTCAACCCGACTGGGGTCTGTGCTGCAACCAATCCCGCCAGATGACCCCACTGCCGCCTCCCCACGATACGACACTGTATTACCACAATGCGGCAGCAGGAACCGCTCCATTTCTCGGGACTTTAGCCCACTGCTGCGGTCAGATCCATCAAGCTTCGCAACCGGTGAACAATTTAGAAGTCCTGGACATTGAGTGCTACATTGCTACTGGCTGCGAGGTTCCCGCCCCTAGCCCTGGCCGAAGGGCTTTGCCGAGCACGGCTTTGCCGGTGCGTGCTCCAGTCGTCATGGCAGGACTTTTTATTTCTTATCACTTGATTTATTTTTCATTTATTATTATTTATCAATTCTGATGGTTTTATGCTTCTTTATTGTTAAAAGTGAAGTGGTTAATGCTTTGGAGAATCCTCTAACTTCCCTTCCCCCCCCAATCTCTGGCTACCTGCGCTGATCTCTTAATTCACTGCAGGGTTTTTCAGAACGTACAAAAGTGGCCTAAGTTAGTTTGGAGCAAGTTTTAGCTGGCTAAACTTACTTAAATGGCCAAAACAGGCGTAAGTGGCTGATAACGCCCCCTTTTGAAAAATAAACTGAACTAAAAAACACCTAACTAACTCACTTACACTGGAGCAACTTAAATGGGGAGAATTGCGATATTTAAGTTACTCCAAAAAAATCTAGTTGCTCCAAAAAACAGAGCAACTCCTGGGGAAACTTGGGCCCATAGCATTTGGCCTATTGCACTGAAATATAACTTCAGCTTCATTTCTGGCTGCCATATGTTTAACACTTTCTTCAGGCTTCAATCTATACTTATGGGGTGCATGGTTGTTCTGAACAGTACTGAATGTGGTGATGTGGGAGGAGGGGGTTGGGTGGTAATTTGCTTCACTCTCTACTCAGTAGCGGGGAGCTGTTGGACTCCAGGCTTCCAAAGTTGAAGATTGGGGAATGCTTGAAATTTTCTGTTTAATACTGAGTCTGTGGGAAACCTAGCTCAACAGATTGCTCTGTTGGAATTCCATTATATTGAATTTTGCTGCACAGGAACAGGCCATTTGGCCCAACTGGTTTTTGCCGGTGTTTATGCTCCAAATGAGCCTCCTCCCACTTGACATCATCTCACCTTATCAGCATATCCTTCTATTCCTTTCTCCATTATGGTACTTTGTCGAGTTTCCCCTCTTAAAGACATCTATGGTATTCATAGAATCATAGGGGCCGGATTTGGTCGCTGCGCATTTCTCGGCGGCCCTCGGGCAGCACCTACCTTTTTGCCGCCGGCTGCCGCCGGGTCTCATCGGGAGCCACGTTCTGCTCCGTTATGTGGGTGTCAGCATCAGTGCCAGGCAGCGGCACTCGCCGGGCGGGAGCGGGAGTGAGCGGCCGGCGTCATCAGTGTACGGCAGTTAGAGGCCTCTCCATTCGGGGATCTTCGAAGGCCTCCAATGTGCATGTGCGAGACTTTGTGATTTTTTTTTTGTTGTAGTTTTTGTCTTCCAACGTGTCATCATTTTGGGGCCGTTTGAGGCTGATTACTGTATTGCGCATGCGCATAAAGCCACCCCACTTTATTCCACCTGTGAGTGTGAGAGGGGAGAGGAGAGAGTTGGCATTTGAGAGAAGAGAGTTGGAGGTTGGAGAGGACAGAGTTGAGGTTGGAGAGGAGAGAGTTGGAAGGTTGCAGAGGGGTCAGTCTGAGTTGCAGTGGGGGCGGTCGGAGAAATTGAGACACACAAACTGTTGAGCAGCCATTCATTTCATCATTGATGATGAGTGGCCAGAAACCAGCAATGAAGACTGGCAAAACCAGGCCCAGAGCTCCCTGGTTTAATGAGCAGGAATTGAAGGAGCTCATGACGGAGATGGAGGGCAGGTATAAAGACCTCAGTCGGGATGGCCGTGACAAGCCTCCACCACCCCAACACCGACGCATTTGGAGGGAGATCGGTGAGATCGTGAGCGCAATGGGCAACGTTGAGCGTGATGCGGACCAATGCCGGAAAGGTTGGAACGATTTGCTGGCGGCAACAAGAGTGAGTACAAATTTATTCGCCCCCTCCTGTCCAACACCAAAAAGGTTATGCGCCAGATGTGTGTGTGTGTGGTGTGTGTGTGGGGGGGGGCATCAGCAAAGGAGCTAAAGGCTGCAATGTTTCTTTGTGCAGAAGAAAAAATTGAGCAGCCTGGAGGAGCGTGCATTGGCAATTGGTGGGTGCCCACCGCCGTGCAACCACAACGGTTGATGCAGATCCAGTGCTATAGCATGGTAAGGTTTTACTAATCTCCAGTGTGAGTGACGCTCATGGCATGAAAGGACATGCAATGTTGATGCACTCGCGGTTTACTGCACACTTTGTTCGCCATTATTGGTGTGCCCATGTAGAGATGGAACTCCTTGGTGGCAGAATGTGAGATGGCACGGCTGACATCTCAGCTTGACCAGCACCACCCCGCCCCACCCCCCACAGACTGAAATGTCGTCCTCTACTTGCAGATGATGACTTGGACAGCACGGATCAAGGCACACCATCGACCTTTGGCCTTCAGAGAAGTCGTCAGTCCCCAACGTTTCCCACGCCGACGTTGCCCCCAGCCCAAGACAGCGGATCCCTCCTCCACACCCCCACCCCCCCCCCCCCCATATCACCCATTTCCACCGCTCCCACCTCAGCCACCCTGAGCCACGAAGAAGAGGAGAGAGAGAGGAGGGAGAAGGGACCGTCTTTGAGCCCCTTGAGCTCCAGGAGCAGGAACAGGATGACAGCAGCCTCCTGCCACGTGAGCCAGGTATCAGCAGAACCTCGGCGTTGGCTCTGACTTCCTGGGGTTTGGAACGGACGTCACACTGGCAAGCTCAACCAAGTGCAGAGGCTGTGGCACGAAGGCAAGCAAGGCGCCAGAGCCCACCAGGAGCGAGCATCCACCGGAGGATTCACCACGGCTCTCTGCAATTCTGGAGATGGTCCAGCTATCACAGACAGCCTTTCAGATAGGTCGCGATATGCTCCAGA
The DNA here is from genome assembly GCF_044704955.1 of Pristiophorus japonicus. Taxonomy (NCBI): domain Eukaryota; kingdom Metazoa; phylum Chordata; class Chondrichthyes; family Pristiophoridae; genus Pristiophorus; species Pristiophorus japonicus. The sequence continues at coordinate 16,913,365 of NC_091988.1, read as the reverse complement.
CCACGACTGGGATAGCTGGCAGCATGGCCACCTTCACCCAGCAGCATGATGACAAGATGGTTCGGCTCATCACTGTGTTGGAGCGCATAACGAAGACCGTTGAGGCGATGAGGCAAGAGATGGCTTGTGGATGCGCAGTTCAAGCCCCTGACCCAACACCCTCAAGGCAGACAGATCGGAGGAGCAGGAGATCCCGGCGCCTTCGGGCACGCCCCCTGCCTTCTCACCAAGACGGACATGCCTGCAGACATCCCACTGCCCTCCTGCACAACCTCGTCAACCAGAGGCAGAGAGGGGCAGGGGAGCGGCGCGCCATGGTGTAGGCGGGGCGAGGAAAAGGAGCTTGGGCATGGCTTCAAGAGGGAGGAATAGAGCTGGTGGTGCCAGTTAGAGGGGTAGGTGTTGGTGGTGTAAATGTTTGTAAAGGTAATAATGTTATGTAACCTTTGTTATTGTGTACTTGTAAATACACTCACATTGTTGACCCTCTCTTGGTGAGTGTCTGATTTTAATGTCATGTGTGGTGCCTTGTGAGAAACATACATCTGTCCCTCAAGTCATCTGCTTTATCAGGAATATCTTCCCATCTACATATGATTGCACTGTATAATGGGTACAGTCATCAGGCCATCGCAACACGCTGTATGTGCTGAGAGGGTTATTTGATGTGTCAGATTAATTACATCTCTCAGAATAGACTTATGTCTGTCATCACAACAAGGCACGCTGGGTACAGGTCTTTTGTGATGAATCAGAACAGACTTTATGAAGTAGTTTCCTTACAGTACAGAGAAAGACACATTAACAAGGTGATAGTGACAGTCTAGTCATTGAAACCTCAACCTAGGCCATTGAGTCACCGCGTCACTTGTCTCTTGCTGTGTTCTATTGACCGCAGTCCTTTCACAGTTTGGTCTGTAATCATGTTGCCCCTAAAGTCGGATAGCTATAACTTTATACCCTTTTCCTCCTATACAAATGTTGTCAGAGTCTGCAGCTGTCTCAGGCTTACAATAGATCATTTTAACCTTAACCCTCTCGCCCTCTATGTGATATATAGTGCTTCCCTGAGAACTTCTGAAGGACTGTGTCATAGAACTAATTAATCAGCTTGGATGGACAAAATGTGACTTTTCACATTCATAATTATTTTGCCAGCGCCATTGGGCTTCTCAATGAAGGTCTTTCAGCAAGGTCAAAGAAAAAAGTTTCCATCAGCATAGACACATTTTAGTCGCTTTTATCACATCCAAATTAAACATGATCATCAGCAATAAAGTAAAGCAACATCCGCCTAACTTTTTCCCAGCAGTCCCACTCACGATGGTCCAGCATCTGCACCATAGCGGCGATGTACAGCGCTGCAGCACTCGGAGCCCTTCTCCCTGCAGCACTCGGAGCCCTTCTCCCTGCAGCACTCGGAGCCCTTCTCCCTGCCACCCGTCTCACGGCCAGCTCACACCTGCTTTTTGTGAGCGGTCCTTCTGGCGGGCGGTGGGTCGATCTGAGGCCAGCATCCCTGACCAAAATGGGTGAGTTGCAGCATCTGGCATGGGCATCAGCATGACATCACGCCGGCGGATCCCTCCGTGACCAACCTCGCGCTGGGCGGAACCTGGATGGCAGATGGGCGGTTCCGGAGGAATCGCCCAGAAAACATACATTTCCAGCAGATCCTCGGCGACTGAGGGTGCAACCTGCACCAAATCCGACCCCATAGACATTTACAGCACGGAAGGAGACCATTTTGGCACATCGTGTCTATCCAGCCTAATCCTACTTTCCAGCTCTTGGTCCGTAGCATTGTAGGTTACGGCACTTCAAGTGCATATTCAAGTATTTTCTAAATGTGATGAGGGTTTTTGCCTCTACCACCCTTTCAGGCAGCGAGTTCCAGACCCCCACCACCCTCTGGGTGAAAAAATATCCCCTCTAAACCTCCTACCAATTACTGCATTCGCCTCAACTGCTCCATTTGGTAGCAAGTTCCACATTCTCACCACTCTCTGGGTAAAGAAATTTCTCCGGAATTCCTTATTGAATCTATTAGTGATTGTTATATTTATGGCCCCTAGTTTTGGACTCCCCGTAAGCAGGAACATCATCTAGTGTACATGTAGTGTATGTAGGCACCTTTAGTAATGACTCCACGAGGCAGGGTGTGATACTTGAACTGTGTAGACCTGTAGTCCTTTATTTGCAGCTCTTGAGCGAGGACAACAAGCTGTGAGTTCCTTTTTATCCTTTGTCTCCAGCAGCAGCACCCTCTGGTGTACAGGTAAGGTGTGTACAGTATAAGGGTACATTCATTGTGGCATAACAGTGTTCCAGACATCACACAGTAAACAGGCATGCATACACAACATTCTCTATGTCTACTCTATTGAATCACTTCATAATTTTAAAGTCCTCCATCTGGTCACCTCCCAGGTTTTTATTTTCTAGAGAAAGAATCCCCAGCCTATTCAGTCTTTTCTTATAGTTGTATCCTCTCAGTTCTGGTATCACCTTTGAAATTATCTTTTTGCATCTTCTCCAGTGCTTCTATATTCTTTTGTAAAATGGAGACCAGAAAGTGTGGTCTAACCAAGGTTCTAAGTATGGTTTAACCAAGGAATAACTGGCCAATGAATCTTCTTCAGAAGGAGGACATTGCTCCCTTGGTGACTCTACCCTCCTAGATTCCATAGAGGACAACCGAAAGGAGTCTGGGCTTTGTGTGTGAATTTTAAAGTCAGGCTCTATGTTTAAACCAAGTGAAGCAAGTGATACTTTCTGTTTACCTGGTTGAAATGAAAATAATGTGATTAATAAGGAACTGAATAGTTTGAAAGACATTAAGCATTGAGGAATGAACAGTGCTGCACATTCTTTCATGATCAAGATGATAGCTTTGAATGTAAAACATAATGTACAGGTATTTTTAAAATGTACTGTTGTGTTTCTTTTGAGTTATGTTCACCTGTCACTTACTATAAATGTAAGAAGTATGATAAACTCTCCCTTAAGACTTCAGGTCATCATTCAATTTGTATGTTAATATAGATAAGGGATTTCTTGCTTAAACTTCTCAAAATTGTATTTCACACAAGATTTACTGAGAGTCTGCAGCTACAATCTTTGTTCTGCTCAAGTGCACTGAGGGAATGTTGAATACTAATGGCCAATCAATGTGCAGACTTCAGGATCTGCACTGCCTGAGCTCTTAGAGGCTGGGGTCAGAGGGACATCCTCCATAGGGAGTCCCCATCCCATCTTGCATCAATGGCCTTGTTTGGGTTGGGTGAATGATCTTACCCAACAATCAGAAAAGAGGATCTCCTTGCGTGATCTGACTCCCTCCACAAGAATATCTACTGAGTCATCTGAAAAGCGGGGGCAGCCCTCTGTCTTTGTGAACTCATTTTTATAAATCTCAGCAAGAACCCACTCCTCTACAATACTCCCTCCACATTCCTACATGCACCTTCAAATGCGGTGGCCGAGGCTGCTTTAATTATCCCTGCTGGAAATGAGTCATCGAGTGCTCTTCTGAGATTAGGTCATGTACATTGTCAGGACAGAGTGTGTCATGTATTCAACTATCATTGTAACCCATGTATAAGCTGACCTAAGTTGTACACCTTGAGAACATTGACCACAAGGGGCGAACTTGTGGGAGACACTCCTAACCTGGACTTTCAAGTATAAAAGGGGAAGCTCCACCCACCTTCATCACTTGAGGTCTTGGGAATAAAGGCAACTGATCACAGAGTGACCTTCTCTCAAGTATGGGCCTCGTGTGCATTTATACTGATGTATAGTAAAGACATATCATTGGCGACGAGAAACTGGGATTTAAACCACGCGAGCATGGCCACTAGCAGCACAGAAGAGTGGTACTGTGTTGGTGATGATTGGGACGACTTTATTGAGAGACTACAGCAAAGTTTTGTCACTAAGGAATGGTTGGGACACGATTCGGCCGACAAACGCAGGGCTCATCTCCTGATGGTTTGTGGATCCAGAACGTACTCCCTGATGAAAGACCTTCTAGCGCCAGAGAAGCCGGCAGACAAGACGTTCGAAGAGCTCAGTAAGTTGATCGGGGAACACCTTAAACCGGCGAGCAGCATGCACATGGCGAGACACCGGTTTTACATGCACTGGCGGCGAGAAGGGCAAAGCGTTCCAGACTTCGTGGCAGATCTCCGGCAACTGGCGAGCCTATGTAAGTTCCCAGATGCATGTAGTGCGGAGATGCTGCAAGACTTTTTATTGAGGGCATCGGGCATGCTGGGGTTTTCACGAAACTGATTGAGACCAAAGACTTGACCTTGAAAGCGGCGGCTCTGATAGCCCAGACATTTATCTCAGGGGAGGAAGAGACCAGAATGATGTATGACAAAAATCTTGGCTCAAATGCGGCAAACGACCAGGGAGTCAACATTGTTAACGTGGCACACAGTTCTCTAGGCAGTCAAGGGCAATCGGCCCCAGCATGTAGTCGAACCCAAAGGGGGAATTCAACGAAGACAATGGCTAGCTGAACAGCGATTCATGCCATCACAATGGACAGTGCGGCCAGTAATGGGGCCATCAACACCTGTTAATGGTGCGCTTAAGGACAGTTGCAGAGATAGTCAGAAATGATCGACTGGTAATGGACCTTTTGTTTCCAACAACAGAGCCTCCATCTCATGCTGGAGGTGTGGAGGCAAACACCCAGCCAGAGCTTGCAGTTATCAGCAATATACCTGCAGAAACTGCAACGTCAGCGGTCACTTGGCACGTACGTGCAGCAAGGCTGCAGCCAGGTTGATGTACGAGGAGGACGGGCCCAATGTAAGCCCTACGAGGCCAAATGAATACTGGGGGAAATCGCTGGAAGCTGAAGTTCAGCAAGTTCATGTGGAACACATATACAGTTCATATACCAGGATGCCAGCGATAATGATGAAAGTGCTCCTCAATGGCATCCCAGTATTAATGGAGCTAGACACGGGGGCCAGCCAGTCCCTGATGAGTATCAAACAGTTTGAAAGGTTGTGGGCGTCCAAGGCCAGGAGGCCAAAATTATTGCCGATTGACGCACAGCTATGGACATATACAAAAGAGATCATTCCGGTGCTGGGCAGCGCTCCGGTAGTCGTGACCCACAAAGATTCGGAGATCAGGTTGCCACTCTGGATTGTCCCGGGGGATGGTCCTGCACTACTGGGGAGGAGTTGGCTTGCTGTCATCAACTGGAAATGGGGCGATGTCAATGCAATTTCTTCTGTGGAGCGAGTATCATGCACACAGGTCCTGGACAAATTTGACTCATTATTTCAACCCGGCATCGGCACTTTCATGGGGACCAAGGTAGTGATTCACATAAACCCGGATGCCAGGCCAGTACACCACAAGGCCAGAGCGGTGCCGTACGTGATGCGGGAAAAGATAGAATGCAAATTGGACCGCCTGCTGAGGGAAGGCATCATCTCACCAGTCAAATTCAGTGACTGGGCAAGCCCGATTGTGCCGGTGCTCAAGGCGGATGGGTCGGTCAGGATATGTGGTGATTACAAGGCCACCATCAATCGGGTGTCACTCCAAGACCAGTACCCACGCCAAGAGCGGAGGACCTCTTTGCGACGCTATCCGGTGGCAAACTTTTTTCAAAATTGGACCTGACCTCAGCTTACATGACCCAGGAGCTGGCGAGTGAGTCGAAGAAGCTGACCACCATCACGACACACAAGGGGTTGTTTGAGTATAACAGATGTCCATTTAGGATTCGTTCAGCCGCCGCGATCTTTCAGCGAAATATGGAAAGCCTCGTCAAGTCGATTCCAAAGACGGTAGCTTTTCAAGACGACATCCTCGTCACGGGTCGCGATACTGAAGAACACCTCCACAACCTGGAGGAGGTGCTATGCAGACTGGACCGGGTAGGGCTACGACTGAAAAAGGCGAAGTGCGTCTTCTTAGCTCCAGAGGTAGAATTCCTGGGGAGGAGGGTAGCAGCAGACGGGATCAGACCTACTGCATCCAAAACGGAAGCGATCAAGACAGCACCCAGACCCCGTAACACGACGGAGCTGTGTTCGTTCCTGGGGCTCCTGAACTATTTTGGTAACTTTCTTCCCAAAAAGAGCACACTGTTAGAGCTGCTTCACGTGCTCCTACGCAAAGGTCGCGATTGGGTCTAGGGGGACAGCCAGGAAAGGGCTTTTGATAGAGCACGCAATTTGTTATGCTCCAACAAACTGTTAATGTTATATGACCCATGTAAGAAACTTGTTTTAACGTACGATGCGTCATCCTATGGGGTCGGGTGTGTGTTGCAGCATGTGAATGCCAATGGTCAGTTACAGCCGGTAGCTTATGCCTCCAGAAGTCTGTCCCAGACAGAAAGGGGCTACGGGTTGGTAGAAAAGGAAGCGTTAGCATGTGTATATACAGTTAACAAAATGCACCAGTACGTGTTTGGCAGGAAATTTGAGCTGGAGACAGATCACAAACCCCTAACTTCCCTTTTGGCCGACAACAAGGCCATAAATGTGAATGCATCGGCCCGCATACAGTGGTGGGCACTTACGTTAGCCGCCTATGACTACACAATTCGTCACAGACCGGGCACTGAAAACTGCGCCGATGCACTCAGCAGGCTCCCACTAGCCACCACTGAGGGAACAACTGAGCATGATGCTGAGATGGTCATGGTTGTTGAAGCTTTTGATAGCGAAGGCTCACCTGTGACAGCCCGTCAGATTAAAGTCTGGACTAATAAAGACCTGCTACTGTCTTTAGTTAAGAAATGTGCACTGAATGGGGACTGGGCAGCCACGTACGGGGCATGCCCTGAGGAATTTAAACCGTTTCATAGGCGCAAGGATGAACTCTCGATTCAGGCCGATTGCCTACTGTGGGGAAACCAAGTAGTCATGCCGCAGATGGGCAGAGAGGTGTTTATCAGAGAACTTCACAGTGAGCACCTGGGCATTGTCATGATAAAGGCAATTGCCAGGTCACACGTTTGGTGGCCAGGGATAGATGCAATCCTGGAACTTTGTGTTCGCAGGTGCAACACGTGTGCTCAGCTGGGCAGCTCACCCAGGGAAGCCCCCCTTAGCCCCTGGTCCTGGCCTGCCAAGCCATGGTCACGCATCCATGTGAATTACGCAGGTCCTTTCATGGGAAAAATGTTTTCGGTTGTAGTAGACGCCTACTCCAAATGGATTGAGTGTGCCATTTTAAATTCAAGCACATCCTCTGCCACGGTAGAAAGTCTACGGTCAATGTTCGCCACCCATGGTCTACCGGATGTCTTGGTCAGCGACAATGGCCTGTGCTTCACAAGCACTGAATTTCAGGACTTCATGGCAGGCAATGGAATTAACCATGTCAGAACGGCACCGTTCAAGCCGGCCTCAAACGGCCAGGCGGAACGAGCAGTGCAGATAATCAAACAGGGGATGCTCAGAATCCAAGAGGGTTCCCTACAAAGCCGCTTATCATACCTCCTGTTGGCTAATAGATCCTGACCACACTTGCTCACAGGGGTTCCATCCGCAGAACTGCTAATGAAAAGGATGCTCACAACCAGGTTATCCCTTATACACCCTACTATGAAAGAAATTGTTGAGAGCAGGCGTCAGTCACAATGTGGCTACCATGACAGGAATGCGAGGGCGTGACGTATTGATGTCAATGACCCTGTTTTTGCCCTTAATTACGCTGCAGGGCCCAAATGGCTTGCAGGCACTGTGATTGCCAAAGAGGGGAATAGGATTTTGGTAGTTAAACTTACCAATGGACAAATCTGCCGCAAACACATGGATCAAACTAAAAGGAGGTTCAGCAACCCCATACAAGAAGCAGAGGAAGATCACGACATAGAGTTTACTTCACCACAGGTGACCGAACACCGGAACCAAGTGGAGGAGAGCCCAGTCACTGTGGACAGTCCAGACAGGCCTGAGGCACCGCAAACAGCAGACACTCAGGCCAGCGCCCAACAACCGGAGCCCCAACTCAGGCGCTCTACAAGGGAGCGTAAACCATCAATGACCTTCCATCCATCATAAGGTCAGAAGTGGGGATGTTCACTGATGACTGCACAGTGTTCAGTGCCATTCGCAACTCCTCAGATAATGGACCAGCCCATGTCCGCATGCAGCAAGACCTGGTCGACATTCGGATTTGGGCTGATAGTGGCAAGTAACGTTTGCGCCACACAAGTGCCAGGCAATGACTACCACCAACAAGCGAGAGTCTAACCACTACCCCTTGACATTCAACGGCATTACCATCGCCGAATACCCCACCATTAACATCCTGGTGGTCACCATTGACCAGAAACTTAACTAGACCATCCACATAAATACTGTGGCAACAAGAGCGGGTCAGAGGCTGGGTATTCTGCGGTGAGTGTCTCACCTCCTGACTCCCCAAAGCCTTTCCACCATCTACAAGGCACAAGTCCAAAGTGTGATGGAATAGTCTCCATCTGCCTGGATGAGTGCAGCTCCAACAACACTCAAGAAGCTCGACATCATCCAGGACAAAGCAACCCAGTTGATTGGCACCCCATCCACCACCTTAAATATTCACTCCCTCCATCACTGACATACCGTGGTTGCATAGTGTACCATCTACAAGATGCACTGCAGCAACTCACCAAGGCTTCTTCGACAGCATCTCCAAAACCTGCGACCTCTACCACCTAGGACAAGGGCAGCAGATGCATGGGAACACCACCACCTCCACGTTCCCCTCCAAGTCACACACCATCCTGACTTGGAAATATATCGCCTTCATTGTCGCTGGGTCAAAATCCTGGAACTCTCTCTCTAACAGCACTGTGGGAATACCTTCACCACACGGACTGCAGCGGTTCAAGGCGGCGGCTCACCACCATCTTCTCAAGGGCAATTAGGAATGGGCAATAAATCCTGGCCTTGCCAGCGATGTCCACATCCCATGAACGAATAAAAAAAAAAAGAAATTGCTATTTCTGGGACATTGCTGTTATTTTTATTCATTCACATGATATAGGTGTCGCCTATAAGTCCAGCATTTATTGCCCTTGAGAAGGTGATGGTGAGTTGCCTTCTTGAATACAAATGGATTGCTAGGCCATTTCAGAGAGCAGTTAAAAGTCAACCACATTGCTGTGTGTCTGGAGTCACATGTAGGTCAGAACGGCGGATTTTTTCCCCTAAAGGACATGAGTGAACCAAATGGATTTTCACAACAATCAGGGTCACCATTACTTGCTTGTTATTCCAGATTTATTTAATTAAAATTCCCTAGATGCTGTAATGGGATTTGTACTCATGTCTCCCACTATTTCTTTGAATTGCTAGTTCAGTAACATTACCACTGGGCTACCATACCCACTGCTGTACAAGTGTCGCCACTCCTGCTAACATAATAACAGTCACTGAAATTCAAACATAATTCATGGTGTGAAACAATCTGAGATGCTTCAACAACACGGTAAGGCACTATAAGTAAATGCAAATATTTTTCTATCATTAATTTCGCTCAGCATAACAATTACAACTGTCTTCAAATTCACCAAAACATTGTAGAATTTTTCTCTTTTTCTTTCCTGGTTTTAAAATAACTGCCTCACTTTCCTCCTCGTCCAGCATTTGCATCTACACTCTTCTCTTTATCCACTCAGGAGGGACAGTCTTGATTGCACATGTCTCATTAGATCCTTACTGTGGATGCAGTGAACCTTTATTGAACCTACTGAGGAAAAAACTCCTGTACAACATTCTCTTCCCCTCCTCAATAGCACTACTTAAATTTGCATTATTTTTCCTGGAGGGGAAGCCGTGGTATTGTCAGAATTTGCGATGCTCATGAGCAAATTCTCACAACTTATTTGTCAAGGTAAATATAACATTATATTAAGGTACATTCAATTTATTATTGTAAGGTTAACCCAACAACAATAATTCAACCACTGTTTAATGTGGCAACATTTAATCGAAATGTATTGATCTTTTTTAAAATAACAATTTATTAATGTCATTGGAGTAATATTTGGTAACAGGTCCTGCATTTCTTAATTTATTCAAAGAGTTGTGAATCTTTGGAATTCTCTACCCTCCAGAGGGGTGTCGATGTTCAGTCATTGGGGAGAAATTAATTATAACCCAGGAATGGGCAGTAACTTCAGAAAAGTTTGAGATTTAGCGGCAGGCGTTATGAATCAGGTTACACACAAAATTAAGGGGTCAAAATTGTTTTTTTTACACCACCCGTTACCACCGGCGGTAGGTGGCAAACAGGCGGAAAAGGCTACCGTCGCCGGTAAGAGGCGTCCACATCTCCGGAGAAATTCAGTTGGCTCTTTGGTAGAGGCGCCAAAAGATAATGCTGTGCTGTCTAACGCCACACACGTGGTGACGTCATCCAGTGTGCAATGCCCCCTTGGCGCCACTGTCGCGATATTTGGGTTCAACAGCGGCCTTACGGGCAGGCATTCTTACAGCCTGAAAAAAGTGGTGAAAACTATTGTGTTCCTAACACAGATGATGAGGCTGCACACAGGGAGGTTAAAGTAACAGTGACCTCAGTCTTTAATAAGACACTCCAGAGTGAGGAACAGGCCTCAGGGGCCGGCTTATATACAGTGCTCCCAAGGGATGCTGGAATCCCTTGGGACTTCAGGGGATGCGCTCCCTGGTGGCGGAACATGGGAGTGCATGCTTTACAGATATACAACAAAAACGTAGCAGATCTCGGACACAATCGCCCAGAGAGCAAATTTGTTTTTTTCTTTCTTTATTTCTGCATTTTTCCTATAGTTGCAACAGTGGGGAAATGTGTGTGTGGGTCAGAGAAGTTTAAGTTTTTTTTTCTTCCCTTTTTTCACCTAGCATGCCAGCAGCCTCCCGTTGCGAAATTGAGTCGACTTCCTGAGCACCCGCCCCGTTGGCACCTGAGGTTGAGTGCAACGCCCCCTTTTAGCGCTGCTCTTTCAACTTTGGACTCAATTTGGCAGTTTGAGGCGGCACCTAATGCCTGGCAGTAAAATCAACACTCAGGCAGTGACACCACCTCAGAAATGGCCATAACCAATTTTGACCCCTAAATCTCTTTGCTCAAAGAAAGTATTAGAGTGCTGAATCAAGCACTAATTGCCTTGCTCAGTAGCATCTGACTCAAAATGCTAAGCAATATCAGGTACAGTCTAATCGCAAGTTATCATTGTCACAGGCTCTTTCCAGTTCTTAAAAGGGAGGTTCATTGATGCTGCAGAACCTCATTCTAGTGTGGTACTTTGATATTGTGGGAATAAAAATGTCACAAATTTTTAGTAGCCACAACACTCATCATCATCATCATAGGCAGCCTCTCGAAACCAGAATGACTTGCTTCCACGCCAAAAAGGAAGAGTTCACATGTGTTTCAATGAAGGACCTAATATTCCGGATCCGAAACTACATCCTGAAGGGTGGAAGACGCCTGTACGTGAATTTTATTAACGTGGGGTGGCCGTTGCACACCAGCCACCACACGGGATTGACAGAGCTAGGTCTTGGTCCAGTGGCAAGGATTACCCAAGACGACTGGAGACCAGCTCTTCTGCACGGACCTAGTGTGCACACATATCGCAGTGTGGGCTGGCCTGTGCTGCCCCTGGGCCCTCGCCTCTTCTGGGTCCCAGACTCACACCTCTCCTGGGCCCCGGTCACTTCCTTCTACAAACTCTTGCCGCTCCTTCGCCCCTCCTGCTATGCCTGCCCGCGCTGCAATCAGCGACCTGATTTTGCAGCTGTTGCCCTCCTGCAGTGGTATGCCGCTGCACGTGCTCCCTCCAATAAGAACATAAGAATTAGGAACAGGAGTAGGCCATCTAGCCCCTCGAGCCTGCTCCGCCATTCAATAAGATCATGGCTGATCTGGTCGTGGACTCAGCTCCACTTAGCCGCCCTCTCCCCGTAACCCTTAATTCCCTTATTGGTTAAAAATCTATCTATCTTTGACTTGAAAATATTCAATGAGCTAGCCTCAACTGCTTCCTTGGGCAGAGAATTCCACAGATTCACAACCCTCTGGGAGAAGAAATTCCTTCTCAACTCGGTTTTAAATTGGCTCCTCCGTATTTTGAGGTTGTGCCCCCCTAGTTCTAGTCTCCCCCACCAATGGAAACAACCTCTCTGCCTCTATCTTGTCTATCCCTTTCATGATTTTAAATGTTTCTATAAGATCACCCCTCATCCTTCTGAACTCCAACGAGTAAAGACCCAGTCTACTCAATCTATCATCATAAGGTAACCCCCTCATTTCTGGAATCAGCCTAGTGAATTGTCTCTGTACCCCTTTCAAAGCTAGTATATCCTTCCTTAAGTAAGGTGACCAAAACTGCACGCAGTACTCCAGGTGCGGCCTTACCAATACCTTATACAGTTGCAGCAAGACCTCCCTGCTTTTGTACTCCATCCCTCTCGCAATGAAGGCCAACATTCCATTTGCCTTCCTGATTACCTGCTGCACCTGCAAACTAACTTTTTGGGATTCATGCACAAGGACCCACAGGTCCCTCTGCATCACAGCATGTTGTAATTTCTCCCCATTCAAATAATATTCCCTTTTACTGTTTTTTTCCCCCCCCAAGGTGGATGACCTCACACTTTCCGACATTGTATTCCATCTGCCAAACCTTAGCCCATTCGCTTAACCTTTCCAAATCTTCTTGCAGCCTCTCTGAGTCCTCTACACAACCCGCTTTCCCACTAATCTTAGTGTCATCTGCAAATTTTATTGCACTACACTCTGTCCCCTCTTCTAGGTCATCTATGTATATTGTAAACAGTTGTGGTCCCAGCACCGATCCCTGTGGCACACCACTAACCACCGATTTCCAACCCGAAAAGGACCCATTTATCCCGACTCTCCGCTTTCTGTTCGCAAAGCCAATTCTCTATCCATGCTAGTATATTTCCTCTGACTCCGCGTACCTTTATCTTCTGCTGATGGTTTTGCAGGCCAGGACTGCGCCGGTTTCCGGGTCGGGCCGCCGTATGCTGCTCCCTCTAATGCAGCCTTTCAATCACAGAAAATCCTCTTCAACCCCACCACCACCCCACTAGGGGACGATTTAATTATTGAATGCAATCTATGCTATTTTAGAGTGGCGCTATTCCTAAACTCTTGTTCCTCAGCGCCTTGTCGCAATGACTGTTAAATGACTGAATTCAACTGTTGCACAATGTCGAACTTACAAGCAAGCAATGAAACAGCACTAACCTGACAGCTGCGGCTCATGACTCATGATCCCTTTAAGTATCATCCCTGGAGCCAGCATCTGCCTGCTTGACGCCTCCTCTCCCTATCGCTGTTGGGACGAAGCGCTAAGGCAGGAGGTGACAATGAATTTTGAAGACCAAGCGCCCAGTGAGCATTGCATGCATGCGTTGACGTCACAACCTGCCTGGCATTGAAGTTCCCAATGCTAACTCGTAACAGCGGTACTACGGCGGGGTGGAGGAGGGGTCCGGATTTGGCATTCATCGCTGGATTCGCCTCGCCGCGGCGCTACTGCCTCAGCGTCCCATTAGTGCCCCGCTAGGCGCTAACTGGAGGCACTAAGATACCAAATATTTCCCCCGCTGAGTATATTCAAGACAGAGATCAATAGGTTTTTGGGGCTAAAAATTGTGCAGCTCCCCGTTTTGGACGACAACTTTTGCGGGAGCGCAAAAGTATTGCCGAGCGCTACACAATTGATTCCGATGGGAACGTCTGGTTTAGTGCTCCAAGAGGGAAGTGGAGTGCTAAATCAAGTGCTATCACTTCCCTTAGAGCTCTAAAGGGAGTGAGAGGGGCGGTAGCATCAGAGTGCTGCATAATGTTCTGTGCAGCGCTGCCGGTTTCACAGGTTCCTTCCCTGCCTTAAAAGGGAAGGGCCAATGCTACGGTCATTGGAGTCTAAGGCTGGAATGGTCATCAACGGCACTGGTGATACACTCAGATCACTCTCTAAGAGAGTGCTGGAATTTTTTTTTTTTTAGAAAGCACACTGGGGCCATTGATAAATTTTCACCTACCTGTTCGCCACTGCCTTTAATTAGCGCTCCCCAAGCGGCCAGCCGAGATGACACCGCCTCCTGCAGCTGCTTTTGTTGATGCCCGGGGATGCTACAGGGGGCGGAAGGGAATTTTATATCCAGGGCAATAATGGTCCACTGCGCACTGGATGATGTCACGATCTCCGGGGTGCGGGAGATCGAGGCAGAGAGTTTTAGCGCTAGCCCATCATGAAAGTTCACGGGCGTCGGTAATTTTGCCGTGCCTGGTCAGTAAGCCCTTAGCTCCCTGAAGGCACTAATGGGAGGTGCAAAGGAGGCCAATTTATCCCCCTTGGATACTGAAGGAATCAAGGGATATGGGAATAGTGCGACCAAATGGAGTTCAGATAAAAGATCAGCCATGATCTTATTGAATGGCAGAGCAGGCTCGAAGGGCCGAATAGCCTACCCCAACTTTATTTCCCCGAGTGCACAATCCAAATGATGTGCGACTAATGAAACTCTAGTGGGAACGTAATAGAAGGTTGCTAATTTATTGGAACCCAGCTATGCGGGGACTCTCTTCTGCACTAATATGAAGGCCGGAATTTTTACCTAGGTGTCAGGTTGTATGTGTTGTGTATTGCTCTGGTACATTAAATGTATGATAAGTACAATGGTGCACCACAGAGGGCGCTGTGGTGGGAGACCTGAAAGTACCTGCACGAGGCAGTATAAAAGGCTGCCCACCACACCTGTGGAGCGCTCTGGAGCTGTTCAATAAAGGACTCAGGTCACAGCAGTTAGATCAACACCAGACCGTGTGGAGTCAGTGATTTGTGTGCTACATACACCACATTGATGACGAGGATGGGATTTGCTGGCACCCGGGAGCGCCAGGGACATGTCATATGAGGAGCTGATCGCACTCATTCATGACCAGTTGAAACCGAAGGAGAGTATCCTCACAGCCAGATACAAATTTTACCATCACTGCAGACCTGAGGGCCAGGATGTCACCAAATATGCTGCGGATCTCAGGAGACTCGCGGCGCCGTGTGATTTTGGCGCACACCTTGACGAGGCGTTACGGGACGTTTTCGTTATGGGGATTGGCCACGAGGGCCTCCTTCACAAGCTGCTAGCCACGGAACCCACAGTCACTCTGACAAAGGCCATTACCATCAGCCGGGCATATATGACCTCGACTTGCAGCACCAAGCAAATGATCCACATAGTCTCGAACCCGGCAGGCACTGTCCTCAGGATAGCACCCACCACAGACAAAACTGCAGAACGTGGCTCTGCCCGGGGCAGAGAGCACGGACCTTGGGGTCCTGGAACTCAGAGTCCGCTGAGGGGGGCCAATCAAGCAGCACCATGCTGGCGCTGTGGAGGAAGCCATGGGGCTCACCGGTGCAGGTTTGCGGAGTATACGTGCAATACCCGCCACACGAAAGGCCACCTTCAGCGTATGTGTAAAAGAAATCAGACTCACCACGTGGCTGAGGAGATGGGGGATGATCCACTGTTCAGCGAGGAGCAGGCAGAAGAAGATGAGGTGATGAGACTCTATACGTGCACCGACGATTCGCCCCCAGTGATAATGGAAGTAAAAATTGACTGAATCCCAGTGAGTATGGCAGTGGATACGGGATCGGGTCCGTCGTTGATGAGTCAGAGAACTTTTGATAAACTGTGGGGTAACCCGGCCGCACGACCTAAGCTGGTCCCGGTCACGGCAAAGCTGCGTACTTACACCAGGGAACTGATACCTGTTCTCGGCAGAGCGGATGTGCAGGTATCTCACGGTGGCGAGACGCACGGTTTACCCTTATGGGTCGTTGCAGGCGATGGGCCGACGCCCCTCGGCAGAAGATGGATGGGAAAGGTTCGTGAGAGCTGGGAAGACTTCTTTACTCCCCCACACACTGCTGCTCCCCGGGTTTCCAAAGAGCAGCGCCAACCGAGCTGGAGCTGCAGCAGCAGCCCAGAACTCCTGGCCCCAAGCAATCCTGCAGCCCCAGCCTCCACTCAAAGTCACAGGTGCGGGCTCATTGCTGGGGTGCGGGCCGGCGGGGCGCTGCGGGCGAGAAGCGGGAGGCCCATCGACGGCCGGCAGATCGGGGGCACCCACGCAGCGGAGCAGTCGGGCGGCGGCAGCAGCTGCGATGGTAGCGGCGACGGCGGCCGCAGGAGAGGCGGCCACGGTGGGAGCGGAGGCTGCGGCCACGGCGGGAGCGGAGGCTGCGGTGGCGGTGGGCGCGGCAGCAAGCAAACCGGCCCTGCCACTGATTTTCTTGTACCTCTTTCGGTTTAGTTGGGCGGCAGCAGCAGCTGGACAAATGGAGAGAATTTTGTGCCATGGATCTGGAACTAATCGATTCTGGCATCGGGTGCCTGAAACCTTCCTAAAAACACTGCAAAATTCCCTTTTCCTCTTCCCGACATTTCCACAATCTCACAAACACTTACACAAACTTCCCTTTCCCTCCTCCCTTGTTTCTTTCTTCTCCTTTGTAGGCCAGCAGAACACCTAAGATGGCGGCGCCCAACGGAAGCCTCGTGGGAGCCACAAGATGGCATCTTAAAAGGGAAATGCTCCCGGGAGTCTTAAAAGGGCCTCACACCACTGCGGTCCCACACAAAGACTTTTGGACTTTTGTAAGGCTAGAGTGAGTCTAAGTGTGCTATGTGAATGTAGGATGATGGATTTATGACAAGAAATAATATTTTAATGCTGGGTGGTCACTGTGTTTTAAATAATGGACATGAATTGCGAATTACGATAAGAGTTAATATTTCAATGCTGAATGGTCACTGTGTTTAAATTCTGGGACGTGGATCAGTGACCAACATTCCAATGGGCTAATGCGTCTTTCGATTTAGGGGATTCAAGCAACGGGAGGGGGAGGGGCAGTGATGTTGTGTATTGCTCTGGTACATTAAATGTATGATAAGTACAATGGTGCACCACAGAGGGCGCTGTGGTGGGAGACCTGAAAATACCTGCACGAGGCAGTATAAAAGGCTGCCAACCACACCTGTGGAGCACTCTGGAGCTGTTCAATAAAGAACTCAGGTCACAGCAGTTAGATCAACACCAGACCGTGTGGAGTCAGTGATTTGTGTGCTACATACACCACAGTGTGGGTGTGTGCTGCATAGTGGGTCGGGAGCTCAAAGATGTGAACGGCGCATTCTCCACTGCGATTTTCAGTTAATGGCCCCTATTGAACTAGTCATGTGCATTTACTGGCCCTATTAAATGGGCGGGTCTGATGACATAATCGATGACTCATTTCCAGCAGGGTTATTTCAAGCAGCGATGGCCACATCACATTTGAATGTTCATGTATGAATGTGGAGGGAGTATTGTAGAGGAGTGGGTTGTTGCTGAGAGTTATAAAAATGAGTTTGCAAAGACAGAGGACTGCACCCTGCTTTTCGGATGATACACTACATATTCTTCTGGAAGGAGTCAGAGCACACAGGAAGATTCTCTTCCCTGCCGAAGAGACTTCCCCAAGAGACCAAAAGGGCATGGCTTGAGATTGCTGAGGAGGTCAGCAGCAGGGATGCCGTCAGGAGGACATGGGTACAGTGCAGGAAGAGATTCAATGATCTGATGAGATTAGGAAAGGTGAGTACAAAGCCACACTCAACTTCATCCTGATGTGCCTGTCACCACATCCCCATCACTCTGCCTTCCCAAGCCTGCTCCTGCACATCATTCCTCACATCAACATACCTTGCACATCCACCCATCCCTCTCTATGTACATCCCCATCTGACTAACCACCCATCACACTCACCCTCATCCTAATGTAATCATAACAAGCAACACCACACAAAGAGGCCATTTGTCATAGTCACCCTCTGCAGATGTGACCCACACATTCTTTACACTCATTCTATCACACTCACTCAAACTTCTCTTCTTTCCTTTCTTGCAGAAGAGAGCCCACAACAACAGGGAGAGGGAGAAAACTGGAGCTAGCTCTCCAGTCTTCAGTACTTTTGAGTGCAGCAGAGGACGTGGCCTTGGAGGTGCCGAGAGTTGCAGAACTGCTGGCGGTAAGAGATGGAGAGAGGAAGACTTCTCAGCAATCTGGTGACATAATTGCATCTCATACAGCCACATGGCATACAGCAGTGATTCATATGGTGATTGATGTCAGCAGCCAATGAATGTTCATAATGCAACGGTATTGTTACCCATTCTTAATGTAACATTTCTAAATCATCTCTTTACTCTCCCACAGGTCCATCAAGAGGCATCACCCCACGGTCCAGCTGGAGGAAGAAGACGACTCTTCAGAGGAACCTCCAGCCTCTGAGGGTGCACCATCAGCAGACCTAAGCGCAGCCAGCATCAGCGCAGATACACACGCTTATGTGGGCCCTATGCGAGATAGAGTAGTATCTGGACACGAGACTCCCAAAATAAGCGCTCTACTCGGAACTCCTTCACGGCAAACGAGCCAAAGATGGGCAGAGGAAATGTTACAAGGACACCCTCAAAGCCTCCCTGATAAAGTGCAACATCCCCACTGACACCTGGGAGTCCCTGGCCAGAGACCGCCCTAAGTGGAGGAGGTGCATCCGGGAGTGCGCTGAGCACCTCGAGTCTCATCGTCGAGAGCACGCAGAAATCAAGTGCAGGCAGCGGAAAGAGCATGCGGCAAATCTGTCCCACCCTCCCTTACCCTCAACGATTATCTGTCCCACCTGTGACAGAGACTGTGGTTCTCATATTGGGCTGTTCAGCCACATAACAATTCATTTTACGAGTGGAAGCAAGTCTTCCTCGATTCTGAGGGACTGCCTATGATGATGATGAGAGTAGGATTGTCACCTGATGTCCCTCACATCAGAAGTGAGCAAGATCAGATGGCGTTGACAGGGACTCCTTGCCGGAGGGCATGTCGCTCCAAGCTCTGATTAGCTGCATGCAGATTCTGAGCCTCGGGGGCCATCAAGAAAGAGGGTGATCCTGGAGAGGCAGCAAGAAATGCAGGAGGCTCTGGCAGGTTTTGCAGCCGCGATGTTTGCTAATGTGCAGAGAATGGAGGAGTCTCCAACATGAGCACCACCATGTCGCAGGCGATGGTGACAATGCGCTCTTCAATGGAAAGGATGGCCAGCTGCATGGAGCAACAAATGCGCCGCTCACCTGAGCACATGCCAGCTATGGAGCACAGGTGGCAGAGTCTCATAGCTCTCCTCTCTAGGAGGGATCTAAACAGTGACTTGGGTCCTCATGGCCCCACTACTCTGCAGCTCCTTGTTAGCAGCGAAGTGTGGGTGGCCCATGAGAAGGATGATGGTGAGAGGGTACATGGAAGTGGGGACTCCTCTCAAAGCGCTCCCACTTCACTGCATTGCCACTCCCTCAGTCAGAACCCCAGATGCTTCCTCGGATCGCGATGGTCGAGTCTGCCCCTGCACAGTCGCAGGAAGAGCAGTCTTCGGCAGGGCCCTCACAGGCTCCAAAACCCAGAGGCTGTCCACCAAAAGTGTCTATGCAGTTGCAGCAGGGAAGTGAGCAGCCCGCCTCTACCTCTGCTGAAGCCACAGGGGTAGCACCTCATAGAAGCATGCGTTAAAGAAAAAAGCCACAATCGTAATTGCACAAGCGTAAACACAAGGGTGTATAAAGAAATGTTATTGTTAAGGTTCTGTTACTGTTATCACACATATAAAAGTATCTATTTTCATCACTTTCCAGCCATGCCCATTTTTGTCTGCTACCTTGGAAGTGGTTTTGTGAGTTGGAGTGAATTGTGAGACATAACGTTACCTCCAGCAATGGTGGTCAGTGCAAAAGGAATGGCTTGGTCATTGTAGGAATGCTTTATGGTGTTGTTGGGGTTGGGGCGGGGTGGGGGGGCGGTGGAAGGGAGACTTGGCAGTGCATTTGACAGCCATATGGGTGCTTTGCAGGAAGTTAAGTAAATCTAGGCATGATGTGGCCATCCCTGGCTTCCCGGGCAGCAATCTGCACCGCTGCTGGTGCCATCAGGATCTCGGGTTCCTCTTGCTCCTCTTTCTCATTTTCCAGGTGTTGCTCCTACTCCTCCTCTTCCTCTGAAGAGGCTCTGGGATGTGCGCCTTGCTCCTCTTTCAGCTGTGATCCTCGCTGCTGCGCTATGTTGTTCAGCGCGCAGCATATGATGATGATTCTGGAGATCCTGGCTGGTGCATACTGAAGGGCTCCTCCAGATCTGTCAAGGCATCTGAAGCGTATCTTGAGCATGCCTATTGTTGGCTCTGTGGTACATCTGGTAGATATGTGGCTTTCATTATAACACTCCTTGGCCTCATTGCTTGGCTTCCTCAAGGGTGTTATGAGCCATGTCTTTAATGGATAGTCCTTGTCTCCAAGCAGCCAGTGATAAGTGCGTTTGCTGGTACAAAGAGCTATTTACTATTGACAACCTATATTAACGACTTGGAAGAAGGGACTGAGTGTAACGTAGCTAAGTTTCCTGACGATACAAAGATGGGAGAAAAAGCAATGTGTGAGGACACAAAAAATCTGCAAAAGGACATAGACAGGCTAAGTGAGTGGGCAAAAATTTGCCAGATGGAGTATAATGTTGGAAAGTGTGAGGTCATGCACTTTGGCAGAAAAAAATCAAAGAGTAAGTTATTATTTAAATGGAGAAAGATTGCAAAGTGCTGCAGTACAGCGGGACCTGGGGGTACTTGTGCATGAAACACAAAAGGATAGTATGCAGGTACAGCAAGTGATCAGGAAGGCCAATGGTATCTTGGCCTTTATTGCAAAGGGAATAGAGTATAAAAGCAAGGAAGTCTTGCTAAGCTATACAGGGTATTGGTGAGGCCATACCTGGAATACTGTGTGCAGTTTTGGTTTCCATATTTATGAAAGAATATACTTGCTTTGGAGGCAGTTCAGAGAAGGTTCACTAGGTTGATTCCGGGGATGAGGGGGTTGACTTATGAGGAAAGGTCGAGTAGGTTGGGCCTCTACTCACTGGAGTTCAGAAAAATGAGAGGTGATCTTATCGAAACGTATAAGATTATGAGGGGGCTTGACAAGGTGGATGCAGAGAGGATGTTTCCACTGGTGGGGGAGACTAGAACTAGAGGGCATGATCTTAGAATAAGAGGCCATCCATTTAAAACAGAGATGAGGAGAAATTTCTTCTCTCAGAGGGTTGTAAATCTGTGGAATTTGCTGTCTCGGAGAGCTGTGAAAGCTGGGACATTGAATAAATTTAAGACAGAAATAGACAGTTTCTTGAGCGATAAGGGGTTATGGGGAGCGGGTGGGGAAGTGGAGCCGAGTCCATGATCAGATCAGCCATGATCTTATTGAATGGCGGAGCAGGCTCGAGGTGCTGTGTGGCCTTCTCTTGTTCCTATTTCTTATGTTCTTATGTTAACTTGAAAGAATCATGAGAGTTGCCAGGGAATTTGGCACACACATGCATAATGATCTTCCAATGGTTGCAGACCAGCTGCATATTGGGAGAGTGGAAGCCCTTGCGATTCACAAACACTACTAAGTGACGTGGGCTGCCCCGATGGCCACATGTGTGCAGTCAATTATGCCCTGCGCTCGTGGGAAGCTAGCAAAAGTGGCAAAGCCGAGCAACCGCTCTGTAACACTGGCGTCATCAGTGGCATCTGTGGGTGGCCAACTGCGAGATGCCACAAGAGCCTTTCCCTTTGGAAGCAGCATGAGGCGAAGAAGTTCAGGACGCTGGTGACTTTAACAGCCACTGGTAAGACATGTTCACCAGGTCTTCTGGGCTGGAGGTCGTGCTCCAATAAGCTGCAACAGCCTGGCTCAATAGCCTGAGCCTCCTTTAGTAGTGCTGTTCGTCATGTTGGGGAAGCTCATCCACTGTCTGTATACCCTGTGTTTGGGATATCGCCTCCGGTGCGGTGCAACCCTGTGCTGATGCTCTCTTTCCTGTGGAGCATCAGGTCTTTGAGAAGAAGGTTGATGGTGTTGTGGCTCCTGCTGCTGGTGGGGCTCATCATGGTCTGATTCTGAGGACCAAGGTGAGGCGGTATAACTGACACCCACGCTGATGTAATAGATGGCAGGTCAAGCAGAGAACAGAGGACCAATCTGTCAATGTTGTGATAGAAATATAGAAACACAGAAATTTACAGCGCAGAAGGAGGCCATTTCAGCCCATCGTGTCCGCGCCGGCCGACAAAGAGCCACACGGCTCGCGGTCAGCAGCCCTGAAGGTTACATATAAACCTATGAACAATGAACAATGGCAGACAGGTAAAGAGCATCCGACCCAACCAGTCCGCCCCACACAACTGCGCTACCTTATGTATCGCAACATTTTACACTCCACCCCACCCGGAGCCATGCGATCTCCTGGGAACGGCAAAAAAAGACAAAAACCCAGGCCAATTGGGGAAAAAAACTGGGAAAATTCCTATCTGACCTATCCTGGTGATTGAAACTAGTCCAGCAGGCCACTCAGGCCATTTTAGATTCCCTAAGTACTTACCATCGTATCTGCGCCAGCCAACAAGAGGTTATCCAGCCTAATCCCACTTACAAGCCTAGGTCCATAACTCTGCAGGTAACGGCATTTCAAGTGCCCATCCAAGCACCTTTTAAATGTGGTGAGATTTTCTGCATCCACCACACTTCCAGGCAGTGAGTTCCAGACCCCCACAACCTTCTGCAGGAAGAAGATTCCCCTCAAATCCCCTCTGAACCTTCCATCAACTACCTTAAAACTATGCCCCCTTGTAATTGACCCCTCCACCAAGGGAAATGGGCCCTTGCTATCCACTATATCCAGGCCCCTCAAAATGTTGTACATCTCAATGAGGTCTCTTCACAGCCTCCTCTGTTCCAATGAGAACAAACTCAGCCTATCCAATCTGTCCTCATAGCTAAGATTCTCCATTCCTGGCAGCATCCTAATTAATCTCCTCTGCACTCTCTCTAGTGCAATCCTTCCTATAATACGGCGACCAGAATTGCACGCAATACTCCAGCTGTGGCCTAACCAGAGTATTATACAATTTAAGCATAACCTTCCTGCTCTTGTATTCTATGCCTCGGCCAGCATTCCCTGTGCCTTCTTAACCACCTTATCCACCTAGCCTGCTACTTTCAGGGATCTGTAGACAAGCACTCCAAGGTCCCTTTGTTCATCTACACTTCTAATTGGCCTACCATTTAATGTGTATACCCTTTCCTTATTAGCCCTCCCCAAGTGCATTATTTCACACTTCTCCGAATTGAATTCCAGTTGCCACTGTTCTGGAACTGCCACTCACCTGACCAGTAGATTGATATCCTCCTGCAGTCCATGACTTTCCTCTTCATTATCAACCACACAGCCAATTTTCGTGTCATCTGCAAACTTCTCAATCATACCCCCATATTCAAATCTAGATCATTGATGTATACCACAAAAAGCAAGGTGCGCAATACTGAACCCTGCGGAACCCCACTGGAAACATCCTTCCAGTCACAAAAACATCCATCAACCATTACCCTTTGCTTCCTACCTCTAAGCCAATTTTGGACCCAACTTGCCACTTTGCCCTGGATCCCGTGGGCTTTTACTTTCATGACCAATCTGCAATGTGGGACCTTATCAAAAGCTTTGCTAAAGTCCATATACACTACATCATACACACTACCCTCATCGATCCTCCTGGTTACCTTCTCAAAAAATTCGATCAGGTTAGTGAAACACGATCTTCCCTTAACAAATCCGTGCTGACTGTCCCTGATTAATCCTGGTCTTTCTAAATGTAAATTTATTCTGTCCTTCGGGATTTTTTCCAATAATTTTCCCACCACTGAGGTTAGGCTGACCAGCCTGTAATTCCTCGGCCTATCTCTTTCTCCCTTCTTAAACACTGGTACCACATTAGCAGTCCTTCAGTCCTCCAGCACCATGCATGAATCCAAAGAGGACTGGAAAATGATGGTCAAGGTCTGTGCTATTTCATCTTTTGCTTCGCTCAACAGCCTGGGATGCATTTCAGCCAGGCCTGGGGACTTATCCATTTTCAAAGCTGCTAAACCCTTAATACCTCCTCTCTCACTTTGTTTATTTCATCCAAAATTTCAAATCCTTCTCGACAGCAGTATCTGCATTCCCCTTTCCTTTGTGAAAACAGATGCAAAATATTCATTCTGAACCATACCCACATCTTCTGCCTCCACACACAGATTACCCTCATGGTCTCTCATAGGCCCTACCCTTTCTTTAGTTATCCTCTTGCTCTTAATATATTTATAAAACATCTTTGGGTTTTCCTTGATTTTACTTGCCAAGAATTGTTCATGCTCTCTCTTAGCATTCCGAATATCCTTTTTAGTTTCACCTCTGAACTTTCTATATTCCTCCAGAGATTCTATAGTATTTAGCTGTCAGTATATGACATAAGCTTCCCTTTTTTTCTTTATCCTCCCCTGTAAGTCCCTAGAAATCCAGGGGGCTCGAGAATTGTTATTCCCACCCTTTTTCTTTAAGGACACATGTATGGTCTGAGCCCTCCGGATCTCCTCCTTGAATGCCTCCCACTGTTCCGACACTGACTTACCTTCAAGTAGCTGTTTCCAGTCCACTGTGGCCAAATCACTTCTTAACTTAGCAAAGTTAGCTTTTTCTCAATTTGGGACTTTTATTCCTGGTCTATCCTTATCCTTATCCATAATTACCTTGGGCTAGAACCTCCACTTTTGTGGTTATTCCCGGCGTGGGCGTTAAAAAAGGGTTTTCAGATCGCCAGCTTCTCGCCCATTCTCAAAGCATCTAGTCTCCATTTTTTTACAGCGAGCGATATAAAATGGGCGGTAGCGTTAAATTTTTTTGACCTTCTGCCGTAAAGTGTGACCATCCTTAGGAACATCATGGCAACGCTCGATTCCCGCGATTCAGGAGGTCAAGGGTCATCATGACATACGCAGAAGAGGAGACAGAGAGAGAGGGAGCTCAGAGGGACTAAAGGCATGTCTGGATGTGGTGTGGTTGCTTTGGGAGGAAGGAGAGAGACTTTAGAGCTTCACAGCAAGTAGGCAAACAAAAATTACAGTTACCAGCCACATATTTGCCCGAATTTGGCCTATAATAGAGAGAGAGAGAGGAGGCATCACAGCACGCTGTGGAGACTGATGCTGGAGAGAACAGTGAGGTGGGAGAGGAGCACACTGCAGGGCGTAAAAGAGCCAGGAGGTTCTCGGACAAGGCAAATGCCTCCCTCCTGCAGGAGGTTGAGTCACGCTGGGATGAGTTGACACAGGGAGGGCATGGGAAGTCTACCCCAAAGGCATAGCAGAGGATATGGACCAAGGTAGCAGAGGTGGTCTCGTTGGCGACCAACAAGGTACATGAGGGCAACCAATGCCGCAAACGATGGAACGACCTTGTGTAAGTATTACATTGATTTACATGTACTTATGTATTTATAGAATTTGATTTGTAACAGTCATGAGTGACTATCATCAGATGTGAGGTCTTGCCCTTTTACCGGGAATGTTTTACTCAAAGCCTGCGGTCACGGTGTACATCTTCAGGTAAAGAATGATCATTTTCATAATAATCATGATAACATCTGTCGGTTATATGTTGTATTAGTCTCTGTGATAGTACCTGGCAATGATATCACGTAATGATCTCATGCCATGTCGGCCTGTCACCTTTTACAGAAGAAGGTATCGACGATGAGGTTCATGCAGAGGTGAACGGGTGGGGGGGGCCACCAGTCCCCAGCGACATCACAGAGATGGAGGAGTGTTTGCTCACACTCGTGGGGAAGCACCCCCGGACAGCCACGGATGCATCTGCAGATCCTGAAGTGATGCCACATGAGCAAAGCTTACACCATTGCGTGATGTAAAGTCAATGGATGCCACGTCCACTCATATCCGAACAATCATATAGGATAGATGATTTCGAAAATTGTCATTGAAATAATGATGGCCCAATGAAAATCATTGGAATGCAAATGTGTTGATGGTCATGAAATGTGATGTCTACAATGATTTTGAGAGTGGTGGTGCTTTTATCGTGCATATGCTGTGTGTAGCGCTGGACTCAGCAAAGAGATTTGGATAGGTTAAGCGAATGGGCGAAGGTTTGGCAGATGGAATACAATGTCGGAAAGTGTGAGGTCATCCACCTTGGGGAAAAAAAACAGTAAGAGGGAATATTATTTGAATGGGGAGAAATTACAACATGCTGCGGTGCAGAGGGACCTGGGGGTCCTTGTGCATGAAACCCAAAAAGTTAGTTTGCAGGTGCAGCAGGTAATCAGGAAGGCGAATGGAATGTTGGCCTTCATTGCGAGAGGGATGGAGTACAAAAGCAGGGAGGTCCTGCTGCAACTGTACAGGGTATTGTTGAGGCCACACCTGGAGTACTGCGTGCAGTTTTGGTCACCTTACTTAAGGAAGGATATACTGGCTTTGGATGGGGTACAGAGACGATTCACTAGGCTGATTCCGGAGATGAGGGGGTTACCTTATGATGATAGATTGAGTAGACTGGGTCTTTACTCGTTGGAGTTCAGAAGGATGAGGGGTGATCTTATAGAAACATTTAAAATCATGAAAGGGATAGACAAGATAGAGGCAGAGAGATTGTTTCCACTGGTCGGGGAGACTAGAACTAGGGGGCACAGCCTCAAAATACGGGGGAGACAATTTAAAACCGAGTTGAGAAGGAATTTCTTCTCCCAGAGGGTTGTGAATCTGTGGAATTCTCTGCCCAAGGAAGCAGTTGAGGCTAGCTCATTGAATGTATTCAAGTCACAGATAGATAGATTTTTAACCAATAAGGGAATTAAGGGTTACGGGGAGCGGGCGGGTAAGTGGAGCTGAGTCCACGGCCAGATCAGCCATGATCTTGTTGAATGGTGGAGCAGGCTCGAGGGGCTAGATGGCCTACTCCGAGGCCCCCACCATCAACATCCTGGGGAGCACCATTGACCACAAACTGACCTAGTCCAGTCATGTAAATGCCGTGACTACTAGAGTAAGTGAAAGACTAGGGGGCCGAAATTGCCCCTTTGCCAGTTAGTGCTGCCGGCCAGCACTAACGGAGCACTAATGAGTTAGTGCACATGCACGGCAGCCACATCGACCCAAGTGGAATTAACCCCCCGGGTCTCCAACAACGAAAAGTGCTTGCGCCGTGCCCTGCGATTAATGATGTCATCTCCGTGCGCGGACCTCTTTGAGTCTCGCGCCAACTCCTTTAAGCCCCTCGGGAGAAATTGCCCCATGGGACACGAGGTCGGCGTGGGGGGATGCCATCGACAGCTTCTCGGCGCGAGAAGCTGTCGTGGCTATAGTGCCCCGGCTGCCCTTAAAGGGGAGGTGGTAGAGCAGCTGCCGCCATATTTTTTCTGTCAGCCGACTTTTCAGTCGGCCCAACAATGGCGGCCACTAGTGTGGCTGGGCCACCAACATGCAGACCTGCATCCCCTCTTGGGTGCCAGGCCGCTGGCCTGGCTGACACCCTCCCTGATGGCCAAGTGGGCGCCACTAAAGAGGCTGCAAAGTTCGCAGCCTCACAACGTCTGTCCCTTTATTTTAAAGGGGAGGGATGTTGTGACGCAGCGCAGGCTGAGGTCACACTGCACGAGCGCCACACGAACGCTCCATTAGCGCAAGAAGCATTTTTTTCCTCAGAGGCCAATTCAGTGCCGGTTCAAAAAAACCTATCCAATTCGAATTATGCGCTCTAAACCCAGGGCGGGGAAATTTCGACCCCTGGGTATTTTGCAGTGAGTGGCTCATCTTCCGACTCCCCAAATTCTCTCCACTACCTACAAGGCATTTCAGCAAGTCACCAAGGCTTCTTCGATAGCATCTCCCAAACCTGGAACCTCCATCACCTAGAAGGACAAGGGCAGAAAATATAGGGGAGCAGCACCATCTCCAATGACCCCTCAAACTCACGCACCATCCCAACATGGACATATATCGCTTAGTCGTCATTGTCAGAGTACATTCACCACGAGGACTGCAACGGTTCAAAATGAAGGACCACCATCACCTTTTGCAAGGATGGGCAATAAACACTGGCAGACATCTATATATCCCACCTCCACGACAGCCAAAACATTATTTGTAGGAAGATATATTAATTATATATCATAAAGTGAAGAGGTGTCATATGTTGAAATCAAAATGCATATCCACAGAATCATTTAGTGCTATAAATAAAAAGTATGCATGTCCCTCATGCTTCTTACCACAGTGTCAGTGGGTGAAGTATGAACTCATAACCATATATATTGTGATCCCTCCAAATGCTACCTCAGTGGCAGATCTCATCATCATCATCATCGTCAGTCCCTCGAAGCGAGGATGACTTGCTTCCACGCCGAAAAGGGATGAGCTCACAGGTGTTTCAATGAAGGACCTAATATTTTGGATCCGAACTACATCCTGAAGGGTGGAAGATGCCCGTGCGTGGATTTTTTTAACGTGTGGTGGCCGTTGCACCCCAGCCACCACACGGGCTTGACAGAGCTAGGTCTTGGTCCAGTGGCAAGGATTAACCAGGACGACTGGAGACCAGCTCTGCTGCACGGACCTAGTGTGAACACACATCGCAGTGCGGGCTGGCCCGTGCTGCCCCTAGGCCCTCGCCTTTTTTGGTCCCTGAACTCTCGCCTCTCCTGGGCCCCGATCACATCCCTCTACGAACCCTTGCCGCTCCTTCGCCCCCGACCTCACTGCTCCTGCTGTACCTGCCCGCACTGCAGTCAGCCATCACTCTCTTGCCCCGCCATTGAAAGGCCCAGAAATCGCCGCGGTCCCAGCCTGCAAGACCATCAGCAGGCTGGGGCCATTAGAGGTAGCAGCGTGCGGCAACATACCACTGCAAGGAGCAGCGCATGCTGTTACAAGAATGGCAGATATGTGAGCTGGCTGGCTGCTGTGTTGAAATAGTAGTGTCCTTGGACTGAAGTGATTTTGTCTCATGGTAGGCAGATTGGAGACGGACCTGCTGCAAGTATGGGCAGCCTGGCCCTGGATCCTTTCAGCAACATGTGCTGGTATTGGAGGAAGCTGGAAGGATGGTCCACATGCGTTGTCATGCTGACACCCTATCACCCGCACCCATTCCTGTCACCCGTCATCTCAGGACTGCCAAAAAGCTGATATAATGGTCCCATTATGATCTATGAAACCGCATGTCATTTTCAGGGATATTTTGTCCATTTTTTTACAGAAAGGATTAGCAATGAGAGTTATTTTAAAATGGTGGGGTTCAAAGCAACATTTTTAAAAAGATGTTAAATGGCTCAAATTCTAATAGGCTAGCTTTGATGTTATTTCACCATAGACTGTAAATAATAAGCAATTTGTGAGCCTGTCTTAGCAGTCAATAAATACCACATATCGATTGTGTTCGGAAATGTCTGCGGACAGAGGGAGATAAATAAACATAGACAGAGACACAGGCACTGAGTTAGGTCTTCAAACAAAAATCTGCAAGGTGCAAGCTTTGGATGGCTCAGAAGTAGTATGCAGCAGAGTTATATTGTTTAACTCAAGTAAGATGATCCACTGATGTGTGAAAGCTTAGCATGTTCATTATTTTGTATTAATATGCATTCACAGCTTATATATGTCTTCCTACCACCAAGCTCATGGTCTACATGGTCTGTATGGCTCAGAGACATGGACCATGTACAGTAGACACCTCAAGTCGCTGGAGAAATACCACCAATGAAGTCTCCGCAAGATCCTACAAATCCCCTGGGAGGACAGACGCACCAACATTAGCGTCCTCGACCAGGCCAACATCCCCAGCGTTGAAGCACTGACCACACTTGATCAGCTCTGCTGGGCTGGCCACGTTGTCCGCATGCCAGACATGAGACTCCCAAAGCAAGCGCTCTACTCGGAACTTCTTCACGGCAAACGAGCCAAAGGTGGGCAGAAGAAATGTTACAAGGACACCCTCGAAACCTCCCTGATAAAGTGCAACATCCCCACTGACACCTAGGAGTCCCTGGCCAAAGACCGCCCTAAGTGAAGGAAGTGCATCCGGGAGGGTGCTGAGCACCTCGAGTCTTATCGCCGAGAGCATGCAGAAATCAAGCGCAGGCAGCGGAAAGAGTGTGCGGCAAACCTGTCCCACCCACCCTTTCTCTCAACGACTATCTGTCCCACTTGTGACAGGGACTGTGGTTCTCGTTTTGGACTGTTCAGCCACCTCGGGACTCATTTTAAGAGTGGAAGCAAGTCTTCCTCGATCCCGAGGGACTGCCTATGATGATGAGGATATCTTCCTCCTTCCCCTTCTTCGAGTGAGATGGAGTGGTCATTGTAAGTGGTAGGCGTGCTTGGTATAGTGCATTCTTGGTAGGTATGCATGATTTCTTCCACATTGGCTGACTAGGTAAGGTGATTATATTTCTTCCACTGGTTGGTTGAGCAGGGTGATAATCTCTTGCTATTGACTCTGGACAGCTCTCCTTGGTGGGGGACCTCCTTTGCCTTACTTCCTGCAACAGTATTTCCACTGCGCCCTCAGATAACCCAGGCACCTTCTGCTCTCCTATAGACTTGGCAGCCATTCTGCAATGTTTTGCTGAACACAAATGATAGATGATGCCTTCCCCTTTAAGCTACTGTAGACCTTTAAATATTGAAACATCACACTGTGATAGGAATTGCACAGAATATTGTGTTGGCCGCCCTTTAAATGCCCTATCTGCTATTTCAGTTCCATTGAAGTGAATGGATTGAATATCAGGCTTTGCATGTAACAGGCAGCCCGTTTTACACAACCGCCCAAGATGAATTTCTACCCCACTATTTCCTACCCCAAATGAACGAGCACCAATCAGAATCTTTTCTATCTTCTGGAATTTTCCCAAAATATTTGCATGCGGTTGAACCTGAAAGTTAGAGCAGGGCCAGTGCTCATGATGTTGGGAGGTGCAAACCATGCTCTAAACCCAACCAGAAAACCCATAATCAAAAAATAGGGCCTAGAAATTCAGGCCATTTGCGCTTCCCGTTAGCGGCCCTGGGGGACACTAACGGGGTGCAAATAACCTTTCACCCAGATGCGGCATCGCTAACAACTTCTGCTAAATTCCACGGCAGAAACCCGTAGTGCCCCACACCGATGCGCCGGTGACGATGACGTCATCACGGTGTGCAGTGCTTCGTTTTCGCTCCGGAACAAAAATTGGGGAGTGCCCCCCGCAGCTGCGCCGGGCGATGCCAACGACAGCTTCAGGGAACGTGAACCGGGCTGCAGGCCGCTTGTGGGTGCTAGTTAAAGGGGAGGTGATGGCCATGTAAATAAAAAATTGCAGTTTTTCTTCGGCGCCAACGATCGCGGGGTCTCTGCCGTGATCGTTCAGTCTGGCACTCTGCTTGAATGCCGGGCTGTTGGCACAGCAACCCCACTCCCCGGTGGTAACTGGAGGCCCGGTTCTTACTTCCAGAGTTTGCAGCTTTGGCCCTTCCCCTTAATGAAGGGAAGAGCCCCTCCGACACGGCAGTGCTTCGCGGCCCTGTGCAAGCGCTGTGCCCCGCTCCAGACCCGTCCGCTGCACTACTGCCCCAGAAAGGAAGTGAAATGTGTTATCTTGAGCTCCACTTCCTTTCGGGGGCAGTAAACCGAATATTTTGAGTGGGGCAGGACTTCCACGCCTGATGCTGAATGTCCTGCCTCCTGGATGTTGCTGCCCCAAACGGGGCACAATGCAATTTCTACCCATAGATTTCCTATTTTGGCTCCTTAAATCTTCTATTCACAAATTAGAATAACAAGATAGAAACATCAAAATGTTTTTAGAACTTTTAACATGCTTGAAAGTATGGAAGAAAAATCTTCTTTGCAATTTACTAAAGTATTAGTAACGGATTGCCAGCCATTGGAAAATAAATCAAACATTATCAATGAAAGGGTCCATTGAAGCTGTGGGGTAGATTTTTGTCCACTGCCTGGATGGTAATCTGGTGGGGTGGATCTCCCTCCCTTTATAGAGCATACGATTATCATTTCACTTATTTAATTGGAATGAGAATCAGACGGTTTCTATAAAGGGCGAACAATCTGCTCTGCAAGACAAAAATGACTCCTGTAAGATTTGCCGTTACTTTAAAGAATAGTGAATAAAATATTACATTTTTAGCTCAAATTTTTCTGACAAAGTTATGGGTGGCAAACAGATGCATTTATGATGTTATCTTTATTGTCCCATTCAAGTCCTCATGCTTGATCTGTTTTCATGTATAGAGCTTCTCAACAATAGTCATTTCTAGACCCTAATTATGCTTGTGACATCTTCACTCAGTCTCTTCAGCAATTATTCTAATTTCTCATGCTTCTGATCTGAACCAAAGTCTCCATTGTGGCCGGTTGACATCCTTAATGTTCTTCAGCAGTCATTCCCACTCCTGGTTGTGCACCACAACCAATTTCAGGTCCCTCAATCCAATCATTTTTAGGACCAGCGCATAGTACCAATTCCAAAGTACTTCAATCCTCCATCTTTTCTCAGTCAAATAAAAGTCTTACAAATATGCCTCTGCCATTCTGAGAGTCCTGCCTATAAGCAATCATACTGTATATTCTCTGCAGTCTATCTCAGTTCTCGTGAGTCTTGTTTACAACAGCCCAGATCTATCAGCCAGGAATCCAGTTCCCCCGCAGACACTGTCTGCCACCAATTCTAAATTACTCAATCCGATATGTTTTTTTTAAACTGGCCTTTGGTGCTTTGGTTTCCCAAAACACTTATTTGATTTTTGATCAACAGTATTCCATTTCCCCGCAATGAATGCTCTGCTCCTTAATGATGAATGTTCTACAATATGAACCAATTCCCATCTACAGATGCTCAGGTCTCTAATCACTGATGCTGATAGCTACTATGTTGTCTGAAAATCTTTCAATTTCTGCACATTCCATTAAATTAGGGTGAGATTTATCAATGATTTTCTTGAAGAGCTGCACTGAACATTGGAGGCACTTTAGATTTCTGACCCAGATTTATGCTCATTCGTTGCACGTCAATCGAACTGTCAGTAATGGGTGATTAACAACATAAAGTAACAATTTCTATTCCACCTACCCCATTAAAAATTCAAACAAAACCCAAAATTGACAATGTAACTGAAAATTTCCTCAATCCTGAACAGTAAGGAGGAACATGTCCGAGGGGGAGTGTTTGCTAGTGCTGTTGGGGAGGAGTTAAACTAATATGGCAGGGGGATGGGAACCAATGCAGGGAGACAGAGGGAAACAAAAAGGAGACAAAAGCAAAAGACAGAAAGGAGATGAGGAAAAGTGGAGGGCAGAGAAACCCAAGGCAAAGAACAAAAAGGGCCACTGTACAGCAAAATTCTAAAAGGACAAAGGGTGTTAAAAAAACAAGCCTGAAGGCTTTGTGTCTTAATGCAAGGAGTATCCGTAATAAGGTGGATGAATTAACTATGCAAATAGATGTTAACAAATATGATGTGATTGAGATAGCAGAGACGTGGCTCCAGGATGATCAGGGCTGGGAACTCAACATCCAGGGGTATTCAACATTCAGGAAGGATAGAATAAAAGAAAAGGAGGTGGGGTAGCATTGCTGGTTAAGGAGGAGATTAATGCAATAGTTAGGAAGGACATTAGCTTGGATGATGTGGAATCTATATGGGTAGAGCTGCAGAACACCAAAGGGCAAAAAACATTAGTGGGAGTTGTGTACAGACCTCCAAACAGTAGTAGTGATGTTGGGGAGGGCATCAAACAGGAAATTAGGGGTGCATGCAATAAAGGTGCAGCAGTTATAATGGGTGACTTTAATATGCACATAGATTGGGCTAACCAAACTGGAAGCAATACGGTGGAGGAGGATTTCCTGGAGTGCATAAGGGATGGTTTTCTAGACCAATATGTCGAGGAACCAACTAGGGGGGAGGCCATCTTAGACTGGGTGTTGTGTAATGAGAGAGGATTAATTAGCAATCTCGTTGTGCGAGACCCCTTGGGGAAGAGTGACCATAATATGGTGGAATTCTGCATTAGGATGGAGAATGAAACAGTTAATTCAGAGACCATGGTCCAGAACTTAAAGAAGGCTAACTTTGAAGGTATGAGGCGTAAATTGGCTAGGATAGATTGGCGAATGATACTTAAGGGGTTGACTGTGGATGGGCAATGGCAGACATTTAGAGACCGCATGGATGAACTACAACAATTGTACATTCCTGTCTGACGTAAAAATAAAAAAGGGAAGGTGGCTCAACCGTGCCTATCAAGGGAAATCAGGGATAGTATTAAAGCCAAGGAAGTGGCATACAAATTGGCCAGAAATAGCAGCGAACCCGGGGACTGGGAGAAATTTAGAACTTAGCAGAGGAGGACAAAGGGTTTGATTAGGGCAGGGAAAATGGAGTACGAGAAGAAGCTTGCAGGGAACATTAAGACGGATTGCAAAAGTTTCTATAGGTATGTAAAGAGAAAAAGGTTAGTAAAGACAAACGTAGGTCCCCTGCAGTCAGAATCAGGAGAAGTCATAAAGGGGAACAAAGAAATGGCGGACCAATTGAACAAGTACTTTGGTTCGGTATTCACTAAGGAGGATACAAACAACCTTCCGGATATAAAAGGGGTCAGAGGGTCTAGTAAGGAGGAGGAACTGAGGGAAATCCTTATTAGTTGGGAAATTGTGTTGGGGAAATTGATGGGATTGAAGGCCGATAAATCCCCAGGGCCTGATGGACTGCATCCCAGAGTACTTAAGGAGGTGGCCTTGGAAATAGCATTGACAGTCATTTTCCAACATTCCATTGACTCTGGATCAGTTCCTATCGAGTGGAGGGTAGCCAATGTAACCCCACTTTTTAAAAAAGGAGGGAGAGAGAAAACAGGGAATTATAGACCAGTCAGCCTGACATCGGTAGTGGGTAAAATGATGGAATCAATTATTAAGGATGTCATAGCAGTGCATTTGGAAAGAGGATTTGTGAAAGGGAAATCATGCTTGACAAATCTTCTGGAATTTTTTGAGGATGTTTCCAGTAGAGTGGACAAGGGAGAACCAGTTGATGTGGTATATTTGGACTTTCAGAAGGCTTTCGACAAGAGATTAATGTGCAAAGTTAAAGCACATGGGATTGGGGGTAGTGTGCTGACATGGATTGAGAACTGGTTATCAGACAGGAAGCAAAGAGTAGGAGTAAATGGGGACTTTTCAGAATGGCAGGCAGTGACTAGTGGGGTACCGCAAGGTTCTGTGCTGGGGCCCCAGCTGTTTACACTGTACATTAATGATCTAGACGAGGGGATTAAATGTAGTATCTCCAAATTTGCGGATGACACTAAGTTGGGTGGCAGTGTGAGCTGTGAGGAGGATGCTATGAGGCTGCAGAGCGACTGGGATAGGTTAGGTGAGTGGGCAAATGCATGGCAGATGAAATATAATGTGGATAAATGTGAGGTTATCCATTTTGGTGGTAAAAACAGAGAGACAGACTATTATCTGAATGGTGACAGATTAGGAAAAGGGGAGGTGCAACGAGACCTGGGTGTCATGGTACATCAGTCATTGAAGGTTGGCATGCAGGTACAGCAGACGGTTAAGAAAGCAATAGCATGTTGGCCTTCATAGCGAGGGGATTTGAGTACAGGGGCAGGGAGGTGTTGCTACAGTTGTACAGGGCCTTGGTGAGGCCACACCTGGAGTATTGTGTATAGTTTTGGTCTCCTAACCTGAGGAAGGACATTCTTGCTATTGAGGGAGTGCAGCGAAGGTTCACCAGACTGATTCCCGGGATGGCGGGACTGACCTATCAAGAAAGACTGGATCAACTGGGCTTGTATTCACTGGAGTTCAGAAGAATGAGAGGGGACCTCATAGAAACGTTTAAAATTCTGACGGCTTTAGACAGGGTAGATACAGGAAGAATGTTCCCAATGTTGGGGAAGTCCAGAACCAGGGGTCACAGCCTAAGAATAAGGGGTAAGCCATTTAGGACCGAGATGAGGAGAAACTTATTCACCCAGAGAGTGGTGAACCTGTGGAATTCTCTACCACAGAAAGTTGTTGAGGCCAATTCACTAAATATATTCAAAAAGGAGTTAGATGAAGTCCTTACTGCTCGGGGGATCAAGGGATATGGCGAGAAAGCAGGAATGGGGTACTGAAGTTGCATGTTCAGCCATGAACTCATTGAATGGCGGTGCAGGCTAGAAGGGCCGAATGGTCTACTCCTGCACCTATTTTCTATGTTTCTATGTTTCTAACATTATCAAGAATGCACATGTTTCCATAAATCACTAATTTATTGTCGGCTGTTGCCTTCTTTTAAAGGAAACAAGCAATATTTGATGGCAGCTTTGCAGCTGTTGGGATGTTTACTGTCTCAATTTACTCAAATGAATGCATCACAAATTGAATGACTTTTAGATGTAAAATAATCAGCTACAAATAATTCTCTAATTTGTTGAGGCTGTGTCGTACAAACAGAAATATATTTTCTAGTCTAAAGAACTGCTCTAGTTCGAACAATATTTATAGTCTTTATTGAAGTAGATAATATCTTACTCTCAGAATATCATTATTTATAGAGAAAACATAGATCTGAAGAGCTAAAGCAATGCAAATTTTAACCATGAATTATAAAGCAGACTTTGCCATTAAAATGGCTGTTGGAATCACACGGGACTGGAAGAATTGATTTCCTAGTTGAATGGGGATAGTGGATATTTAAAGATAATGGGCCAGAATTTGCTGGAGCAGCACATCTTATGGCATGCCCCGTTAGTTAGATTTTTTCCCTCACCCTTCAGCTCGAGAATTTTTCGCGCTGCAAGTTGCTGGAAAAGCGAACTGATAATGGTGCATCTGGGCAATGGGGCATCTGTGAATTTTTGTCAATGACAGGACCAATAGTCGATCAAAGGATTGAGAAAGAAACAGAGGAACAACAAAAAAGGAAATAGGATGAATTAGAGTTAAATCAGATACAGAAAGAGAAATAAAGGGAGGTAAAGAAAGATTGGATTAACAGAAAAAGAAAAAGAGACAGCAAGGAAAAGCAAGCAAACAATAAAAAATTAAAAAAAATTAAATTAAAAAAATCTCTTACAATTTACTATCTATAGGACTGAAACTCCAACATTTCAATTGTTCTAGTTCTAGGCCGGAGAGGTTGAGTAGCATTGCATGATCGTAAATCTCATCATTAAAAAGATACTTACGCTGTTAAGTACCAGCACCAACTTTATGCGGCAAGTTTAATGGACAATAAATGTGCTAATACAGCAGTTTCTTGAAACTCTTGGGGAGGTTGAGGGTGAGCTATTGTTTTTGCTAATGGCAGAACAGAACAAATCGTCCAGCAACATGTAGCAATTCTCTTCCTCGCCACAAGTTGCTGGCCGATTTACATATTATTAACAGCATGCGCATTAAACTTGTCGTTATTTTGACAGCAAATTCTGGCCTAATGTCACATAATAATCAACTCCTCGTCTCATTTTTTAGTTATCAAAATGAAAGATGCATCAACAGTGGGTATTACTGTGCATGAACATAGAATTTCTCCATGAAGTTATCATAGAATCATAGAATGCAAGAGCACTTCAGCTAGTCTCACTCCCCTGCCCTTTCCCCTTAGCCCTGCAAATATTTTTCCTTCAGGTACTTAACCAGTTCCCTTTTGAAAGCCACGATTGAGTCTACCTCCACCATCCTTTCAGGCAGTGCATTTCAGATACTAGACACTTGCTGGGTAAAAGAGTTATTCCTCATGTCACCTTCAGTTCTTTTTCAATCCCCTTAAATCTGTGTCCTCTGGTCTCGACTCTTACGCTATTGGGAACAATTTCTCTCTATCTACTCTGCTGAGAACCCTCATGATTTTGAACACCTCTATCAAATCTCCTTTCAACCTTCTCTGCTCAAAGGAGAGCAACTCCAGTTTCTCTAGTCTATCCACGTAACTGAAGTCCCTCATTCCTGGAATAAGAACATAAGAACATAAGAACATAAGAAATAGGCGCAGGAGTAGGCCATTTGGCCTCTCGATCCTGCTCCGCCATTCAATAAGATCATGGCTGATCTGATCTTGGCCTCAACTCCACTTCCCTGCACATTCCTCATAACCCTTGACTCCCTTATCATTCAAAAATCTGTCGACCTCCACCTTAAATATATTCAATGACCCAGCCTCCACAGCTCTCTGGGGTAGAGAATTCCAAAGATTCATGATCCTCGGAGAGAAAAAATTCTTCCTCATCTCCGTTTTAAATGGGCGACCCCTTATTCTGAAACTATGTGCCTAGTTCTCGATTCCCCATAAGGGGAAACATCCTCTCTGCATCGACCCTGTCAAGCTCCCTCAGAATCTTATACGTTTCAGTAAGATCACCTCTCATTCTTCTAAACTCCAATGAGTATAGGACCAACCTGCTCAACCTTTCTTCATAAGACAATCCCTTAATCTCAGGAATCAACCTCGGGAACCTTCTCTGAACTGCTTCCAATGTAAGTATATCTCTCCTTAAATAAGGAGACCAAAACTATACGCAGAACTCCTGCAAAGTTGTAGCAGGACTTTCCTATTTTTATACTCAATCCCCCTTGAAATAAAGGCCAACATTCCATTTGCCATCCTAATTACTTGCTGTTCCTGCATGCTAACTTTTTGTACTTCATGTACAAGGACCCACAGATGCCTCTATACCTCAGCATTTTGTAATCTATCCCCATTTAAGTAATAATTTGCTTTATTATTTTTCCTACCAAAGTGGATAACTTCACAATTTCCCACATTATATTCCATCTGCCAAATTTTTGCCTATTCACTTAGCCTATCTATAGGGTTAGAATTTTGCCAAACTGTCGTTATTTGACAAATAACGGCATTTTTGTAAAAAAATACGAAGAAAAATTTAGCCATTTTTAATGGGGTACGTTTGGCCAAAAAATACCCCCGTCATTAAAAAATGGCGTAGCTGGAGGAATTGTGTTGGAAAATGCCGTCTTCTCCAACTTTACCGCGAGGCCAATATCGTGAAAAATACAGAGGAAAAAAATAACCAAAAAATGTTCAAAAATAAAAGAACACAAATTGAGAAAACATTCACAAAAGCATTAACAACAGAATCATTGAAATTTTTAAAAAATTCAACTGAACTTTTTGTAGGTCTTCTTACTTATCAATATTCTTGAAGCTGCAATGCAAGGTTTACAATATACATAGATGACCTGGAAGAGGGGACAGAGTGTAGTGTAACAAAATTTGCAGATGACACAAAGATTAGTGGGAAAGCAGGTTGTGTAGAGGACACAGAGGCTGCAAGGAGATTTGGATAGGTTAAGTGAATGGGCTAAGGTTTGGCAGATGGAATACAATGTCGGAAA
Organism: Pristiophorus japonicus; assembly: GCF_044704955.1. Lineage (NCBI taxonomy): Eukaryota > Metazoa > Chordata > Chondrichthyes > Pristiophoridae > Pristiophorus > Pristiophorus japonicus. The sequence goes on along the minus strand of NC_091988.1, from coordinate 16,873,991 downwards.
GTGTGAGGTCATCCACCTTGGGAAAAAAAAACAGTAAAAGGGAATATTATTTGAATGGGGAGAAATTACAACATGCTGCGGTGCAGAGGGACCTGGGGGTCCTTGTGCATGAATCGCAAAAGGTTAGTTTGCAGGTGCAGCAGGTAATCAGAAAGGCAAATGGAATGTTGGCCTTCATTGCGAGAGGGATGGAGTACAAAAGCAGGGAGGTGCTTCTGCAACTATATAGGGTATTGGTGAGGCCGCACCTGGAGTACTACGTGCAGTTTTGGTCACCTTACTTAAGGAAGGATATACTAGCTTTGGAGGGGGTACAGAGACAATTCACGAGGCTGATACCTTATGATGATAGATTGAGTGGACTGGGTATTTACTCGTTGGAGTTCAGAAGGATGAGGGGTGATCTTATAGAAACATTTAAAATAATGAAAGGGATAGACAAGATAGATGCAGAGAGGTTGTTTCCACTGGTCGGGGAGACTAGAACTAGGGGGCACAACCTCAAAATACGGGGGAGCCAATTTAAAACCGAGTTGAGAAGGAATTTCTTCTCCCAGAGGGTTGTGAATCTGTGGAATTCTCTGCCCAAGGAAGTAGTTGAGGCTAGCTCATTGAATGTATTCAAGTCATAGATAGATAGATTTTTAACCAATAAGGGAATTTAGGGTTACGGGGAGCGGGCGGGTAAGTGGAGCTGAGTCCACGGCCAGATCAGCCATGATCTTGTTGAATGGCGGAGCAGGCTCGAGGGGCGAGATGGCCAACTCCTGTTCCTAATTCTTATGTTCTTATGTTTTTCAAAACGGTGTTTTGAAAAGCGAGTACAGAGGTGCCAAATGGCCAAACATAGGTAGTAAGTTTTTTTAAGTATGGTGTTACTGAAAATGGTGATATTTTGACAATGCCATCCTTATTTTAAGTAGTTTATTTTTAGGACAAAAAATACGTTTTATCGCGAAACAATTGTGTTAAAATGCATGTTAGGGTGGCGAAATTCTAGCTCTAGATCCTTTTGCAGATTTTTTTGTGTCCTCACAATTTGCTTTCCCACCAATCTTTGTAACACAGCAAATTTGGCCACATTCTACTCGGTCCCTTCATCCAAGTTATTAATATGGATTGTAAATAGTTGTGGCCCCTGCACTGTTCCTGTGGCACACCACTAGTTACAGTTTTCCAACCTGAAAATGACCCATTTATCCCGACTCTCTGTTTTCTATTAGTTAGCCAATCCTCTATCCATGCTAATATATTACACACAACCCCGTGAGCTCTTATCTTGTGCAGTAACCTTTTATGTGGCACCTTGTCAAATGCCTTCTGGAAATCCAAATACACCACATCCACTGGTTCCCCGTTATCCACCCTGCTCGTTTCATCCTCAAAGAACTCTAACAAATTTGTCAAACATCATTTCACTTTCATAAAACCACGTTGACTCTGCTTGACTGTATTATGATTTTCTAAATGTCCTGCTACTACTTCCTTAATAATGGACTCCAGCATTTTCCCAATGACAGATGTTAGGCTAGCTGGTCAATAGTTTCTGCTTTCTGTCTTCCTCCTTTCTTCAATAGGGGCGTTACATTTGCGGTTTTCCAATCTACTGGGACCTATCCAGAATCCAGGAAATTTTGGTAGATTACAACCAATGCATCCACTATCTTCTTTTAAGACCCTAGGATGCAGGCCATCAGGTCCAGGGGACTTGTCCACCTTTAGTCCCATTAGTTTGCCGAGTACTTCTTCTCTAGTGATAGTGATTGTTTTAAGTACCCCCCTCCCAATAGCCCCTTGATTATTAATTTTTGGGTGCTTTTACTGTCTTCTACCATGAAGACCGATACAAAATATTTGTTCAAAGTCTCTGCCATTTCTGTTTCCCATTATTAATTTCCCTCATTCTCATTCTCTAAGGGACCAACGTTTACTTTAGCTACTCCTTTTTATATATCTGTAGAAACTCTTACTGTCTGTTTTTATATTTCTTGCTAGTTTACTCTCATAAACTATCTTCTCTCTCTCTATTATTATTTTAGTCGTCCTTTGCTGGTTTCTAAAAATTTCCCAATTCTCTGGCCTTCCACTATTCTTCACAAATTTGTATGCCTTTGTTTTCAATTTGATACCATCCTTTATTTCCTTAGTTAGCCACAGGTGGTTCATCCTTCTCTTCGAGTCTTTCTTTCTCACTGGAATATATCTTTGCTGAGAGTTATGAATTAAATGTTTGCCACTGCTCATCTACTGTCTTACACTTTAATCTATTTTCCCAGTCTACTTTAGCCAACTCTGCCTTCATACCTTTGTAATTGCCTTCATTTAAGTTCAGGCCACTAGTTTGAGACCAAGCTTTCTCACCCTCAAACTGAATATGAAATTCTACCATGCTATGATCACTCTTCCCAAGAGGATCTTTTACAATGAGATCATTAATTAATCCAGTCTCATTACACATTACCAGATCTAAAATAGTCTGCTCCCTGCTTGGTTCTACAATGTAGTGTTCTAAGAAACCATCCTGGATATGCTCTATGAACTATTCCTCAAGGCTATCATTGCCAATTTGATTTGTCCAATCAATATGAAGATTAAAATCACCCATGATTATGCCATACCTTTCTTACAAGCCTCCATTATTTCTTGATTTATACTCTGTGCTACAGAATGGCTACTGTTAGGGGGCCTACAGAACAATCCCACCAGTGACTTCTTTCCCTTATTATTTTATATCTCCACCTAAACTGATTCTACATCTTGATCTTCTGAGCCAGTATCATTTCTCACTGCTGCACTGATCTCATCCTTTATTAACAGAGCTACCCCACCTCCTTTTCCTTTCTGCCTATCCTTCCGAAATGGTAAATACCCCTGAATATTCAGTTCCCAGCCTTGGTCACCTTGCAACCACTTCTGTAATGGCTATCAGATCATACCCATTTATTTCTATTTGTGCCATCAATTCATCTACCTTGTTACAAATGCTGCGTATATTCAGATAAAGAGCTTTCAATTTTGTCTTTTTACCATTTTTCTTGTAAATCTTGTGAATCATTCTTTAAAATCTTTTCCGCACCCTCTCTAAGTAAGTCACATCCTTCCTAAAGTGCCCAGAATTGGACACAGTATTCCAATTGAGGCCGAACCCATGTTTTTAAAGGTTCATCATAACTTCCTTGCTTTTAGAAACATAGAAACATAGAAAATAGGTGCAGGAGCAGGCCATTCAGCCCTTCTAGCCTGCACCGCCATTCAATGAGTTCATGGCTGAACATTAAACTTCAGTACCCCCTTCCTGCTTTCTCGCCATAACCCTTGATCCCCGAGTAGTAAGGACTTCATCTAACTCCCTTTTGAATATATTTAGTGAATTGGCCTCAACTACTTTCTGTGGTAGAGAATTCCACAGGTTCACCACTCTCTAGGTGAAGAAGTTTCTCCTCATCTCGGTCCTAAATGGCTTACCCCTTATCCTCAGACTGTGACCCCTGGTTCTGGACTTCCCCAACATTGGGAACATTCTTTCTGCATCTAACCTGTCTAAACCCGTCAGAATTTTAAACGTTTCTATGAGGTCCCCTCTCATTCTTCTGAACTCCAGTGAATACAAGCCCAGTTGATCCAGTCTTTCTTGATAGGTCAGTCCCGCCATCCCGGGAATCAGTCTGGTGAATCTTCGCTGCACTCCCTCAATAGCAAGAATGTCCTTCCTCAAGTTAGGAGACCAAAACTGTACACAATACTCCAGGTGTGGCCTCACCAAGGCCCTGTACAACTGTAGCAACACCTCCCTGCCCCTGTATTCAAATCACCTCGCTATGAAGGCCAACATGCCATTTGCTTTCTTAACCGCCTGCTGTACCTGCATGCTAACCTTCAATGACTGATGTACCATGACACCCAGGTCTCGTTGCACCTTCCCTTTTCCTAATCTGTCACCATTCAGATAATAGTCTGTGCTCTGTGCTCTATTTATGAAGCCCAGGATCCTTGCTTTTTTAACCGCATTCTCAACCTGCCCTGCCACCTTCAATAATTTGTGCTTATATATATCCCCAGATCTTTCTGTTACCCCCTTTATGATTGTACCCTTCAGCTTATATTGCCTCTCCTCATTCTTCCTATCAAGATATATCACTTCACACTTTTCTGCGTTAAATTTCATCTGTCACGTGTCTGCCCATTTCACAAGCCTGTCTAAGTCATCTTCAAGTCTATGGGCTAGAAATTCAGTTTTTGGCGATATCGGGTTTTTTCGACAAAAATACCACTAAAAACGTCGCCATTTTTTAAGGGGGTAAAATTGGCAAAAAATGCGCCCAACGGTAAAAATAGACACTGCACAAGGATTCGCAGTGGAAACCGCGGTCCTCACCAACTTTAGCCGGAGGCCTATCACCACCAAAAATACAGGCCCTGGGAGGGGAGAAAACAAAAATTTTTTTGCAAAAATCAAAAAATAAAACATCAGAAAATATTCACAAAACACTTAACTAATGAATCGCTGAAAAAGAATTTAAAAATAAAAATTCAACTTACCATTTTTGTAGGTCTTCATACCTACCGCTGTTTCTGGAGCTTCAACGCAGGCTTTTTTCAGGCCCTTTTTTTTCACCCTGAGTACGGGTTCTCCGAACGGCCAATTTTAAGCATTTTTTTTTGGCATTGCACATGATCGATCTGCTTTTCGGCGATATTTCAAAACCGCCATTCGTTAACTTTGGCCAATTAGATAAGTACCTTTTACCAGGTGAAAAGGCGAAATATCGCCGAACAAACGTGTGCAGGCTGGCCAACTTCTCCCCGATCACTCTCCTCCTCACTGTTCACTCTACTTCCAAGTTTTCTGCCATCTGCAAATTTTGAAATTGTACCCAAGTCCAAGCCATTTATATATATCAAGAAAAGCAGAGGTCTTAGTACCGACCCCTGGGGAACACCACTGTATCCAATTTCGTATCCATGCTGCCACTGTCCCTTTTATTCCACGGGCTTCAACTTTGCTGGCAAGCCTATTATATGGCACTTTATCAAACGCCTTTTGGAAGTCCATGTACATTACATCACCTGCATTGCCTTCATCAACCCTCTCTGTTACCTCATCAAAAAACTCGATCAATTTAGTTAAACACGATTTGCCTTCAACAAATCCATGCTGGCTTTCATAATTAATCCACACTTGTCCAAGTGAGTGTGAACTTTGCTCCTGATTATCATTGCTAAAAGCTTCCCACTACCAAGGTTATACGGACTGGCCTGTAAGTTGCTGGGTTTATCCTTATACACTTTTTTGAACAAATGTGTAACATTTGCAATTCCCCAGTCCTCTCGCACCACCCCCATATCGAAGGAGGATTGGAAGATTATGGCCAATACCTCCGTGATTTCCTCCTTAACTTCACTCAGCATTCTAGGATGCATCCCATCTGGTCCTGATGATATCATCTTTAAGTACAGACAGCCTTTTGTGCCCCCTCTTTATCCATTTCTATCTCATCCAGTATCTCCACGACCTTCCCTTCCATTATCACTTTGGCAGCATCTTCTTTCTTGGTGAAGACAGATGCAAAGTACTAATTTAATACCTCAGCCATGCCCTCTGCCTCCATGCATGGGTCTCAATTTGGTCCCTAATCAGCCTCACATCTCTAACTATCTGGTTACTATTTATATGCTTGTAGAAGACTTTTGAATTCCCTTTTTTGTTAGCTGCTAATCTATTCTCATACTCTCTTTTTGCCCCTCTTATTTTCGTTTTCACTTTCCCTCTCAACTTTCTATTTTCAGCCTGGTTCACACTTATATTCTTAACCTGACATCTGTCACACACGCTCTTTTTCTGCTTTATCTTACTCTCTATCTCTTTCATCAGCCAGGGAGCTCTGGCTTTAGTTGACTTTCTTTTCCCCCTCATGGGAATGTACCTCGACTGTACCCGAACCATCTCCTCTTTAAAGACAGCCCATTGTTCAATTACAGTCTTGCCTTCCAATCTTTGATTCCAATTTACCCAGGCCAGATCCATTCTCAACCCACTGAAATTTGCCTTCCTCCAATTAAGTATTATTACTCTAGATTGCTCCCTGACTTTTTCCATAGCTAATTTGAATCTTATGATACTATGATCACTGTTCCCTAAATGTGCCCCTACTGACATTTGCTTCACTTGACCTACCTCATTCCCCAGAACCAGCAATGCCTCAGTGGACCGGAAACATACTGATCAAGACAGTTCTCCTGAACACGCTTCAGAAATTCTTCACTTTTCTGCCCTTTATACTGTTGCTGTCCCAGTCTATATTAGGATAATTGAAGTCCCACATTATCACTACTCTATAGTTCTTGCACCTTTCTGTAATTTCCTTGCAAATTTGCTCCTCTATATCTATATCTTTCCCACTAGTTGGTAACCTATAGAATACACCTAGTAATGTAATGGCACCTCTATTATTTCTTAACTCTAAATAAATAGATTCTGTCCTTGACCCCTCCAGGACATCCTTTCTCTCCAGCATTGTAACATTCTCCTTAATCAATACTGCCACCCAATCTCTTTTCTTTCCTTCGTTATCTTTCCAAAACACCTTATAGCCAGGAATATTTAAAATCCATTCTGGCCCTTTTTTGAGCCAGATCTCCATTATCAGCACAACATCATATTCCCTTGTGGCTTTTTGCGTCAGCGGCTCACCATCCTTTTTTTTAAACCACACTTTGTGCGTTTACACACATGCACTGTAAACCTATCTTAGACCTTTTTGTAGACTCTCTTATTGTGGTCGAAAAGTGTTGAGGACTGTTTCGGTTTATAAAGATACTAGGCGTTGTTATCGGTACGGCAGATACGAATTTTAGAGACAAAGTTGCAACCATCTTTCAGATAAGTTAGGGGCCCCGGGGGCCCAAGCGGTAATCGGAATAGTGCAGCGTGACGAGAAGAGCGAGAAGAGTTACTCTGAGATTTCGGGCGAGATAGCATCCCAGGTGGGTGCGAAGAAATGTAAAGTTAAGGAAACCACAAATAGGCTGGCTTATGCAGCCCACTTATGTGCCATTCGCTTGGGAGGTGAAGTTGTACTCGTGAAAGAGAAATGCACAACTTGAAAGGGACTTACAAGATTGACATGTCACAGCCTGTGCCCTTCTCCGTCAAGAACAAGCCTTGGCAGATGAAGCACGACTTGCTTCAAGAAGCCACGATCAGGTCTATGAGGATAACAAGGCTTTAGAAATTAAAAATGAATCCCTGTTCTTACAACTGGAGGAAGCCAGGGAGGCCTTGAGAGAATTATTCGAGAACCCCCCTCTGGCGGGCGCCGACCATACTCAATGCGAATTACAAATTATGGAATTGAAGGGAAAACTGGGGAGATAAACGGCAGCTGTTGCAGCCGTAGGTCGCCTTAAACCCAGGAATCCCATTATTAATTTAGACGACCTAACAAGAAAAGCCCAGTGTATTATAACTCCATCTGCCAACATAGTCCTTCACTCTCTGCGTATCTCTATCCTTATCTGGGACAAACTGCCCTGGTAGAAACAAAGCAGGATATAGTCACTTCACCCACTATCCCGGTGGAAGCCAAGTAGGTTAATATAGTCAATACTACCACTCAATTTGGTGACCCTACACCCTTGGTTGATGAATTCAATAATGATAACTCCTCTATAATCTACAACTTGCCTCCAAATGAGGAAATATCTACTACGAGTTAGAGTTGAAAGGTTAAAATAAATTCTGTTGGTGTGTCTCACGGCAACTCAAGACGGCACTCCCACGAGAAATCCATGATAAAAGTAACAATTGGTAGAATGTCATGGATGCAATTTGTATCCGTTTGGGCATGAAATCAGTCAATTTCACCCACACGGCTGGGGAAGTCCGGCAAGAGGCTAACAAACACCCCGTGGCCGTTGCAAATCAATTGTATGATTTGTACGACCAGTCCCAGGAAAACCGTGACGGTCAAGAGTTTTGTGAAACTGAGGGATTTAAACTGACATTCATCAATGCTCCCTTACCCCCCCCCGCGCGTCGTAAGAGCCATTCTTAGTATTACCATCCATCAGGGAACCCCATAGGTTGATCTGTTGGACTCTAGCTCTGGAGCTTGTGACTCGGTTAAATCGTCCCTCGCCCCTATTAAGTCCAAATAGGTCTCGGTGGTCCCTCATTAAAGTGCCACCAAAGACAATTATTAGCGTAATCAAGGACAGCATGGTGTGTATGCAGCGCATCGCTTCTGAGGATATCTTTCTGGTCATGGGTAGCCAGATATATAGAAGAGGGGACATCAATGGAATTCCCATCGACGGACTGGATAATGGAGCTCAATCCCTGATTAGCTAACTGAGTACAAACATTAAAGCTGGAGTCTAAAGATTCGGCAGTGGAGGGTTTTCTGACTCCACAGACACTTCCTCAGCTGGGAGACAGGCGCGACTTAATTTGTTATAATTGTTATAAGCCAGGATATTATGATTATGCTTGCGAATGCCGCTATAGTCGATATCCGAATAATGGGCACGTTACCAACCCCCAATCCGTGAAGGTAACGAGCCTGATTTGAACTCTGTGCAGCAGCAGCGAGAAAGCAGATTGGCAGCAGTTGCGGCCATGAAATGCGATCAGACAAGGGGATAAAACATTTTGTCTGTTTCTTGTGATGGAGATGCGCCCCCAGACTCATGGCCCCAGTGATGGTCACGGGCTTCCGTGGTGACCACGTCTTCTCCTGGTTAGTACGGAGAGGACGGACGACCCTTTGTCCGGGCCACTGATCCTAGAGGCCATCGCCACATTATGCTCGTGGATTCAGGTTCTGCTATGACTATTTTACATGGTGCCGCTCCCTTTTACCATTCTGGCACTTCCTTAAACCTTTCCGGATTTAAGGGTTAATAAGCTAATTCATAAATTTTCAGAGGTTTTTGTTAAGTCGAAACATGATTATAGTAGAATGTCAGGAGATGAGGAAATTAATGGCCTCTTCCATTCTCTTATTAAGCAGTATTCCATTCCGGCTGAGAGTAAATCTTATGGTTCATTGTTAAAGCAGGGTGTTATCCGCACTGGCATTTTTACCACTAATTCTCCAACCTGGCCAGTTAAGAAACCAAACAATAGTTGCCGTCTAACAATTGATTATCGCAAGCTTAATTCGGTAGCCCCAGCTTGCGCCCCTGTTATTCGGGAGACCCCCGCTCCCCTGTCCCAGATTCCACCAGGTAACTGCTACTTCTCCACCTTTGACATTTCAAATGGGTTCTGGAGTATTCCTGTTCGGGCAGAGGATCAGTATAAGTTTGCTTCCACCTTTGAAAATCAAAGTTATACAATATTTGTCTCAAGGTTTTCACAATGCTCCGACTATATTCCACAAACGGATGCCTCCGGCACTTATACCTTTCTCAAGACCTGATTGTCTGCTACAGTATGTCGACGACCTTTTGCTTGCTACACGTGGCAGACTCATATTGAACGAATGGAGAAGTTACTAGACCTTCTTCTGAAGGCTGGACTAAAAATTAATCCAAAGAAGACATGATTACAACCAGAAGTGGTATTTTTAAGGGTTTCTGTGGGACCGAAGGGGCTCAGTCTGGACCAGCATAAGACTGATGTGATTCAGCGTTTACCATTGCCTGCATCCAGAACTGCACTTCGTTCCTTCTTGCGTCTGGTGGGATAGCAACGCTTGTTTATTCCCAGATTTGCAGAGCTGGCCAAACCTCTGTTAAAGGTCGAATAGGATCCTGTGGCACGTGATTGGACAGCGAACATACCACGGCCGTGACCTTCCTTAAGACAGCCGTTATGTAAGCCACATGTCTGACAAGTCCTGACTGAGACAAGCCTTTCCACCTGGAGATGGGATGCACCAATCAGAGTTTTGCTGCCATTCTGTGCCAAGAGGTGCATGATAAACTAATGCCAAATGTGTACACCTCTTGCATTTTGACTGGAGTGGAGACGAATTACGCTGTGTGTGAGCAACATCTGCTGGCTACATTTTGGGCGGTTAAACACTTCACGTTCATTACCGGGGTTGAACAAAATAATAATTCACAGCCCCCAGACTCCTTTGAATCCTTTAGTTAAACCAGGGGACATTTTGATCTCCTCCGCTCGAATCAGTCTTTGGACTCTTCTGTTAACTCAGAGAGATTTGGAAGTAATGCCAAAGCAGACAACTCTACCACCTCAGCTCCTACTGTACGAGGGGGGAAAGTCATGAATGCCCCCTTCCACCACTGAATTTCGACACTCACCGCGTCCCTCCTACTCCGCTAAGTGACGTTCAGGACATTTACATTGATGGGTCATTCTATCACAGGGATGGAATGCCCCTTACTGGATTTGCAGTAATTATGCTTGACCGAGAACTTAAATATAAATGCATTCCCCCACAATGCTCAATATGCTGAAATTGCAGCCCTGGTGACAGTGATCCAAATTACCCATGACATACCTGTTAATGTTTGGTCAGATAGTGCCTATGCAATTAATGCTTTCTTATCTTTACCGCTGTATGCTCGGAATAATTTTTGTACTGTTGATGGCAAGACTCTGTTCCGTGCAGACCTTTTTGCTTCTCTTTGGGACTCTTTAAATTTACATTCAGCCCCTGTTTGTGTTGGTAAGGTGAAGTCCCACTCACATTCTTCCAACATACACACCAAGGGTAACTAACAGGCAGATCGTGCTGCTAAAGATGCCGCCGTTAATGGGTGACCTCAGCCAAGCCCCACCCACTTCCTTAAGGTCAGTCTCGAGTATCCCAGGTGGGGATATTGACCTCCCTTCCCTCCAGTTCAGTTATTCCCCACTATGCTGTTGTTATTGCATGGCATCAAAATGGATGTCCATTACATGGGCTGCAGACACACAGTTGGCTCCGGATCAGTCTGGGGAAGCTGCCCCCCTGTTAATGTACAACCCCCGCTTGCAGTGGCTATCGTCCGATCTCCCAGGTGTCTGTGTTCCCCCATCCCTGGCACCTGAAATATTTGATCTCCTCCACTCGCACCCAGTGGGAGGACACGATTCAGCTGATGTAACCATTCAGAAGTTACAGAAATTTGCATGCTATCCCGATTGTGTGACGGATGTTACTCATAGGGTGAATCATTGCTTGCCTTGTTTGCAGCACAATCCAAGTGCCCACACTAATCGGTCACTGTTGCGTAGTTCCCCTCCTCCCGATGGGCTGTGGATCCACCTTCAAATTGATTTTATAGGGCCCTTACCTACAGGACCTTCTGGTTTGCGGTATTGTCTGGTTATAGTTGATAAATTTACTAAATGGATGGAGGTTTTTCCATGTAAAACCAACACCGCATTGACAGCGGCTCGACTATTATTGGGTGAGGTGATCTGCAGGTGGGGAGTGCCGATCCAAGTTGATAGCGATCAAGGATTACACTTTACCACCCAAATTTTTATGAACTACAACGGATAATGGGTATCTCGCATAAATTGCACATCTCCCATCACCCACAATCATCTGCAGTGGTGGAAAGAGGAAATCGAACTCTGAAAACGATGTTAAACATATTTTGTGCAGATCACTCCACCAAATGGTCCAGTATGTTGCCAATGGCTATTAGATCCACCCCGCATAGTACAACGGGTATTTCGTCCTATCAGGCTATGACTGGATGACTAATGAGAATGCCAGCCCATCTGTTAACCCTTCAGTCACACCCTTAGTACAGGGAATTGCCAACCACAAATGGCTTGAAATGATGGTAGAGAACATAGAACAAACTAACATGTTTGCAGCTACACAAACAGGCAAATCAAAAAGCCAAGCAAAGAAATACTTTGACAAGAAAGTTCAACCATTTGACTATGGGGAGAGGCAACGTTGCTTCAAACCAAAGTGGAATGACCCCTTTCCGGTTATTGACAGGGCCAGTCTTTCTGTTTATCTGGTGCAATTCCCTGGGGAAAAGGGCAGGACCAAGGTGGCTAAATGGTACCATATCAATCAGTTGAACTGTGAAAGAATAAATATTTCATATTTTACCTCAGAGAACAAGTTAAGAACAATAATGAAACATGTAGCATGCTGTACCAGTTATCGAACCCGCCTACTGGGGGTCATCATATACAGAAGCCACTCGAAAGCCTCTCCAATCTCGACAAACTGGGTGGAATACTACGATCAAGGGTAAATCATGTCAGGTTTTGAAGGAAATGTGCAAAGTAAAATTCATATGCAAGGGATGTGTGTTACGTCCACCGATGGTTACTACTTACTACTAAAAAAAGGGATGAGGTCCTACGAGACGAATTTAAGGAGCTAGGAGCTAAATTAAAAAGTAGAACCTCAAAAGTAGTAATCTCGGGATTGCTACCAGTGCCACGTGCTAGTCAGAGTAGGAATCGCAGGATAGCACAGATGAATACGTGGCTTGAGCAGTGGTGCAGCAGGGAGAGATTCAAATTCGTGGGGCATTGGAACAGGTTCTGGGGGAGGTGGGACCAGTACAAACTGGACGGTCTGCACTTGGGCAGGACTGGAACCAATGTCCTTGGGGGAGTGTTTGCTAGTGCTGTTGGGGAGGAGTTAAACTAATATGGCAGGGGGATGGGAACCAATACAGGGAGACAGAGGGAAACAAAAAGGAGACAAAAACAAAAGACAGAAAAGAGATGAGTAAAAGTGGAGAGCAGAGAACCCAAAGGCAAGAAACAAAAAGGGCCACTGAATATAAAAGGGCTGCAGGAGGGGTCAAAACTAAAAATCATGGTTTAAAAACTAGGATGAAAACAATCTACCTAAATGCACGCAGCATTCGAAATAAAGTAAATGAGTTGACGGCACAAATCATTACAAATGGGTATGATTTGGTGGCCATTACAGAAACATGGTTGCAGGGTGGCCAAGACTGGTAATTAAACATACAGGGGTATCTGACGATTCAGAAAGATAGGCAAGAAGAGAAAGGAGGTGGGGTAGCTCTGTTAATAAAAGATGATATCAGGGCAGTTGTGAGGGATGATATTGGCACTAATGAACAAAATGTTGAATCATTGTGGGTGGAGATTAGAGATAGTAAGGGGAAAAAGTCACTGGTCGGCGTAGTTTATAGGCCCCCAAATAATAACTTCACGGTGGGGCGGGCAATAATCAAGGGAATGGAGGCATGTGAAAAAGGAACGGCAGTAGTCATGGGGGATTTTAACCTACATATCAATTGGGTCAAATCAAATCGCACGGGGTAGCCTGGAGGAGGAATTCATAGAATGCATATGGGATTGTTTCTTAGAACAGTATGTAACAGAACCTACAAGGGAGCAAGCTATCTTAGATCTGGTCCTGTGTAATGAGATAGGAAAAATAAACGATCTCCTAGTAAAAGATCCTCTTGGAATGAGTGATCACAATATGGTTGAATTTGTAATACAGATTGAGGATGAGGAAGTTGTGTCAGAAACGAGCGTACTATGCTTAAACAAAGGGGACTACAGTGGGATGAGGGCAGAGTTGACTAAAGTAGACTGGAAACAAGGATTAAACGGTGGCACAATTGAGGAACAGTGGAGGACTTTTAAGGAGCTCTTTCATAGTGCGCAACAAAAATATATTCCAGCGAAAAAGAAGGGCGGCAAGAGAAGGGATAACCAGCCGTGGATAACCAAGGAAATAAAGGAAAGTATCAAATCAAAGACCAATGCATATAAGGTGGCCAAGGTTAGTGGGAAACTAGAGGATTGGGAAAATTTTAAGCAACAGCAAAGAATGACTAAAAAAGCAATAAAGAAAGGGAAGATAGATTACGAAGGTAAACTTGCGCAAAACATAAAAACAGATAGTAAAAGCTTTTACAGATATATAAAACGGAAAAGAGTGACTATAGTAAATGTTGGTCCCTTAGAAGATGAAAAGGGGGATTTAATAATGGGAAATGTGGAAATGGCTGAGACCTTAAACAATTATTTTGCTTCCGTCTTCACAGTGGAAGACACAAAAACCATGCAAAAATTTGCAGGCCACATGAATGTGGGAAGGGAGGACCTTGAGACAATCACTATCACTTGGGGGGGTAGTGCTGGGCAGGATAATGGGACTGAAGGTAGACAAGTCCCCTGGTCCTGATGAAATGCATCCCAGGGTATTAAAAGAGATGGCGGAAGTTATAGCAGATGCATTCGTTATAACCTACCAAAATTCTCTGGACTCTGGGGAGGTACCAGCAGATTGGAAAGCAGCTAATGTAACGCCTCTGTTTAAAAAAGGGGGCAGGCAAAAGGCAGGTAACTATAGGCCAGTTAGTTTAACATCTGTAGTGGGGAAAATGCTTGAAACTATCATTAAGGAAGAAATAGCGGGACATCTAGATAGGAATAGTGCAATCAAGCAGACACAGCATGGATTCATGAAAGGGAAATCATGTTTAACTAACTTACTGGAATTCTTTGAGGATATAACGAGCATGGTGGATAGAGGTGTACCGATGGATGTGGTGTATTTAGATTTCCAAAAGGCATTCGATAAAGTGCCACACAAAAGGTTACTGCAGAAGGTTACGCGGAGTCAGAGGAAATGTATTAGCATGGATAGAGAATTGGCTGGCGAACAGAAAGCAGAGAGTCGGGATAAATGGGTCCTTTTCCGGTTGGAAATCAGTGGTTAGTGGTGTGCCACAGGGATTAGTGCTGGGACCACAACTGGTTACAATATACATAGATGACCTAGAAGAGGGGACATAGTGTAGTGCAACAAAATTTGCAGATGACACTAAGATTAGTGGGAAAGCGGGTTGTGTAGAGGACTCAGAGAGACTGCAAAGAGATTTGGATAGGTTAAGCGAATGGGCTAAGGTTTGGCAGATGGAATACAATGTCGGAAAGTGTGAGGTCATCCACCTTGAGAAAAAAAACAGTAAAAGGGAATATTATTTGAATGGGGAGAAATTACAACATGCTGTGGTGCAGAGGGACCTGGGGGTCCTTGTGCATGAAACTCTTTTGAGTTAACCTGCAAAACATAAAACATGTATCCGTGCCACCCGACCTGGATGACACACACAAGACATTTACAAGGCCCATTTTTTTTTTTTTTTTTTTTTTTGGGGCACTAAAATCAAATTTTTCCTTTTTTCCAGTGCCCCCTATAAAAGGAGAGGGGGACACTAAAAGCACCGGCAATTAAAACAAATTAAACTTTAAAACGTAAAATCAAATTAAAATTTGGTTGCCGGGCGTGATGATGCACTCCAGTCCCTCCGGTGCCCACCTCTCGCGGAAGGCCGCGAGCGTACCGGTGGACACCGCGTGCTCCATCTCCAAGGACACCCTGGACCGGATGTAAGAGCGGAAGAGAGGCAGGCAGTCAGGTTGAACGACCCCCTCGACCGCCCGCTGCCTGGACTGGCTGATGGCACCCTTGGCCGTGCCCAGGAGCAGTCCTACGAGGAGGCCCTCGGACCTACCCGCTCCCCTCCGCACAGGGTGCCCAAAGATCAGGAGAGTGGGACTGAAGTGCAGCCAGAATTTCAGGAGCAGCCCCTTCAAATAATGGAACAGGGGCTGCAACCTTGTGCACTCAATAAAAACATGGAACACGGACTCCTCCAGACCGCAGAAATTGCAGGCGGCCTGGGAGTCCGTGAACCGGCTTAAAAATTTGTTGCACGGCACTGCTCCGTGCACCACCCTCCAGGCCAAGTCCCCGATGAATAGTGGGAGGACCCCTGCGTAGAGTGCCCCCCATCGGGGACCCCCGCCTCCTCCGGACGGCAAGATGGTACGCCATGGCGTGTCCGGACGGCCGGCGAGGATGGCAAAGTTGAGGGTGTGCAGGAGCAGCCCGTACAGGAAACCCCTCCGCGCGGAACTGAAAGGCACGGAGGGGATTTCCCCGAGGCGGCTCAAGTTGTGAGGCGCCGGCCCCCGAGGGAGGTTCCGGGGTTTGGCGCCGATGAGGAATTCCGTCCGGACGGGGGTCAGTTCGGACGGGATCTCCCCACGTGCTTGAGCCTCCTCGATGCACCTAACGGAGTCAGGGCCCAGAGCTGTTTTTAGCGACTCGATGGCATCGGCCGCGTGGCGGACGTTGGCAGAGTTTAGGCGCCGCGCCAGCGTGTCTGGCGCCATCCAGCCCGCTCCTCCGCCATCGAGCAGGTCCCTGACCCTGGTCACCTCACCAGCCACAGCCCTCTCTTCCGACCGCCACATGAAACCTCGGCCGTGGAGGTACGGATTCCCGAGCAGCGGCTCCTGCAGGACGGCCGCCACTCCAGCCGGCGGAGAGCTGCGCTTGGTGGAGACTTTGTTCCAGACCCTGATGAGTTCCCTGTAAAAGACAGGCAGCTCCCGGAGGGCGGTCCTGGCACCCCCCAAGTTCACAAACAGGAGCTGCGTGTCATAATTGAGGTCGAGCTGCTGGCGGAAGAAATACCTCGCCAGAGCGCACCACCTAGGAGGGGGCTCGACGTAAAGGTATCTCTGCAGGGTCTGAAGACGGAAAGTCGCGAGCTGGGCGCTGATGCACACCAACGACTGACCGCCCTCCTCAAGCGGGAGACTCAAGACCGCGGCAGAGACCCAGTGCTTCCTGTTGTTCCAGAAGAAGTCCACCAGCTTCTTCTGTATCTTGGCGACAAACGCAGGGGGAGGGGTCAAAGTGACCAGCCGGTACCACAGCATTGCGGCCACCAGCTGGTTTATGACTAGCGCTCGACCCCTGTAGGACAGCACTCGGAGCAGTCCTGTCCAGCGCCCTAGGCGAGCGGCGACCTTGGCCTCCAGCTCCTGCCAGTTCGCCGGCCAGGCTCCCTCATCCGGGCTAAGGTAGACTCCCAGATAGAGGAGATGGGTCGTGCTCCAGGCAAAAGGCCTGAGCTCCTCCGGCAGGGAGTCCACCCGCCACTGACCCACCAGGAGTCCGGAACATTTCTCCCAGTTGATCCTGGCGGAGGACGCGGCCGAGTAAATCTCCTGGCACTCACGCATCCTCCGCAGGTCAGCGGGATCCTCTATCGCGAGGAGCACGTCATCGGCGTAAGCCGAGAGGACGACCTCCACGCCCGGCCCTTGCAGAGCCAGTCCCGTCAACCTCGTCCGCAAGAGGCGCAGGAAAGGCTCCACGCAAACGGCGTATAACTGGCCGGACATGGGGCATCCCTGGCGCACCCCTCTCCTAAAGCGAAGGGGCGCCGTCAAGGACCCGTTAACCTTAATCAGACACTCCGCGGCGGCGTACAAAAGTCGGATCCGGGCGACGAAATGCGTCCCGAACCCGAAAGCGCGCAGAGTTCCGAGCAGATAGTCGTGATCCACCCTGTCGAACGCCTTCTCTTGGTCGAGGGATAGGAAGGCGACCGACAGACCAGCCTCCTGGGAACAATGGATGAGGTCCCGGACCAGATGGATGTTATCGTGGATTGTCCGGCCCGGGACCGTGTAGCACTGGTCGGGGTGGATCATGTGGTCCAGCACGGCACCAAGGCGAGCAGACATCGCCCTGGCGAAGATTTTGTAGTCCGTGCTGAGGAGGGAGACCGGGCGCCAGTTCTTAAGGAGGCGGAGATCGCCCTTCTTAGGCAGCAGGACGATGACTGCCCTGCGCCAAGAGAGGGGCATCTCCCCGGTCGCCAGACTTTCCCCCAGGACCCGCGCGTAGTCGCTCCCCAGGACGTCCCAGAACGCCCTGTGGAACTCCACGGTCAGCCCGTCCAGCCCCTCCTTGTGCATGAAACTCTTTTTGGAGTTCACCTGCAAAACATAAAACATTAAACGGTGCCACCCGACCTGGGTGACACTCCAGACATTTACAAGGCCCTTTTTCCCCCCCCCCCCTTTTTTTTTTTTTTTTTTTTTTTTTTTTTGGGCACTAAAATCACAATTTTTCCCCAGTGCCCCCTATAAAAGGGAAGGGGACACTAAAAGCACCGGCAATTAAAACAAATTAACTTTAAAACGTAAAATCAAATTAAAATTTGGTTGCCGGGCGTGATGATGCACTCCAGTCCCTCCGGTGCCCACCTCTCGCGGAAGGCCGCGAGCGTACCGGTGGACACCGCGTGCTCCATCTCCAAGGACACCCTGGACCGGATGTAAGTGCGGAAGAGAGGCAGGCAGTCAGGTTGAACGACCCCCTCGACCGCCCGCTGCCTGGACCGGCTGATGGCACCCTTGGCCGTGCCCAGGAGCAGTCCTACGAGGAGGCCTTCGGACCTACCCGCTCCCCTCCGCACAGGGTGCCCAAAGATCAGGAGAGTGGGACTGAAGTGCAGCCAGAATTTCAGGAGCAGCCCCTTCAAATAATAAAACAGGGGCTGCAACCTTGTGCATTCCATAAAAACATGGAACACGGACTCTTCCAGACCGCAGAAATTGCAGGCGGCCTGGGCTCCTTGTGCATGAAACTCTTTTGAGTTTATCTGTGAAAACATAAAAACATTAAACGGTGCCACCCGACCTGGGTGACACTCCAGACATTTACAAGGCCCATTTTTTTCCCCCTTTTTTGTGTTTTTTTTTTTGTGTTTTTTCTTTTTTTTGTTTTTTTTTTGGGCACTAAAATCACAATTTTTCCCCAGTGCCCCCTATAAAAGGGAAGGGGACACTAAAAGCACCGGCAATTAAAACAAATTAACTTTAAAACGTAAAATCAAATTAAAATTTGGTTGCCGGGCGTGATGATGCACTCCAGTCCCTCCGGTGCCCACCTCTCGCGGAAGGCCGCGAGCGTACCGGTGGACACCGCGTGCTCCATCTCCAAGGACACCCTGGACCGGATGTAAGTGCGGAAGAGAGGCAGGCAGTCAGGTTGAACGACCCCCTCGACCGCCCGCTGCCTGGACCGGCTGATGGCACCCTTGGCCGTGCCCAGGAGCAGTCCTACGAGGAGGCCTTCGGACCTACCCGCTCCCCTCCGCACAGGGTGCCCAAAGATCAGGAGAGTGGGACTGAAGTGCAGCCAGAATTTCAGGAGCAGCCCCTTCAAATAATAAAACAGGGGCTGCAACCTTGTGCATTCCATAAAAACATGGAACACGGACTCTTCCAGACCGCAGAAATTGCAGGCGGCCTGGGCTCCTTGTGCATGAATCCCAAAAGGTTAGTTTGCAGGTGCAGCAGGTAATCAGGAAGGCAAATGGAATGTTGGCATTCATTGCGAGAGGGATGGAGTGCAAAAGCAGCGAGGTCTTGTTGCAACTGTATAAGGTATTGGTAAGGCCGCACCTGGAGTACTGCGTGCAGTTTTGGTCACCTTACTTAAGGAAGGATATACTAGCTTTGGAAGGGGTACAAAGATGATTCACTCGGCTGATTCCAGAAATGAGGGGGTTACCTTATGATGATAGATTGAGTAGACTGGGTCTTTACTCGTTGGAGTTCAGAAGGATGAGGGGTGATCCTATAGAAACATTTAAAATCATGAAAGGGATAGACAAGATAGAGGCAGAGAGATTGTTTCCACTGGTCGGGGAGACTAGAACTAGGGGGCACAGCCTCAAAATACGGAGGAGCCAATTTAAAACCGAGTTGAGAAAGAATTTCTTCTCCCAGAATTCTGTGGAATTCTCTGCCCAAGGAAGCAGTTGAGGCTAGCTCATTGAATGTTTTCAAGTCAAAGATAGATAGATTTTTAACCAATAAGGGAATTAAGGGTTACGGGGAGAGGGCGGGTAAGTGGAGCTGAGTCCACGACCAGATCAGCCATGATCTTATTGAATGGCGGAGCAGGCTCGAGGGGCTAGATGGCCTACTCCTGTTCCTAATTCTTATGTTCTTATGTTCTTATGTACTTGGAAGCACCACCTTTTGGTACCTAATGGAAACGGAGTTCGGGTATAACTACACTGCAGAACAGAGGGATACAACCTAGAGGCCCTGAAAGACAAAACCCTGGGATGGTACCGGAAAATATCCACAGCATTGATTAAAACTGGACTCATGGGGATACCTTATGAAGTAAAGAGCGAAAAATGGGACATTAAGAAATACGATTTGAGTTGACCGTCTTTTTGGCCAAGTGGCAAGAAAATAATATGAGAAATAACACACAATGCTGTGCGGAACGGTGTATTAGTAGTGGAGGTATGGTTGTTTGTAGTAGTTGTAATAATACAAAAAAGAGAGAAAATAACAGTAAATAAAACCAGCAATAGGAAAGGAAACTGTCCTGAAATAACAGAAGGTCGTGATAATGGTTTAATAATAGATTATGAGGAGGCTTGACAAGGTGGATGCAGAGAGGATGTTTCCACTGATAGGGGAGACGAGGATTAGGGGATATAATCATCGAATAATGGGCCACTCATTTAAAACTGAGATGTGGAGAATTTCTTCTCTCAGAGGGTTGTAAATCTGTGGAATTCGCTGCCTCAGAGAGTTGTGGAAGCTGGGTCATTGAATAAATTTAAGACAGAGATAGACAGTTTCTTAACCGATAAGGGGTTATGGGGAATGGGCAGGGAAGTGGAGCTGAATCCATGATCGGATCAGCCATGATTGTATTAAATGGCGGAGCAGGCTCGAGGGGCCGTATGGCCTACTCCTGCTCCTATTTCTTATGTTCTTATGTTCTTATGTAACTCGCACCCATGAGAGCCTGTATAATGATGTTAGATATGAGATTGTCCCAGTGATATTTAATCTTTCAGCAGTCCAAATGCCAAAGGGCCTGGGCAACCAGACACATGAGCTATTTTACAGTTACATGATGAGGCAAATACTTAAGGAGTTTGTTGAAAGGAACACAGGAAAAGACAGTGACAAATCTTGGCCCTCGATTGATGGACAATGGTACGAACCAGTGGTAGGGGGAGGAAACGGTACGAGGAAGTCGAGAAATAAGCGAGGGTTGGGAGAATGGATAGGAATAGCAGCCACAGCAGAAACTGCAGCATGGAATAGAATATACAAAGAATCTATGTGGGAACATGATGAGGCTATGAGGTGACAACTGAAGGGAATTTTAACCAAAATAAATAAGAAAGGTTCAGACCAAATTAAAGAATTGCAAGAAGCACTAAAAACAACCTTAGACATGGTATACAATTTTCAAGAGATTCAGGATAAGGCTAATGAGATAATTAAAGAATCTGAAGTAAGTAAGGACCAGTCTTCTATGGGTATCACTTGTCCTATGTATGGGAGTTTCCTATTGGATCAGGTACAGAAGGGTCTGACGGACATCGAAAATAATCAGATACCTGACTTTGTGAATGACAAACATTTAGAGAAATGGTTTAACAAAACTGAACCATAGTGTACTGCTAGAAAATATGTGTTAGCTTACTATGCCAATTTACCATGTCCAGGTGTGAAGAATAATGATTATCTAGACTCCAAAAACATTCTCATACCAGTCGTACTATGGTTTCCCCAATTAAACAAAACAAATAGGTGGGAAGTGTCCAAGGTAAAATCAATCAGATCTATGAAGGGAAGGTACATAAACAATATGCAGAATATCCACACTACTTGATCAAGCAAGGCGTGACCTGGAATTCGGCCCCTAATTTGGATTGTTGTACTAAAAATCAAGGATCATGGATGTGTAGATGTGGCAGTCTCAAGTCAGGGATATCAGCATGCAGGTTCATTATAGATGAAGAGTCAACTGGCACCATCCAAGTACAAACATGGGGCAATAATCACACTCGGGTTAGTTATCGAACCAGCAACGTTATTGTGTGACCACGCTGTTACTCAATATACCCACGAATATTCACTTGTCAGGTCAGATGGCCAACCTTCTGCTTAAGACCTACTGAAATGACTAGGGTAGGAAACACTCATTTGATTCCCATACGAACTCACAATATAACCCAAATACGAGTAAATACAACCATGCAGCAGGAGACCCTAGAGGCAATGGTAAAATTCAGACATCCAATTCCACCACTATCTCTGTTTAATGTCTATTATTGAATGAAGTAGTACCTCCTAGAAATAATTGGGGGGCAAAATTGCCCTCTGCCCCAAACGGGGCAGATAATTCGAATTAAATGATGATTCTCCACCCAAATCCTTGGGGTGCAGAATAGAGGGATTTTGGCCTCTTAAACTTTTTTTAATTGTCGAAGCGATGTTTCGGGCGGCTGCAGGATGGAAGTGTGTCGGGAGCAGGGTGGAAGGCAGGCAGTGTCATCAGCGCCGTGCTGACATGTAGCAACATCCCTCCCCTTCAGTTAAAGGGGAGGGCCGCTGCGAGCACTGCAGCCACTTTAGTGGCGTCCATTGGGCCACCAGGGAGGGCTTCAGCTGGGCCAGCAGTATGGCACCCAGGAGGGGGTGCCAGGCTGCCTATTGGCAGCAGGCCGAACCCGTGGTCGCCATTGTCGGGACGCCTTCAGAGTCGGCCGACAATTAAAATAAAATGGCATCTGCGGCAGCGCGCCCTCCCCTTTAAGTAGGGATGTGCTGCCCAGCCACTGGCAGCTTCCTACTGGGAAAAGCTGCCGGGAGCACCGATCGGCGGCCACTTCGCTCCTGCGGGACAATTTCGCTTGTGGGGCGGAAAAGGGTCACCGCTGGGTGGTAAGGAAGGGGCGGGAACACTGCGCATTGCGGAAACCCGTTTCCGCTGCCCCCAGCCCAGGAGCCATTACTGATGAGTAGGCCCATCTGCCTGCCCCCAGTTGGAAAGGTCTTACTGCCCGAGGCGGTAATGAACCTTAAAGAGGGGGGCAACTTTGGCCCTCTTGCTTAAATTGCAGCAAGACAATGCCCAAATTAAGAAAGCAATGAACAAGTTAAGGGACCACAAGTGGTGGGAAGTGGCCTCTAATGCTAATTAGCATCCCTGGGCATGAATGGTATCAGCAGCCCTAGTAATTGCTCAATGCCTGGTCTTAATAGTTCTAATTATGTCATGTTATTTGAGATGCTTGACTCACCGATTGAACCATCATACCAATACTCAAGAATTGGCACAGTTGCTAGAGAGTCGAAAACGAGTGGTCAAAATAGAGTTTTCTCCCCCTCAATGTGGGGACTGTTAGAAAATAGACGTACCTAAAAAAATATATGGTTATGCGACAAAACTGTGACTCGAATAATGCTGTGTGTATATGATTGTCTTAGAGCTGGGGACGAGAAATCTCTTCAGGCTAGAATGTTTTTGTTTCCTGCGGAGGGTATAGTATTCTGTACTATATACAATCTCCCTGTTGCTAAGCGATGATCTGTTGTTTTAAGTTAAGACTTGAACCTTATTTATGTATCTTATGCACACTGCTAAGGTTGGGATTGAAGTTAGTTTAACAGAACTGCTTGTGAAGTTGATGTAAACTGTTATGTATGAATACAGAGTCTGACTGCACACTGAGAGCTCAAAGTAAAGTGTGACCGTAGTCTTGTACTGCAGGTCTCCAGAGTGCCTCTCCAGCCTGTGAGGCCTCCTTATGTACCTGTGCTCCCAAGGGATTGTGGGATCCGTTGGGACTCCAGGGGATGAGCCCTCTAGTGGCTACACAAGGTATATACAGGTTTACAAATATAACAACACTCCCCCACAAAGTCAACAGTGTAACTATTTACAAGGTGAGTCGGTCTGCGGCCTTTCTTTCCCTGGTTGATCGTCTCAGTGCTGGTTTTGGTGAGTCGCTTGTTGGGCCCCTCACTGGGCTGCTGTGCAGCTGGTCTTGCTGGGCTGCCTGGTGTGGTGAGTCCTGCTGGGCTGCTGCGGGTGATGGGTTCTGCTTCATGGCCAACCGCGGTGTCGGTTGCCACTGGTGTGTATGTTGGGGGGTCAAAGAAGGTAGGGTCCAGGATAATCCTGAGTGGGTAGCTCAGGATAATCCATGAATCTGAGTTTGATTTGGTCCAAGTGTTTCCGGTGAATGAGTCCATTTGGAAGTTTGACCCGAAACACTCTGCTCCCCTCTTTGGCTACGACAGTGCCGGGAAGCCATTTGGGTCCTTGTCCATAGTTCAACACAAATACAGGATCATTGATTTCAATTTCACGTGACACATTTACGCTATCATGACATGTACTTTGTTGAAGCCGCCTGTTCTCTACCTGTTCATGTAGATCAGGGTGAACTAACGAGAGCCTTGTCTTAAGTGCTCTTTTCATGAGCAGTTCAGCAGGTGGAACCCCAGTGAGCGAGTGGGGTCTCGTGCGGTAGCTAAGCAGGACTCGGGATAGGCGAGTCTGCAGTGAGCCTTCAGTTACCCTTTTCAAGCTCTGCTTGATTGTTTGAACTGCTCGTTCTGCCTGACCGTTGGACGCTGGCTTAAACGGGGCAGATGTAACATGTTTGATCCCATTACGGGTCATGAATTCTTTGAACTCGGCACTGGTGAAACATGGCCCATTGTCACTCACAAGGACATCAGGCAGCCCGTGTGTCGCAAACATGGCCCGTAGGCTTTCAGTGGTGTCAGCAGACATGTTTGCCGACATTATCTCACATTCAATCCATTTGGAGTACGCATCTACAACCACAAGGAACATTTTACCCAAAAACGGGCCTGCATAGTTGACATAAACCCTGGACCACGATTTGGAGGGCCATGACCATAAATGCAGTGGCGTCTCCTTGGGTTCATTGCTTAACTGCGAGCGTGTGTTACATTTGTGCATGCAGGACTCTAAGTCCACATCGATACCGGGCCACCACACATGGGATCTGGCTATCACTTTCATCATTACGATACTTGGGTGAGTACTGTGGAGGTCACTGATGAAAGTGTCCCTGCCCTTCTTGGGGACCACTACCCGATTAGCCCACAGAAGGCAGTCTGCCTGTATAGACATTTCATCTTTGCGCCGCTGGTACGGCTTTATCTCTTCCTGCATTTCCACTGGGACACTGGACCAGCTCCCGTGAAGCACACAATTTTTTTACTTGGGACAGTAAGGGGTCCTGGCTCATCCAAGTTCTAATCTGTTGGGCTGTGACGGGTGATTGCTCACTCTCGAATGCTTCCATAACCATGACTATTTCCACCCCCATGGTGGGCAATGGCAACCTACTGAGAGCATCGGCACAGTTTTCTGTGCCTGGTCTGTGGTGGATGGTGTAGTTGTATACGGACAACGTGAGCGGCCATCTCTGGATGCGGGCCGATGCATTCGTATTTATTCCCTTACTTTCGGAGAAAAAGGATGTCAGTGGCTTATGGTCAGTTTCCAATTCAAATTTGAGCCCAAACAGATATTGATGCATTTTCTTTACCCCATAATTACACGCTAACGCTTCTTTTTCAATCATGCATAAGCAACCAGTTGCAATTTCCCAGATTCATTAGCTTGTTGCAATACACACCCGACGCCGTATGACGATGCATCACATGCTAGTGCCAAACGCTTACATGAATCATACAACACAAGCAATTTGTTTGAGCATAACAATTTTCTAGCTTTCACAAAGGCATTTTCTTGGCTTTTGCCCCATACCCATTCGTCTCCTTTACGCAGTAAGGCGTGCAGTGGTTCTAACAGTGTGCTGAGACCCGGTAAGAAGTTACCAAAGTAGTTCAGGAGTCCTAGAAACGACCACTGCTCCATCATGTTCTGTGGCCTCGGTGCGTTCTCGATTGCCTCCGTCTTTGAATCAGTGGGTCTGATGCCGTCCGCCGTGATTCTTCTCCCCAGGAACTCCATTTCAAGTGCCAGGAAAATGCATTTTGAGCGTTTTAACCTGAACCCCACGCGGTTGAGTCGACTAAGAATCTCCTCCAGGTTCTGCAGATGCTCGACTGTGTCCCGACCTGTAACCAAGATGTTGTCCTGGAAGACCACCGTGCGTGGGACCGACTTCAGTAAGCTTTCCATGTTTCTCCGCAGCTGATCGAATTCCAAACAGGCATCTGTTGTAGATGAAGAGACCTTTATGCATGTTGATGCAGGTGAGGCCCTTCGATGATTCTTCCAGCTCCTGCATCATGTAGGCTACGTAAAGTCCAGCTTCGTGAATGTCTTTCCTCCCGCCAGTGTAGCCAAAAGGTCATCAGTTTTTGGTAGTGGGTATTGACCCTGCAGGGAGAAATGATTGATAGTTACTTTGTAATCACCACAGATTCTGATGGTGCTGTCCCCCTTGAGGACTGGGACAATCGGACTGGCACACTCATTGAATTCGATCAGCAAAATGAGGTCCTCTTGTTGCAGCCGGTCTAGCTCGGTCTCTACCCTTTCTCTCATCATGTACGGTACTGCTCTCGCCTTGAGATGGATGGGTCACGCCCCCGAAATTAGGTGGATCTGCACTTTTGCTCATTGGAACTTCTCGATGCCTGGTTCGAACAGCGAAGGGAACTTGTTTAATACCTGGGCACACGAAGTGTTGTCAGCAGACGAGAGCGCTTGAACATCATCCCAGTTCCAGCATATCTTTCCCAGCCAGCTCCTGCCGAGCAGCATGCGACTGTTGAGTATCTGTAAAGCATGCACTCCCAAGTTCCGCCACCAAGGAGCGCATCCCCTGAAGTTCCAAGGGATCCCAGCATCCCTTGGGAGCACTGAATATAAGCCAGCCCCTAAGGCCTGTTCCTCACTCTGGGGTGTCTTAATAAAGACTGTTACTTTAACCTCCCTGTGTGCAGTCTCATCTGTGTTCAGAACACAATAACTGGCGACGAGTATACGAATCCAACACAAAGATGCAGCAAACTGTGGGCATCCTGGAGAAGTTCTCAGAGGGTGAGGACTGGGAAGCCTATGTTGAACAGCTAGACCAGTACTTTGTTGCCAACGAGCTGGACGGAGAAGGAAGCGCTTTGTGATAGCACAGGAGTTTATGTCCACTAGTGATAACACCAAACAAATCTCTCAGCACACAAGTGCTAGCAATGTTCATAAATTAACTGGAACTGTTTTTGCGAGCAGCAATGTACAGGGCAGAAACCACGAGTCTGCAACTGCCAGCAGGCCTCAGGTGACCCAGATGACTCAGAGTCCACAACAAAGGATGAATGCAAGGCAATTCACACCTTGCTGGTGTTGTGGAGGCTTTCATTCAGCCTATTCATGCCACTTCAAAGGGTATGTTTGCAAGAGCTGTGGAACAATGGGGCACCTCCAACGAGCTTGCAAACGAGCTGCAAGCTCTGCAAAACCTGCTAACCACCATGTGGCAGAGGAAGATTGGTCCATGGTGGATCAAAGCAATTTCGAGCCTCAGAGAGAGGAGGCAGAAGCTGAAGTACATGAGGTACACACATTTTCGATGAAATGTCCACCTATAATGCTAAATGTAAAATTGAATGGCTTACCCGTAGCCATGGAACTGGATACTGGTGCTAGCCAATCCATCATGAGTAAAAAGATGTTTGAGAGACTGTGGTGCAACAAGGCACTCAGACCAGCTCTGAGCCCCATCCACATGAAACGTACACTAAAGAGCTTATCACTGTCCTGTGCAGCACCATGGTCAAGGTCACCTACGAGGGCACGGTGCACGAACTGCCACTCTGGATTGTCCCGGGCGATGGCCCCACACTGCTTGGAAGGAGCTGGCTGGGCAAAATCCGCTGGAACTGGGATGTCATCCGAGCGCTATCACATGTCAATGAGGCCTCATGGACCCAGGTTCTCAACAAATTTCCTTCCCTTTTTGAGCCAGGCATTGGAAACTTTTCCAGGGCGAAGGTGCGGATCCACTTGGTCCCAGAGGCACGATCCATTCACCACAAGGTGCAAGCGGTACCTCACATGATGAGGGAGAGAGTGGAATTCGAGCTGGACAGGCTGCAACGCGAGGGCATCATCTCCCCAGAAAATTCAGCGAGTGGGCCAGCCCGATTGTTCCAGTACTCAAAAGTGATGGCATGGTCATGATTTGCGGCAATTATAAAGTAACTATTAATCGTTTCTCGCTCCAGGACCAATACCCGCTACCTAAGGCAGAAGACCTATTTGCGATGCTGGCAGGAGGCAACACGTTCACCAAGCTCGACCTGACTTCGGCCTACATGTCGACTATGCGGGCTCGTTTCTCGATAAAATGTTCCTGGTGGTGGTGGATGCTTTTTCAAAATGGATTGAATGTGAAATAATGTCAGGAAGCACCGCCACTGCCACCATTGAAAGCCTGAGGGTCATGTTTGCCACCCATGGCCTGCCTGACATACTGGTCAGTGACAACAGGCCATGTTTCACCACTGCCGAATTTAAAGAATTCATGACCCGCAATGGGATCAAACATGACACCTCGGCCCCGTTTAAACCAGCCTCCAATGGGCAGGCAGAGCGGGCAGTACAAACAATCAAACAGTGCCTTAAACGAGTCACAGAGGCTCACGCCAAACCCGCCTGTCCCGAGTACTGCTCAGCTACCGCACGAGACCCCACGCGCTCACAGGGGTGCCCCCAGCTGAGCTACTCATGAAAAGGATACTTAAAACCAGACTCTCGCTGGTTCATCCCAACCTGCATGATCAGGTAGAGAGCAGGCAGCTGCAACAAAATGTAAACGATGGTCGCGCCACTGTATCACGGGAAATTGATCTGAATGATCCTGTGTATGTGCTAAACTATGGACATGGTCCCAAGTGGATCGTGGGCATGGTGATAGCTAAAGAAGGGAGTAGGGTGTTTGTAGTCAAACTAGACAATGGACAAATTTGCAGAAAGCACCTGGACCAAACGAGGCTGTGGTTCACAGACTGCCCTGAACAACCCACAGCAGACACCACCTTTTTCGAGCCCACAACACACACCCAAAGGATCAACGACACCACCCCGGACCAGGAAATCGAACCCATCACGCCCAACAGCCCAGCAAGGCCAGGCTCACCCAGCAGCCCGGCAGAGCCAACAACACGCCAGCCCAGCGAGGGCACAGCCAACACACCAGAACAGACATTTCCACCGAGGCGGTCCACCAGGGAAAGAAAGGCTCCTGACCACCTCACCTTGTAAATAGTTTTCACTTTGACTTTGGCGGGGGAGTGATATTGTGCATCTGTAAAGCATGCACTCTCATGTTCCGCCACCAGGGAGCGCATCCCCTGAAGTCCCAAGGGATACCAGTATCCCTTGGGAGCACTGTATATAAGCCGGCCCCTAAGGCTGTTTCTCACTCTGGAGTGTTTTAATAAAGACTGAGGTCACTGTTACTTTAATCTCCCTGCATGCACAAAAGGAACCATCACCCAGTAGCACCCAGAGTGGTAGCTTGTGCACCGCTCCATCATGGGAGACCTTTACAGTAGCACTTCCGATTACGGGAATCAGTTCCTTTGTGTAAGTTCTCAGTTTCGTGTGAATGGGAGTCAAGACTGACCTTGAAGCCTTGCTGCACCACAATTTATTGAAATTCTTTTTGCTCATAATGCACTGGCCCGTGTCCAGCTCCATTGACACCGGAAGTCCATTCAATTCAACCTTCAGCATTATCAGGGGACACTTTGTGGTGAATGTGTGCACCCCATATACCTCTGCCGCCTCGGTCTGAGGCTCTGGTTCGTCGTGATCCGCCTGGAGCTGTCCTCTGCAACATGGTGGTTTGCAGGATTAACAGGGTTTGCAGCTCGCCTGCACATACGTTGGAGGTGTCCCATTGTTCCACAGCCCTTGCAAACGTACCCTTTGAAGCAGCATGAATGGAAACGATGATCACCCCCGCAGCGCCAACAAGGTGTTAATGGCCTAGCATTCATCACTCTTGATGGTGGACTCTGAGACATATGCGGACGTGCAGTTGCAGGCATGTGTGACCTGCCCTGTACGCAGTGATTTGAAAACAACATCACTTTGTTCACAGTATTTGTAACAGCACTCGTGTGCTGAGAGATTTGCTTCGTATTGTCACTGGTGGCAATGAACCCCTGGGCTATCACTATGGCTTTACTCAAGGTTGGGGTCTCTACAGTCAAAAGTTTGCGAAATATCACTTCATGACCAATGCCAAGTACAAAAAAGTCTCTGAGCATGTGCTCCAAATGTCCTTCAAATTCGCAATGTCCTGCAAGGCGCCTTAGCTCAGCGACATAACTCCCCACTTCCTGGCCTTCAGACCTTTTGTAGGTGTAGAACCGATACCTTGCCATCAGAATGCTTTCCTTCAGGTTCAGATGCTCCCGGACCAGTGTGCACAAATCATCGTATGATTTCTCCGTGGGTTTCGCTGGAGGAAGCAGGTTACTCATGATGCTATATGTTGGTGCCCCACAGACGGTGAGGAGAATCGCCCTTCGTTTGGCAGCGTTCGCTTCTCCTTCCAGCTCATTGGCCACGAAGTATTGATCAAGTCACTCCGCGAAGGTTTCGCAATCATCTCCTTCCAAAAATTTCTCCAGGACGCCCACTGTTCTCTGCATCGTTGGGTTCGACATCTGTATCTCTTCGCCAGTTGTTATGTATGAATAAAGAGTCTGACTGGATACTGAGAACTCAAAGTAAAGTGTGACCGTAGTCTTTTATTGCAGGTCGCCAGAGTGCCTCTCCAGCCTGTGAGGCCTCCTTAAGTACCTAAGCTCCCAAGGGATTGTGGGATCCCTTGGGACTCCAGGGGATGAGCCCTCTGGTGGCTACACAAGGTATATACAGGGTTACATATATAACATAAAGAATGTCTCAGAATGAAGTAATTTGCTCGGTCGTAAAGACAGGTAACGACTAATGGTTGAAAGAGTACTGGGCTAGGCCTTATATTAATGTATAGGTACCAAGGAGATAAGATACGAATTCCAATGAAAAATACCCTGAGAAAATATAAACAGGAAAACATGTGGGCAAGATCATGAGAAATCTTTAGGGAGTGCTTTGTTTCAAAAATCGAAATGAAGAACTCAAAGCCCCATCAGGGATCCTCTATAGGTTAAAAGGTCTTGTCAATATCCCATTTCAGGCCCACCCCTAAAAAGAGAATAAAAGTAATCTCCTGAAGGCTTGTCCTCACAGACGGAGGAGGAAAGAGCTATAGACTCTAGACGACAGGAAGAGAAGTCGCTCAGAGAACTGCTCACGTGTGCTAAACGTTTGTCCAATTGGATTGGTATCAGCTACGTCACGGTCATATGTTTTTGCTGTATAACTAATGTGTTATATTCCGTCTTGAACTCTGATTAAACACAATATACCCACCATATTGCTTTGCACTCGAACCTGTTTATTTAAAGTGACCAGAGATAGCCGTGAAGAGGTTATTTCGAATACTAGTCCAACAAATATATTTGAGATTGTTTACATGCTGAAATTGATATTTTCTAGAAAGAAACCATTTCTAATGTGTGTTGCCTTCGTCCTGTCAAATTGTATTAGGGTCCAGGTCTCCCAGCCTGAATTCGATCCTTCTATATTCAGGCCTGCCTGACATTGTTCAAACCAGCTTGAAGAGGCATTGATTGTGATAACAAATGCTGAATCCATGAAACCTGTAGACAGAAGCTGAATTGATTTCATAAGACTATGCCCAAACATTTCAGACTCTTTGGTGCCAAAAGCTCAACTTTTACATTGTCAATAGTGAAACATAATAATATGCAGCAGTGCAGCTCAAATAACTCACTGAGAATACATTGAACAATGAGTAGCCTTCGATGCTTTTTATGGCTTTATTGTTCGATGTACTTTTAGGCAGAGTTTGCATGTTCCCAAGTGTCTCGAAGGAGAATATTTGGAGATATATTTTAAAATGTTCAATCGGCACTTGTCATTTCCTTCATGAATTCAAATATAGTATTGCAAACTTGATTCCAAAAGGCTTGTGAGCGTGAAAAGGATTTACAGTTTATTTAATTTTGCTTGCTTTTTTTTTACCACTATCTGTTATAATACTCAGATAATGTTTTGTTCTGTATTAAATTCAGAAAAGGTAAGAAATCAACACATCTTTAATTTGTTGTCCAAGCAGTTCAGATATTGTACAGAGTAAAATTAGTTTATATGCATCTTTTAAAGCTTGTTTTATTCCTTATTCTGTGTGAATAAAAATGTAACAACATACAGCTAGTACAACAAAACCTGTGAGAAACGCTTTGAGCAAGCGGGGCCACTAAGTTTCCAGACAATTCTTTTATCAATATATTTTGGAATAAGAGACAAAATTTTATAATGTATTTATAAATATAGAAAAAATATAGATCTTCACTAAATTTCATTAGGAAATATAATTCCACAGATAATAATCTGAATGGATGCTATTTAATATTTATGCACTACAATTTAGTTCTGACCCAGATATTCTGATCGCAAGTCTGATTATTAGTTAAGCACCCAAAAATGAATAAAAATGATCCAAAATGGCGGGGAAGGTCATTGAAATCTAAAACCATCATATTAGAAGCCAACCTCCTTAGCAATCTGCTTGTTTGTATGTATGAGATGGCGTGGGATTTTTCATTTTTACCTAATTCAACTTATTTTGAATTCCAACTAAAAAAATATGTATTTGGGTTAAACCTCGAAAAATGGAACATTTTCTACTGATTAAACAAACTTTGTCTGCTCCACTTCCCTTTCTGATCCTTGAAAGTCATCTTCTAAAATTATATCATAGAAATATTATTCCACAGAAAATAATGGGAAGTGATGCTATTTAATATTGATGAACTTCAACCTTGTTGTGACCCAAATACTCAAAATATGTCAGATTATTCTTTAAGAACTCCATGTGGCTAAAATTATTCATACTATGGGTCGCTGAGGGCAAGAACCTTGATGGCATCACAACTTGCTTAAGATAGAAGAAGCTTTGCTATGCAGTATAAAAGAAAGAAGATGTGATTAACCTTCAGCTCAAGTTGGAACAAAAGGATATCATTGAAGAATCCAGTTTCAACCTCAGCCCTTTTCCAGAGAGTACGTTATGATTAGCTTGGTGCTGCCAAATGATTAAGTGTACATTTAGGGATGTAAGAAATATTGTCACCCAGGCTCCATGCTGAAACATACTTACATTTGATAACACTCTATCATCAATTTCAACGGCAATTGTAAGAGGAGACAGGCAGACAAGGAAATATCTTATTATTTTTGGATGGTGGGTCAGGTTAGTAGGAGTTCCTCTTTGCATCAACTAGAATAAATACATTGGGCCAGAATCTGCTGTCAAAATAACGGCAAGGCTAATGACATTCGCTATTATTTATGGGTAAATGGTGCAGCAACTTCAGGTAAGGAGCAGATGCACAGTTAAATGTAAATATCTAAAGATTGCTGTCTGAGTTGTGTCACTCTGCAATTAGCTTCACCAAAATAGCATCTCATCCATAGTCTCCTTTTTTTTTAGGAACTTGTTACATTTTTTCATTAATTGCCCATTAAACTTACCACAGAAAGTTAAGTCTTGTCATTACAAGCGTGATT
Organism: Pristiophorus japonicus; assembly: GCF_044704955.1. Taxonomy (NCBI): domain Eukaryota; kingdom Metazoa; phylum Chordata; class Chondrichthyes; family Pristiophoridae; genus Pristiophorus; species Pristiophorus japonicus. The sequence continues at coordinate 16,840,761 of NC_091988.1, read as the reverse complement.
AATGATGTGTTAATGATTGCCAATCAACCTCTCTGGCACCAAAAATTAACTATTAGAAGTGTAGAGTCTCATTCCCTCAGGTTCTGAATTTTTCGAGGAGATTTAAAAAAGGATGCGTTTATTTGTACTAACTGAATTGCAGCCGTTTCTCTGATTGGCTCTCCATTATCACATGACCGATTGCTGATTGATCCCCTTGAAGGATAAGCCACACCTTGAAGTTTTCTGGAATGTGTAAATAGAACCGTCCAGCCTAACTTTGCACATTGCAACATGATCCATTTGAACTTCAGAAGTCAGAAAGGACACATCCCTCCCCCAGCCGAAGTCCCTCCTTGCCCCAACGCAAGTGCATCCCATCCCAAGCCAAAGTCCCTTACCCCAGCACAAGTGCTGCCTCCCCCAGCTGAACCCCCTCCTTACTCCAGCGCAAGTGCATCCCCCTTATCCTAGTGCAAGTGTATCCCTCTCCCAGCCTAAGTCCCTTACGCAATCACAAGTGCATGAACTTACCCCCCCAACCCCCGCCATTGATGAGGCATTGTGTGTGGATTGTTAGTAAGTTTATTGGTTGCCCTGTTCACTCATGTCCCAGATGTCCTGTTTCCCTCACTGCGGTTATCAGCTCGCACTTTCAGCAACTTCGTGAGCAAAACATTTTGGAGCTGAAGGGTGCAGGGACAAGTCTAACTAATGCCAAATGCTGTTAGATGTACTGCTACAGCAAATTCTGGATCAATATTTGAGTTGTAGCATGTTAAGGGACATGACATACAAAAACTGGGGACTGGAACTTCCTATTTTAAGAGCCTTTGTGACCTCAACCCTCAAAAGGTCCAGACATAACCTTGGTGGTATGTCTGGTGGAAGTAGGTATACCAATCGTCACATGGTGGAAGTGGGGATGACCTGGGGATTTAGGCTTGGATCACAATCTAGACCTGCATAAGACCTTGGAATGTTTTAAAAAATAATTGTTACCATAGTTCCCTTTGCAAAGGAGCAGCAAAGGATGAGTTTTGCCACTTCCTTGGGCAGTCCACTATTCAGCCAAACTTTTTGGCATTGCCCCCGGCCCACTGAAGGTATGGAAATCATGGGACCTCACCCATGCCCTATAAAAGATGCAGAGGTCAATTACACTTGTATTGTAAACCAATTCAAAGCAATAAGTGTTTGTAAGACACCAAATTGGATCAAATCTGGAGTCCTTAAAGAATTGAGTTATATAATAGATGAAACTCTGGTTCATATTTTCAGAAGTTCCATAAATACAGGCTTGTACCTGAGGATTGAAAAGTTGCCCATATTCCAAAAAAGGAGTGAAACATGAACCTGTGTCTGCATTTTTGTTTCCTCCTGTTGTATAGGTGCACTGCCCATCCAAAGGGTAAAATTACACCTGGTGTCTGCCAGCAGGTGTTTTTTCAAAGGTGCAGTGCACCCAAGATTCCTTGCACTCGTTGGATGCCAAGGATGAATTCTTGAAGCATAGTCTGTATGGAATAGAAGGGAAAGCCATTGGTGGAAATAGTCTTACTGCATTAGGGGAGGTGGAAATGGTACCACGAGAGAGTGCTGCCCGATGAAAAACTCAAGTAGGAAGTGGAGGAATAGCACACTGTCGTCATTGTCTTGTAGGATGTCATTCTTGACTTCGAACAGCGTGGCCTCAATATGAAGGTGGGATGGAAGTCAGACTGAAGGGTGTCGTACAGGGTGTGGTGACAAGAAGTTGATAGTGGTGATACAAACAAGCACCTTAAAAAGGAAGAGGTGGTTAAAAGAAATGGGGAAGTTGTTGGATGGAGAAGTTGAAGGTAGAGTTTTTCAGAAAAGCGACATTGTCAGCAGTTTTTAAGTAGAAGGTAATGTTACCAGAGAAAAGGGAGAGGGAAATGTTAATGAGCAGTGAGCTGTGGACTGGTAGTTCAGTGTTGATGAGCTGGAAGGGATTTGGATTTTAGAGGGAATTAGTTTGATGAGGTTGGAGATGGGATCACAGGGGAAAACCACGAGTACTGTGGGCTGTGGTGAGGGGAGCAGGAAGGACAGTGGTTGAGCAAGTTAACAGGAGAACTGATTTTATGGTGGGTAATACATCAGAGGAGAGGGAGTTGGACAGTAGAGAAAGCCCTGGCGAGGAAGTTACAGGCTCATTTTTTTGCAGTAGCATAGAGTGAGAGTAGAAGGGTTTGATGTGGGCAAGGGATGTGGATGATGAAGGAGATGAGTAAATTATTTTGTCAGTGATCATGAATGTGGAGCTGCAGATGCCTGATTTGATGGCAAGGCCAAGGAGATGGTTATGGGTATGGGTGGAGAGCTAATGTTCAGGAGGAGGTTAAATGAGGACAGGAGGATGGAGAAGTCAGAAGTGAGAATGCAGAGTGAATTTGGATGCTAGTTGAAGTCACTGTGTATGAGCAGTAGTTTAGTACAGAGATGATATGAGGTCGTAAGTATTTTCTTTTAAAGTTGGATAAAGTTAGAGAATCATTGATTAGTAACGGGACCTATTATACTACAAATAAAAAGGGGAAAACTGCAGATAAGTTCTGATGAAGGGTTGCACCAAAACCATCAGCTTAGTTGTTTTGTTACAGATGCTGACTGATATTCCATACTTTCCAGCATTTTCTATTTCTGTTACATATTGTTTTGGGATTTTATTTGACTTACTTTCTACCTATATCTGTGTTTAGGTTAAACCACCAAACACAAGAGCACCATTAACACTGGTAACTGATTAAAATAATTATGTTTGCCCCATTGAAGTTGCTGTAAAATTGGATCATTGTAACTGAAGTTTTAATTATGATAACATATATATATATATATATATATATATATATGTATATATAAAATAAAGTTATAAAACACAATTGTGCAATTTATGCACCACTACCAGTAATTTTTTGGCAGATGATGCAGAAGTTGCAGGTATTAATCCTCGTGCTATTGTACATCATATTTCACAGTATGCAAGTGGTTCAGCACACTTCATAATTTCTGAATGTTTTATTGGATAATATGGTACTATCGTTTGATATTACACCTCATGAAAAAAAAAGTGTGTATAAGAAAAAAACTCTTCCCCAAAACATTAATTTGGAGCTGGAAGCTCATACCTTCACAAAGGAAAGACAGACCCATAAATAGGGAGCTTTAAACAATATTTAAAAAAATCTATTATTGACTATGCAACTTTGGAGGTAAATATTTGGTGCTTAAATGCAGCAATTAAAGAATAATAGCTTAACCATAAAGTAACCAAAAATGATTATTTGGTAACAGCTGGAAATAATGGCCCGGATTTTGCGGACGGTTTGGCGGCGTACTCTCAGAGTACACCTCCACACCTCGTTTGACATCCACCACAAATTTGGTATTTCTGTATGCGTTGACAGGCCATCCACATGGCCATCCACAGCAGAAACCCGAGCGTATAAAGCACAAGAGCGGAGACCTGAGAGTATAAAGAGGGGAGAGCAGAGATCCGAGAATATAAAGCACAAGAGCAGAGACCCGAGAATATAAAGCACTGAGAGCTAGGCCCAACCGCAGGCTCAGAGTAAATTTAAAAAAAAATGTTAAGAACTGCCCGTTTCACCTAGTTTTGCCTTTAACCGCTGAGAAACTGTCGAGATTATTGGTGCAAGATCCATTTTCTCGCTGGGCGATATTCTTTACCTTAATTATGGAAAGTTTCACCAGTGTTAGTTGAAGAACATGAGCGTTTTTTCTGGGTGGCAATCGGGCATTGAGGGGCTCTAGGGGAAATCTAGCCTGAAAATTCAAGAGTTGCAAAAAAGAACTTACAAGGGATATCAAGATTAACTTTTGGGCTAGAAATTCCACTTTGAAAAATAGCTCCATTTTTTGGTGCTATTTCCGATTAACGGCTCATTTTTTATGCCGAAATAGCACCAAAAAATAAAGTCAAAATTTCTCCAAAAGTTTTTAAAATTTTGGAGTAGTGCTAAAATACTCAATTTTTAAGGATGGAGCTAAATTCTTTCACCTTAAAAATAATGCCTGTTCTGCGCATGCGCAAAAAAAGGAAACAATTCACCCGTTTTCCATGTGACGGGTGTGACCGTACATGCGCAGCACACTTCCTGGTCTGGATCAGCCATTTTTAAAGAGCATTGTAATTTTCAGGAGATTTGTTACTACTTCCAAATAGAATCTGCAAAACGGCAAATGGAGCGTGAATTGGAAAGGAAAGGAGCCAGGAGAAGGTTCACCCAAGATGCCAATGAGGCCCTGGTAGCATTGTGGAAAGTGGATGGCAACAGATTGGCACATAGGATGCTGGTAAACTGAAACCTGCAGCAACAGCTCAAGTTTGGGAGCGTGTTGCAGAACAGGTTTCGGCAGTGGGGTCCATCCAGAGGGACGGCAAGCAGTGCCGGAAGAAGTGGCAGGACCTTGGCCAAGTAGTTCGAGTAAGTAATATTTTTATTTATGCACTACAATTACTTGAATTGTAAATGTGACTATCTGTGTGTGCCTCGACAGCAGAAGGCCCCTCTCTTAAACATTTCAATTACCATCTTTGCAGAGGAAGTAGTCCGACAACCACCGAGAGCGGACGAAAACTGGTGGAAGTCCGACAAGACTGCAGCCACTAACACCCCTGGAAATGAGGGTCGCAGGTATTATTGGTGGCTCCAAAAGATCGAGTACCCATGCAGAAGCTGAGCCCAGGTTGCAGAGAGAGGGTAAGTCCTGCAAAATCCACAGTCTGGGTTGGCTCAATGTTAAGTACTGTGTGGGCTGCACTTCGGTTTATGTGATGTACTCTCCATCGGCTGCACTTCGGTTTATGCGATGTACTATCATTCATTGTAGTCCTTCAAATGAGCCTGCGCTATGTGAGCTCCCTCCCCTGCTACTAACCATTTGTCTGTTCTGTTATATTTTGCAGATGTTTCATACACATCCAATAATGAAGCAGAAGGCCCCGCCACCGTGCCAAAACCAGAAGTGGATGAGCCTGCCGACCTCGGCCATACTGAAGAAGTTATAGAGGCCAATCAGGACGAGGAGGAGAATGAGCAGGAGCAGGAAGACGACAATATTTTTCTTCGGGGAGGGGGAGGAGGAGGAGGATCAGACGGTGACATTAAAATTGGAGGTGACGCAGGCCACGCATGTACCAAGCGCTTTCGGCAGTTGTACGCACAAGGGGACATTTCATGGTTGTACACCCTCCGAGGTCGCGGTGGGTCCCAGTGGGTTTCAGGAAAGCACACCCAGGGTGGCAGCAGTGGGCCTGTCTGCACGGGTGAGGAGGAGGAGTTAACCTGAACAGTGCTCTCCTGAAATGCAGGCTACACAGGAGGTGTTAGAGCTCATGAGAATGAGTGGGGAATGAGCTTATCAGATCGCTCATAGAGGCCATGGGTGGGAGCAAGGGCGAAATAGCAGCACTGTTGGGAGGAATGGCAGCACTATCTGCTGACATTAGGGATGGTATGTCGGAGGGAATAGCAGTAATATCTGCAGAGATTAGGGAGGGCATGTCCGAGATAGCTGCTGCAATGCGGGAACACACCCAGGCTGTCATTGCCCAGCGGTGATTGACGGTATCAAGTGATGCCACTCCCAGTCCAATCCCCAGACCAACCTCAACAGTCAGTGTGCAAGTTGATCTGCAGGCTGAAGAGTCCTAAGCCAGGCCTTCCGCAGCCAGAGGTTTCCAAGGGCTTCCATTGCCATCTCCTGGGTCTGTCCCCCAACAAGCGGAGCGCCGTACCCGAGATACTAACAAAAACCGGGAATAGGGCTAAAGTTAAACCTACGGTAATGGGCAAGGCTAATGGCAATGGTAAGGTCAAGAAATGCGGGTGGCGTGGCGGTGTTTAAATAAGGGGGTGGGGGGGCGGGGGGAGAGATGGCTGCAGGTGAAGTTTGTTTGCTGCTGCTATTGTTGTTGTTTTGCTGTTCTTTTGTTCTTTTTTATTGTTATTTAAGTGATGTTAAGTGAAAAGTTTAAGGTATAATATAACATTTTTTATTAAAGTTAAGTACAAGTGTACAAATGTTTAATAAACTGCAAATTATTTTTTCAACCAAACCAAACTTAGGTAGTGCCTCATTCGCAGAATAACAGGTGGAAATAGTCAACATGGTGGGTTACAATGATCAACTGTGCCGTTCAGCCTTCATACAAAGCGGTGAAGTATCAGCTGCTGATGCAAGGCTCTTGCAATGGTGTAACGTCCACGAGGCCACCTCCCCCGTTGTCTTACGAGTAATAGTGGTGCCATGGGTTCCTTGTCCTTCTTCTCCTCCTCATCAACCTCCTCCTCCGCGCCCCCCACCCTCTCGCCTGAGCTGGTTCTGCAATGTCTTCCAGTGGGAATATCTGTTCCCTCGTGATGGTTAAGTTGTGTAGCATTCAGCATCATCATCATAGGCAGTCCTTCGAAATCGAAGAAGACTTCCACTGTAAACGTGAGTTCTCAGATGGCTGTACAGTCCAATATGGGAATTACAGACTCTGTCGCAGGTGGGACAGACAGTCATTGAAGGAAAGGCTGGGTGGGGAGTCTGATTTGCCGCACGCTTTTTCCACTGTCTGCGCTTGGTTTCTGCATGCTCTCGGCGATGAGACTCGAGTTGCTCTGTGCCCTCCCGGATGCTCTTCCTCCACTTAGGGCGGTCTTTGATCAAGGATTCCCACTTTATCAAGAAAGCTTTGAGGGTGTCCCTGAAATGTTTCCTCTGCCCACCTGGGGCTTGCTTGCCGTGTGGACACTCGCTGCAATGCTCCATCTCACGCTCAACAAGCTCCCCGCTGGAGTGGAACTAAACTATAGAACCAATGGGAACCTGTTCAACCTTCATCGCCTCCAGACTAGATCCAAGGTCGTCCCACCCTCTGTCATCGAACAGACGATGCTTGCGCCTGCACATTCAGAGGCCGAACTCCAAGCCATCGTTAACATCTTCACCGAGACATACATGGGCCTTACACTAAACATCCATAAGACAACGGTCCTCTACCAACCTGACCCTGCCACACAGCACTGCTGCCCGGTCATCAAAATCCACAGCATGCAGCACACCAGAGTGAACTCACCGACCTGCTGAGGGGAGTATTGTAGTGGTCTGGGCATCGGAAATGCTGCATTAGCACTCCAATTGTCTTCTCGACAATTTTGCGTGTGGTGATGTGGCACATATTGTAGTGACGTTCACCTTCTGTCTGCGTTTCGCGGAGAGGTGTCATGAGTCAGATGCTGAGCTGTAACCTTTGTCCTTCAGCATCCAGCTCTGCCCTTCTGGCTGCTGCTCAAACATCTATGACACACTGCTCTCACGCAAGATGTAAGCATCATGGATGCTCCCTGGATATTTTGCATCTACTGCCATGATACGCTGCATATGGTCGCAGATGATCTGTACGTTCAATGAGTGGAATTCTTTTCTGTTTCGGTAAACCTCCAGATCGTCTAAAGGTGCTTGCAGGGCGATGTGTGTAAAGTCAATGGCAGCCTATACCTTGGAGAAGCCTAAAGCCCTCTCATTTTGTGCCTCCCTGGTCATTGGGAAGTTGATGAAGTCGTCCATGCATGTATACAGTGCCCTTGTCACCTGGCGAGATGCAGCATGCATCCCCAGTTGATGCCTGAAAGGAGCCAGAGGCATAGAAGGAAAGCGATACAGTTACCTTGACTTCGACAGGCAGTGCAGTCCTCCGCCCACTTCTAGGCTGTTTGTCTGCCTTTATGAGCTGGCATATCTCTGCGACCACCTCTTTTTGAAAGCCCAGACTTCTAACGCACTGTTCCTCAGTCAGGTGCAGCTAACTTGTGGGGGGTAAGGCCTCCTCCCCATAAGTCTGCAACCTCTTTGATTACGCAGATAATGCTGCCGAATAAGCCTATTTTGCCTGCTCAGACCTGCGTTTGGTCCATACTAGGGTGTCGACCTTGGGGAGAGAGACAACAAAGAAACTTGTCTTGCCTACTATTTTGATCTTCTTGCAAAGGTACAATTTAATCATGGGGGAAATACTAACAATGCCATGCCTCATGTAAGCCTTCTGCATGATGGTGCTGTGGAGGAGACAATTCATTCGACATCATCGCAGAGGAACCTCAGAGCACATAGGATGATACACAGAAGGCCTTACCCACGTCGCTATATCGAGACAGGCGTTCATACCTGCACGTGCATGATGCAGACTGCGTAAGAAGGCTGCGTTTCTGCAAAGAAGGTGTAACCAAGATCTGTGAGTTAGTAAAAGCAGACCTGCAACCTAGAAGCATCAGGAGGACTCCTTTGTCAGTTGAAGTGAAAGTTACAGCTGCACTTTCATTCTATGCATCTGGATCGTTCCAGGCCACAACTGGGGATGTGTGCACCATTTCTCAACATGCAACACATGTTTGCATTCAGCAAGTGACTGCTGCACTATATATCCGGAGGAATGACTACATAAAGTTCCCCATGACCACCCAGGCAATGCATGAAAGGGGTGTGGGCTTCTCCAGGATTGCTGGCTTCCCAAAGGTACAGGCCTACATTGATTGCACCCACATCACCTTGCAAGCCTCTTTGGAGGATTCCAAGATGTACAGGAACAGAAAAGGCTTCCACTCCGTTAATGTGCAACTCGTGTGTGATGACATGCATCGCATCATGTCAGTTGATGCAAGATACCCTGGGCGCACCCATGATACGTTCATCCTACGCGAGAGCATTATATCTGCCATGTTTCAGCAGCAGCCAAAAGGGCAGAGCTGGCTACTGGGAGAAGAAGGGTATGGCCTCGCCACCTGGGAACTCAACATCCAGGGGTCTTCAATATTCAGGAAGGATAGACAGAAAGGAAAAGGAGGTGGAGTAGCGTTGCTCATTAAAGAGGAGATTAACACAACAGTAAGGAAGGACATTAGCTTGCTTGATGAGTGGAGCTGCAGAACACCAAAGGGCAGAAAACGCTAGTGGGACTTGTGTACAAACCACCAAACTGTAGCAGTGAGGTTGGGGATGGCATCAAACAGGAAATTAGGCATGCGTGCAATAAAGGTACAGCAGTTATCATGGGTGACTTTAATCTACGTATATATTGGGCTAGCCAAGCTGGTAGCAATGCAGTGGAGGACGATTTCCTGGAGTGTATAAGGGATGGTTTTCTAGACCAATATGTCGAGGAACCAACTAGAGGGCTGGCCATCCTAGACTGGGTGTTGTGTAATGAGAGAGGATTAATTAGCAATCTTGTTGTGCAAGGCCCCTTGGGGAAGAGTGACCATAATATGGTAGAATTCTTCTTTAAGATGGAGAATGACACAGTTAATTCAGAGACTAGGGTCCTGAACTTAAAGAACGGTAACTTCGAGGTAGGAGACATGAATTGGCTAGGATAGACTGCCGAATGATACTTAAAGGGTTGACAGTGGATAGGCAATGGCAGATATTTAAAGATCACATGGATGAACTTCAGCAATTGTATATCCCTGTCTGATGTAAAAATAAAACGGGGAAGGTGGCTCAACCGTGGCCAGCAAGGGAAATTATGGATAGTGTTAAATCCAAGGAAGAAGCATATAAATTGGCCAGCAAAAGCAGCAAACCTGAGGTCTAGGAGAAATTAAGAATTCAGCAAAGGAGGACAAAGTGTTTAATTAGGAGGGGGAAAATAGAGTATGAGAGTAAGCTTGCAGGGAATATAAAAACTGACTGCAAAGCTTCTATAGATATGTGAAGAGAAAAAGATTAATGAAGACAAATGTAGGTCCCTTGCAGTCAGAATCGGGTGATTTTATAATGGGGAACAAAGAAATGGCATACCAATTGAACAAATACTTTGGTTCTGTCTTCACTAATGAAGACACAAATAACCTTCTGGAAATACTAGGGGACCGAGGGTCTAGCGAGAAGGAGGAACTGAAGGAAATCCTTATTAGTCAGGAAATTATGTTAGGGAAATTATGGGATTGAAGGCCGATAAATCCCCAGGGCCTGATAGTCTGCATCCCAGAGTACTTAAGGAAATGGCCCTAGAAATAGTGGATGCATTGGTGGTCATTTTCCAACATTCTATAGACTCTAGATAAATTCCTATGGATTGGAGGGTAGCTAATGTCACCCCACTTTTTAAAAAAAGGATGGAGATAGAAAATAGGGAATTATAGACCGGTTAGCCTGGTAGTGGGCAAAATGTTGGAATCAATTATTAAAGATGTAATAGGAGCGCATTTGGAAAGCAGTGACAGGATCGGTCCAAGTCAGCATGGATTTATGAAAGGGAAATCATGCTTGACAAATCTTCTAGAAATTTTTGAGGCTGTAACTAGTAGAGTGGACAAGGGAGAACCAGTGGATGTGGTGCATTTGGACTTTCAAAAGGCTTTTGACAAGGTCCCACACAAGAGATAGTGTGCAAAATTAAAGCACATGGTGTTGGGGGTAATGTATTTACATGGATAGAGAACTGGTTGGCAGACAGGAAGCAAAGAGTAGGAATAAACAGGTCCTTTTTAGAATGGCAGGCAGTGACCAGTGGAGTACCTCAAGGTTCAGTGCTGGGACCCCAGCTATTTACAATATACATTCATGATTTAGACGAAGGAATTGAGTGTAATATCTCCAAGTTTGCAGATGACACTAAACTGGGTGGCAGTGTGAGCTGTGAGGAGGATGCTAAGAGGCTGCAGGGTGACTTGGACAGGTTAGATGAGTGGGCAAATGCATGGCAGATGCAGTATAATGTAGATAAATGTGAGGTTATCGACTTTAGTGGCAAAAACTGGAAGGCAGAATATTATCTGAATGGTGATAGATTAGGAAAAATGGAGGTGCAATGAGACCTGGGTGTACATCAGTCATTGAAAGTTGGCATGCAGATACAGCAGGCGGTGAAGAAGGCAAATGGCACGTTGGCCTTCATAGCGAGAGGATTTGAGTATAGGAGCAGGGAGGTCTTCCTGCAGTTGTACAGGGCCTTGGTGAGGCCACGCCTTGAATATTGTGTACAGTTTTTGTCTCATAATCTGAGGAAGGACATTCTTGCTATTGAGGGAGTGCAGTGAAGCTTCACCAGACTGATACCCGGGATGGCAGGACTGACATCTGAAGAAAGATTGGATCGACGAGGCTTATATTCACTGTAATTTAGGGGATCTCTTAGGAACATATAAAATTCTGACGGGATTGGACAGGTTAGATGCCGGAAGAATGTTCCCGATGTTGGGGCAATCCAGAACCAGGGGTCACAGTCTAAGGATAAGGGCTAAGCTATTTAGGACCGAGATGAGGAGAAACTTCTTCACTCAGAAAATTGTGAACCTGTGGAATTCTCAATCACAGAAAGTTGTTGAGGCCAGTTCGTTAAATATATTCAAAAGGGAGTTAGATGTTGCCCTTACGGCTAAAGGGATCAAAGGGTATGGAGAGAAAGCAGGAATGGGATACTGAAGTTGCATGATCAGCCATGATCATATTGAATGGTGGTGCAGGCTTGAAGGGCCGAATGGCCTACTCCTGCACCTAGTTTCTATGTTTCTATGTTTCTATGTCTCCCCTACGCGTAACCTGGGCAGAAGCTGACCGGGAATATAATGTTGCACATTGCGACGCGCAGCATAATAGAGAGGACCATTAACATCTTGAAACAGCATTTCCGATGCCTGGACCATTCCGGAGGCTACTTGCAATACTGCCCTGCGATTGTTGGTCAGTTCACTGTTGTGTGCTGCATGTTGCATAACTTAGCCATCAAGAGGCAGCAGCAACTAGTAGTAGAAGACCCACCTGAGCTGAGAGTGGCTGCTGATGAGGAGAAAGATGCAGATGACGAGGAGGAGGAGGAGGAAGCCATGCAACTACCTGAACCTGGAGCACGACAGCAGAGGAGGGCGGGCCGTCATGCCCCTTTAACGATTGCTCGAGCCTTGCGCCAGCAGCTCATCCGTGAACGCTTTGCTGCCTGAAGGCTCAGCGGTTACTATTCCAAATGGACCATGTTTACTGTTTGCACCTGTTCCATAATGTTGTGTTGTGCTCATGGAACAAATAATGGAAATTCTTCTTCTGTAGTTCAAAAAGTTGTGTTAATAATGGAACAAATAATGGAAATAATTCAGTTATAATTTAAAATATATTTTATTCAAAAGTTTAACAAACACTTATTTGTACTTAATTGAACTGTAATAAAAATATTCTTGTATCAAACATTAAAGTTTTCAGTTAAGATCAATTACAAACTTTTAAACTTGTAAATTTACGTAACGTACAAAAAACTTTTAATTTGCGAACAGTTACAGCGGTAACAACAATAGCAGCAGCAAAGAAAGGCTGCACCCATCACTCCACCACATTATTCTAAGACCGCCCGTTGCGCTTGGTTTTGTTGACTCCACCTCTGCCCGCAGTCGCAGCGTTTCTCGGGTTGGTATTAAGCTTATTCTTTCGAACATCTCGGGTAATGCGCACTTCTTGATGGCGAGGGGGGTGGGGGTGGGGGAGTGCAGGGGGGTGGGGGGAGGCGAAGGTTGGCGTAATGTGGAAGGCCCGGCTTGGAATTGGGGATTGGAATTGGAGTGGCAGTTGATTCTGTCAATGGGCGCGGGGTCTTGGCATATTCCCTTATTGCAGCAGCTAACTCCGACATTCCCTCTCTCATGTGCCCTGCCAGTGTCCCTCGCTCATGTTCACTGCCAGCGCATCAGTTACCTACGACATTCCCTCCCTCATGTGCTCCAACATTTTATTAGCTGTCTGAGACATTCACTCCCTTATGTGCCCGGACAGTGTTCCCATTTCTCGTGAGAGTGTTGTTACTTCTCCCGACAGTCCTGATACCTCATCACCCATCCCACTGATGGTGTTCTGGAGTGATCGTGTAAAGTCAATGCTTTCTGCACTCATTGCCATCATCTGAATCACATCTGTTAGATCCTGCACCTCAGGAGAGCGCTATCTGGGTGTGGCTCTCTGCATCCCACTGGGACCCGCAGCCTCAGATGGTGGGGCCCTGGGTGTACCTTCCTGCATCCCACTGGGACCGCAGTCTCAGACGGTGGGGCCCTGGGTGTGCCTCATTGCAGCCCACTGGAATCCCCAGCCTCGGACTGTGGGAAACCATGGAATGACCCAACAACACTCGTACCACTCAGGAAATGGGCTGGCACCTCAATGAGTGGTACCCGCACCTCCTCCAGAGTGAGTACAAGTGGGGCCTTCATCCATCACCTCTCCCTCCCCCTCAGCCGCATGCTCTTGGTCCGGAAGGTGGAATTGGAAGATGTTCTCCTCTTCAGGTTCGTCCGGGTCTGAATCTTCTTCTGCATCGTCAGGGTTGGCCTCACATTCTTCAAAATATAACAGAACAAACGGTTGTCTGAGCAGCAGAGGAGGGGACAGGGTAGGTGGCATGAGTGGGCTCACACAGTGCAGGCAGCAGGCTGATTTGAAGGACCAGGATGAACGATTGCGCATTGCATCAACCGAACCATAGCTGACGGAGACATCCCCAGGAACCAAAGCATGGCTAGCCCGCGCTGTACTTAACATTTAGCAAAGCTAGACTCTGTAGTTTGCAGGACTTACCCTCTCCCTCGAGTGTGGGCCCAGCTTGTGCAGTGGTGGTTGCTTTTCTCCAGGCAGGACCCATCAAAGCAGCGACCCTGTCATCCAATGGTGTCAGTGGGTGCAGATTTGCCGGGCCTCCTCCTGGTCGAGTTCTTTCCCTTTTGTTGTGTGCCGCCTTCCTCTGCAAAGATGAAAAAATAACTTTTTAGAGAGGGTTCTTTCTGCTGGGCGGGACATATACAGATGGTCATATTTACAATTGAAATTCCAGTGAATACATGAAAATATACTTGCACCAACTACTTGACCAAGGTCCTGCCATGTCTTTTTACACTGGCCTCCAGACCTCGGGGTGGTCACCATTGCACAGTAATCCTCTGCAATTTGGTTCCAGCGTTTCTTCATTTCTTTTGGTGAAACTTTTATATGACCTCTGCTGGTGTCCAGTTCATGCCATCTGGCCTCAATTACAGTAACTAGTGCCAACACTTCATCCTGTAAGAAATTCTTGGTCCTTGAGCCGCGTTGCATCTTGTATTGCAGCTCTGATTTTTCCAATGAGAATTGAAGTTCTCACACACAACTAGCTCTTTAAAAATGGCCGAATGCAGACCGGGAGCTGTACTGGACATGCACACCCATAGCAGTCGCATCAAAAATGTCCTTTATTTTCGTGAATGCGCAGACGGGGGGGGGGGGGGCATCGTTTTTTCAGCGCCGATATTAGGCTCCATCCCCCGAAGCTAAAGGACAGGCTGCACAACGCCAATTTCAAAAATTAGAATGGGGAAACTTGCTACCTTTTTTTGGAGTAGTCGGGGCCAAAAAAAACGGGCGTTACTCTAGCACTATGCCAAAAAGCGGCATTGTGGAAAATTGAGCCCAATGTAAGTGCCGTGAGCTACTTGACCTTTATGCTTCTGCTTATCCACGGATAACTTTTGCATTTTTCTGTTTCACCCAAAACCTTTACTAACTGTATTAGGACCAGATATGCACTTTTGTGCATTCTTCTGTTCCATCTTGAGCCATATTATTAGTGCTCTTTAGTTGCATATAATAGATTATAAAGTATATAGTAAACATAAAGTTCTGACAACTTGTAAGCAAGAAACAAATGGCCATAAGTAGGGCATATGCTCCGTTATTATGTGAGAACTGGTTGTCAGACAGGAAGCACAGAGTAGGAGTAAATGGGTACTTTTCAGAATGGCAGGCGGTGACTAGTGGGGTACCGCAAGGTTCTGTGCTGGGGCCCCAGCTGTTTACACTGTACATTAATGATTTAGACGAGGGGATTAAATGTAGTATCTCCAAATTTGTAGATGACACTAAGTTGGGTGGCAGTGTGAGTTGCGAGGAGGATGCTATGAGGCTGCAGAGTGACTTGGATAGGTTAGGTGAGTGGACAAATGCATGGCAGATGAAGTATAATGTGGATAAATGTGAGGTTATCCACTTTGGTGGTAAAAACAGAGAGACAGACTATTATCTGAATGGTGACAGATTAGGAAAAGGGAAGGTGCAACGAGACCTGGGTGTCATGGTACATCCGTCATTGAAGGTTGGCATGCAGGTGCAGCAGGCGGTTAAGAAAGCAAATGGCATGTTGACCTTCATAGCGAGGAGATTTGAGTACAGGGGCAGGGAGGTGTTACTACAGTTGTACAGGGCCTTGGTGAGGCCACACCTGGAGTATTGTGTACAGTTTTGGTCTCCTAACTTGAGGAAGGACATTCTTGCTATTAAGGTAGTGCAGCGAAGGTTCACCAGACTGATTCCCGGGATGGCAGGACTGACATATCAAGAAAGACTGGATCAACTGGGCTTGTATTCACTGGAGTTCAGAAGAATGAGAGGGGATCTCATAGAAACGTTTAAAATTCTGATGGGTTTAGACAGGTTAGATGCAGGAAGAATGTTCCCAATGTTGGGGAAGTCCAGAACCAGGGGTCACAGTCGAAGGATAAGGGGTAAGCCATTTAGGACCGAGATGAGGAGAAACTTCTTCACCCAGAGAGTGGTGAACCTGTGGAATTCTCTACCACAGAAAGTTGTTGAGGCCAATTCACTAAATATATTCAAAAAGGAATTAGATGTAGTCCTTACTACTAGGGGGTTCAAGGGGTATGGCGAGAAAGCAGGAATGGGGTACTGAAGTTGCACGTTCAGCCATGAACTCATTGAATGGCGGTGCAGGTTCGAAGGGCCGAATGGCCTACACCTGCACCTATTTTCTATGTTTCTATGTTTCTATCCTACAAAGTTCGAGCACCTCAATTTTGCATAAAATGTCCTGGAAGCAGTTAAAATACCAATTTCTAAGCAGGTCTGAGCAATAACCAATCACTTACCTTAGTTAATAGTCACTACGGTCTGTCTAGTCAATCAACTGGATTGTTCCCTTTAATACGACATAGTCAATCTTTGATTACTCAAATGGTTCTTTTCATTATTGGAAACTCTAATAATGAACATTCTTATCAGGGCCTACAAAACAACAGTGACCACACTTCAAAAATAATGCAACTGCTGTGAATGTGTTGAGGAAGTGAATGGCAGTGTATAAAGGCGAGTTCTTTCTTTTCCTTCTTGGACAATAACACTGATTATCAATGCTAGTGCTTTGCTTGTCCTTTGCTTGTGATTTTCATGGTAGTGCACAGTGTTCTATTATATAGAAACAAAACTAGTGAAAGCCAGTTCTATAAAGGAACCCCTCATAGTACCACTAAAATAGAAGAAAAATCTTATCGTAGTGTGGGGTTTTCTTTAATTATTTGCCAAGCAGCAGTTCATGTACCCGATTGATGTAATCATTTTTCATGGCAGATCAATACGTTCTCTTTTATTTGAAATACTGTTTAACAGCTCGCTCTGTCTCTGCTGGGGCTTATTATTTTCTATTCTTGGTGGAAATAGATCAACTCCTCCAAACAGGAAAACAGAAGTGTAGATCCTTTTGTTTTTGATTTTGGCTTTGCTGATTTCATCAACAAATATAGAGTCATTGAACTCCAAAATATGGTGCTTTACTTTTTAAAAATGTCCTCTTAATATGTTGCAACTCTTTTGGAAAAACATCACTCTTTTCTTTTGTCAGCTTATCTTCATCTTTGTCTTTTAGATTGTCTTGTCTATCGAGGTATTGATTTAAAAATTATGCCTGTCAGTGTCTGTCTCTGCCCATCATTCTCAATTTCAATGGTACCTATTCAGAATAAGAGCTGGAGGGAGTTAGCTAGTGGAAATTGAATACAATGTTCACTAATAGATGCAAAATCTTGCTGGGAAGAAATATTTAAGTATTAAATGGATGTATTCTAGAACATGAAGGCTAACTAATGATTGGAAAACATTATGGAAAAAAATCAGTCCAATATACACAGAAGAAGCCTACAAATTGTGGCAAAGGAGTATGATAGCCCTTTACATGCTGGGCACAATAGAGCTGGATGCAACTTCCGGCCTGTCAGTTCCCAATAATTGTTGTGTTATCACAGAATGGTGAGCTATTTTCATTTATGGCACAGATCAGGTGGACGGTGGGTGGGGTGTCTGCTCTAGCCGCCCAGTGACTTTGGCGGGAAGTCTGATCGATTTTCGTAATTGGGCCTCATTTAGATATTGGAGGACAGTTGCCGGTGTTAATCACACTGCTTTTTGGGGAGGGCCGGACATCCGACAGTCCTGCCATGCTTTAATGCCGGCCTGCAGCTCCTAAAGAAGAGATGGAGTTTTCAGTGGATTGTGAGTGGACAGTCCGCTCCTGAGGCAGCAGCCAGAATGCAGATGGCCAAGGTACCCCAATTTTCAGATACTGCCATGAATGTCCTCATGAAATAAGTGAGGACTAAGAAGATCTTCTTTCCTTCAGATCGGTGGCATGTGCCCTGATAAATTAGCCACCAGCAGAAGAGAGATGTGAGTGAGCAAGTCAGTGCCAGCAACATTATTCTCTGTGATTTGGCACAAGGATCAGTTCTGAATTATTGTAAACAGAAAATTATTGAAATGGTACCAAAAAAGAGAATGCAGAGGTTTGCCCTTCAATTTTCTATACAAAGACACTGTAAAATTCCAGGCTAGCCATTTGTCATCATGTTTGGTTAAAAGAAGAACTATTTTGATATGTCATTCTTAACACTAGCATGTGCATTTACAGGTTAACCATCTTTTTTATACTAGTTTACACAGATTAATACAGAGACCCATTGGGGCCAAAATTGCGCTCTGCCCCGTTTGGGGCAGATAATTTAAATTGTTTGGCGAATTACTGACCCAATCGATGGGGCAGGGAATAGAGGGAAATTGACCTCTTGTGAAAAATCCTTGGGGCGGTGTTTGGGGCAGCAGAGGGTCGGAAGCGAGTTGGGAGCGAGGCGGAAGGCGGACGGTGTCATCAGCGCCGCACTGAGCACGTTAGCGAGATGCTGATGACATAAGTGCGAAACGGATGTGCCATGTCGCGCTGACGTTTAGCTACGTCCCTCCCCTTCCCTTAAAGGAGAGGGATACTGCGATGCCTACTTGGCACCTATTGGGAGGGCTTCAGCCACGCCAGTGGGCCAGCACCCAAAAGGGAGTGCCGGGCTGCCTGTTGGCGGCCCGGACGAACCCGTAAGCGCCATTGACGGGCTAATCACAGAGTCGGGCAACAAATGAAATAAAAAGGCGGCTGTGGCGGTGCGCCCTCCCATTTAAGGCCGGACGCGCCGTCCAGCCACTGGCAGGTTCCCACCGCTCGAAGCTGTTGGGGGCACTGACAAGCGTGGAACGATTTTGAGGCGGTATCTGCTCTTAAAAGGGGCAATTTCGGCTCCATTATATTTACGTCTTTAACTAAAATCGATCAATTATAGCTGAGATTTTCCATTTCTGTGGTGGCCAGGTTGTTGTGACTTGCCTCCTAGTCACTGTAATGGGTAGAAAATCACGGGCTGGTGATCACAGAAGCCTATGAACCCTAAGTATCAGCAATATCAGCGCTGTGCAGACTCGAGGAGAAAATAGTTATTCAGGCCCCCAAAAGAAACAAAGATGACTGACACATCCTTTTAAGGATCAGTGAAGCAGCAACACAATCACAACTAATTGTTAATGATTTATGTGACACCTAAAAATAATCCTAGGTTTATTTTTTTCTTGATTAGTCTCAATACAGGTTGTCTAATAGCAATAAAAGTCGAACATTATTCTCCCATTCAGAGGACCTAGGTTTGAATGCTCAGTTTCAACTCTCATTAGAACTCAGCACCCTCCAGGGTTGAGTTTTGCCAGTTCTCAGCCAAGCTGCTTATGGAGTGGAGTGCTTCATCTTATAGTGACAGTTACAGAGTGATTGACAGTAGCCATGGGGAAGTCAGCATTGCAGACAGTGCATTCTCCTGACTGAAGGAGTACAAAGGGAATAGGAGAACACAATAAAGAAGCAGGTAAAAAAAATGAAACTGTAAAATGAATTGGATTTAGAATTGTTTTACTAAAGTTGTGACCAAGAGGAGACTGAAGATTAGCCCACTACTTGGGAAATGTGTGTGTATCGTCTGTATTACCATTTACTCAGATGTCAAATGTTGTCTTACTGTTCTACAGTGCATAGTGCTCACTGTCATGTAGATATGAATTTTTTCAAATACTGCTTAGTAGAAATATAGAAGTTTCTATACAAATATTTTCAAATCATGAGCTAGTCATTAGTAAATCAGTACTTTAGAGGAACATTTATCTCCTAGACACGGATTGTACAGATAATGCCAACGGGATAAGAAATTTATTCAGGTGCTTCAAGAACAGCTTGATGCCTTTCCAATGTTTGATTATTCCATTAACTTTCCTGTTCCCACCCAGGGAGAGGATGATCGAGGAAGAAACTTGGATTTAAAGGGAGCTTCAAATTCCAGAGAAAATACCTAACCATGGAAATTGTGCAACTGTTTTCTTTGTTTTGCAACAATATAAATATTATTTCAACTGATTTATTTCAGAGAATTCAACATGCCGTTTTATTACACTCAGAGAAATGTTGTTTGAGCATAATAAAAAACAGACAGAGTTTTCGTATTAAATAAATTTATGAAGTAGAATCATTTGCCCTATTAAAAACACAAAACTATCTAAGTTCCCAAAGTAATTCGCAATGCATCATACAATTTCTATGTATAATTACTTTGTATTATGTGTAATTGCTTGCGTTAACATACAAACAAAAAAAACAACTTGTACTGCTAAATAGATGGCAACACTGTGAAACAATTTTCAATGAATGTAAAAGGCAAGCCTATTTATAAATCGTGACTGACGAGAAAGTTCTGTGTAACTCAATTAGGTCTGTCATATTAAGAAATCAAAAATTAGCCAGCACCGTGTAGAAGAAAGGAAATGAAATAAGATATTCCATCTATTACTACATAATATGTTCTTTTGCTTGCAAGTCTGTTTTGTTTGAAACAAAGAATGTTTTCAAATAAAGTTTGCATTGAATGCTATGCAATTTAGTATATGACAATACCTGTTCTGTAGAGTACTTAAAGGTATTCCTTGAGAAGTTGAGCTTTCTTTAACATACATACAAAAAAATAGATTTGAACAGTGCCATGCTATGGAACTTCCTATTGGGATTTTATAGAAATTATTAATTAATTTTTTTCCCGTGGCATTTATAATGATAATACATACAAACTGATTTGCCCGATAATAACTCTTACATGGTATATTTACAGCTCAGAAACAGGCCATTCAGCCCAACATGTCCATGCCCCATACACACCTCCGTTCAGCCTTCTTTATTTAAACTCATTGGCCCTCTTGGCCAATTCTTTCTAAATATTATTGACTGTAAAATATTAGCTATTTCGAAGCATTGTTATTGAGAATACTTAAAAGAAAATTGAAGATAACTTGATGTGACAAGCCATATCAAATATAACATATTAAATAGCACAGGTCAACAGAATGGCAGCGAGAGGATTTCCACACATAAATGGGATTGCTTCACTCGTACAAAAGGAATGACTCAATTACAATAACTGACTTCTGCATGTGCTCGACTAGGGGATGGAGAGTAGGAAGATATTTCTTTGGTAGTGTTACTGCTTAAATACTATTATAACCATAAGTTAATCAAAATATACACAATAGAGTGGAGTTTAACTATCCGGGACAATAGAATTGATAGTTCTAACACGCTTTCATACAGCAAAATATCACATTAATGTAGATAGTAGCACTATAAAGAAGAGCTGCTTTATACCAGTGACATTTAAAAAGAGGGCTCTATTTTGCCATTGCTGATTGCAGTATTGTTCAAATCTTTATGCTGAAAGATTGACATGTACTTTACGCACATGAGACCTTTTGTTACAGAACCTTGTCTCAATCAATTGATAGACATTTCACAGGCAGAGGTACGATAAATGCAAAGCAGGTGACTACTGTGATATGATACTTGATGTTGGTATTAGGTTTGAAACTGACAAGCCATAAGAAATTATTTTAAATCTTAGAAATGTTTTATATAAAAAATTCTAAGCATAGACTTTGGCCTCGTAATTTAGAGGTGAGTCAAGTGGCGGAATCTGTACATGGTGAGTCACTGGGCATGAGTGGCTTGCAGCCAGGGCAGGGGGAAAGGGTAACGCAAGTGCCAACTCCCTGGAGGGCGAGGTCGCACAAGGGTTCTGCTGTGGAGGACTCAGATGACGACGTCGATGGGGCAGCCTACAGAACAAGGGTGATGGGCATGCACACAGAAATGCTTGGTGCAATGGCAGGCTTGTCAGAGAGCCTGTTGTCACTGCCAAGCAGCATGGAGAAGTCTGGCTCCAACCTTGCATAGGGCTTTGCACAGAGTTTGGAGGCCATGATTTACAGGATGGGCAACTCCATTAAAACATTTGCGGACCCAGCCATGATACAGGGTCTGATGGGTGATGTTTCAGCTTGAATTGCAGCACAAACGGAAGTGATCCAACATAAAAGTGCTGCGCTGGGAGCTCAGACTGAAGTCATGCAGGCTCAACTTGCTGCCACGCAAGCTCATACTGCTGCCATCATGGCTCCATTTACCAGTGTGGAAAGAGACTTCCCGTGTGTCGCAGCAGTCCAGCAATCTGTCCTCCAACAGATTACTAGGATTGCTGAGACGCCATCCCAGGGGAGTGCCAGTGACTTCGTGGAGCACAAACCTGCTGTCCTTTCTCAGGATAACAACATTCGTACTTCCATCATTGCCACTCCGCCAGTGCCCCTGCTGTCAACCAGCCAGCCCAGACTGCTGCCGCCCATGCCGAGGTGGTGCAGTCTACTGCCTGGCCTTCTAGGCCCAGAGCTGTTTGAGGTCACCTTGCAGGCTATCTGCAGTCTCCCCCACTGAAATACAACAGCTTTCCACAAGTCATGCTGCAGCCACTGGGGTAGCACTTCGTAGGAGCACCAGGACAGGAAAAAGCACACGGAAGACAGACACTATGGGATTGTTGTATTTTGATAGGCAGTATTGGATTGAATGATTTACAAATGTGGTTTGGAATGTTTGTTTTGTGGTGGTTTCATTTCAGCATTGTGGCCAAGAGGACGCTGTGATGTTCCATGACAGAGGGTTGGTAAGGTGGGGAAATGTTGAGCAACGGGGATCTGGTGTTTCATTCAAGAGAACCAGAGTCTGATGATGCGCTCACGGAGAGCCCGTCTGGAACGTGAATAAATAGGCTGCTTCCTCCCTTCCTCCACCTCCTCCTCCTCTTCTTCCTTGTCCTCCACCTACGGAGGTCACGGAACCCATGGTGACAAGGGCTATGCCATCATGATGGCCAAGTTGCAGAGGATGCAGCAGACCATCGTGAACTGGGACACCTGGTGAGTACTGGAGGGCTCCTCCCAAGCGGTCAAAGCAGCGGAAACGTTACTTCAGCACCTCTATGGTCTGCTCAATGACGTTGTTCGTGGCAGCATGGCTGTTATTATGTGCGTGCTGGCCACGAGTAGTGGGGTTGCGGAGAACAGTCATCAGCCAGGTGTGGAGCGGATAGCCCCCGTTTAGAGAGAAGACAATGAAGTCCCTTCTCCTAGAGTACAGAGCCTCTGTGACCTCCCGGAAGCAGCAATGGACAGCGAACTGTGAGATGTTTGCTGTGTCGTCTGTTCCAGCCACAAAGGATCCGCTGGCAAAAAAATTCAGGGCCACGGTCACCTGAGGGGCCACTGGCAGCATTGTCGTTTCCCTGCTCTGAGGCTGCAGGTCTGGTTCCAAGAGGTGGCAGAGTTCTGTGACCACCTCCTTGGAGTGGAGCTGACGAACACTCTGTTCCCGGCTTCAGTGCTCCCTGAAGACCCTAGCTGAGAGCACTCCTCCCCCTAGTCCTCCCTCTGTGAGCAGCTTGTCGTCTTTGCTGCCTCTGCTCCATCTTCCTGTCGGCTGCAGCTCAATGGCAACTACAGCCCCCATGACTTTAAAGCCAAGGAAGTGGCATACAAATTGGCCAGAAATAGCAGCGAACCTGGGGACTGGAAGAAATTTAGAACTCAGCAGAGGAGGACAAAGGGTTTGATTAGGGCAGGGAAAATGGAGTATGAGAAGAAGCTTGCAGGGAACATTAAGACGGATTGCAAAAGTTTCTATAGATATGTAAAGAGAAAAAGGTTAGTAAAGACAAACGTAGGTCCGCTGCAGTCAGAATCAGGGGAAGTCATAACGGGGAACAAAGAAATGGCGGACCAATTGAACAAGTACTTTGGTTCGGTATTCACGAAGGAGGACACGAACAACCTTCCGGTTATAAAAGGGGTCGGGGGGTCTAGTAAGGAGGAGGAACTGAGGGAAATCCTTATTAGCCGGGAAATTGTGTTGGGGAAATTGATGGGATTGAAGGCCGATAAATCCCCAGGGCCTGATGGACTGCATCCCAGAGTACTTAAGGAGGTGGCCTTGGAAATAGTGGATGCGTTGACAGTCATTTTCCAACATTCCATTGACTCTGGATCAGTTCCTATGGAGTGGAGGGTAGCCAATGTAACCCCACTTTTTAAAAAAGGAGGGAGAGAGAAAACAGGGAATTATAGACCGGTCAGCCTGACATCGGTAGTGGGTAAAATGATGGAATCAATTATTAAGGATGTCATAGCAGTGCATTTGGAAAGAGGTGACATGATAGGTCCAAGTCAGCATGGATTTGTGAAAGGGAAATCATGCTTGACAAATCTTCTGGAATTTTTTGAGGATGTTTCCAGTAGAGTGGATAAGGGAGAACCAGTTGATGTGGTATATTTGGACTTTCAGAAGGCGTTCGACAAGGTCCCACACAAGAGATTGATGTGCAAAGTTAGAGCACATGGGATTGGGGGTAGTGTACTGACATGGATTGATAACTGGTTGTCAGACAGGAAGCAAAGAGTAGGAGTAAATGGGGACTTTTCAGAATGGCAGGCAGTGACTAGTGGGGTACCGGAAGGTTCTGTGCTGGGGCCGCAGCTGTTTACACTGTACATTAATGATTTAGATGAGGGGATTAAATGTAGTATCTCAAAATTTGCGGATGACACTAAGTTGGGTGGCAGTGTGAGCTGCGAGGAGGATGCTGTGAGGCTGCAGAGCGACTTGGATAGGTTAGGTGAGTGGGCAAATGCATGGCAGATGAAGTATAATGTGGATAAATGTGAGGTTATCCACTTTGGTGGTAAAAACAGAGAGACAGACTATTATCTGAATGGTGACAGATTAGGAAAAGGGGAGGTGCAAAGAGACCTGGGTGTCATGGTACATCAGTCATTGAAGGTTGGCATGCAGGTGCAGCAGGCGGTTAAGAAAGCAAATGGCATGTTGGCCTTCATAGCAAGGGGATTTGAGTACAGGGGCAGGGAGGTGTTGCTACAGTTGTACAGGGCATTGGTGAGGCCACACCTGGAGTATTGTGTACAGTTTTGGTCTCCTAACCTGAGGAAGGACATTCTTGCTATTGAGGGAGTGCAGCGAAGGTTCACCAGACTGATTCCCGGAATGGCGGGACTGACCTATCAAGAAAGACTGGATCAACTGGGCTTGTATTCACTGGAGTTCAGAAGAATGAGAGGGGACCTCATAGAAACATTTAAAATTCTGACGGGGTTAGACAGGTTAGGACCGAGATGCGGAGGAACTTCTTCACCCAGAGAGTGGTGAACCTGTGGAATTCTCTACCACAGAAATTTGTTGAGGCCAATTCACTAAATATATTCAAAAAGGAGTTAGATGAGGTCCTTACTACTAGGGGGATCAAGGGGTATGGCGAGAAAGCAGGAATGGGGTACTGAAGTTGAATGTTCAGCCATGAACTCATTGAATGGCGGTGCAGGCTAGAAGGGCCGAATGGCCTACTCCTGCACCTATTTTCTATGTTTCTATGTTTCTATGACTGGGAGCAAGTGATGTACTCAGAGGCCTTCCAGTAGCAGCCAATGCATTCTCAACATCCAGCAGCACTCTCTGCACATTTTAACAACTTTTGAAATCTCTCACAGCAACCCAATACTCCTACGAACTCTGCAAGAGCTAGTGCAAAAGCAATAATCAACTTACCTGCAAGTTGGATTTATCCCTTTAAGTAGCGCTGGTGGGGGATCCCTCATGAAATTGAACGCAGGTTCAGCAGTGCATGTTTAGGAGAGGGCATTGAGTGGAGCGATGACATTGAAAGTGGCAGTTCGTGCGTAAAATCAGAGTTCCATGCTGACTGACATCACGATCTGCCTGCTTTGCATACTGCCGGTATACGCACTTACAGCCGCACTTTCGCCCTCACTAAGATGGCGAAGAGCGTGGACTGCGCCAGAAGTGGGCAGAAGTGAGGCGAAGGCCATTTTTTTATAAACGCTGGTCAAAATGACTGCCACTCCGGACTTCAATTTCACCACTTTTCTTTCTTCAAAATTAACACAAATAAACAGCAACTTTTATTTATATAGCGCCTTTAATGTAGTAAAACATCCTAAGGTACTTCACAGAAGTATTATGAGATTAAAACATTGACAAATAAAGGACTTCAAGTTAAAATTGTAGTGAATGGAGAAAGAGTCAGTCTGAACACTGTGAGCTCAAAGTAAAGTTTGACCTTAGTCTTTTATTGCAGGTCTCCAGAGTGCCTCTCCAACCTGTGAAGCATCTTTATATACCTGTGCTCCCAAGGGATTATGGGATCCCTTGGTACTCCAGGGCATGAGCCCTCTGGTGGCTGTACAGAATAAATGCAAGTACATTTATAAAAACACTCCCCCTGCCCCCAAAGTCAATAGTGTGACTATTTAAAATGTGAGTCGATCTGGGGCCCTTCTTGCCCTGGTTGATCGTCTCGGTGTGAAAGCTGGTGTTGTTGAATCATTTGTTGGGCCCTCGCTGGGCTGCTGTGCAGTTGGCCTTGCTGGGCTGCCTGGTGTATTGGGCCCTGCTGGGCTGCTGTGGATGATGGGTTCTGCTTCATGGTCAACTGTGATGCCGGTTGCCACTGGTGTGTATGTTGGGGGATCAAAAAAGGTAGGGTCCAAAGTGGGTTGCTCAGGTCCACGAATCTGAGTTTGATTTGGTCCAAGTGTTTCCGTTGAATGAGTCCATTTGAAAGTTTGACCCGAAACACCCTGCTCCCCTCTTTTGCCACAACAGTGCCGGGAAGCCACTTGGGACCTTGTCCATAATTTAAAACAAATACAGGATCATTGATTTCAATCTCACGTGACACATTTGCGTTATCATGGTATGCACTTTGTTGAAGCCGTCTGTTCTCTACCTGTTCATGTAAATCAGGGTGAACTAACGAGAGCCTTGTCTTAAGTGCTCTTTTCATGAGTAGTTCAGCAGGTGGAATCCCAGTGAGTGAGTGGGGTCTCGTGCGGTAGCTAAGCAGGACTCAGGATAGGCGAGTCTGCAGTGAGCCTTCAGTTACCCTCTTCAAGCCTTGTTTGATGGTTTGCACTGCTCTCTGCCTGACCATTGGAAGCTGGTTTAAACGCGGCAGATGTGACATGTTTGATCCCGTTGCAGGTCATCAATTCTTTGAAATCAGCACTGGTGAAACATGGCCCATTGTTGCTCACCAGGACATCGGGTAGGCCTTGTGTGGCAAACATGGCCCGTAGGCTTTCAGCAGTGGCAGCGGACGTGCTAGCCGGCATTATCTCACATTCAATCCACTTGGAGTACGCGTCTACAACCACAAGGAACATTTTACCCAAGAACAAGCCTGCATAGTCGACGTGTACCCTAGACCACGGTTTGGAGGGCCAAGACCATAAACTTAGCGGCGCCTCTCTGGGTATATTGCTTAACTGCGAGCATGTATTACACCTGTGAACGCAGGACTCTAAGTCCGCATCGATACCGGGCCACCACACGTGGGATCTGGCTATCGCTTTCATCATTACGATGTCTGGGTAGGTACTGTGGAGGTCATTGATGAAGGTGTCTCTGCCCTTCTTGGGGACCACTACTCGATTGTCCCACAGAAGGCAGTCTGCCTGTATAGACATTTCAACTTTGTGCTGCTGGAATGGCTTTATCTCATCCTGCATTTCCATTGTGATACTGGACCAGCTACCATGAAGCACACAGCTTTTGACTAGAGATAATAAGGGGTCCTGGCTTGTCCAGGCTTTGATCTGCCGGGCAGTGGCGGGTGATTGCTCACTCTCAAATGCTTCCATGACCATGGCTAGATCTGCGGGCTGCGACATTTCCACCCCCGTGGTGGGCAATGGCAGCCTACTGACAGCATCGGCGCAGTTTTCTGTACCTGGCCTGTGGCGGATGGCGTAGTTGTATGCAGACAACGTGAGCGCACATCTCTGGATGCGGGCCGATGCATTGGTATTTATCGCTTTACTCTCAGAAAACAGGGATATAAGTGGCTTATGGTCAGTTTACAATTCGAATTTTAGCCCAAACAGGTATTGATGCATTTTCTTTACCCCATAGACACAAACAAACTCTTCTTTTTCAATCATGCTGTAGGCTCTCTCAGCCTTAGACAGACTCCTGGATGCATAATCAGCCGGTTGCAGTTTCCCAAAATCATTAGCTTGTTGCAATACACACCCGCCGCCATATGATGACGCATCACATGCTAGTACCAAACGCTTACATGGATCGTACAACACAAGCAATTTGTTTGAGCATAACAATTTTCTCGCTTTTACAAAGGCATTTTCTTGGCTTTTGCCCCAAACCCATTCATCCCCTTTTCATAGTAAGACATGTAATTGTTCTAGCAGTGTGCTGATGTGGATATCTGAACGGAATATATGGAATTAAGGACAGTAAAGTAAACGGGATATATGAAAATGTATAAGCCATGGAAGAATAGCTGGGAGAATGTCAGATTGCAAATAGTGCAACATCAGCATAGCTAACAGTCTGTCTCAAGGTTTCAAGTCACTAATCCTGCCAATAATATATAATTGTAACATGAAATACATCTGCAGAATTGCAAGGTCTCAGTAAATAGTCACACCATTAGATTGAAACATTTAGAGGCAATACTTGAGCTTTCAAGAAGAACATCTCATATAGATTGACTAATGAGTGGCTGAGTTAGACTGTCAATCCATTTGTATTTTGTTATCTGATTTCAAAACTGTATAACTGTTAACGCTTTACGATGTAACTTCACCTATCCGTAGGGAGTGTGTACGCTCTATCCAGAGAGTATATCTTCTGTCTGATAGGTCTTACTGGCCGGTAATAAAGACTGCTTTGTTCAAAGCACAAGAGGTATTCGACTCAGTAATTTTACTGAACCAGATTGAAGTAAAAGAATCCAGAAATTAACACTGAGACCCGGTAAGAAGTTACAAAAGTAGTTCAAGAGTCCCAGAAACGACCGCAGCTCCGCTAGGTTCTGTGGCCTCGGTGCGTTCTCGATTGCCTCCGCCTTCGCGTTGGTGGGTCTGAGGCCGTCCATTGCAATTCTCCTTCCCAGGAATTCCACTTCAGGCGTCAGGAAAATGCACTTCAAGCTTTTTAACCTGGGCCCCACACAGTTGAGTCGACTAAGATCCTCCTCCAGGTTCTGCAGATGCTCGGCTGTGTTCCGACCTATGACCAAGATGTCGTCCTGGAAGATAACGGTGTGAGGGACCGACTTCAGTTAACTTTCCATGTTTCTCTGGAATATCGCCGCCGCCGATCGGATTCCAAACGGGCACCTGTTACAAACAAAATGACCTTTGTGCGTGTTGATGAAGGTGAGGGCCTTCGATGATTGCTCCAGTTCCTGCATCATGTAGGCTGAAGTCAGATCCAGCTTCGTGAATGTCTTTCCTCCCACCAGCGTTGCAAAGAGGTCGTCGGCTTTTGGTAGTGGGTATTGGTCCTGCAGGGAGAAACGATTGATAGTTACTTTGTATTCACCACAGATTCTGACGGCGCCATCTCCCTTGAGGACAGGGACAATAGGACTGGCCTACTCGCTGAACTCGATCAGTGAAATGATGCTCTCTCGTTGCAGCCGGTTTAGCTCGATCTCTACCCTTTCTCTCATCATGTACGGTACTGCTCTCACCTTGTGATGGATGGGTCGCGCACCCGGAATTAGGTGGATCTGCACTTTTGCTCCTTGGAATTTCCCGATGCCTTGTTCGAACAGCGAAGGAAATTTGTTTAAGACCTGGGCACACGAAGTGTTGTCAGCGGGCGATAGCGCTCGGATGTCGTTCCAGTTCCAGCGTTTCTTTCCCAGTCAGCTCCTGCCGAGCAGCGTGGGACGATCACCCGGTACGACCCAGAGTGGTAGTTTGTGCACCGCTCCATTGTAGGAGACCTTTACGGTAGCACTGCCGATTACAGGAATCAGTTCTTTCGTGTAAGTTCTTAGTCTCGTGCGAACTGGAGTTAAGACTGGCCTTGAGGCCTTGTTGCACCACAACCTTTCGAAAGTCTTTTTGCTCATGATGGACAGGCTCGCACCTGTGTCCAGCTCCATTGACACCGGGAATCCATTTCGTTCAACATTCAGCATTTCTGGGGGACAATTCTTGGTGAATGTGTGCACCCCATGTACCTCTGCCTCCTCTATCTGAGGCTCTGGTTCGTAGTGATCCTCTGTGGATCTGTCCTCCTCTGCAGCGTGGTGGTTTGCAGGTTTAACAGGCTTAGCAGCTTGCCTGCACACTCGTTGGAGGTGTCCTATTGTTCCACAGCCCTTGCAAACGTATCCTTTGAATCGGCATGAATGGAAACGATGATCACCCCCGCAGCACCAGCAAGGTGTTAATGGCTTTGTGTTCATCACCCTTGATGGTGGACTCTGAGACATCTGCAGACGTGTAGCTGCAGATATGTGTGACCTGCCCTGTACGTTATGATTCGAAAACAACATCACTTTGTTCACAGAACTTGTAGCAGCACTTGTGTGCTGAGAGATTTGCTTAGTTTTGTAACTGGTGGCAATGAACGCCTGGGCTATCACTATGGCCTTACTCAGGGTTGGGGTCTCTACAGTCAAAAGCTTGTGAAGTATGGTTTTGTGGCCAATGCCAAGCATGAAAAAGTCTCTGAGGGTGTGCTCCAAATGTCCTTCAAATTCGCAATGTCCTGCAGGACGTCTCAGCTCAGCGACATAACTCGCCACTTCCTGGCCTTCAGACATTTTGTAGGTGTAGAACCGGTACCTCGCCATCAGAACGTTTTCCTTCGTGTTCAAATGCTCTCGGACCAGTGTGCACAAATCGTCGTACAATTTCTCCATGGGTTTCGCTGGAGCGAGCAGATTCTTCAAGAGGCCATACGTTGGTGCCCCACAGATGGTGAGGAGGATCGCTCTGCGTTTGGCAGTGCTCTCTTCCCCATCTTGCTCGTTGGCCACGAAGTATTAGTCAAGCTGCTCCACAAAAGTTTCCCAATCATCTCCCTCCGAAAATTTCTCCAGGATGCCTACTGTTCTCTGCATCTTTGGGTTCACTATCTGTGTCTCGTCGCCAATTGTAATATATGGAGAAAGAGTCAGACTGAACACTGTGAGCTCAAAGTAAAGTGTGACCGTAGTCTTTTATTGCAGGTTTCCAGAGTGCTTCTCCAACCTGTGAAGCCTCTTTATATACCTGTGCTCCCAAGGGATTATGGGATCCCTTGGGACTCCAGGGGATGAGCCTTCTGGTGGCTGTACAGAGTAAATGCAACTATACTTATATGTCAAAAATAATCTTTCTTTCTCCACACGATGAGGTCCCAGAATATTCTAGGGTAATTGGGAACAGACAAGATGCCAGCCGTCAGGAAAGAAGGATAAACTGAAGGATTAACTATCAGTCATATTACCCTCTGCTGATCAGTTCAAAGTGCTGGAGATAATGGTTGAAAAATGAATTACTGGAATCCTTTTGAATAGAGGAGTGTGTATTTTATACTCTCTTGAACACTCTTAGTTCAATTTAACTCTATTTATTTGGGAGATCTCAGTCAGCCATGTGGAGCTTAAAATAGCGTTCTTTCACAGACCCTCTCTCTCTAACAGCTCCCTATACCTCCTAGCTAGACAGCGCTATATATTATCTTGTGACACCTTTCCTTTCATAAAAATGAATTAAAGTTAGCAGGTAGTTAACTTCTTATGAATACAAGTTTAACAAACAACAACAAAACTCTTGTCTTACTAATTCTTTATCCAAGTGTCCAGTATCCATGATTTCTTATTTCTGTACATAGTGTTCCATGTATTTTGGTGTTGTGCGGATTCTGTTGCTTCACCTCAAGCTGGTTGTTTTAGTGGTGTTCTGTGCACTGATCGCTTTAGTCCCTTTATCATGTGCGCTGAGGGGAAATATCAGGCAACATATCCCTGTTTTCACGTGTTGTCGTTGAAATGCTATTTCGCATGTTAGTTGGCTATGTAGTCAACAGATCGTGTGTGGGTGTCTCTGAGATCTCTGGAGTTTCGATGAATGTCTCAGCGTTCTTTCTCAGATGTTTCTTATTTCTGCGACACTCACGGCCATCTTCTGTAATGACCTGATATGATCAAATGCCGACTGGTTTCTGAACCTGAGCTTTTTTCCACTCTGCTTTCTCGCATTTGTTTGAGTCTCACTGTTTCTCTTTCCTGCAGTGTAGGAAGTGATGTAGCACCTCTGTTGTAGTAGTGTGCTTGTTTGGCATGGTTCCTTTCTTTGTTAACGATGACGTCGTGTATGATTCTTGGTTTGAGTAGTTCATTTGCGATTGGAATGTCTTTGTGCGGCGACTGAGTAAGCGTTGTGCTGGCGAACTAGCAAGTCCTTCAGTTGGTGTGTTTCGCCAGATGAGAAAGTTCATGTAGAAGTCACCACAGTCTTTCTTTGTCTTCTTGATTAACCGCTTTGCGAGCTTAACCAAGTTCTCAACCTTTCCGTTGCTTTGTGGATATTCTGGTGAGCTTGTTGTGTGATCGAATCCAGATTCTGTGGCAAAGTTTGTGAACTGTTGTGAGTTGAAGGGAGGTCCATTGTCGGATTGAACCTTGTCTGGAATACCTTGGTTAGAGAAGTGTTTCTTGAGGTGTTTGATGATGACAGTGGAATCTTTCTTTCCATGCAGATTCTCTATCTCGAAATAGAAATATAGAAACATAGAAACATAGAAAATAGATGCAGGTGTAGGCCATTAGGCCCTTCGAGCCTGAAGTGCCATTCAATGACTTCATGGCTGAACATGCAACTTCAGTACCCCATTCCTGCTTTCTCGCCATACCCCTTGATCCCCCCAGTAGTAAGGACTTCATCTAACTCCTTTTTGAATATATTTAATGAATTGGCCTCAACAACTTTCTGTGGTAGAGAATTCCACAGGTTCACCACTCTCTGGGTGAAAAAGTTTCTCCTCATCTCGCTCCTAAATGACTTACCCCTTATCCTTAGACTGTGACCCCTGGTTCTGGACTTCCCCAACATTGGGAACATTCTTCCTGCATCTAACCTGTCGAAACCCATCAGAATTTTAAACGTTTCTATGAGATCCCCTCTCATTCTTCTGAACTCCAGTGAATAAATGTCCAGTTGATCCAGTCTTTCTTGATAGGTCAGTCCCGCCATCCTGGGAATCAGTCTGGTGAACCTTCGCTGCACTCCCTCAATAGCAAGAATGTCCTTCCTCAAGTTAGGAGACCAAAACTGTACACAATACTCCAGGTGTGGCCTCACCAAGGCCCTGTACAACTGTAGTAACACATCCCTGACCCTGTACTCAAATCCTCTCGCTATGAAGGCCAACATGCCATTTGCTTTATTAACCGCCTGCTGAACCTGCATGCCAACCTTCAATGACTGATGTACCATGACACCCAGGTCTCGTTGCACCTCCCCTTTTCCTAATCTGTCAACATTCAGATAATAATCTGTCTCTTTGTTTTTACCACCAAAGTGGATAACCTCACATTTATCCACATTATACTTTATCTGCCATGCATTTGCCCACTCACTAACCTATCCAAGTCACTCTGTAGCCTCATAGCATCCTCCTCGCAGCTCACACTGCCACCCAACTTAGTGTCATCCGCAAATTTGGAGATACTGCATTTAATCCCCTCGTCTAAATCATTAACATACAATGTAAACAGCTGGGGCCCCAGCACAGAACCTGCCTGCCATTCTGAAAAGTACCCATTTACTCCTACTCTTTGCTTCCTGTCTGACAACCAGTTCTCAATCCATGTCAGTACACTACCCCCAATCCCATGTGCTCTAACTTTGCACATCAATCTCTTGTGTGGGACCTTGTCGAACGCCTTCTGAAAGTCCAAATATACCACATCAACTGGTTCTCCCTTATCCACTCTACTGGAAACATCCTCAAAAAATTCCAGAAGATTTGTCAAGTATGATTTCCCTTTCACAAATCCATGCTGACTTGGACCTATCATGTCACCTCTTTCCAAATGTGCTGATTTGACATCCTTAATAATTGATTCCATCATTTTTCCCACTACTGAGGTCAGGCTGACCGGTCTATAATTCCCTGTTTTCTCTCTCCCTCCTTTTTTAAAAAGTGGGGTTACATTGGCTATCCTCCACTCCATAGGAACTGATCCAGAGTCTATGGAATGTTGGAAAATGACTGTCAATGCATCCGCTATTTCCAAGGCCACCTCCTTAAGTACTCTGGGATGCAGTCCATCAGGCCCTGGGGATTTATCAGCCTTCAATCCTATTAATTTCCCCAACACAATTTCCCGACTAATAAAGATTTTCCTCAGTTCCTCCTCTTTACTAGACCTTCTGACCCCGTTTATATCCGGAAGGTTGTTTGTGTCCTCCTTAGTGAATACCGAACCAAAGTACTTGTTCAATTGGTCTGCCATTTCTTTGTTCGCCGTTATGACTGCCCCTG
Organism: Pristiophorus japonicus; assembly: GCF_044704955.1. Classification (NCBI taxonomy): domain Eukaryota; kingdom Metazoa; phylum Chordata; class Chondrichthyes; family Pristiophoridae; genus Pristiophorus; species Pristiophorus japonicus. The sequence continues at coordinate 16,806,890 of NC_091988.1, read as the reverse complement.
ATTCTGACTGCAGGGGACCTACGTTTGTCTTTACTAACCTTTTTCTCTTTACATATCTATAGAAACTTTTGCAGTTCGTCTTAATGTTCCCTGCAAGCTTCCTCTCGTACTCTATTTTCCCTGCCCTCATCAAACCCTTTGTCCTCCTCTGCTGAGTTCTAAATTTCTCCCAGTCCCCGGGTTCACTGCTATTTCTGGCCAATTTGTATGCCACTTCCTTGGCTTTAATACTACCCCTGATTTCCCTTGATAGCCACGGTTGAGCCACCTTCCCTTTTTTATTTTTACGCCAGACAGGTATGTACAATTGTCGTAGTTCATCCATGTGGTCTCTAAATGTCTGCCATTGCCCTTCCACAGTCAACCCCTTAAGTATCATTCGCCAACCTATCCTAGCCAATTCACGCCTCATACCTTCAAAGTTAGCCTTCTTTAAGTTCTGGACCATGGTCTCTGAATGAACTGTTTAGTTCTCCATCCGAATGTAGAATTCCACCATATTATGGTCACTCTTCCCCAAGGGGCCTCGCACAACGAGATTGCTAATGAATCCTCTCTCATTACACAACACCCAGTCTAAGATGGCCTCCCCGCTAGTTGGTTCCTCAACATATTGGTCTAGAAAACCATCCCTTATGCACTTCAGGAAATCCTCCTCCACCGTATTGCTTCCAGTTTGGTTAGCCCAATCTATATGCATATTAAAGTCACCCATTATAACTGCTGCACCTTTATTGCATGCACCCCTAATTTCCTGTTTGATGCCTTCCCCAACATCACTGTTTGGAGGTCCGTACACAACTCCCACTAACGTTTTTTGCCCTTTGGTGTTCTGCAGCTCTTCCCATATAGATTCCACATCATCCAAGCTAATGTCCTTCCTAACTATTGCATTAATCTCCTCTTTAACCAGCAATGCTACTCCACCTCCTTTTCCTTTTATTCTATCCTTCCTGAAAGTTGAATACCCATGGATGTTGAGTTCCCAGCCCTGATCATCCTGGAGCCACGTCTCTGCAATCCCAATCACATCGTATCTGTTAACATCTATTTGCACAGTTAATTCATCCACCTTAATAGTCCAAGTAGTAGTCCACTGTGCATAAGTAGTCCTTGCCATCGAGTAGGAATATGTCACAACCAAAATCTTTTTCCACGGTCTCGGAGGGAGATTGTGACTCATCAATGGTTCTTTTGGCTGGCTCGATTGATAGGTGTTACATGTTTCACACTTTGAAACATAAGGCCCGAAATTGAAGAATTTACCGCCCACTGCCGCCAAAACTCCTCTCGTTGAACCGCCCAGTGCCACTTTCGATGTGGCCTGGAGCGGTTGGGAGGGGAGAGCTGCCGGGAAGCGCGTGCTGATGTCAGCGGACGTCTGAGTCGCGCAACTGACCTCTCGCCTGCCAAGCTGCGATATTGATGCAGGCAGGAGACAGCGGCAGTCGGCAGCAGAATGGCGGTGGACCGCTGGCTGGAGGCTGATCTGTCCCCGATGGTAGGTTGGAAGATGGGGAAAAAAAGGTTAGTACATTTTTGTAATTTTTTTCTTTCCAGGGACTTACCTTGATGGGGTCCCCTGAAGGTCTTCAGCTGTTTTTTTAATTTTTCTTTTAGTTATGTTAAGAACATAAGAACATAAGAAACAGGAACAGGAGTAGGCCACACGGCCCCTTGAGCCTGTTCCGCCATTCAATAAGATCATGGCTGATCTGATCATGGACTCAGCTCCACTTCCTCGTCTGCTCCCCATAACTCCGTATCCCCTTATCGTTTAAGAAATCGTCTATTCCTGTCTTCAATTTAGTCAATGTCCTAGCTTCCACAGCTCTCTGAGGCAGCGAATTCCACAGATTCACAACCCTCTGAGAGAAGAACTTTCTCCTCATCTCTGTTTTAAATGGGCGGCCCCTTATTCTAAGATCATGCCCTCTAGTTCTAGTCTCCTCCATCAGTGGAAACATCATCTCTGCATCCACACTGTCAAGCCCCCTCATAATCTTATACATCTCGATAAGATTACCTCTCGTTCTTCTGAATTCCAATGAGTAGAGGCCCAACCTGCTTAACTTTTTTTCACAAGTCAAACGCCTCACCCCTGGAATCAACCTGGTCTGAACTGCCTCCAAAGTAAGTATATCTTTTCATAAATATGGAAATCAAAACTGCACGCAGTATTCCAGGTGTGGCCTCACCAATACCTTATATAACTGTAGTAAGACTTTCCTGCTTTTATACTCCATCCCCTTTGCAAGATACCATTGACCTTCCTGATCACTTCCTGTAGCTGCATACTATCCTTTTGTGTTCCATAAACAAGTACCCCCAGGTCCCGCTATACTGCAGCACTTTACAATCTTTCTCCATTTAAAAAATAACATGCTCTTTGATTTTTTTTCTGCCAAAGTGCATGACCTCACACTTTCCAACATTATACTCCATCTGCCAAATTTTTGCCCACTCACTTAACCTGTCTATGTCCTTTTGCAAATTTTTTGTGTCCTCCTCACTCATTGCTTTTCCTCCCATTTTTGTATCAACAGCAAACTTGGCTACGTTACACTCAGTCCCTTCTTCCAAGTCATTAATATAGATTGTAAATAGTTGGGTCCCAGCACTGATCCCTGCGGCACCCTACTAGTTACTGGTTGCCAACCAGAGAATGAACCATTTATCCTGACTCTCTGTTCCCTGTTAGTTAGCCAATCCTCTATCCATGCTAATATATTACCCCCAACCCGGGAGTACAACTGAGCACTGCTGCCATTTTAAGAAATGTATTACATGGGATTGAAGACTGAAGTGCAGGCAAGGGGTCAGGCAAGATAATTAAGAGAAGAGTGAGAACCAGTAAAAGGATTTGAGAAGTGAAGAGTAGGAAATGGAGAATGTGAGCGAAAAGCATGATCAGGGGGCACAGGAAATTGTGAGAAGGAGAGAGAGTGGGCAAGGGAAAGTCAGGAACCTAGCAGAGGAGGGCAGCATGAAAGAAGCCAGGAGAATAAGAGTTAGAATTATGTTACGCGAAACAAGTACTTTACTCACACTCTGTAGGGCAAGCAAGATAACACCATAAGATTACAGAGATTTATTTACCTGCATCAGGAGTTATGACCAAGTTTTGCTTCAGCAAAATTCTAAAGGGGCAAAGTGTGTTAGAAAGACAAGGCTGAAGGCTCTGTGCCTCAATGCGAGGAGTATTCAGAATAAGGTGGACGAATTAACTGCGCAGATAGCAGTTAACGGGTATGATGTAATTGGCATCACGGAGACATGGCTCCAGGGTGACCAAGGCTGGGAACCCAACATCCAGGTGTATCCAACATTTAGGAAGGAAAGACAGAAAGGAAAAGGAGGCAGGGTGGCATTGCTGGTTAAAGAGGAAATTAATGCAATAGTAAGAAAGGACATTAGCTTGGATGATGTGGAATCAGTATGGGTGGAACTACGGAATACCAAAGGGCAGAAAACGCTAGTGGGAGTTGTGTACAGACCACCAAACAGTAGTAGTGAGGTTGGGGGCAGCATCAAACAAGAAATTAGGGATGCATGCAATAAAGGTACAGCAGTTACCATGAGTGACTTTAATCTACATATTGATTGGGTGAACCAAACTGGCAGCAATGCGGTGGAGGAGGATTTCCTGAAGTGTATTAGGGATGGTTTTCAAGACCAATATGACGAGGAACTAACTAGGGAGCTGGCCATTCTAGACGTGTAATGAGAAAGGATTAATTAGCAATCTTGTTGTGCAAGGCCTCTTGGGGAAGAGTGACCATAACATGATAGAATTCTTTATTAAGATGGAGAGTGACACAGTTAATTCAGAAACTAGGGTCCTGAACTTAAGGAAAGGTAACTTCGATGGTTTAAGATGTCATTTGGCTAGAATAGACTGGCAAATGATACTTAAAGGGTTGACGGTGGATAAGCAATGGCAAACATTTAAAGATCACATGGATGAACTTTAGCAATTGTACATCCCTGTCTGGAGTAAAAATAAAACGGGGAAGGTGGCTCAACCGTGGCTAACAAGGGAAATTAAGGATAGTGTTAAATCCAAGGAAGAGGCATATAAATTGGCTAGAAAAAGCAGCAAACCTGTGGACTGGGACAAATTTAGAATTCAGCAGAGGAGGACAAAGGGTTTAATTAAGAGGGGAAAACAGCGTACGAGAAAAAGTTTGCCGGAAGATAAAAACTGACAGCAAAAGCTTCTATAGATATGTGAAGAGAAAAAGATTAGTGAAGACAAACGTAGATCCCTTGCAGTCGGATTCAGGTGAATTTATAAAGGGGAACAAAGAAATGGCAGACCAATTGAACAAATACTTTGGTTCTGTCTTCATGAAGGAAGACACAAATAACCTTCCGGAAGTACTAGGGGGCCGAGGATCTAGTGAGGAGGAACTGAAGGAAATCCTTTTTAGGTGGGAAATTGTATTAGGGAAATTGATGGGATTGAAGGCCGATAAATTCCCGGGCCTGATAGTCTGCATCCCAGAATACTTAAGGAAGTGGCCCTAGAAATAGTGGATGCATTGGTGATCATTTTCCAACAGTCTATCGACTCTGGATCAGTTCCTATGGACTGGAGGGTAGTTAATGTAACACCACTTTTTAAAAAGGGAGGGAGAGAGAAAGCTGGTAATTATAGACCAGTTAGCCTGACATCAGTAGTGGGAAAAATGTTGGAATCAATTATTAAGGATGAAATGGAAAGCATTGACAGGATCGGTCCAAGTCAGCATGGATTTATGAAGGGGAAATCATGCTTGACAAATCTTCTGGAATTTTTTGAGGATGTAACTAGTAGAGTGGACAAGGGAGAACCAGTGGATGTGGTGTATCTGGATTTTCAAAAGGCTTTTGACAAGGTCCCACACAAGAGATTGGTGTGCAAAATCAAAGCACATGGTATTGGGGGTAATGTATTGATGTGGATAGAGAACTGGTTGGCAGACAGGAAGCAGAGAGTCAAGATAAACGGGTCCTTTTCAGAATGGCAGGCAGTGACTAGTGGAGTGCCGCAGGGCTCAGTGCTGGGACCCCAGCTCTTTACAATATACATTAATGATTTAGATGATGGAATTGAGTGTAATATCTCCAAGTTTGCAGATGACACTAAGCTGGGTGGCAGTGTGAGCTGTGAGGGGGACGCTAAGAGGCTGTAGGGTGACTTGGACAGGTTAGATGAGTGGGCAATAGCATGGCAGATGCTGTATAATGTGGATAAATGTGAGGTTATCCACTTTGGGGGCAAAAACGAGAAGACAGAATATTATCTGAATGGCGGCAGATTAGGAAAAGGGGAGGTGCAACGAGACCTAGGTGTCATGGTTCATCAGTCATTGAAAGTTGGCATACAGGTACAGCAGGCGGTGAAGAAGGCAAATGGTATGTTGGCCTTCATAGCTAGGGGATGTGAGTATAGGAGCAGGGAGGTCTTACTGCAGTTATACAGGGCCTTGGTGAGGCCTCACCTGGAATATTGTGTTCAGTTTTGGTCTCCTAATCTGAGAAAGGACGTTCTTGCTATCGAGGGAGTGCAGCGAAGGTTCACCAGACTGATTCCCGGGATGGCTGGACTGACATATGAGGAAAGACTGGATCAACTGGGCCTTTATACATTGGAGTTTAGAAGGATGAGAGGGGATGTCATATAAACATATAAGATTCTGACGGGACGGGACAAGTTAGATGCAGGTAGAATATTACCGATGTTGGGGAAGTCCAGAACCAGGGGACACAGTTTTAGGATAAGGGATAGGCCATTTAGGACTGAGATAAGGAGAAACTTCACTCAGAGTTGTTAACCTGTGGAATTCCCTGCCGCAGAGAGTTGTTGATGCCAGTTCATTGGATATATTCAAGAGGGAGTTAGACATGGCCCTTACAGCTAAGGGGATCAAGGGGTATGCAGAGAAAGCAGGAAAGGGGTACTGAGGGAATGATCAGCTATGATCTTATTGAATGGTGGTGCAGGCTCGAAGGGCCGAATGGCCTACTCCTGCACCTATTTTCTATGTTTCTATGTCTCAGCAACTTGATGCTGCAAAGGAGGATACTTGATGCGACAATTACTTTGTTAAATAGATAGTCTCACGAGGTTTCTTTTACCTTTTATCTAAAATTAATTTCTAGTTCAGTCATTTGTATTCAAAGATGATCTCATTCTGCAAAATGTTCATTTGTTTGGCAATTGACTTCACATTTTTACTGTGTGAATGATTTGAAGAATTTGTGCTGCATGCATTCATTCTCTTGGATTGTGTTTCTATTTTGCTTATGAGATTTTCAACTTTGAACATTTAGAAATTTAATTTGGTATAAACTGATTTCTTCAGCTTTGTGTGTGTTTGGCGGTGGAAGGTGAAGGTGGGATTTAGATATTTTATTTAAAAACATTTGATTCTATTTGTTACTAAGGCAAGATTTTTTAATCATCGGCCAAATTTTCATGCAGAATGTGTTGTGATATCACAAATCATGAAACTTGTGCTTGTCAATAAATTTCGGTAGTTTGAGACTTGGAGTGAGATTTCTGATATTTACTGTGGTCGCGGGACAGTGAGTTTGCCCATGACTGTAGTATAGCAAATGCACTGAAGAAATACACCAAATATTGATGTAGTAAATAATATTACATACATTACTAATACTGAAAGACACTGGCCTCACAAATATATTTTTGTAAGACAGCATACCTACCACTTTACCAAACTTGCTTAAAATGCAAATAACTTTATTCTCATCTCCAGTTCTCAATTATTTACATCACAATAAATATATTTTTACCGTATGTCCCATAATGGATTTCCAGTATTTGTGAAAACAATATGTATTTTTATTAATTTATTCTTCTGTCCAACTTTCCCAAAGCTGTTCCTATTTCTGTTACATAAGAACATAAGAAATAGGAGCAGGAGTAGGCCATATGGCCCCTCGAGCCTGCTCCGCCATTTAATACAATCATGATTGATCCAATCATGGACTCAGGCCCACTTTGTTGCCCGCTCCCCATAGCCCCTTATTCCCATACCAGTTAAGAAACTATCTATCTCTGTTTTAAATCCATTCAATGTCCCAGCTTGCACAGCACTCTGAGGCAGCGAATTCCACAGATTTACAACCCTCTGAGAGAAGAAATTCCTCCTCATCTCAATTTTAAATGGGCGGCCCCTTATTCTAAGATTATGCCCTCTAGTTCTAGTCTCCCCCAACAATGGAAACATCCTCTCTGCATCCACCTCGTCAAGCCCCCTCATAATTTTATACGCTTCGATAAGATCATCTCTCATTCTTCTAAATTCCAATGAGTAAAGGCCCAACTTACTCAACCTTTCCTCATAAGTCGACCCCTTCATCTCCGGAATCAACCTAGTGAACCTTCTCTGAACTGCCTCCAAAGCAAGTATATCCTTTCTTAAATATGGAAATCAAAACTGTACGCAGTATTCCAGGTGTGGCCTCACCAATACCCTGTATAACTGTAGTAAGACTTCCTTGCTTTTATACTCCATCCCCTTTGCAATAAAGTTGAAGATTCCATTTGCCTTCCTGATCACTTGCTGTACCTGCATATTAACCTTTTGTGTTTCATGCACAAGTACCCCCAGGTCCCGCTGTACTGCAGCACTTTGCAATTTTTCTCTATTTAAATAATAACTTGCTCTTTGATTTTTTTCTGCCAAAGTGCATAACCTCACACTTTCCAACATTATACTCCATCTTGCCAAATCTTTGCCCACTCACTTCGCAGATGTCCTTTTGCAGATTTTTTGTGTCCTCCTCACATATTGCTTATTCTCCCATCTTTGTATCGTCAGCAAACTTGGCTATGTTACACTGGGTCCCTTTTTCCAAATCATTAATGTAGATTATAAATAGTTGGGGTTCCAGCACTGATCCCTGTGGCACCCCACTAGTTACTGATTGCCAATCCGAGAATGAACCATTTATCCTGACTCTCTGTTTTTGTGTTCGTTAGCCAATCCTCTTCCATGTTAATATATTACCCCCAACCCCAGTAAACTTTTATGTGGCACTTTGTCAAATGCCTTCTGGAAGTCCAAATACATCACATTCACTGGTTCCCGTTTATCCACCCTGTTCGTTACATCCTCAAAGAATTCCAGCAAATTTGTGAAACATGACTTCCCTTTCATAAATCCATGCTGACTCTGCCTGATTGAATTATGCTTTCCCAAATGTCCTGCTATTGCTTCTTTAATACTAGATGCCAACATTTTCCCAACCATAGATGTTAGGCTAACTGGTTTATAGTTCCCTGCTTTTTGTCTGCCTCCTTTTTAAATAGGGACGTTACTTATGCGTTTTTCTAATCTGCAGGGACCTCCCCAGAATGCAGGGAATTTTGGTAAATTACAACCAATGCATCCACTATCCCTGCCGTTACTTCTCTTAAGACCCTAGGATGCAAGCCATCTGGTTCATGGTTTTTATCTGCCTTTAGTCCAATTATCTTACTGAGTATCATATATGTAACCACAATGTAACACTGTATACACTCAACCTAAATGCACACCTTGACCACAAGGGGTGAACTTGTGGGAGACACTTCTTACCTGATCACACAGGTATAAAAAGGGAGGTCCCACGCAGGGTCATCACTTGAGGTCCTGTGAATAAAGAGTTCAGGTCATAGAATGATCTTGTTCCCAGACTGTGCCTCGTGTGGTTTCATATTGTAGAGTAAGGACTTTACACTGAGTACCACCTCCTTCGTGATTGTGATTTGTTAAGTCCCTCCCCCACCCGTAGCCCCTTGACTATCCACTGTTGGGATATTGTTAGTGTCCTCTACCGTAAACACTGATACAAAATATTTGTTCAGAGTTTCTGCCATCTCCATGTTCCCCAGTACTAATTCTCTGGTCTTGTCCTCTAAGGGACCAACATTTACTTTAGCCACTCTTTTTCTTTTTATATACCTATAGAAACTCTTGCTATCTGTTTTTATATTTTGTGCTAGTTTACTTTCCTAGTCTATCTTCCCTTTCTTAATCATTCTTTGCTGGCTTTTAAAAGCTTCCCAATCTTCTGTCCTCCCACTAGTTTTGGCCACTTTGTCGAACCTTGTTTTTAATTGGATACCGTCCTTTATTTCTTTAGTTAGCCACGGATGGCTATCTTTTCTTTTACACCCTTTCCTCCTCACTGGAATATATTTTTCTTGAGCATTGTGAAATATCTCCTTCAATGTACGCCACTGTTCATCAACCGTCCTACACTTTAATCTATTTTCCCAGTCCACTTTAGCCAACTCTGCCCTCTGCCTTTGTCGTCTCCTTTATTCAAGCTTAGTACGCTGGTTTGAGATCCAACTTTCTCACCCTCCATCTGAATTTGTTATTTACACCTTTATTTTCCCTCCTAATTTATAGATTTGTAGCTCTTCTGAAGCAATCATTGGAGTGGCATCATACTAGGGAGTCTCTCCCCATGTCAAGTCTTCAATGACCAGCATCCTGAACAGATGGTTATTTGTCATGTCTGGGCCTAGCTGATTGATTCTGGCCACAGCAGCTGCTTATCCATTCTGCTAGCCAGGAAACATCACTTGTCCACAGAATTGGTTTTGTGCCTTTACCTTGGATTCCCTTTTAATTCATTTTTGCCTGGCAATTCTTCCTGCATAGGAATTGCTTGATGTAAAACGATAAAGGTCCAGGAGCCGGGTCCATCATTTAAATATTTTAATGAGGCTGCATGCCCAAGATCCTTTCTCTGTTACAGCTTTAACACGGTTCCCAGGCCTCAGGAAACCCGGGAGCTGAAGGGAGGTGAGTACTGCTGAATGGAACAGGTCAGTGCCTTTCCTGCACTGCTTGTGGGCCAAGTAGAGCAGGAATGTTCCCCCTGGCCCTCCAAGCTAACATTTTAACATAAGAACATAAGAAATAGGAGCAGGAATAGGCCATACGGCCCCTTAAGTCTGTTCCGCCATTTAATATCATGGCTGATCTGATCATGGACTCAGCTCCACTTCCCTGCCCGCTCCCCATAACCCCTTATTCCCTTATCTTTTAAGAAACTGTCTATTTCTGTCTTAAAGTTTTTCAATGTCCCAGCTTCCACAGCTCGCTGAGGCAGTGAATTCCACAGATTTACAACCCTCTGAGAGAAGAAATTCCACCTCATCTCTATTTTAAATGGGCGGCCCCTTATTCTAAGATCATGCCCTATAGTTCAAGTCTCCCCCATCAGTGGAAACATCCTCTCTGCATCCACCTTGTCAAGCCCCCTCATAATCTTATACATTTCGATAAGATCACCTCTCATTCTTCTCAATTCCAATGAGTAGAGGCCCAATGTATTTAATCTTTCCTCATAATTCAACCCTCTCTTCCCCGGAATCAACCTAGTGAACCTTCTCTGAACTGCCTCCAAAGCAAGTATATCCTTTTGTACATATGGAAACCAAAACTGTATGCAGTATTCCAGGTGTGGCCTCACCAATACCTTATATAGTTGTAACAAGACTTCCCTGCTTTTATATTCCATCCCCTTTGCAATAATGGCCAAGATTCCATTGGCCTTCCTGATCATTTGCTGTAGCTGCATACTATCCTTTTGTGTTTCACGCACAAGTACCCCCAGGTCCTGCTGTGCTGCAACACTTTGCAATCTTTCTCCATTTAAATAATAACGTGCTCTTTGATTTTTTTCTGCCAAAGTGCATGACCTCACACTTTCCAACATTATACTCCATCTGCCAAATTTTCGCCCACTCACTTAGCCTCTTTATGTCCTTTTGCAGATTTTTTGTGTCGTCCACACATTGCTTTTCCTCCCATCTTTGTATCATCAACAAACCTGGCTACGTTACACTCAGTCCCTTCTTCCAAGTCGTTTATATAGATTGTAAATATTTGGGGCCCCAGCACTGATCCCTGCGGCACCCCACTAGTTACTGATTGCCAACCAGATAATGAACCGTTTATCCTGACTCTCTGTTTTCTGTTAGTTAGCCAATCTCTATCCATCCTAATATATTACCCCCAACCCCGTGAACTTTTATCTTGTGCAGTAACCTTTTGTGTGGCACCTTGTCAAATGCCTTCTGGAAGTCCAAATACACCACATCCACTGGTTCCCCTTTATCCACCCTGTTCGTCACATCCTCAAAGAATTCCAGCAAATTTGTCAAACATGACTTCCTGACTCTGCATGACCGAATTTTGCTTTTCCAAATGTCCTGCTACTGCTTCTTTAATAATGGACTCCAACATTTTCCCAACCACAGATGTTAGGCTAACTGGTCTATAGTTTCCTGCTTTTTGTCTGCCTCCTTTTTTAAGTAGGGGCGTTACATTTGTAGTTTTCCAATCTGCTGGGACTTCCCCAGAATCCAGGGAATTTTGGTAAATTACAACCAATGGATCCACAATCCCTGCCGCTACTTCTCTTATAACCCTAGGATGCAAGCCATCAGGTCCAGGGGTATTATCTGCCTTTAGTCCCATTATCTTCCTGAGTACCACCTCCTTAGTGATTGTGATCGTGTTAAGTTCCTCCCCCCCTATAGCCCCAAGTCTATCCACTGTCAAAATATTGTTAGTGTCCTCTACTGTAACATCCCCACGATCGGAACCCCCCCCCCCCGCTACCCGCAATCCTCCCAATGTCCACATCGGCCCACGATCTCCTCCCCACCACCCCTCATGTCCTCCATGGTTCCCCTTGCAATCTCCTCCATGGGCCCTTTGCGATATTCTCCCCCCGCACTTAAACTCTCTGGGTTCACCTATGATCTTCTCCCCTACTCCCCGATCTTTCCGTGCCTCCCCCTTCCATCTATGTCCCCATCACCCCAATCTCTCTGGACCCCCCCCACCCCCCAATCGATGCCCCCCACCCCAGGCACCTGATGCCTCCGGGCCCCCCGTCAATGTCTCCTCATCCCCCGATCTCTTTGGGCTCCCCCAAACAATAGCCCACCCCCACCCCAACCCCTGATCTTCCCAGCCCCCGCGCCCCCCCCATCTATGCCTCTGTCCCTCCTCTATGCTGCCTGCCCGCCCGTAATCTAGCCTCTCAATCTGTCCAGCTGCGGCCTGGAAATGGGGTTTCAAAAATTGTAATCAGGTCCCAAAGCTGAATTCGGCAGGACCTGAGGGAAACACGTTCTTTTGGCTTTCCCGACCACTAAATTGCACCCCCCTGCCCCCCACCCCCCCGCCGCAAATATCAGGACCATTGTTTCCATAGATTAGTTTTGAATTTACCCCCCACTTCACGGGCAGCCTTGGCAAAGACTGATAAATATTTAAGTTCATTTTGAAGCTTTAAACAGACTGAAAAATTGTCCTTGTATGTATGCAGTTAAATTTGTGTGCACATCCCTTTAAATTTGACCAGTTGGCCAGATTTCTCATGTTCCCTATTCTGCTGTCCTCTTCCACAAGACTAAAGCTGACTGTATGAAAATTCGAGCAGTCAGCTCCCTGTGCTGCTGGCTAGCTTTGTTCCAGAAATTAGGCAGAAAAGTCTAAACTTAGTTTAGAATGGAAAATTAACCTTTATTTGTCTAAATATGTTTTTTTATGGTTGAGGAAATTACATGGCTGCTCAAACCAAGCAGAAAAACCCGAACAGTTGGTGGTTATTTACGTCGATCATAAATGAATTACAATATAAACAGAAAATGCTGGAAATACTCAGCAGGTCAGGCAGCATCTGTGTAGAGAGAAGCAGAGATAACGTTTCAGGTCGATGATCTTTCATCAGAACTGGAAAATAATACAGATGTAACAGCTTTAAAGCAAGTGCAGAGGCAGGGAAAGGAGGCAGGGAAGAAAGAACAAAAGGGAAGGTCTGTGATAGGGTGGAAAACAGGAGTAATTAAATAACAAACGGGATAATGGTACGAGGCAAAAGGCAGTGGGAGGACAAGTGAAGAAACAAAAGATGGGTCTAGAGGAGTTATACTGGTAATTATTCTGCTGTTACAGCTCCTCTAATCCATTTTTTGTTTCTTTACTTGTCCTATTACCACTCCCTGTTTCTCTCACCACACCTGCTGAGTATTTCCAGCATGTCCTGTTTATATTTCAGATTTCCAGCATCCACAGTATTTTGTCTTTGTATAAAAGAATTACATATTGTTTTTGATGTCACAGGCACATTTAAGGTGTGACATACACTAGTCACCAGACTTAATTATATTGACAGATATTTTTTAAAATACCAACAGTATTTTTGATAGAAAAATGAATACAAGGACACTGTTCTTTCATTAATTGAAGGAGGCCCATTTGGTGCTGTTTCTCCAAGGGAAGCATTAAATGGTCATTTGTGGAGCCATCTTGTTCCTCCCTTTCCCATTCAATTCAATTATCTGGCAACAGATATAAAGTGGGTAGAAATTTCTGGGTCTCATACCACTCAGCGAGCAACTTATCAAAAAACTATTGGTATTTTGCATGTGATTTTCCACTCATTGACATTAATGGATGGAAAATTGTGGGCACCTCTGATTTTCTGATAGGCCACCCACTGTGTAAGACTCTGCTGATAGTGCAGAGCCTCTGAAAATTCTTCCTTGTCTCCTTTTTCAATGATAAACATCAGTGGGATTTCCAGCTGATGTCTTCTGTTGAAGCATACTGCCAGCTTATGCTTCAAAACCACATGAGTTGAGTTCTGATACTACAGAATGTTAGTCTAATTCTTTTTGTTAAAGTTATGGTGCTTAAATTTGTTTTTCACATCAAAAATGGCTTTCCTCCTTAAAAGAAATTCAGGGGGAGAAAGGTTGCCTTCTGTGATTCCTTAATTCCTTATTGTATTTCTGAATGATCTTCAGACAAAAGTGCTTTCACATTTGGCTTAGATGTTTCTCTTTTTGAGGGATACAGCAAAAGGCTCTTTATATCAAAGAGACTGCTTAATTTCAACAGACCTCAAGAAGGATCTGAGGGAGCAGCAAGCTCTCATGGACTATAAGTGATGCATGTAGTTTAAAATACTGCTCGTACTTCATAGCAAATGGCTAATGTCCTCTCCGCTGTATATTTGTGTAAATTAACTGGTTTAGTAGTTCTGTCTTATACAAATTTGGCTTAATTTGTAAATCTCAACCTAGAAATTGGATAAGGTCCAAAAACAGGCGTTCAGAGGACTGCAGACAGAAATGTCATGATTTACATGATTGTAGCATTCAGTCCAGCACTGAACACACTGCTGAGTGGCTGAATACTCAGCAGGGGATCCAAGTTCGTGCGAGGCTAGCTTCAATTAAAGCTAGCCTCCACTTATTAAAGGCAGTCTTAAATGGGAGGTGCATTCTGCCTGCAGCAGCTGCTGGAACAGGCCAGAGAAAGTACTCCAAGATTTCAGATATAGCACTGGAGGCCTTGACCCAGGAGGTCCACTCCAGGAGTGAGGTACTCTTTCCACAGGGGCTGGGAGGCTCTTGCAGGCAACAGACCAGACAGCAGTAGGAGCAGATAGCCACTGTAGTAAAAATCAGCAGTTTAGCCCTGAGGACCTGGACTTGGTGCAGGAAGAGGTTTAATGATCTCACACGGTTAGTCAAGGTGAGTGAATGCATCTTCAAATGATTAACTGAACCACGAGCTTCACACACTGCTCAATGCAACATAATCCATCACTCACCTCCCAAAAATCTCTACCAAACACAATTTGCACCGTACATTCACAGCTTCACCTCACCCGTACACACTTACCACTGCAGTAACCCTCACACCCACGTCTCACAGCTTGAATACACTGTCAGCTATCCAACCATGACAATCACATGACCCAAACACATTACACCACACTCACTGACACACCTCCCTTTCTCTTGCAGGAAAAGGCGCTGCATAACTGGCTCCAGCAGACCTTAATCAGCAGGGCACAGGCTCACATGCATCACCTCAACCCCTTGGAGGAGACGGTGCTGGCCATTTTACGCAGGAGGATGGCTGAGCCCGTGGCAGGACTGAAAGAACAGAAGATGCTGTATCCTCATAGATTATCCTCATTCTCACTTCCCCCTCATCCCACAATCTTTTCTGATTTACAATCTGCACATGGTGTAAGCATGCACCTCTTGCTTCCACACCCACCACCCCCCCGGTCCCCTCAGCACAGCCTGCCCAGCCAGGAGGTCAACATGAAGAAGGAGAGGAGAGTGAAAAAGAAGAAGAAGCAACACTGTCACTTGATTTCACACTCCCAGTCACGAGCTTAGATATTCACACTCCACGTACTTTCGAGGGTAGGTTAAGATGCAGGATCTGCATGTGGTGAGACACCGGGCATGAGTGGCCTGCAGCCAGGGCAGGGGGAAAGGGTAGCTCAGGTGCCAATTCCCCGGAGGGCAAAGCCGCACATGAGTTCTGCTGCACAGGGATTCAGATGAAGACTTCGATGGGGCGACCTACAGAAGAACACCAATGTGTATGCACAATGAAATGCTTGGTGTAAGCCTGCCAAAAAGCCTGAATGCAATGTCAAGGAGCATGGAAGAGTCCATCTATAGCCTTGCAAACGGCTTCGGGCAGAGTTTGGAGTCCATCCTTTCCAGCATGGAAGGGATGGGCAGATCTATCAAAGGACTTGTGGACCCATCCATCATACCATGTCTGATAGCCGAAGTCTCAGCTTCCATTGCAGCACACGCAGAAGCCTGAGCCTGAATGTCTGAGCACTGCAATGGAAGCTCAGAATCACTCATGCAAGCTCAGTTTGTTGTCATGCAATCTCAGTTTGCTGCTATTGCTGTCATCATGGCTAGGTTTACCAGTGTTAAAAGGGGCTTGCGGGGTTTTCACAGCAGTCCAACAATCTGTACTCTATGATTTCTGAGGCACTGTCCTGGGGGAGTGGCAATGGATCCATGGATGCCGACCTTGCTGTCCTCCCTCAGGATGACATAATTCGTTCCTCCACTACTGTCATTCCGTCAGTGCCCTTGCTGTTGCCTGTCAGCCAGCCAGCCAGACTGCTGCCACTCATGCCGAGGTGGTGCAGTCCGAGATCATCCAGCAAGGCCATCTGCAGTCTCCTGCTCTGAAAATCAGCAGCCTTCCACCAGTCATGCTGCAGCCACTGGGGTAGCACTGCTTAGGAGTACTAGGATAGGGAAAGGCACGTGCAAGACAGTCACTAACGGAATGCACAAGGGTGATTCATTGATTTCTTGATGTAATATTGGATGGATAGATGTGTAAAATTGCATTGGAATGGATTCTTTTTGGTGGCTTTTATTTCAGCATTGTGTCCAAGAAGATGCTGTGATGGTCAGTAACAGAGGGAAGGTAAGATGTGGGACTAATGTTGAATGGCCAATTGGACTTGCATTCACAACAACAACATGCATTTATATAGCACCTTTAACATAATGAAATGTCCTAAAGGTGCTTCACAGGAGTAACATAGACAGATGATTTGATCCCAAATATCCTGGCCAGAAAAGGGCTGTCTGGGTTGCCTCTTTTCTTCTGCTTCCTCCTCCTTCTCTTCTGCACCTCTTCCTCCTCCTGCTCCTGAGCTGGTGGCCGTATCCCTCATGATGGCCGGGTTGTGGAGAATACAGCAGACCACCACGAATCAGGATACATGCTCCTGTGAGTACTGTAGGGCTCCTCCAGAGTGGTCCAGGCAGCGCAACCATTATTTCAGCATCCCAATAGTCTGCTCTATGATGTTTCATCTGGCAACATGGCTCTCATTGTATGCATGTTGGTCACATGTGGTTGAGCTGTGGAGTGTAGTCATGAGCCAGGTGGTCAAGGGATAGCCCTTGTCACCAAGTAGCCATCCTTTGGTTTGTCTTGGTGGCTCAAAGACTATGGGAACAGCAGACTGTCACAGAATAAAAGCATCATGATTGCTGTCAGGATAGTGGGCATTCACCATCCAGATGTGCTGAGCATGGTGGCACACCAACTCATCATCATAGGCAGTCCCTCGGAATTGAGGAAGACTTGCTTCCACTCCTGAAGTGAGTTCTTTGGTGGCTGAACAGTCCAATATGAGAGCCACAGACTCTGTCACAGGTGGGACAAATAATCGTTGAGAGAAAGGGTGGGTGGGACTGGTTTGCCACACACTCTTTCCGCTGCCTACGCTTGATTTCTGCATGCTCTCAGCATTGAGACTCGAGGTGCTCAGCGCCCTCTCAGATGCACTTCCTCACATAGGGCAGTCTTGGGCCAGGGACTCCCAGGTGTCAGTGGGGCACACCAACTGCACATTCAGCGAGTTGCAACCTCTGTGGCTGCGGTGCATCTCAGTATTTATATAGTGCCCACAAAGCCACATGAGTGCAGTTGATGGCGCTCTGCACCATGGGGAAGTCCGCTACCCTGGCAAAGCTATGTGCATGCTCCGCCTACTTCTCTCTGATCAGAAAGAAGACAATGAAGTCCCCTCTCCTGGCATGAAGAGCATCTGTCACTTCTGTTGTGCAGCAGTGGACATTAAAATGGGATTAGTAAAGATGTTGCTTGCTCCAGCCTGGAAGGATTCCGATGCAATGAAATTCAGGGGACGGTCACCTTCACAGCCACTGGCAGTGCTGTCCTTGCCCTGAAGTGAGACTGTAAGTGTGGTTTGCAAGAGTGGCAGAGTTCTTTCAGCATCTCCTTTGTAAAGCGCAGATGCCTCAGACATTGCTCCTGGATCAGGTTGAGGTAAGAGATTTGCTCTCGGAAAACCCCTTCTTCCTCCTCCCTGTGTGAGCAGCTTGTCCTCTTCTTTGCTCTCTCTGCTCCTTCTCCCTATCATGCTGCAGGCCAAGGGAGTGACAGCTAGAACACACTTGACTGGGAGCAAGTGGTCTAACCAGAACCCTTGAAGTCAGAAGCAAGGCCTTTTTTCTTTGCAGCTCCAATTCCTCTCACCTGACAAACTTTAAATAACTCTAGAAAACACCAAGACTTCTACAAACTTAAACAGTAGAAATCAAAAAGCAAGTTACCTGAAAGTTAGTGATGATCCCTTAACATAGCACTGGTGGGGGAGTCCTCCCTGTTGCTAAACGCACGTTCAGCTGTGCGAGGTTAATATGGCGTTTCAGCGATGACAACGAAAATGGCAGCGCTGGTGTCAAATCACTGTTGTATGCTGATTGGCGTCATGATATGCCTTCTTACCATACTTCTAGCATACGACCATAATGGCTGTCCGAGCACCCTCACCAAGATGGCGTCCAGCACGGCCCACACCAGAAGTGTCCGTGCGCTGTTCGGACACCATTTTGGACCCAATTCGGCACCCATAGCACCCAAACAACAGGCGCTATATGCAACTGAATTTCTAGGCCCTCTTATATTCTTAATTCTATAATACTTTATTGCTGGGTTGACATTAGTTTTGTAGAACACTGAAATGATGGTTACAGATGGTACCAAGTAAGGCCATGGTATTTGCACATTCACTCTTCTATTAATTTTTCAAGTCATCCGACCATTTGTTTGTGCCAGTATAATTTGAATGTAATTTCCAAGCAGAGGACAGGAATAGTTATAACTAAAGTGAACTCATTCTGCCTTTCTTCCATCATTATCTATCTCTCTATGGGCAACTATAAGCCGCCCCAGAATTGTATGTTTTGTACAGCTCATGCTCTTTTTATGTGTTTCTGCCTTAGTGGAAAGAGGTCATTATCTAAGGAATTCTGTTGCAGAAGATGGTAAGAGACTGATGGATTTGGTCTCAAAGGACAGAAACAGCTGCTAGCTATTAGAGGGCTACATTTGTGCCCCTATGGATTACAAAGTCATTACATTGAGCTGTATAATCCTTAGAAACCTTTGATATTATTTGAAAAATATACATTTTAAAAGAATAAATATATGCTTATTAGATTGCATGTTCCAGTGGGTTTAATGAAGGGGATGATAGCTCCTGAAATATCACCAATGCCTTCTGCACCCTTTATTCAGCTTCAGTCATGTCATGGCTGCAGTATCTGGGTGAGAGACAGAAATATTCACGGGCATGTTGGTGTACACATGGCAATCATCAGCATTTGACCCTGACAGTCAAGAGGGCTAGAAATTCGGGTATGAGCAATTTCGCCCATTTTTGGGCGATACTCGTGGAGTTTTTTTTAGCGCTGGGATAGCATTATTACTGGATGTCGCAAAATTCACCAAATGGTGACCAGCGATAGTGCTAAATCCGGTCTTGCACGAGTTAATTTGTGTGCTGGAGCTGAAATTTGCAGAAAAAAAACCCAGACCTTCTGTGCACGCACAAATTTTTCTTTCCAATTTTTTTTTTTCCTCCAATTTTTTTCTTCTTCCCGTGATTCTGGTCAGCTGTCAGGGTGTGCCCAATCATGCGCAGCACATCCAGGGTTGAATCAGGTATTTTTCATAGACCAAGCAGTCACAATGGAAGGGGACTCCAGCAGGCAGAGAGCCCGAAAGTTTAGATATGAAGCAAGCGAGACCTTGCTTGCAGCTGTGCAAACCAGATGGGGGTAATTTAATCGGAGGGGTGCTGGTAAACCCCTCCCAGCTGTGCGAAAGCATTTGTGGACCAGGGTGGCTGGGGAGGTTTCCTCAGTCAATAAAACCAAGAGGGACCATCAACAATGTAGGAAAAAGTTCAACGACCATTGCAGGATCGTGAGAGTAAGGAATGTTTTTATTCATGCACTCGCTCATTACTTAAATTGTAAATCTGTTGGTATAGCTAGGCTTAGTGTTGCACCTTATTTGCCATGAATGATCGTTACACGTTAGTAAGACTGCTTTTGCACACCTTAAAAGATATTTTTGCACTTCGATGTCTTCCTCATGAACCACGTGCAACTACCAGGGCCATTTAACAGAGGACTGTATTAAAAGCACACAGTATGATACAAGTGCTTTGATGGCTATCTGTGTGTGCCACAAGAGTAGAAGGGCCCTCTGGTAACCATTCCAATTGCCATCTTTGCAGGGAAAGTTGTCGCATAACCACCGGGAGCAGCGGCGCACAGGCGTTAACGGACCTGGAGGAGCGCATGGCAGCTCTGATCGGTGCCTCAGGGAGGTTCACTACCCGTGGGGGTGCTGAGCCGCTGTTCAAAACTGAGGGTAATTCCTGCAAAATCCCCGGGCTGCATTGGGGCAATGTGATGCAGTGTCTGTGGGCTAGGATTGGGGCAATGTGATGCAGTGTCTGTGGGCTAGGATTGGGGGAATGTGATGCAGTGTCTGTGGGCGCTGCTCCTTCTAATGAGCCAGTGTCCCTCCCCTGCTGCTAACCTCTCGCCTGTTGTTTTGTATTTCCAGATGAAGAGGTGCCCGATCCGCCAATGGAAGCCTTCCCCTCAGCCCATCATGTGGGAGTGCAGGAGGGGGACCACGAAGACAGCGAAAAAAAGGAACCTCCACGGGAGGAAGAAACTCAGGAAGCTATTCTGCAGGGTGTAGCGGGGGGTGGGGGGGTGGGGGGCTGCGGATGGCAGGCAGCAGGGGGGCCCATGCAATCGACATCTCTTTTAGCTGCGTCCAGTAGCTCTGACAAGGAAAACACATTCTCGGACTTTGGCCAATCCGAGGTCCCGGGTCCAAGTGCCATGCAGCCACACATTCCCAGGGTTGAATCCCATATGCCGTCTCTCCGGAGGGTAAGTCGGCAAAGCCGGTCTGCTGACAGAGAGGCAGGCGCACACCTGGACATGGTGGGACTGTTCAGGGAGAGCATCCAGCTCAGCCGACAGCTCCTGGAGGTCCTGGGTGCTTTTCCCACATGCATTGCGGCACTATCAGCGGACACGAGGGAGGGCATGTCTCAGATTGTCGCGGTTGTCAATGACCATGCCCAATTGATGGTCTCGACCTTTGGCACTGCAGTCCCCAGTGTCACAGCACCCAGACCCACATCACCTATGAGCAGCGAGGCAGAGCAAGAGGCTCGCCACTCAGAAGCCGGGCCTTCCATACCCCGAGCTTCTCCAGGGGATCCACACATGCCATTGTCTATCCCCCTTTTAGAGCAGGATTCTGGCCGTGTTGTTGCACAACATCTTGGTACCACCTTGGGTACGGTCATGGTGCGAGGGAGGGGGTTAGAACGAGGGGGGGAGATGGGGAGATGGAGCCGCAGGTAAAAGATGTTCGGTGCAGGGGTTGTTCTTTCATTGTTTTGTTGTTGTTGTTGCTATTTTATAAAAGTTTTCCAAGTTTCCCAATTCTGTTAAGTTATTAATAGTTCACAATAATGTTTAATAAATATTATTCTAGTTTCCAAATTACGTTTACAATGTTTAATAAATCTTATTCAAGTTACTGTATGTTAAATACATTCTTTTGTTCACCTTAACCATTCCTGTGTAGTGTCTCATTTGCAGAATAAGAGGGGGAATAGTCAACATGGTGGGATAGAGTGGGGAGGCAACAGTGAAACGTGCCGTTCACTGTTCAAGCAAAGCGATGAATTATGAGCTGCTGACGTAAGGCTTTTGTAGTGGCTAAAGCTCCACGAGGCCTCCCCTGTGGTGGAGGTGGGGGTGGTGGGATGGGTTCATCACCAGGCTCCTCATCCTCCTCCTCATGATCCTCTTGCCCCCCACTACTCCCCTGTCTCCTGAGATGGTCCTGCAGTCCCCAGTGGCAAATCCTGTCCCTTCATGATGGCTAAGTTGTGTAGCATGCACCACAATGAACTCAGCAACCTGCTGAGGGGAGTATTGCAGGGAGCCTCCAGAGTGGTCCAGGCATCGAAAGTGCTGCTTGAGCACTCCAATTGTCTTTTCGACGATTTTGCATGTGGCTATATAGCTATCAGTATAGCGATGCTCGGCTTGTGTCTGAGGGTTCCGAGGTGGGTCATGAGCCAGGTGGCGAAGCCGTACCTTTGTTCACCAGCATCCAGCTCTGGCCTTGTGGCTGACGCTCACAGGTATGAAACAGTGCTCTCATTCAAGATGAATGCATCATGGATGCTCCCTGGAAATTGGGCAATGATGCGCTGAGTATGGTCGCAGATGATCTGTACGTTCAGGGAGTGGAATCCCTTTCGGTTTTGGTAAACCTCTGGATCCTCCAAAGGTGCTCGCGATGTGTGTACAATCAATGGCAGCCTGAACCTTGGGGAAACCAGCAATTCGTGCAAAATCTACAGCCCTCTCATTCTATGCCTCCTTGGTCATTGGGAACTTTATAAAGTCCATCCTGTGTGCGTACAGTGCAGTAGTCACCTGGCGAATGCAGCGATGTGCAGCGCACTGCGAGATGGAGCCTATGTCCCCTGCTGAAGCCTGAAAAGAGCCGGAGGCATAGAAGGCAAGTGCCGAAGTCACCTTCACCTTGACGGGCAGTGCAGTCCTGTTCCCGCTGGTAGGCTGTAGGTGGCATATCTCTGTGACCACCTCTTTTCGAAAGCGCAGCCTTCGAACGCACTGTGCCTCAGACAGCTGCAGGTATGAGCGCTATTCCCTATAAACTCGTGGGTGGTAAGGCCTCCTCCCCTATGTCTGCGAGCTCTCGGATTATGCTCATAATGCTCTTGAATAAGCCTTCTTCCAGATTGATGCTGCATAGAAAAAGCAGCCAGGAATAATGGCGGAGATATTATAGTCCCTATTCTTTTAAGTATCCTTAAATATCCTTAAAAACAAACTATGAACTCACATAAAGCTCACTGTCCAAAACGCAGCCTTCCCTCCAAATCCTTTTAGGCAATGAATTTCTGCTCCGTTTTTTAAAATGGCACTGTTATCGCCGAGTGCCACCTGGATCCGACCTGGTCAGACTTGATTTTTTGGGTGTGTTTTTGAGCCGGCCATAAAAATGGTGATATGGCGAATTTTCCACCCCTGGCAATAGTGCAACGTTGCACGCTGATTGACATCATAAAAGCAGCAAAAAAAAACGGGCCGCCGATAATTTTTGTGCCGGCGCAAAACTGCTGCTGAATTTTCCATCCAGGCGCTAAATTTTCTGCAACTCATTTAGCGGCAAAAAAAATTACTTTTTCAGCTTTGCCATGGCACTAAATGGGCGCAAACCTGTCGAATTTCTAGCCCTCAAAAAGTGTCTTGGTGGCTTGCTCCACCTATCAGCATTTGCTGCCAAAAATCAGCATGGTATGGGCCTCTTTCCCCTCAGTGCACTCCCACCCACATCATGCTTCTAATGAAGTGATCTGGACGATTGCATACTTTAGGTGGGATTGCTCATGAGAATATTCAGCTGATATGGGAGAACCATTTAGGGTCACGATGAAAGGTAAGCAGAGACTGAGGCTGAAATTTCCCACCCTCACTCCACTGACTTTTCAGTGGTGGCTGAGGAAGTACTGATTTCCCATCAGAAGTGTTGGGAGACATACAATGCATCCTCAGTATATGGTCGGACACATTATAATAATATGCATATGATGGAAAAGTACCATCTAACATATATTCCATAATTTGCCCCATTGCAGCAGTGGATGCCAAGGATGGTGCAGGGATCCATGAAAATTTTAATGCCCCAGATGCCAATGCAATTGATCACAGTGATTAATTGCATCGCCGAGGTGCCAAATCCAACAAAATGTTTTAATCTACACTACAGCATGAGGCTCCAGGCCACATTACAAGCCGAAAGGTTTCCTTCAGCCAATCTCCCAGGCAGTCTGTAATATTGAAACTGTATCCCAATTCCAAAAAGTGGACTCTCTGGGTCCCAAATTTTTGAGAGTGAATGCTGAGACCTCAACACTGAGAAGTAAAAAATACTAGCATTTAAAGCCCTTTGAAAATTATATTTGGAGGCGTCAATGGGAAGAACCTCCTCCACAGGCTACAGAAACCTAAAGTAAATGTTGGGCTATCTGCAGTGATTGTGCAGATGCAGAATGAATGTTAGAGTGATTGCACAATTTCATGTCATAGCTGACTCCAGAATGCATACAAAAATATTTAAATGCATACCTGATGCAACTTTTCTGTTTTTGTACCAAGATTGCACTTTTCCCTACTAAATATATTTTGAATGAGTGAAAATGATGTCCATGTATGATGAAGCTTCTAATGGGATATATGCTTTGGATGGTCATTTTTGCAGTCATGCTGGAGTACCTTGCTACTACTGTATTGATTTAATTGTTAGATTTTAAAAATATTTCTGAAATTTTTATTGTAGAGAATTCTGTGGAATTCTTATCGAGGAGACAATTTTTTATTTACCCATTCCTGTAAGTTTAGTTTTAAGCATTGTCCAAAAACTAGTCCATTATTATCTATTAAGTCATCAAACTCTAAATGAATCATTTTCAGGATTCCAGCAGAATAGATGAAAAAGAGAGCATGGAAAAATAATTTCTTCCAGGACTAACTTTAGTGGGAGATCAAGGAGCCACATGGTACCAAGGTGCAAGCTTCAGGTACCAAGCAAAGGTAAAGTTTATGATAGGGATTGGTTTGGATGCACCCAAGGCTTAGTGCGGACATATCGCAACTGATGCCCTATGGAGAGGCTACCCTGAAGGCCAACCATTCTCAAATTCCTCGATACAACAGAACATCCACTCTGCCAGCCATAACACACAAATATTACGTCTTGTGCTGTTTTGTCAATTGACTCTAGATTCCACATTGTGGGTCCGAAATTCATGGCCGCCCATTTCTCGGCGGCCACCGGGCAGGAAGTCCGTTTTTGGCGCCTGCTGCTGCCAGGTCCTGTCAGAAGCCACTTTGGTCACCATTGCAGCGGGAGCGGCAGCCGACGTCAGGCGGTGAGCGGGAGTGGGACTTGGCGGCAAGCATCATCAGAATGCGTCAGGTGGAGGCCTCTCCAGTTGGGTTTTTTCGGAGGGCCTCCACTGCGCAGTGTCCGACCTCATGGACGCACCAGGTGGGATGGTGGTGGCCGGCGAGGCAGAGCCCCGGCTCGACATTGACGGTTTGTGAATGAGATGTCTGTTCTCTGAGAGAGCCCGGACCCTTGAGCCCACATGCCTTACAGCATGTAGCTCCAAAACAATGATGCCCCCTCCTTCTTGCCTTCCTGCCCTCTCCACAACTGCTACCCACACTTGTGTTGCTTTGTGCTTACAGATGATGAGCCAGATGAGCCGCAGCCTGCCCATTAGCTGCCATCATTAAATGCAGAGGAAGATGAGGAGGACGTGGAGACGTGTGTGGTCACAAAGTGGGAACCATCCTCATTGCCAGCGAGTGGGAGACCAGCGCTGTGGTGAACACCACCATGTTCCTGGGGTTTGTTGATCCTGACGCTCCTGGCCCCAGTGGCCTGCAGAAACATGCAGCGCAAGGGAAAGCTGGGGGGCCAAACCTAAGGAGGGTAAGTAAGCCCAGGAGTCCTGTTCAGAGTCAGGCAGAAGAGGATCTGGATTGCAAGACTATGTTCAGGGAGTCCATGCAGATGCACCGTGATATTATGGGTGCATTGGGGAGGGTGGATGCATTTGCTGTGTGTGGCGGAGACCGCCTCAAGCATTGCCCATGCCTCTCAGCAATCCAATGAGTCCATTCTTGCCCAGCAAAACCGGGAAGCAGGCTCAACTAACGACAGTGGGGGGTCACAGAGGTGGTAGTGCGTGTCATGGCTGACGTGGCAGCAGCCATGACATCACAGGCCGAAGCTACGCAGATCTTTGTGATGTCACGCAGGCACTGGTTGCTGGCATGCACTCTCAGACGACAGCGTTTCAAGCGCAGGCTGTGCTTATGCAGTCTCAGAGTGCTGCTATGTAAGCAGTCTCTGCCGCTATCCTCTCTGTCATCCCCACTGTTGGACGGGGAACAGACGGTGATGCAGCAGGTCAGCAATCGATGGTTGCACATATTGCTCCTGATGCTCTGGCACTGCCCCGGAGGAGTGGCAGTGTGCCGCTGGAAATGGAAGGTGCTGTCCTTCCTCATGATGATGGCATTTCAGCTCCAAGCCAGTCCGCCTCTGCACCCATGATGGCCTGCACCCCAGCCATCCCACACTGCTGCCGCCCATCCTGAGGCAGTGCAGTCAGCAGTCAGGCCTTTCACGCCCATAGCTGGTCCAGGGCATTATCACAGGCTGTCTGACCTGACTCCCTCAGACACAGAGCAGCCCTCAAACGGCCTTGCTGCAGGCACTGAGGCGATATTGAGGAGGTGTAGGAGGCTTGGGAGGCTGGTGATACAGAGGTTGGGAAAGGCTGGCCCAAGACCCACTGAGGAAATGTGTTCCCATGGGACCTCTGTACATATGTGGGGAAGAGTGACCATAATATGGTGGAATTCTGCATTAGGATGAAGAATGAAACAGTTAATTCAGAGACCATGGTCCAGAACTTAAAGAAGGCTAACTTTGAAGTTATGAGGCGTAAATTGGCTAGGATAGATTGGCGAATGATACTTAAGGGGTTGACTGTGGAAGGGCAATGGCAGACATTTAGAGACCGCATGGATGAACTACGACAATTGTACATTCCTGTCTGGCGTAAAAATAAAAAAGGGAAGGTGGCTCAACCGTGGCTATCAAGGGAAATCAGGGATAGTATTAAAGCCAAGGAAGTGGCATACAAATTGGCCAGAAATAGCAGCGAACCCGGGGACTGGGAGAAATTTAGAACTCAGCAGAGGAGGACAAAGGGTTTGATTAGGGCAGGGAAAATGGAGTACGAGAAGAAGCTTGCAGGGAACATTAAGACGGATTGCAAAAGTTTCGACAGATATGTAAAGAGAAAAAGGTTAGTAAAGACAAACGTATGTCCCCTGCAGCCAGAATCAGGGGAAGTCATAACTGGGAACAAAGAAATGGCAGACCAATTGAACAAGTACTTTGGTTCGGTATTCACTAAGGAGGACACAAACAACCTTTCGGATATAAACGGGGTCAGAAGGTCTAGTAAAGAGGAGGAACTGAGGGAAATCCTTATTAGTTGGGAAATTGTGTTGGGGAAATTGATGGGATTGAAGGCCAATAAATCCCCAGGGCCTGCTGGACTGCATCCCAGAGTACTTAAGGAGGTGGCCTTGGAAATAGCGGATGCATTGACAGTCATTTTCCAACATTCCATTGACTCTGGATCAGTTCCTATCGAGTGGAGGGTAGCCAATGTAACCCCACTTTTTAAAAAAGGAGGGAGAGAGAAAACAGGGGATTATAGACCGGTCAGCCTGACCTCAGTAGTGGGTAAAATGATGGAATCAATTATTAAGGATGTCATAGCAGCACATTTGGAAAGAGGTGACATGATAGGTCCAAGTCAGCATGGATTTGTGAAAGGGAAATCATGCTTGACAAATCTTCTGGAATTTTTTGAGGATGTTTCCAGTAGAGTGGACAAGGGAGAACCAGTTGATGTGGTGTATTTGGACTTTCAGAAGGCTTTCGACAAGGTCCCACACAAGAGATTAATGTGCAAAGTTAAAGCACATGGGATTGGGGGTAGTGTGCTGACATGGATTGAGAACTGGTTGTCAGACAGGAAGCAAAGAGTAGGAGTAAATGGGTACTTTTCAGAATGGCAGGCAGTGACTAGTGGGGTACCACAAGGTTCTGTGCTGGGGCCCCAGCTGTTTACACTGTACATTAATGATTTAGACGAGGGGATTAAATGTAGTATCTCCAAATTTGCGGATGATACTAAGTTGGGTGGCAGTGTGAGCTGCGAGGAGGATGCTATGAGGCTGCAGAGTGACTTGGATAGGTTAGGAGAGTGGGCAAATGCATGGCAGATGAAGTATAATGTGGATAAATGTGAGGTTATCCACTTTGGTGGTAAAAGCAGAGAGACAGACTATTATCTGAATGGTGACAGATTAGGAAAAGGGGAAGTGCAACGAGACCTGGGTGTCATGGTGCATCAGTCATTGAAGGCTGGCATGCAGGTACAGCAGGCGGTTAAGAAAGCAAATGGCATGTTGGCCTTCATAGCGAGGGGATTTGAGTACAGGGGCAGGGAGGTATTGCTACAGTTGTACAGGGCCTTGGTGAGGCCACACCTGGAGTATTGTGTACAGTTTTGGTCTCCTAACTTGAGGAAGGACATTCTTGCTATTGAGGGAGTGCAGCGAAGGTTCACCAGACTGATTCCCGGGATGGCAAGACTGACCTATCAAGAAAGACTGGATCAACTGGGCTTGTATACACTGGAGTTCAGAAGAATGAGAGGGGACCTCATAGAAACGTTAAAAATTCTGATGGGTTCAGACAGGTTAGATGCAGGAAGAATGTTCCCAATGTTGGGGAAGTCCAGAACCAGGTGACACAGCCTAAGGATAAGGGGTAAGCCATTTAGGACCGAGATGAGGAGAAACTTCTTCACCCAGAGAGTGGTGAACCTGTGGAATTCTCTACCACAGAAAGTTGTTGAGGCCAATTCACTAAATATATTCAAAAAGGAGTTAGATGAAGACCTTACTACTAGGGGGATCAAGGGGTATGGCGAGAAAGTAGGAATGTGATACTGAAGTTGCATGTTCAGCCATGAACTCATTGAATGGCGGTGCAGGCTAGAAGGGCCGAATGGCCTACTCCTGCACCTATTTTCTATGTTTCTATGTTATATGTTATGCAGTATTCTCATCTTTTGTGTTCTTTGAAGGGGCGGGTGCTCCATATTGTTTTATTTGCGGGTGTGAGGTTTTTGGGGTTGTATGAGGGATGTTTGAAAAATAAAATTTTACTTTGACCGTCTCCGTCAGCCTCTGATGTATGACTGTGGACTTGTGACAAAGATGTGGCATTATCGTGGAACAATGTGCAGTCATTATTAGCTGCATCCCTCAGCTCCCTCCATTTAAGCAAACTGATGCCTTATGAGCCGCCGCTGTCTGCTCTATGATGTCGCGGTGGTAGCATGGCTCTCATTGTAGTATTCCTACTGCTCGGTGGTGGGTTGGGGAGGGGGCCATTAGCCAGGTGGCCAGGCTGTATCCCTTGTCCCGGACAGCCTGTCTCGGCCTTCCGATGGTGGCTGAAATAGTTGAGGCACAGTGCTCTCATAGAAACATAGAAATTTACAGCGCAGAAGGAGGCCATTTCAGCCCAGCATGTCAGCGCCGGCTGACAAAGAGCCGCACGGACCTTGGTCAGCATCCCTAAAGATTACATATAAACCTATGAACAATGACAGAAAGGCAAAGAGTACCCAGTCCAATCAGTCCGCCTCACACAACTGCAACACCCCTTATACTGAAACATTCTACACTCCACCCCAACTGGAGCCATGTGATCTCCTGGGAGAGGCAAAAACCAGAAAAACACCCAAGCCAATTTATGGAGAAAAAATCTGGGAAAATCCCTCTCCGACCTATCCAGGTGATCGAAATTAGTCCAGGAGATCACCCTGACCGTAATCTATTCCCTGCAGTACTTACCATTATATATGCGCCGTCCAACAAAAGGTCATCCAGTCTAATCCCAATTAGCAGCTCTAGGTCCGTAACCCTGCAGGTGACTGCACTTTAACTGCCCATCCAACCGCCTCTTAAAAGTGGTGAGGGATTCTGCATGCACCACTCTTCCAGGCAGCGAGTTCCAGATCCCCACAACCCTCTGGCGTAAAGAAGACCCCCCTCAAATCCCTTCTAAACCTTCCGCCAACCACCTTAAAACTATGCCCCCTCCTAATAGACCCCTCCACCAATGGAAATAGACCTTTACTATCCACTATGTCCAGGCCCCTCAATATTTTGTACACCTCAATGAGGTCTCCTCTCAATCTCCTCTGTTCCAATGAGAACAAACCCAGCCTATCTAATCTGTCCTCATAACTAAGATTCTCCATTCCAGGCAGCATCCTAGTTAATCTTCTCTGCACCCTCTCCAGTGCAATCATGTCCTTCCTATAATATGGCGACCAGAACTGCACGCAGTACTCCAGCTCCGGCCTAACCAAAGTATTATACAATTTACGCATAACCTCCCTGCTCTTATATTCTATGCCTCAGCCAACAAAGGCAAGCATTCCTTATGCCTTCTTAACCACCTTATCTACCTGGCCTGCTACTTTCAGGGATCTGTGGACAAGCACTCCAAGGTACCTTTGTTCATCTGCACTATTAAGTGGCCGACCGCTTTCCTTATTAGCCCTCCCAAAGCGCATCATCTCATACTTCTCTGAATTAAATTCCATTTGCCACTGCTCTGCCCACCTGACCAGTAGATTGATAGCCTCCTGCAGCCCATGACTTTCCCCTTCATTATCAACCACACAGCCAATTTTAGTGTCGTCTGCAAACTTAATCATACTTCCTGTATTTAAATCTAAATCGTTGATATATACCACAAAAAGCAAGGGACCCAGTACTGAGGCCTGCGGAACCCCACTGGAAACATCCTTCCAGTCACAAAAACATCCTTTGCTTCCTATCTCCAAGCCAATTTTGGATCCCACTTGCCACTTTGACCTGTATCCCATGGGCTTTAACCTTCATGACCAGTCTACCATGCGGGACCTTATCAAAAGCCTTGCTAAAGTCCATGTATATTACATCATATGCACTATCCTCATCGACCCTCTTGGTTATCTCCTCAAAAAATTCAATCAGGTTCGTCAAACACGATCTTCCCTTCACAAATCTGTGCTGACTGTCCCGAATTAATCCTTGCCTTTCCAAATGCAGATTTATCCTGTCTTTCAGGATTTTTTCCAATAATTTTCCCACCACTGAGGTTAGGCTGACAGGCCTGTAATTACTTGGCCTATCCCTTTCTCCCTTCTTAAACAAGGGTACTGCATTAGCAGTTCTCCAATCCTCTGGCACCATGCCCAGTTCCAAAGAGGACTGGAAAATGATGGTCAAGGCATCTGCTATTTCCTCTTTTACTTCGCTCAACAGCCTGGGATGCATTTTATCCGCGCCTAGGGACTTATCTACTTTCAAAGCTGCTAAACCCCTTAATACTTCCTCTCTCACTATATTTATTTCATCCAGAATATCACACTCCTCTTCGATAGCAGTATCTGCATTGCCCCTTTCCTTTGTGAAAACAGATGCAAAGTATTTGTTAAGAACCCTACCAACATCTTCTGCCTCCACACAAAGATTACCCTCGTGGTCTCTAATAGGTCCTACCCTCTCGTTACCCTCTTACTCTTAATATATTTATAGAACATCTTAGCATTTTCCTTAATTTTACTGGGCAAGAATTTCTTGTACTCTCTCTTAGCATTCCTAATATCCTTTTTAATTTTGCCTCTTAAAATTGTATATTCCTCTCAAGATTCTATAGTATTTAGCCATTGGTATATGACATAAGCATCCATTTTTTTCTTAATCCTCCCCTGTAAGTCCCTAGACATCCAGGGGGCTCGAGAATTATTTTTCTCAGCCTTTTTCTTTAAGGGCACATGTTTGGCCTGAGCCTTCCGGATCTCCTCCTTGAATGCCCCCCACTGTTCTGACACTGATTTACCCACAAATAGCTGTTTCCAGTCCACTATGGCCAAATTACTCCTTAACTTAGCAAAATTAGCTTTTCCCCAATTTGGAACTTTTATTCCGGGCCTATTCTTGTCTTTATTCATAACCAACTTGAATCTGACTGAATTATGGTCACTGGCACCCAAGTGTTTTCCCACTAATACCCCTTCAACCTGCCTAGCTTCATTCCCCAAAACTAAATCCAAGACCGCCCCCTCTCATGTTGGGCTTGCTACATACTGACTAAAAAAGTTCTCTTGAATGCATTTCAAGAATTCCGTACCCTCTATACCCTTCACACTAAATTTGTCCCAATCAATATTTGGATGGTTAAAATCCCCTACTATTACTACCCTATGGCTTTTGGACTTCACAGCAATTTGCCTACATCTTTGTTCCTCTATCTCCCTCCCACTGTTTGGGGATCTATCATACACGCCCAGCAGTGTGATCGCCCCTTTTTTATTTTTCAATTCGACCAATATGGCCTCATTTGATGATCCCTCTGACATCTCATCCCTCCTCACCGCTGTAATAGTACCTTTAATCAGTACCGCAACCCCCCCACCACCCCTTTTTACCCCCTCTCTATCTTGTCTAAAAATCCTGTAGCCAAGAATATTGATCTGCCAAACCTGCCCCTCTTTCAGCCATGTTTCTGTCATTGCGTGTGGCTGCACACCAGCTGCACATTTAGGGATTGGTATCCCTTTCTGTTTCTGAAGACCTCTGTATTCTGGAATGGTCCTCGCAAGGCCATGTGTGTGAAGTCAATTGCTCCTTGCACCCTCGAGAAGCCCGCTATCATAGCAAACCCACATGCGTGCTCATCCTGTTTCTCCCTGGTCATCGGAAAGTTAATGAAGTCCATTCTGTATTTGTAGAGAGCCTGTGTAATGTTGCAGATGCAATGATGTGCTGAAAATTGTGAGACGCTGCATATGTTCTTTGATGCAGCCTGGCAGGAGCCAGAGGTATAGCAGGTGAGTGCCACCGTAATCTTTACTGCGACGGGCAGTGCAGTCCTGGTGCCGATGTGAGGCTGCTGGTCTGCCCGCAGGAGATGGCATATTTCTGCAACTACCTCCTTTCAGAAGCGCAGCCTTGTGACACACTGTTCCTCGGACAGGTCCAGGTATGAGCGTTTCCGCCGGTAAAGCCGTGGGGAGTAAGGCCTCCTGCCTCGACATCTACAGAGTCTCCTCCTTCAGCCGTCGACATGAGCAACAGCCCTTCTCTCTTGACGCTGCCTTGCTAGATTCAGAAAGAAAACAAATGCTGGAAAAACACAGTCTGTATCTGAAAGAGAAAAGGGCATCAACAACTCAGGCTGAGACGCTTTGTAAGAATGTGCTTGCATTTTCTTGGTTTTTTTCAACATTTGGCAAGTTTCTTTCATCTGCCCAATGGGGAGCAATACGCATTGAAGTTCTGCCTTTTTGACCGTGCTAGTTCAGAGGAACTGAGGCATGTGATGCCATCCCTGCCATGGGATTAGCCACTTAAAAATGTTTGATTTGCACCACGAGAGATTTAAAGTAATTGGGGGGAGGTATAGAGGAGCTATGAGGGAAAATTCCTTCACCCAGAAGGCAGTGGGAGCCTGGAACTCACTGGCTGTAAAGGTGGTAGAAGCAGAAAGCCTCACCACATTTGAAAAGTACTTGGATATGCACTTGAAGTGCCGTAGCCGACAGACAATGGACCAAGAGCTGGAAAGTGGTATTAGGCTGGATAGCTCTTTGTTAGGCAGCACGGACAGGATGGGCCGAAATGGCCTCCTTCCGTGCTGTAAATTTCAATGATTCTATGTGTTAGGCTCATAATAAATTTTCAGACCAAATACTGTGTGTAATGAGCAAGTGTGACCGTAGCTCCTTTATTGTAGTTCCAGAGTGCAGGTACCTCATGGGTGGCCTGCTTATATACTGTGCTCCCAAAGGATGCTGGGATCCCTTGGGACTCCAACAGGTAGGCCCTCTGGTGAACAGGTGTGATGCAGGTTACAAGGGGTTAAATACATAACATAATTCCCCCGTGAAGTCAACAAGGTGAGATGATCTGGGGCTTTGCACACCCTTGTCGATCGTCTAGGTACAAATGCTTGTGTGGTTGGGTTGGTCAGTTCTTCATTGGGCTGTTGGGCAGCCAGCCTTGCCAGGCTGTTGGATTGATGAGTTCTGTTTCGTGATGAACTGTGATGTCAGTTGTCACTTGTGTGTGTGTTGGAAGGTCAAAGTTGGTGGTGTCCTCCTGGTTGTACATAGCAGTTGGTGAACCGCAATTTATTTTGGTCTAAGTGTTTTCTGTGCGTTTGTCCATTGTTCAGTTTGACCTGAAATACCCTACTTCCTTCTTTGGCTGTGACCATGCCAGCGAGCCATTTGGGACCATGTCCATAATTGAGCATAAACACAGGATCATTGATCTCAATATCGCGTGACAAGTTTGCGCAGTCATGGTACACACTTTGTTGATGCCGCTTGTCCTCCACGTGATCATGTAGATCATGGTGGACCAGAGAAAGCCTTGTTTTAAGCGCCCTTTTCATGAGCAGCTCGGCTGGGGGAATCCCGGTGAGTGAGTGGGGTTTGGTGCGGTAGTTGAGCAGTACTTGGGACAACTGGGTCTGCAGGGAGCCTTCCGACATGCGTTTCAAGCTTTGCTTGATGGTCTGAACTGCCGTTCTGCCTGCCCGTTGGATGCGGGCTTGAACAGCGCAGACATGTTTGATCCCGTTACGGGTCATGAATTCTTTGAATTCGGCACTGGTGAAGCACGGCTCATTGTCGCCGATTAGGACATCAGGCAGGCCGTGCGTGGCAAATATGGCATGTAGACTTTCAATGGTGATCGTGGACGTGCTTACAGACATTATTGCACGTTCAATCCACTTTGAGTAAGCATTCACGACAACCAAAAACATTTTTCCAAGGAATGGGCTCGCATAGTCTACATGGATCCTCGACCACGGTTTGGACGACCAGGACCACAAACTTAGCGGTGCCTCTCTGGGTGCATTGCTCAACTGAGAGCAAGTGTTGCACTGGCACTCACATGACTCTAAATCTGAGTCAATGCCCGGCCACCACACGTGGGATCTGGCTATGGCTTTCATCATCACGATGCCTGGATGGGTGCTGTGCAGTTCGCAAATGAATGTGTCTCTGCCTTTCTTGGGCAAGACTACACGATTGCCCCACAAAAGACAGTCCGCCTGCAGGGACAGCTCATCTTTGTGTCTGTGGAATGGCTTAATCGCTTTCTGCATTTCCACTGGGACACTGGACCAGCTCTCATGGAGGACACAGTTTTTTACCAGGGACAGTAAAGGATCCTGGCTGATCTAGATCCTGATTTGGCAGGCCGTAGCGGGGGAATTCTCGTTCTCAAATGCCTCTATGACCATTTCCACCCCGGTGGTGGGCAATGGTAGCCGACTGAGAGCATCTGCGCAGTTCTCTATGGCGAATTGCATAGTTGTATGCCGACAGCGAGAGCACCCATCTTTGGATGTGGGCAGAGGCATTGGTATTAATCCCTTTGCTCTCTGAGAATAGCGATGTGAGGGGCTTGTGGTCAGTTTCAAGCTCGAACTTGAGGCCAGATAAGTACTGATGCATTTTTTTTATTACCGTAAATGCACGCCAGAGCCTCTTTTTCAACCATGCTGTAGGCCCTTTCGGCCTTGGACAAACTCCTGGATGCATATCCAACTGGTTGCAAAATTCCTGATTCATTAGCCTGTTGTAACACACACCCGACCCCGTATGACGACACATCGCAAGCTAACACTAATCGTTTACATGGGTTATACAGAACAAGCAGTTTGTTAGAACATAGTCAATTTCTGGCTTTCTTAAAGGCAGCCTCTTGTGAATTCACCCATACCCAGTCGTCTCCCTTGCGCAATAGCGCATGCAGGGGTTCTAGCAGGGTGCTTAATCCAGGTAAGAAATTACCGAAGTAGTTAAGGAGTCCCAGGAACGACCGCAGCTCCGTCACGTTCCGTGGTCATGGCGCGTTCTTGATGGCCTCCGTCTTGGCGTCGGTGGGTCTGATGCCATCTGCTGCGATTCTCCTTCCTAAGAATTCAACGTCCTGTGCCAGGAAAACACACTTTGAGCGTTTCGACCTGAGCCCCACGCGATCCAACCGACGAAGAACCTCCTCTAAGTTCTTCAAGTGCTCCATGGTGTCCCAACCTGTAACCAATATGTCATCCTGCAGGGAACCGACTTAAGCAGGCTTTCCATGTTTCGCTGGAAGATCGTTGCAGCCGACCGAATCCCGAATGGGCACCAGTTGAAAATAAACAGACCTTTGTGTGTGTTGATGCAGGTGAGGCCTTTCGAAGACTCCTCCAGCTCCTGCATCATGGGGGCCGAGGTCAGGTCCAGTTTGGTGAATGTCTTCCCTCCAGCTAGGGTCGCAAATACGTTGTCTGCTTTGGGTAGCGGGTACTGGTCCTACAGCGAAAAATGGTTAATCGTTACTTTATAGTCCCTTCAAATTCTAACCGGTACGGTACGTCCTCCTTGAGTACCGGAACAATTGGACTGGCCCAGTCATTGAATTCCACCGATGCGATGATGCCTTCACATTGCAGCCTGTCCAGCTCGATTGCCACTTTTTCACCATCATGTACAGTACCATCCGAGCCTTGTGGTGGATGGATCACGTACCGGGAAACAAATGGATCTGCACTTTCGCCCTCGAGAAGCTTCCAATGCCTGGCTCAAATAACAAAGGGAATTTGCTTGGAACCTGGGTACATGCGGTGTCGTCGAATGACGAGAGTGCTCGGATTTCGTCCCAGTTCCAATGGATTTTCCCCAGCCAGCTTCTGCCAAACAACGTGGGGCCATCACCTGGCACAATCCATAGCGGGAGTTCATGTACTGCTCCATCAGAGACTTTGACATCAGCACTGCCAATTACATGGATTAGTTCCTTTGTATAAGTCCTTTGCTTGGTGTGAATAGGGCTGAGCTTGGGCCTGTGTGACCACTTCCCCCACAGCCTGTCAAAGGCTGTTCTACTCATTATGGACTGACTTGCCCCTGTGTTCAGCTCCATAGACACTGGAATACGTTCAGTTCAACTTTCAACATTATTGGTGGGCATTTCATCGTGAACGTGTGTATCCCGTACACCTCTGCCTCCTCCGTACGAGTCTCCAATTCCGTCTGATCCACTGTGGACCGATCTTCCTCTGCAATGTGGTGGTTTGCAGGGTTTGCAGCTCACCTGCACATTCGTTGGAGGTGTCCCATTGTTCTGCAGCCATTGCACGCATAGTGCTTAACGCGGCATTGATGGGCTCAATGATCCCCCCACCGCAGTGCTAACAGGCTCGCATTAACAGATGATGGCGGACTCTGGGTCAATTGAGGTCGGGCCACA
Organism: Pristiophorus japonicus; assembly: GCF_044704955.1. NCBI lineage: Eukaryota > Metazoa > Chordata > Chondrichthyes > Pristiophoridae > Pristiophorus > Pristiophorus japonicus. The sequence goes on along the minus strand of NC_091988.1, from coordinate 16,770,145 downwards.
GCAGCCGGCGTGTACGTTCTGCCCTGAACATTTCTGCTCAAAACTGACGTTACTTTATGCACAGTACTGGCCAAAATATCCTTGTTCTGCGAAATCTGCTTGGTCCTATCGCTGGTGGACATAAATGCCTGGGCTATCGTTATGGCTTTACTCAGATTCGGAGTTTCTACAGTCAACAGTTTGCGAAGGATTGTCTCATGTCCGATGCCCAGTACAAAGAAGTCTCTGAGCATTTGTTCTAGAAATCCCGCAAACTCACAATGTCCTGCAAGGCGCCTTAGTTCGGCGACGTAGCTCGCCACTTCCTGGCCCTTCGATTATTGACACGTGTAGATCTCGCCATCAAAACACTTTCCTTAGGATTTAGGTGCTCCCAGACCAATGTACACAGTTCTTCGTAGGATTTTTCTGTTGGTTTAGCCGGGGCCAGGAGATTCTTCATGAGGCTTTCGGTTGTTACCCCACAGACAGTTAGGAGGATCGCCCTTCTTTTGGTCACATTCTCTTCCCCTTCCAGCTCATTGGCTACGAAGTATTGATCGGGTCTCTCCACGAAGGCCTCCCAATCGTCCCCTTCTGAGAACTTCTCCAGGGTGTCGACTTTTCTTTGCATTTTCACGCAGTTGTTCATTACCTCGTCGCCAATGGTTATGCTCATAATAAATGGTCAGACCAAGTACTGTGTGTAATGAGCAAGTGTGACCTTAGCTCCTTTATTGTAGTTCCAGAGTGCAGGTACCTCGTGGGTGACCTGCTTATGTACTGTGCTCCCAAGGGATGCTGGGATCCCTTGGGACTCCAACAGGTAGGCCCTCTGGTGGACAGGTGTGATGCAGGTTACAGGGGGTTAAATACATAACAATATGATTCTATGATGAATGTGACGCTGGCGGCATAATAATAGACCAAATGATGTTCTCAAAGTGACTTCTTCTCAAGCTGTATTGTTATGTCTGTCTGCCGCAGCAAAGTCGGATGCTCATGCACTGTGCTCTGTGTAAACGTTGCACAGACTGTGACCTCCGAGGGAAGTGCTTCCTCAGCCCTTTAAGTAGTTAACGACTCTGGAAGGCTGTACCGACTGTTTTTTCAGACGTGATTAGTGGTGGTCACTAAATGAGGCAACCGCACCTAATTTAGCGAACGGGGCACAAGCGTGGGCATTGCAGTAGGACTGACGTCATGATCAGACTGATAGTCAGTAGCCAGGCACTCGCGTTTTCCCCCCACCCCACACCCCCCAGCCCCCGGGTAAACCTCAAATAAATTTTCTATCGGGACGCTAAAAGCTGTGCGCTTGGTCGGTAAGCTATTATGCTCGCATTAACATCCCTTCTGGCCGCTAACTGAGGTGCTAGACAACCAAAAATCCAGCCCATAGTTCTTTGCCAGCAGCTGTGCTTAGAAATACAAGCTATCCAACTAAGCTTGAATCTGGGGCCAGTAAAAACCTACTTTTTTTTAAAGAGCTACTATTGGATTTTCTGGCTGCACATCTGCTTTGCACCTGATGGAGGATGGCATCAGGTGGACATGTAAATAGGGAGGATGGTACTGGAATGCTAATATTGTGCTGCTCTCCCAAAACCTTAATATAGGAGCCCTTTCATTACAGTGCATTTCAAGGGAACTGGTTTTCCAAATAGACATTATTCATATGTGTGTGAGTCTCGACAGTGAGTGCAGGTTATCTGTGATGACTGATTCTGTGATTCTGCCCTATAGATCTACATTGAACTTTCTCCATAGGAGGTTGGTAGCTCCCAACTGAGTTACTATCCTTTGCATCTCTTATCCATGGCCATCCATTTGCAACCATTGACCTTTCCCCCCTCAATTTTCTCTCCTCTCCTGCCCCTAATAGTGGGTACATTTTAGCTCAACCTACATGTTCAAGCTACAAATTGAAAGCTATATGTTACAAAACATAGTACCAATCCCCTGACCCTGCTTGTAGTATGTTTTTACCAGTGCTCTTTTCAACAACTGGAAATCTGCTCAGATTTGATTTCCTGGGCTCAACTCCGTCAGGACTGTACTGTTCTGCTGATCGACACTGTAAGCCTCGTCTGTCACGGTTTTGCTCTACCACTGAATCTCTTCAAGTTTCAGGTAACCTGCTCTAACCTGCAATGCCAAATCCCCCACCTGCTGCTGTTATCTGCTAAGCTTAAGAACTGTACTTTGGCGCACTGCTGGCTTCTCAGCTTTACTCTGCTGTGGTGTCCTGGACAGAAATCTAATTTCTCTTGGACAAAATTCAAATTCTCCATTACCTTATGAGCCTTAATGTAGCTCTACATTCGCTGTTGCTTTCTACTGAGACCATATTCTCTGCTGGACTGCCTCTATTTCAGTACCAGATTTCTTGTCAGTGCAAACTCAACTCCTTTTCCTTACCCAATTATTGCAGTGCAAATAAATCAGCTTCCCTAAGGATGGCAAGGTGATGTAAAAAACAAACTCGTGAGTGAAAACATCACAATTGATCAAATGAATTAGTCAGAAACAAATAGGAGATTGACTGAATGAATGCTTTATGGTCCTGTATTGTGTGTGGAACTGGAAGGGCATTTGTAGGTTGAGAACCAAATATAATGACATCCTTGGTGACCTGCCTGAGTTGCCAAAATAACTTGCAGCAGGTCAGGCAGAAAGCAGCGGCTGCAGATTTGGATTGGGGTGGATTGAAAGTGGTGGCTGCAAATTTGTGTTGGTTTGGGCAGGGAACATTGGCTACCACGTATGTCCAGGATTTCAAACTGGACTCCTGCAGTCTAAAACACTCGGGAGGACCCCATATTCAGAAAATCTCAGAATCTTTGTATTAAAAATGGAAGGCACAAAAGTGGCAGAAGGCAAGGCGGAGTCAAAGTGGGATATGGTTGGTAATAGTGTGGCTGATGTTATGTATGTGAACCTCATCCATGTGTAAGACTTGCCACCAGGTGGCACACCTGTGGGAGACCTATGGGTCACCTGTGTACCCTGGAGCAAGCAGGTATAAAAGGCGGTCCACCATGCTGCTGCCTCACTTTGGAGTTATATTAAAGAGACCAAAGTCACAATGGTTTGACCTTACAACACAGTCTCATGGAGTTATTCTGAACTTAACAACTGGCGACGAATTACAGATCACGAACGTTCACGCGGAAATGGCTGCCATTGTTATTCTTGAGAGATTTGTTGAGGGTGATGATTGGGAAGCCTTCGTTGAGCGCCTCGACCAGTACTTCGTGGCCAATGAGCTGGACATGGCTGAGACAGCGATCAAGCGCAGGGCGATTCTCTCCACCGTATGTGGGCCTTCGATAAATGGCCTCCTCAAAAATCTGCTGGCACCGGACAAACCAACAGACAAGTCATACACAGAGCTGTGTGCACTAGCTCGGGAACACCTCCAGCTGAAGGAGAGCATCTTAATGGCCAAGTATCGCTTTTACACGCACCATCGCTCCGAGGGCTAGATGAATTAGTCAGAAACAAATAAGAGATTGACTGAATAAATGCTTTATGGTACTGTATTGTATGTGGAGCTGGAAGGGCATCTGTGGGTTGAGAACCAAATATAATGACATCCTCGGTGACCTGCCTGAGTTGCCAAAATAATTTTGTCGTCGATCTAAGACGCCTTGCGGGACAGTGCGAATTTGCAGGATCTTTGGGGGAAATGTTGCGGGACTTTTTCATGCTTGGAATCGGCCACGAGGTCACTCTTCACAAACTGCTGTCTGCCGAATCCTTAGATCTGTGCAAGGCCATCACGATAGCCCACGCCTTTATATGCACGAGCGACAACATGAAACAGATACCTTCACAGCATCGTAGCTCACCAGCAAGTACTGTGCATAAAATAATGCCTTCAATAGGCAGAACTGTACATGGTAGGGCCCACACGACCACAGAGGCCAGGCCTAGGGTGACTCAGAGGCCGCTGTGGAGCGCTAATGCGAATCCATTAACATCATGTTGTGGCTACGGGGGCAATCATAGAGCCCATCAATGTCGATTCAAGCACTATGTGTGCAAGGGCTGTGGAACAATGGGGCACCTCCAGTGAATGTGCAAGCGACTTCTGACTCACCACATGGCAGTGAACGACCGATCCAGCGCAGATCACACTGAACGAGCAGGAGAGGCAACTCAACCCAAGGCTGAAGAGGAAGTGTATGGGGTACACACCTTCACCATCAAAAGCCCTCCGATAATGTTAAAAGTTAAACTTAATGGCATTCCAGTCTCCATGGAATTCGACAATGGGGCGAGTCAATCGATTATGACCCAGAAGGCTTTGGAAAACTGTGGGGCATCAAGGCCAAACTGACCCCGATTCACTCAACGCTACGCACTTACACCAAAGAACTCATACTTGTTATCAGCAGTGCGGCAGTGAAGGAATCGTACGGCGGAATGGTGCATGATGAATTGTACCAGGCGATGGCCCAACGCTGTTCGGCGGGAGCTGGCTTGGCAAGATCTGATGGAACTGGGACGACATCAAAGCACTGTCTTTGGTGGATGATGCCCCGTGTGCCCAAGTGCTAAACAAATTCCTGGCATTATTCGAGCCAGGCATCGGCAACGTCACAGGCGCCAAGGTGCAGATCCATCTTGTTTCTGGGGCACGGCCCGTTCATCACAAGGTCCGAACAGTCCCATATATGATGCGAGAGAAAGTCGAGATCGAGCTGGACAGATTTCAACACGAGGGAATCATATCGGCAGTCGAGTTCAACAAGTGGGCCAGTCCAATCGTGCCGGTGCTAAAGAGCGATGGGACGGTCAGAATCTGTGGGGACTACAAGGTGGCGATCAACCGAGTCTCATTACAGGACCAGTACCCACTACCCAAAGCGGAGGACTTATTCCCCCTAGCAGGGGGAAAGTCATTCACCACGCTAGACCTAACCTCTGCTTACATGACACAGGAGCTGGCTGAACTGTTAAAGAAGTTGACGTGCATCAACACGCACAAAGGATTATTCGTGTACCACAGATGCCCCTTTGGGATTCGCTCGGCTGCGGTCATCTTTCAGAGGAACACGGAGAGTCTGCTGAAATCGGTTCCATGCACCGTGGTATTCCAAAACGACATCGTGATCACTGGTCGCAACACCACCGAACACTTGCACAACCTGGAAGAGGTTCTAAAGTGACTGGACAGAGTGGGAATCAGGCTGAAATGCTCCAAGTGTGTTTTCGTGGCACCAGAGCTCGAATTTCTGGGGAGAAAGATTGCGGCAGACGACATCAGACCCACGGACTCCAAGACGGAGACTATCAAGAATGCACCCAGATCACAGAATGTGATGGAGCTGCGTTTGTTTCTGGGACTCCTCAACTATTTTGGTAACTTTCTACCGGGGTTGAGCACTTTGCTGGAATCCTTGCATTTATTGCTATGCAAGGGTGACGACTGGGTTTCGGGTAAATCACAAGAGACAGCCAGAAACCTGCTATACTCTAACAAGTTACTTGTATGACCCATGTAAACACTTAGTACTAGCATGTAATGCATCGTCGTACAGGGTCGGTTCTGTGTTACAACAAGCAAATGTGTCAGGCAAACTGCAACCGGTTGTATATGCGTCCAGAAATTTATCCAAGGCTGAAAGAGCCTACAGTATGGTTGAGAAAGAAACATATACGGGGTTAAGAAAATGCACCAATATTTATTTGGTCTCCGGTTCGAACTCGAAACCGACCACAAACCGCTTACTTCACTACTCTCAGAAAGCAAAGGTATCAACAGCAATGCTTCGTCCCGTATCCAAAGATGGGCACTAACATTGTCTGCGTATGACTATGTAATCCACCAAAGCCCTCAGTAGGCTACCTTTGCCCATTACCGGGGTGGAAATGGCACAACTCGCAGACTTGCTTCTGGTAATGGATGCTTTTGACAGCGAGGGGTCACCCATCACGGCTCGCCAGATCAGGACCTCGACCAGCCAAGACCCTGTGCTATCACTAGTAAAAAGTTGCATCCTCAATGGGAGCTTGTCGGCGGTTCCCGAGGAAATGCAAGATGAAATAAAGCCATTTCGCCAACACAAGGCCGAATTGTCCATCCAATCAGATTGTCTCCTATGGGGGAATCGCATGATTTTGCCCAAAAAAGGCAGGGAAACGTTTATACGCGACCTACACAGTACCCACCAAGACATAGTCATGATGAAGGCTATCTCCAGGTCACACATCTGGTGGCCCGGCATTGACTCCGAATTGGAGTCATGCGTACATCAATGCAACACTTGCTCACAGTTGAGTAACGCACCCAGGGAGGCCCCTCTGAGCCTGTGGTCAGGGTCCTCCAAACCGTGATCCAGGGTCCACGTAGATTTTGCTGGCCCCTTTCTAGGGAAGATGTTTTTAGTAGCAGTGGCCGCTTACTCTAAATGGATTGAATGTATAATAATGTCATCATGTACGTCCACTGCCACCATTGAAAGCCTCAGGGCCATGTTCGCCAGCCATGGTTTGCCTGACGTCCTTGTCAGTGACAATGGGCCATGTTTCACCAGCTCGGAATTCAACAAATTCATGACCCACAATGGCATTAAGCATGTCAGGTCTGCCCCATTTAAGCCCGCATCCAACGGCCAAGTGGAACAGGCAGTCCAAACCATCAAGCAGAACTCGAAACGGGTAACGAACGGCTCCTTGCAGACCCAGTTATCTAGGGTCCTGCTCAGCTACCGGACGGGCTCCACTCGCTCACCAGGGTTCCCCCTGCAGAATTGTTAATGAAAAGAGCACTCAAAACCAGCCTCTCCTTAGTACACCCGGGTCTCAATGATCACATAGAAACCCAGCGGCACCGGCATAACGTGTACCACGATCGCGTGGCGGTATCACGTGACATTCAGGTTAATGATCCGGTGTTTGTTTTAAATTACGGTCATGGTCCCAAGTGGATTACTGGCACTGTCTTAGCCGAGGAGGGGAATAGAGTGTTTGTTGTGAAATTGTTGAATGGGAAAACGTGCAGAAAGCACTTGGATCAGACCAAACTGCGATTCACGGACAACCAAGAACAGTTGGAAGAAGACATTACCATCTATGACACACACCCAACCAGCAATTGACCTCGCTGTCAACCACGAGGATGAACCCACCAGGCCCAACAGTCCAATCAGACGAGCCGCGCTGCCGTGCAGCAATGATCTGACCAACACCCATTCAACTCAGGCGATCGGCCCGGGAACGCAGAGTGCCAGATCACCTCAACCTGTAAATAACTTGTATTCAAGACTTTGGGGGGGGGGGAAATGATCTGACCAACTCACCCATGCCAGGACTTCAACTCAGGCGATCGACCTGGGAACACAGAGCACCAGATCGCCTCAACCTGTAAATAACTTGTACTCAAGATTTTGGGGGGGAAGTGATGTTATGTATGTAAACCTCACCCATGTGTAAGACTTGCCACTAGGGGGCACATCTGTGGGCGACTGATGGGTCACCTGTGTACCCTGGGGCAAGCAGGTATAAAAGGCAGTCCACCAGGCTGCTGCCTCACTTTGGAGTTATATTAAAAGAGACCAAGGTCACAATGGTTTGAGCTTACAACACAGTGTCATGGAGTTATTCTGAACTTAACAGCTGAGATATCAGGATGCTGGATTGCGCAGGCCAGAGGGGTGCAGTGAAACTCTTTGCTGCATGACGACAACCCAGAGAGAGACTGGAGAGGGAGAAAGCCCTGAGAGCAACCCAGTGAGGAAGAGAGGCTTGAAAACAGCCCAATGTGGTAGAAAACCTCATAGCGAGGGGATTTGAGTACAGGGGCAGGGAGGTGTTGCTACAGTTGTACAGGGCCTTGGTGAGACCACACCTGAAGTATTGTGTACAGTTTTGGTCTCCTAACTTGAGGAAGGACATTCTTGCTATTGAGGGAGTGCAGCGAAGGTTCACCAGACTGATTCCCGGGATGGCGGGACTGACCGATCAAGAAAGATTGGATCAACTGGGCTTGTATTCACTGGAGTTCAGAAGAATGAGAGGGGATCTCATAGAAACGTTTAAAATTCTGACGGGTTTAGACAGGGTAGATGCAGGAAGAATGTTCCCAATGTTGGGGAAGTCCAGAACCTTGGGTCACAGTCTAAGGATAAGGGGTAAGCCATTTAGGACTGAGGTGAGGAGAAACTTCTTCACCCAGAGAGTGGTGAACCTGTGGAATTCTCTACCACAGAAAGTTGTTGAGGCCAATTCACTAAATATATTCAAAAATGAGTTAGATGTAGTCCTTACTACTAGGGGGATCAAGGGGTATGGCGAGAAAGCAGGAATGGGGTACTGAAGTTGCAT